>NW_026902211.1:0-600000 GCF_033783945.1 Neopsephotus bourkii | reverse complement strand
GGTGATACCATCCCTTTGTAGTGCTTGCGCAGGATCGCATGGAAAGGCAATTACTGTTTGCCTGGTGATGCCAAATGGTGTAGAAAAGGCGGCATTTTTGGCAGCTTGCAAAATGAGGCTCTGAAGAATTTACCCATATCCTAATGCTGGTGATTTCTGTTCTCTCTTTCAGGAACAGTATAGATTTGTATACGAGGTTGCACTGGAATACTTGAGTTCCTTTTAGCGCAGTGGAGGCAGGGGAGCCTCTGGAATGCCAGACCCCAATCTCTGGCCAATGCTTCTCCCCTCTCCCACACTGGAAGGCAGTGACAAGTGTGGAAAGGAAAACCTCTCCTTCCCAGAGCAAGAGACTGAGACTGCATAGACCTGTCTGGATGGAGGAGCCGATGCCTGTGTCTGCAGCTGCCTGCTTTCCCTCGAACATCTCCTGCTTCGTAAATAACCTCCTGTAAGAATTAGCAACATGGGAAACAGGCTCAAGACTGGACCTCCCAATCCCCTCTGACTTCTCTCCTCTTTGGGATTGTATTTTTGCTCTCCTTGCTGCAGAGTGGGGAAGGAACGAAACCCTGAAGAAATTCTCTTCTCAGTGTCTCTTTTTTAATTTATAAATTTGTTCTCAAATCCCAGCCTCTAAGTTTTTTAATTCCATGCAGCAGTCATTTGGGACAAATGAGATAGCCATAGGGGACATTGGAAATGGTTCATTACCATTTGTCTGTCTTCCCTATTTATTTGTTTTTCCAAATGAAAAGGCCAACACAAGAGAAAAAAAAAACCCAACCCAACCCACCAACACTGGAATTCTCATGTGTAGTTCCTTCTAGCATGAAAACAGATGGTGGACATGAGAAGCTGTTCATGGATTCACTGCCTTGGCTTCTACCTAGATGTTTCCTCCCAGTTTCTGCTAGGCTCCCAAGGCTGTGCATGAACCGGTTCCAGCTCTGGTCTGCGTTCCTTTCAGTGCTGGTGAAGCAATACCAGGAATGAGTTTCCCAGGCACTTGAACCTTAAGGTTAAATATTTGCATCAAACAAATTGCATTTGTCTTGCAATTGGTAACTTTGTTACCATGTTTTTCAAGTATTTGCTGGGGTACAGTGTGTTTGACGAACAGGGTATACAGTAGGTATTATTGATCATATACTATGTATTGCTATTTCTTATTTATAACTTGTATTGCTGTACAATACAAACTCGGGACCCCTAGTCACGACAGGACCCTGCTGAACTAGGCACTGTGCAAACAGAGGACAAAGAAGGTTCCTGCTCAGGAGCTTCTGAAGATAAGTCTTAAAATTGGGCTTGCTCAAGATTTCCTCACTATTTCCAAACTGTTGTACAGTTAGATGCAGTTGAGTGATTTATTCAGACCTCCTTAAAAACAGTAACCCATCCCAGGTGCAGGAAAGGTGATGTACATACACAGAAACCTATTCTGGCATGTGCTAAGGAAGGGTTAGACCAGCAACTCCCCTTCTCAAACCAGATTTGTTTTAGTCTGCAGAAACGCCTGTGCAAATCTCCTTTGAAACAAACACCAGATGTGTTCTGCCATGTTCTGGATCTCACTCTGACTTCTCAGCAGCTAAGAAATTGCTTTTCTGAGGGGGTATGTTGCAGTAGTTAATCACTGAGGTCTGCAGGGTAATCTTGGAGAAAAAAATAATGGAATGAACAAGGCCTTACAATATTCAGTATTTCAATTTAGCCATTTATTTATCTTGAGGGTACAGGGATATGAGGCTGCTCTGTGTGTAAATTAGATTCTGGGAGATGAAGGTTTCTTCAGATACAGACTTGCTCAAAGACAGACTGAAGAGTTGAAGGGAACTCCACTTTCTTACCACTCTCAGGTAAATACTTGGAGACTGCGCTGGGAGCTCTGTCATGTCAGTGCCTGGTACAGGGCATGCCAGGAGTTCCAAACAGGTTGCTAATTCTGTATGTAAATTCAAAAGGCACCTCTGCTTCATGGTCATTACTGTATCAATAGTCATACCTTTGCCTTGCCAATGAAGGATGAAAATCTGATAAAACAACTCTCAACTCATACAGCATACCAGTATCTAACCAAATAGTTACCGTCAATACCAGGACCTGCAGCAGGCGAAGGAAGGATGCTTGGAACAGCAATAATCCTCTTCCAGAGTGAAGAGGAGGGGCTTCTTAGGATGCTGAAGTGCCTAGCTCATATTCTTTTAGAGGAGCTTTGGATTCTTAAGAATAATGAAGGTTTTAAATGAGCTAGAACCACATTCTTCCTGATGTAGCCACTATGCCCTGAAGTATCAGTGAGAAACACTTCACAGGTGCTTCTGCTCCGCTTCTATTTGGTCCTTTCTGTTGTCTGCATGCAATCATTAATCATAGAATCACGGAGTGGTTTGTGTTGGAAGGGACCTTAAAGCTCCTCCAGTTCCAACCCCTGCCACGGGCAGGGACCCCTTCCACTGGAGCAGCTTGCTCCAAGCCCCTGTGTCCAACCTGGCCTTGAACACTGCCAGGGATGGGGAAATCCCCTTTAGTTCCTATTGGGGCTGTAGATGGATGCCTGGCATCTCATGAAACAAAACTACTAGTTGTAATTGGGGAAGTTTGGGGTTTTTTGGCTGTTTTTTCCTTTTGCCTCTAAGAAACACAAACAATTTTCTAGAAGAAAAGAAAATAGAAAGCAAACCAAACTATGAGTTAAAAATGAGAAGGAAGACATGTTATTTGTGTTCTGCTTACAGGTGACTTGCTGCAGCAGTGTATGTTAGGAGTTGAGAGCCATTAGCAAAGAGAGAATCTGGATCCCAGAAAGGGCTTTTCCAACAACTGCCCAGGTAGGAAGAAGCTACAAGTCAGTGAAGTTTTTGTGCCTTCACTACTCCAGAAGGCCAGAGGGAGTCATTCCCTGGATACTATGGAAATGGTCATTAGTAGTTAGCATGGAAACTAGCATAGCGACAGGGCCTCCTCATGAGTTACTGAAAGCACTGAGGGGGACAGCCAGGATAAAAGGACTAGATAGGCAGAAGAAATGGCAATAGGACTGAGATGTGAAGTGTAGGATGTAAATCAAGGCTTAATAGTAGCATGAAGGAAAGTGGATTAAAAAGCCAGAAGGAAACTCATAGGAGAGATGTATGTGTGGCGAGCAGTTGTTGGATGAGCAGAGCAGCACAGAACTTGCAGTGGAGTTATTTAAGGTTTTAGGTAGGTTTGAATGTGTTTGACTGAAGGGCCAGGTCCTGTCTCAGCTGACTCACAGCAACTCGCCACGTGCTTTTAGCCCTCTGCAAATGCTAAGTGATGGTAGCATACACCACAGGGAGAGAGATTAAGCTAAATTTTACCTTTAATTTGCAAGGAACAAGTTTAATGCTGGTTACCACAGCCTGTTAGTCACAGCTTATGATGTGGGGGTAACTGTGCTGTGTGTCTCCACCTTCTTCTAATGTCCACCATACGATCCCTGTGGAAAGATGCTCAGCACACTACAGGTGGTGTTGCTGTTATATCATCATGCTTTTGGGGACTGACCAGCTCCACTCTGTGTTAGCTCAGGGACCTTTATGCTGTTCCTTACTGCAAGATGCATGTTTGCTGAACGGAAATTAATGATGAAGGGAACTGTGTGGCAAGAGAAGACAAGTTCATTTAAATAAGCTTACTACCTTGAGCTTGTTTAAACCCTATAGAGCAGCCTGTAGCAAAATAGGTGACATGTTGGAGCAAGATTATGGGTGATGGGTTTGTTTATGCTGGGAAAGGGAGAAAATATGAGCTAAAGGAGCTTTCTCACTGCTGAAAGGTTTAATAGTCAAGTTGAGCTTTCCAACCTAAGCATCCCCTGCTGTTGGTGGAAAGCAATAATGTACAGTAGAAAAGGTGAATTCCTCCATGTCTGAATTTTAGGCTGGTAAGATGTAACATTGACAGTGTTTGAATGGACATATTGACAAGAAACTTAGTCCCATTCAGACATCCTGCAGGAGTGAGGGAGCACTCTTTATTGATAACATAGCATTGGTCTAGTGTTTAATCTGAATTACAAGGAACTAGAAATAGGTAAAGAAGGATGGTTCAGGCGTCACTGACCCAAGGGTGTAACTAACATCTCAAATTGTTAAGGGATATAACTGAAGCAGTGAATTCCAGAGCTATCTAGGCTGCCTGCTGGAGAAGGAAGACTGAGTTGTATGCAGGGTGAAGATAGAGCAAACCCCCTAAAAGGTGCAGTAGGTCTTAACAATCTGTTCCTTTTGTAGTTCTCTGTGTGTGTTTGGTGGTGGTTTGTAGGTGGGGTTTTTAATCATGATCTCTGCAGGAGCTGTGTCCTTGCTCTTCTTTTTGTTTTGCCTTCTTCAAATTACCTGTAAGGAAAAAAGACTTTCGACCTCCTGTAAATAAACCGGAGGGACTTGTTTATTAACTGAAAGAAAAGAGAAGATGCAAGGGAGCACAGTGTAAGTCTGAAGGAACTGAATCAGGACCTCTGGTAGCAAGCAAGCAAATGGGAATTTGGTGGTTTTATTTATGGCTGCAGTTTGAAATAATTGGTATTCTGTGATCAGGGCAGTCAGCAGGAGGCCTTTCAGTTTGTGATTTAAATTCTTCAGCAGGGTTGCACAGAATTATCATAGAAATCATGAAATGAGGTCTGCCTGTGCCAGTCTCTGGTTGTTACTGTAATTTAGTCACATTTTAGCCGTTTATGTGAGTTAAAGTTGGCCATTTTGGTCAGTAGTTTCCAACCTTTTATTCTGGATCTGAAAAAGCTCCCTGTAAAAAGAAAGCCCAGTGGCAATATAGACCCCACACTAGCAGGTGTAAGCATGCAGATGGTAGACCTGGTTTTCCATTTACTTTTCACAGGCCCTTTAGAAGTAGTTTGTGGGATTTCCCTTGGGAATCTCAAGCCAGGGATTGCTGGTCACTGCTCTTGATGTGCTGTAGAGTCAGAGAAAGGAAGTGATTCAGAAAGCAGTTAAACCAGTTGCCATCAGGAAGAGAAGAAGAAACCTCCTTTGGGAGAAATAAACACTGGGGGAGAAGGCAGATTAACTGGAGTCCTGAAAACAGGTAGAAACTTGCACTTTGTTCTGTCTCTCATGCTTGCACAGCTACTCTTGTGTCTTTTCTTACTATTCTGAGTTCATGCCAAGATCATAAACACCAGGTAATGGTACATTCCATGCTGTGGAGCTCTATGGAGATGGAGCAGAGTGTTACAGAGGGAATAAATCCTGAGAGACAAACATAAAATGAGGTTTGCTCGAGAGAGGAGCCTGCAAATACGAGGTGTTTCTGTCTGCCACACTTGCAGAATTCTCATCAAGCCACCTGAGCACACACAGTCCTGGTGCAGTCCTGGATGTGCCAATGGAAATGGTCCACTTAGAAAACTTCATTGTCCTGTAGTCAGCTTAAACAAACAACTCTGTTACATGGGTAGCACAGTTAACGTTAATGATGTCTCCAGCTAGTGCAAGGGGGGTTCTTTCATTTCTCTTCAGTGTACACAGTTCAGTCAACCCCACTTTGTTAGACAGGTAGAGCCCCACGTGGCAAAAGTTATTCAGCATAACCACTGCCTTTGGGTCAAAACCTCAGCATACCTGCTAGGACACTCTCAAAAGGTAGACAAACTACTGCATCTTCCCTGCACAGACGTTTACAGGAGTAGAAAGGGGGAGCCAGCTAATGAAAGTCAGGGAGACAGAACTGAGTACTAAAGATTCTGTTAACCCCACTGTTCCCAGCTGTTTAGATTTCAGTCTTCTATAGACATACATACATAATACACAATTTAAATGCAAATGCTCTTTCTTTCCCTGTTCCCCAAAATACCTAGAGCTCTTCTTCCATCAAGGGCAAGCCAACAGCATAGCAAGCAAAGGCCACTTTCTGCAGTTATTCCAAGGACCACTAGGAAAATCTGTCATGTATTATCTGTTCATTGACTTGGAAAAGTTATCATAGAATCACAGCCTGGACCTTAGAGCTCATCCAGTTCTAAACCCTGCCACAGGCAGGGACACCTTCCACTAGAGCAGCTTGCTCCAAGCCCCTGTGTCCAACCTGGCCTTGAACACTGCCAGGGATGGGGCAGCCACAGCTTCTCTGGGCAGCCTTCATCTTCCTCATATACATACTTGAAGAATGTACAATTTGCTGTAACTGTCTGGCAAAATCATCTATTTTCATACATAGGGACCAAATCCTGGTGGTACTGAGCGTGACGGGAAGAAAAAACCCAAACTTGCTGACTTCCAGTGATTATCTAATCTATAATCTTTATTTGCTCTGTTAAAATATTTTAAAAGCCTCCCCTGTAAAAAACAACCTCCACTCAGCTGTCCTGTGCTTGGACTGACATAATGGTGAAATCCTGGCAGCTTTTCCAGTTTGTAGAAACATGAGAGACAAATCAGCCTTTCCATCCTCAGCCCAGTGCATGCAGCAGGTTTTTCACCACTATTCTGTTTTCAACCTGAGCCTTAAAAACCAAAATAATGCAGCAGACTGAACGCCAGATGCTGGTGTTCCCATACTGTTGGCTGGTGGGGGGAAAGAAAAGAAAAATGGAATGAGAAAAAAGCATACTAACATGTTTTCCTTGCAACTCAATTCAGCATGAACAGTACAAGCATAAACAGTATAAACATGAGCCACTCCATGTACATCATCTGCAGAAAGGATTTGCTTGTTGCAAGGTGAAGGTATGCAGTAAAGGCACCCTTCGGGACCTGGTATTTCATATGTAGGTATCCAACAGCACTGTGGTTCCTTTAGTGGAGATGCTTTCACAGAGTGACACTAAGTGGAGGTGTTTGTCACTGGGAGATCTGATATCCTGAAGCGCCACTATTTCGGAGACGCTGTGAGATACCTCAAACGTGTTGGGATCTGTTTCCTTGTGTGTGTCATTTTTCAATGGGGACCTCCAGGAAATGTTATTTCTGTGAAATTATGGAAATGAGTGCATTTGGGGGGATGGAAGTGGGAGTGTGGCCAGCACTTCACAAGCTTTCATGAACTTAGATGCTCTAACCAGACTCCCCAGGATGGTCAGTTGTTTGCATTGCTAACAGTCTAACCAGACATCATGTGCTAGACTTTCATGTACCTGGAGCAGAACTGGCATTACCCCCTCATTGTCCCTGTAGCCCTTTCTTGCATCTCCAGCCCTTAAACACTGTACTTCTATGCCAAAAGTTGGAGCTGTATCGTTAACACATCCTCTAACTCATGTGGACTAAGTGCATTGACAAAATTCACTCCCATATTGATTTAACCTCCTCCACCTCCTCCCTCCCCGCACCAATCCTGTTGACATTAAACTGTACGAGCATCACTTGTTGCCAGACCTGGCACTACTTCACACAGCAATGCTGTGGCTGCATCTGGATCAGCAGTATCCTCTTCCAGCTCCCTCGATGCATTTTGGCAGCAGGGAGGAATGCTGCATGAGAGATAGTCTCTGCTGTTGCAATGCCACCCCCATCTCCCCCCCCTCCTTTGGCCTTTATGGATTACTGGTGAAACTCACTTGTACAGTTTGGATGTTTGATAGATAAAGCACGTATGGAAAAAAAAAAGGAAAAAAATATAAATACAGAAATCTCAACACTGTGCATTCAGTGTCTTTCTAGCTTAAAAGAAGGAAGGTAAATAATGTCAAGTCAATGAATATCAGATATATTTTTTGACTGTACATTACAGTGAAGTGTAATCTTTTTTTTACAACTGCAAGTCCATCTTATTTATTCTTGTAAATGTTCCCAGACAATGTTTGTAATATGGGCTGTGTTGCAAATCCATAAAATAAATCTGTGATCTGAGAGTAATGTTTTACTAAGGACTCTTGTACTTGTGCCTTTTCTTTGCACTGAGGGGACAATGCATTGCAAATAGTACTACTAGAAACGCTGGGGTGGTTGCATGGAGAAAAACAAGTGCAGTTTCTTTGTCACAGTGATGGGCTGTGCATCACTGATGTCATTCAGGAGGAGGTTGAGAGCAGCAAAGAGAACTCACTGGGCATTTCAGTCTGCCTGCAGATTTGGGGTCAGTCCTCTCAGAACTTATGTGTATGAGAGCTAAGTAGTTACGAAAATGATAGTCTTAGCAGCATGAGTTAGAGTGAAGAATATTTTAGCAACGTTTTCTTTCTAACAGGTATTAATATATTGTTTCCTTGGTGTTCAGTGCTGAATAACAATTACTGATACTGAGCTTTTTGTATTGGTTTCTGTAGACAGACACCCAGGGGGCTTTAGTGCAGCTGTTGCATGCCAAACCCAAGCACAAGGGATGGGTGTCAGTAGGAGTGTTTTCACACATTTCCCAGCAGGCTGTCATCTTCTGGGCTTCCACACTTGTTTATTAACAGACCTTGCCACCCAGGTCAGCCAGTGCAAAGGAGTAGATCATAGGCAAAGCATTACACAAGGCTCCTGTGCTCTGAAGACCTCTTCATTCCCAGAATACAAGCAGGAGGTATGTCAAGGTTCACAGCTTGGAGTGTCAGGAGAGCCCAGTCGCGCCATGCTCACACAACCCAACTGGTAAGAACGACTCTTTCTGGCATTTTTCATTAGCCTTACTAGAAAAGTTAACAAATCAGGCATCGTAACAAGGACAGTGTCGCTCCTCTTTTTCTTAAAGCATAGTAAATATACATGGGATCACCTTGGAAGCATACGTTGTTATTACTTTACTGTTTCTTTTTGTATGTATTCACTATTTGCTTTTGAAAGTACTGCAATTCTTCACTGCTATGAACAGAACTCTGTTTCTGCACCAGGTCTGAGCGTTTGGCTCAGATGCCTGTGGCTTTTCATTGGCCTGATGAAGCAAATTCCCCATCTTAATTCCGGTGAACATTCAGATATAGCAACTGTTTATTCAGAGCATTCATTATAATGAGGTTAGACTGTGTAAAACACCCTTCAGTAATACAGTTATTATTATGCTAGGAAGAAGTTGACACCAAAGAACTCCTTACCACAGTTTCAGATTGAGAGGCAGTTTTACCCGCGCAGCCCTAGCTTTACCAGAGACAGCTGTATGTTCATGGTGATTAATTACAATTCATCTTGGCACTTGATCCAGATTTATCCAAAATATTTTGCTGACACTTGATAATAACTGCAGTTTGCATGTGTGGAAGGTAAACAGCAGAGACAGCTCTGCTGGGTTCCAGATGGTCTTACAAAGATCCATGTTGAAGTGCCAGCACTGAGAAAGAGACACAAATTCACCTTTCTGTCCTGCTTTCTGCCCAGCACAAGGACAGTGGTGGCTTAAAGTCCTGGGGAAAGAAAGACAGACGCAGAAGCCTGAAACCCAGTGGGGTTCAAAGTCTCCATACGCTGTTCCTGCTGCCGTGACTGGCACGTGCCAGGGTGTGAATGCAGCACAAATTTTACCCAGGTCAGTCACTGCCTCCAAGTATCAGCTGCTGCTTTTCCATCCATCCATCCCCACCATGACTGGTGTCATCACATGGATACTGCTGCAAGCTCTTTGCTGAGCCAAAGCTCTGGGTTTCACAAGTTAAACCTTTAACTATCATATCTCACACAGAACTGACTCTGCTGATGTTGTTTAACAGCAGACTTCAAACCTGGGTCTTAATCAGGCATGGCTGTCCACATGATAGTTGTCCAACTAGAGAGGGAACATGAACAACTGTCTTGATGGTGAGAAAGAGGCCTCTCCAGAGGGTGAGTCCAGCCTGGATAAAGCAGTCTGAGGCAGATGGGTCGGATTGTCCTCTGAATGTGTCCGTCTTGCTCCACTGACTGAGTTCCCCAGGTAACCAGTAACTCAGACAACTAATTCTGAGATGGCTGCAGTTAGATGAGGTTTGTTTCCCTAGTAGATACCTGTAAGGAAACGACCTATGTCATAAATTAAATGGCATAAAGAGAGAAGGAACAGATTTAATGCTTCTTGCTTATGCTTGGAGATTCTTCTTCTGAGCCACGTAGCTAGGCCATTCCAGATCCTCTCTTTTGTCAAGGCTCACAGCTGAAAAACAATGAAAGATATTTTTCTTTTAAATGCTGTCCTATGTTAATTCTATTTCTGTACAATGAATCCTTACTTTAATTTACATGAACTAAACCAAATAAAAAGACATGTACTTTTTCTCGTAACGATCTTGGGGTTTGTGAGTTATTTCTGTGACTATTTGGGGTTATTTTATGTTTCTCACTAAGAGTGTATTTATAAAAAGCTTATAAAAGCTTATTCATAAAGTCACTATGTATCGTGCATTAGTAGTACAAAGCATTTATGCTGCAGGTCAATAGGGTTACTTAAAAGTCTGTAATATTTACTGATGTGTTTATGAATACCTATAATGGACTTTTTATGCCCAAAACAATGTAATGTTTAGTACTCCTTTATTAATACACTGTAGATGATATATAGCTAGGATAAACCATAACCTGATGGAATTTTCTGTGATGTAATAGAACTGCTTTTTTATTTCATGTAGAAATGTTCCCTCTAAAACAAGAGCAAAAGAAAGCCTGGCTTGTGCGGAAAATCTGTGAAACATGCAGAACCTTATTCTGGAGATGAACAAACCCAGAAGCCTCAGCAGGCTCAAATACAGGATGGACGTGAGCCTTGTTCCATGTAGGATCAAGAAGACGAAGAGCTTGTACTAAATATCCTCTTATTTGAAATTTCTAAAGGTGTTCCTGGAGGTATCCTTTCACTTGTGTTTCATGACTAAGTATGCTGAGAAGGAAGATGCTAAGGAGAGGCTACCAGTTACTGCCTGAGCCTGTTCTGTAGGAAACACTTAGCAAAGCTCTCAGCTCCACCACGGACTTAAGATGCTACTAGGAAAGTGAAGTTGTTGGCATGTACAATGCTAAGTTTGCAGTGGGCTTCTCTGTTACAGTACCTGAGTGTGGGATATCATGAGGTGATACCCAGATGGTTCTTTCTTCCAAGAAACGTGCTGAACTGTGCTTGAACTAACTGAATTTTTCCATCCACAGGATCCAAGTAGAGCTTCTGACCCAACAGCAGAGCATGGACCTCCATTCAGGATTGAGGTACTCCAGTTTTCTGCGTCGCTCTTGCAAATGAACCTGTTTGATCAGCAAAGTAGGGAAGCAATGGTTTGCACAACTGCGTGTGCATGTGTGCATGTGTGTGTGTGCTTGTCTGTGTCTTCTGGACTGGAAGGCTTTATTGATGGTGTTGGTAAAGTCCAGGGTGCTGAAAATGGAACAATAGGTTGTCTAGGAAAATGCTGCTGATGTGCAAAGAAAGAAAATTATTGTTTACTCTGGTGCCATAGGAAATATCCTGCACAGAAAAATAACCTTTGACAAAAGGAAGTAGTGAGCAACTCCAGTTCTCTGAGCTTGTGTGTATATGCGGTTGAATTATAATTACACCACATGGCTGAATGTGTGAATACACAACTTGTAAGTAGCCAGTTTCCAGAATGAAGACCTGCAGACCCTCAGGGCCTCCTCGAGAGGCATCTCCTTGGACCCTGCACTGTCACCGGCCCTGTCCCAAAGCCTTGGCTCTGGGGACACCAGAGGCACCGGGGGATGTCAGTGCCCAGGGGTGTCCCCATTGATGTGCCCACACCTTGTGTGTCCGTCCCTGACTGACCCCAAGCTCTGTCCTTGTGCCAGGGTCCTGGTGCTGCCCCTGCGTGGGGCCGTGTCCGTGGGTCCTGCAGGGACCCGTCTGTCCTGGCTCCAGGGGAAGGGGACAGGAGGTTCCCCCTCCACTGCTGCCCCACTGCCGGTGACTCTGCCCTGGGCACCTCTTATGTGGGGCCCAGCAGGGCTTTGGCACCTCTTGGGAGCCATTTCCCAGTGCCCCCATTGCTCCCTCCCGCCCCCAGACCCAGAGCAGTGCAGAACAAACTGGTTTAAATGAAACATAGAACAATTTATTAATAATGTCACCCCCCCACCACAGAACTCTCCTTCCCCATCCCCACCCCCATCCCCACTGCTCCAATCCCCAGAACTTTTCATCATCCCCATCCTAAACTTTTTCTCGTCTAATCCCCCCCGGGGGAACCCGGCGCTTGGGGGGGGGAGTGGGGAAGTGGCTCCCCCCACGTTTTATCCCTGCCCTGGCAGGTGGGACATCCACCATGTCCTGGGGCACAGCAAGAAGGGGCAGGGCCTCGTGGAGGAGCGTCTCCTCAGTGACTCCAGTGTCACTTTCTGGGTGTCCAAGTCCTTGGCTCTGGAGGCCACGAGAGGAGCTGAGGGCACTGTTGAAGCCTGCAGGGCTGTTGCTGCCAGGGGTTGTCCCCACAGGGGTGCCCGTGCTCCAGATGTTGATTGGAGACACCTCTTTGATGTGCTGGTTCCCGGGGCTGGGCGCTGGCAGCACTGGGGCCGCTGGGGCCTCTGCTCCTCTCCCCCGATGGCTCTGGGGTTCCAGGACTTGCACTGGGCCCTGGGGGGTCCCGGGAGCTGCCCAGGCCGGGAGGGACCCACAGCCTCCAGGGCCCAGCAGGGCAGCACCCGGCACAGCAGCAGCACCGAAGCCCAGCGTGGAGGTGTCCGCTGCAGGCAGGCTGGGGCTGGTCCAGGGCATGAAGACGAGCTGGGGCTCCAGGAAGCCCTTAAATGGAGCCCTCTGCAGCCCTGTGAGGGGGAGTGGGAGCCGTGCTGAGCCTCTGGGAACGTCCCTGGAGATGGGGCTGACTGAGCACACCCCAGCCAGGGGAGGGCAGGGACGCTCGGCCGGGCTTGCAGAGCCCCTGTGCCGGATCTGCCGGGGGACAGGGTTTGGGATCCCGCAGCACCCGGCCCTGGGGATGCTGCAGGTGCGATGGGGCCGCGGTGCCAGAGCAGACAGGGGTGCCAGACCTGCTGGGGGGTCCCGTGCGTCCGGGGGTGCCCATGCTGTCCAGGGGATCCAGGATGCAGGGAAGGGCATCACCCGAGTGAGCAGCTTCGAGAGCTTGGCAAAGGCTGAAAGAGAGACAGGAGCCATGGCCGCGGTCACCTCCGCTCTTGCCCCCAGCATCCCCCCGCCTGCGGGCTCGGTCCCCACCTCTCGGGTAGAAGCTCTCGGGGAGCACAAAATCCCGCAGCATCTGCAGCGCCGGGGGGGCCCGGGGGCCGCGCGCTGGGAGCTGCTGTGGCGGCAGCGCCATGGCCCGTGCTGGCCGCTGCCTGCTGCTAAGGACTCTTTGCCATCACCCATGGAACGTTGGGGCTCCCCGGGTGCTGCCACGCCCCTGCATTGTCCCCAGCTGCTCCTGGGCAGGGAAAGAAAGGGTTAAGGGGGGTGGGGCGGGGCTCCCCCGGCCCCCACCATCGCCTCTCAGGGGCTGGGGGTGCAGGTGCCTTTGGCTGCAATCTTGCTCCGTTCCCAGGGCCGGGCTCTCCTTGGGGCCAGCTCTGAAGTTGGTGACAAGAGAACTTCTTGTCCCGAGCTCTCGCTGGGCCAGCTCGGAAAGATGCCCTCCTGGGCTGGGGGCTGGCAGTGGACAAGCACGCAGGGGCCTGGCATGGTCCTGGCCACCGTGGGCATGAAACGGTTGTCAGATGAGCGCAGAGCAGGGGCAGCAGAGTCACTGCCCTGGACTTCAGGAGAGCAAAGGTCCTGCTGATCCTTACCCACAAACATTCATTCAGCTTCTCTCTCACAGCATTTGGTTCAAGGCAGTCCATGCACTCCCTGACACACAACACAGCCCCACCACCTCTTTTCCCTTGCCTGTCCCTTCTCAAGAGCCTGTAGCCATCCACTGCAGCACTCCAACCATGGGAATCATTCCAGCACAGTTCTGTGCGGGCGACAATGTCATCATTTCCCTGCTGCACTGCAGCCCCCAGCTCCTTCTCGCTGTTTCCCATCCAGATGCAGCAGGCTCAAGACGAGCCCATGTGGACAGGGCCCTTCTGAACATGCTTTAACTTGTGGCCAGCCCTCAAGTTTGGCTCTGGGGCTTTTTCTCTCCATTTCCTGCTCCACAATGTCCCCAGCCTTGTCCCCAGAGCCTTGGCTGTGAGGATCAGCAGAGGAGCTGCAGGGGACGTCTCTGCCCCGGGGAAATGTCGCTGCCCAGGGGTGTCCCCATTGATGCGGCCGTGCTGGAGCTATCGGTGCCTTCTAAAAGCCTCTTGAGCTGCTCGTAGCCAGGGATGGACGTCGGCAGCTCTGGGAGGTTGGGGCCACCGTTCTCCCCTCTCTGAAGCTGCCATCAAGGACCCCAGGCATAGGGATGCTGCTGGGCAAGTCCTGGCTGCCATCACCATGACCCCTGCCCCCCCTCCTGTCCCACACAGACATCCCTTTCTCATCGTCCCCTAGGGGAGCTCTGTGTTCCGTGGGGGCGTGGGCAATTATCTCCCTCCATGCTTTATCCCACGTTTTATCCCTGCCCTGGCAGGTTGGGATGGTAACTCATCCATCCCCATCTCCCCACACTGCCCATAGGGCACCATCCCAATGGTGCTCAATCCTCCAGGTTCTGAACTCCATGATAAGCAAGGGCTGTCCCTGAACATCTCCTTTTATAGAAAACTCCTCATTGCTTGGGGAGGGAAAAGTCCTTGTTTCTCTTGGACTGAGGAGCCCAGCAATGGAGCCAGCGCTCCAGACACGGCCTCACCAGGGTCGAGCAGGCTGTGAGGAATGTGAGCAAACTCTGTCTGATCTGATGAATCCCACTGCCTTCAATATCACCTCTATTTTACCTCCATTACCTTTTAGTCACAGGATGTCACAGATTTTAGTGCCTTTCAATGAGACAAATCCCTCTTCCTTGATGCAATCCTTCCTTCAAGGGGCTTGGAGCAACCTGCTCTAGTGGAAGGTGTCCCTGTCCATGGCAGAGGATGGATCCGGAGGAGTTTTAAGGTGCCTTCCAACCCAAACCAGTCTGGGATTCTGTGCTTAACCAAAAATCTCTGCCTCAACTGCCTTTCACCTTCCCCCTGCTAATAAAAATGTACAGGAGATGGAGGGAATTGGGTTTGGTTTTCCTGCACAGAGATGAGTTAGGTTGGTACAGACAGCGTCAGCATGGAGTTCTGCCAAACCCCAGCACCCTTCAGTGTCAGGGGTTTGATTTCTTTTGCTCCACAGCCAAGCAGGATTCTAACAGACCTAAAAACTTTGGAGACTTGGAATTCCACTCAAAGCGGGGCTTTGGAGCATTTTACAATTGTGACTAATTCAGGTCTAAAGCATGGAGTTCCTGAGGCCCCTAAGGGTGTGACGTGCATCACTCAGCAAAACACCTCCTAGGAAGTGTGCACTCTCTGCCTCTTTTCCTTCTTCCCTACCCACTCTCAGACAGAGTAATTGCAAAGCTCTGAGTTGTGTTTGAAATGCTGCTGTTAAAATCTGAGTGTTGTGGTCTATCCCTGCTTGTAGGAACGCTGCAGGGGGAATAAAGAAGTAGTAATGTATTTTCTGAATGCAAAAGTAAAATTTAACCTGAACTCAATTATAGCCACGTCAGATTAGGTGGTAGAAAGAAGCTTTTCCCTATGAGGATAGTGAGGCACTGGCACGGAATGCACATAGAAAGCTGATTCTATGAATCTTAAGTAATTTATGAGTCAGAATTTTTTGTTATTTGAAAGGGTAAAGGAAAAAAAGACTGTGTATAAGTTCAAGTGCCTTTCTCTGTGCCTGTATTCTAAAAACAAAATACTGGCATGTTCCCAGAAAGTGGCAAGAGAAGTGCAGGACCTGGAAATGCAGTGAAATTGTGGGACTGAGAAGAGGAAAGTGAAGGGACTCTGAGCAGTTTCTTATAACCATGGACGGCAACTACAGTGGCAGCCAGATTGTACAGAAGAGCTCCTTGCACCACTGAGGAGACAAAAATTGGATCCTTTGATGCCACATTGGTTGTGACTATGAAAGGATGCCCAGCCAGCCATCGTGTTCAGTTCTGCTGCTGATAGTGGGCAGAGCTCTTCCTATACTAGCCCAGAAAGGGCTCTCTCCCTGTGTGAGAGCCAACAATGATGCTGCAGAGGTAGAGTATCCCTTCAGGCAGGCATTTGTGGGGGACACCAAATAGGAACATATATATTTATTAATCTATGTATATTTTAAAGCACAAATACTTGGTCTGTTTAGACAGGAAGAGACATGGAGGCTCTGCTGGGGTGCTAAAGTATCTCAGTCCACCTGCATGCATGCTTGGTCGTGCCAGTGCCATTAGCAGTGATTGGACTGTGAGAGTTATTAGTGTTGAGCAACTGCCATTCATAGGGGTGAACCTCCTACCTCTGGTCTTGAGCTCAGAGGAAGTCCTTGAACCAAGGAGAGAAGATGCTGATGGCTGCTTTTGTTCCACAGTTTAGATATCAGTGCAGAGAGAGATGTTAAAAAAGAACTTATGAGTGTTGTTAACAACAAACTGCTGGTTCCAGGCAAGATTTTGCAGCTTCAGTTTTCCTCTCTTTCAGCTCAATATACTGATTAAACTATGACTAAAGCAGAAAATGGCACAGTTTTATTTTTAAAGAACATAAACAATAGTGTTTTATAAATGCAGCAGTTTCACTTTGTCCAGAAGTAAGAAGTATTTTGGCTCCCTCCACAAGATGCAGTTGCCAAGAGGTGTTCAGCTACTGTCCCAGCTTCGTGATCCCCAGAGCACATATGCCTAAGAAATGTAATCCTTCTGCTATTGTCTGCCTGCACTCCTCTGAATACACTTGCAATTGCAGGCATGAAAAACAATTAGAGAGGGGAACAGTTGTTGGCTTTAAAACTTGCTGGATGACAGCTCAGAAGAAGTGATTCTGCCAGTGAATATGGGGTCCCACAGCTGCACATGGAGGACTCTGCTGAGCCTTGTGTGGGACTGTTTCATTTTTGGCTGCTATAATTTACCCTGCTTGGTTAGCACCGTTAAGATTCTGCCTTTGTTTTTCTTTTGTTTCTCATTGCTCTAACTCTGTCCTAAATACAAAAGGACTCTTGGGAGGAACATCCCATTGGGCTATCATGTTGAACAGCCTCCATATCCACATGATAACGATGAGAACTCTAGCATCATATGGGATCAGTAAGAATGACTTTTAAGCATAAGAATGACTTTTCAGCACAATTCCTTGCTTTAAAGCAATGGAAGTATTCTGAAATGCCTGTTTCTAAAGTCCTGTCTCCCTTTTGAAATATGTTTGGTGGTGTTGACATGTGTGTATTGGAAAGGAAAAGTACTGGTAAAAAATCAGAGGTTTCTGCCTTTCCCTTTACTGAAAACCCAGGCTGTGTTCCTTCTATTAGCTCTCCTGAAGGTCTATAGCTACCTATTACCTTGGACTGCGATGGCTTCAATGGAGTTTTATGAACCTTTCACCCTGTCGCTATAAAAACCTTCCACGTTTTTGCCAAACCTCCCTCAGAAAGATTACTTTAGCTTTGAAGATGCCAATAAAGGAAATTGCTTTCTCAGGGAAAGAGCTAGGAAGACAACCTGAGACCCTTCATTTGGATTTCCTCCAATCTCAAATGTATTGGAACTGAAGAGCAATCCCAAATACATTACAAACAAGATCCAAGCAGCGAAGTCTCTCTGGGCAGTATTTGGGTGTGTTTTGGTCCCTCCTGCCCCTTTTTCATCTTTAGAGCAAAAGCTTCAGAGAGAAAAAAACAAACCCCTCATGGCACAGCCTCTATTGGTCAGCCGCTCACAGCTGGCGAATAGCAGACCTGGATCCCTTCCCCTTCCATTTTACCCAAATCTCTTTGTACAATCTTCTTAAGAGCAGCACGTGCTGCAGGACCACCTGGAGGATGCTGTGTCATGGCATAAACATGAAAAGATGCAGCAGAGCAGGGCTGTGATCTTTGTCCACAGGGACAAACTGGAGCCTGATTTAAACTAAAATGAACATGCTTGGGAAGTTAGTCAGAGTTCTACCATTAGCCCAAGCCAAGGTGAGAAATGAGGCTGTGCAAGTGGATGCATGTTCACTTGTACTTCTTGCCCAGGTTTCCTAGATGGAGCCTGGAGAGCTGGAACTCGCAGAGGGAGCTGGAGGGGAGCTGGGAACTGACACAGGAGGCAGCATGGCCACTACATGTTGTGCATTGCTGCTTCTGCTGCTGCAATGAGTTCCAGGTTCTTCCAGCCTTTCAGCAAGCAAGTACTTCACATCAGGCAGGCAGATGACAAGGTGTGAATACATCTATCTGTCCTTTAATCAACATAAGGGAATCTACTGTATGTTGTCACCATATTCCCTACCTGAAGGAGGTGCAGGGACACTCAGGTTGCTGCCCAGCTCCAGCTGGACCATTCTCTAAAGCTGGGCAAGCCATGCTTGGTCTGATGAACCATTCAAACACAGCCTCGGTGCTATCACCAGGGCAGGTGAGTGGCAACCAATGGTACCCACATACAGGTGTCTCATCCCAACCTCACAGAGTGAGAAATAGCCTTAAAATGGGTTGTGTCTGCATGGAAAGAGACGGTAGAGGGGAGGCAGCTGAAGCAAGTCCTCCAACTGTGTGGGGAAGGGAGAAGCCTGGGCAGGAGCATGGGGAAAGAAGAATTTTTTGCTGGGGGGGGGGGGAACTGGCACAGCAAAAGATTAATCCCAATCCGTGCCTCTCAGCTTCATATCAGTGTGTGAAATAGTCCCTTCTGCCACTTCCATGCACTGCAGGTTAGGACAAGCAGTAAGTAAAAAGTAATATTGCTTCTCACTAATGAAGATTCACATTTTAATATTTTTTTAATTTACCTTTTATTTTGAAGGACTTTGAATATGCTGGACTGGGTCACTTGAGATTTTTAAATGGTTTGTAGATATTTGACCTCAAGAAGCCTTTTTTCAGCAGTATTTTATGAAGACAGGGGGGTGATTAATACAAGGAAATGGCCTGCTCTCCAGGCAGGCTGAACACACACTAAAATGAGGTTTGGATGCACACTAGCACATCCAGTGCCAAACCAGAGATGTAGCTCAATTGCTTAAGTAAATTATCGTGTAGAAATAGGCAGTTTCTTCCTTTCTCTCCTTTTCTTCCCCCCCCCATCCTGAGGGCAGCTGCTGTGACTGTTTCCTTTTGCCCTTTCACTGTGCACTGCAGAGGAAAACCTGTCTCCATCTCCTTTATGACCTCTCTTTAGAACTTCTGTAACCTTTAATTAAATCTCTGTATGAAAGAATTGTTTTCTTGAGGAGCTGTCTCAGTACCTTCATGCTTCACTCTTCTTATAATCTTCAGAATATATTCCTGGTACTGATTTGTTATATCAAAGCAGATTTAATGGCTGGACATACAAAAATATCTATATTCCTGAGTGTGTGCATCCCTGTGACTTCCCTGACCCACAGGTAGCTACTCAGAGGGGTCGTGTGGAGCTGCGTGGCTCTGCCTTCAGGAAGCTCTTCCAGAGCTGAGCCCTTTGCTGGTACCTTCTTCACCTCCTGTATTTTTCAGGTCTGGTTGAACCTCTTCTGAGGTCAGAGAAATCAAATCACTACTATTGGAGATTTCAGAATGCAACAGACAAAACAGGGACCCAGTTCTCTTATGATAACCTGTTCTTCAGTGATAATGGTGATACTTTGGTTTTCCATGTTGTTATCAGGATGCTTTTCTTTTCTGTATGCATCAAAGCAGTAATAATTTGACTTGTCTTCCTTGAGTAATGATTTTGTCTTGTACTTCTTTCAATTACATTTATTTTCAAGGCATTGATTTTGTTCCTTTTAAAATTTTTTAAAGTTTTTTTCTCCTCACACTTAGGAATTCTGAACCAATTACCCTGGCTGTGTAATTATTTTAAATAGACACTACTTTTATGTGTAGTGCCTAAAAACTGTAAAAACCTGAGGCTAAACCCTCCTAAGGATAACTTTCCCTGCACCCTCAGGAGGCTTTGTTAGTAGTTTCACTGAATGTATTAGCTACATTAATGGATTGTTCCCCTTTTCTGTGGAATAGTTCCTGATTTTCCTATATAACAGCACTCACAAGAGACCCTTGGAGCTGTTGCCCTGCCTTGCCTGGGGTGGAGGGAGTGGGTGCCAGGATTGATGGGCCCAGAGGGTGCATGCATTGGTGTAGATCACACTGTCTGGTTTAATTTTAAGGACTTAGGGGTGCTGGTCGATGAGAAAATGAACATGAGCTGGGTTCAGTGTGTGCTTGCAGCCCAGAAAGCAACCGTATCCTGGGCTGCATCAAAAGGAGCGTCACCAGCAGGTCAAAGGAGGTGATCCTGCCCCTTTACTCTGCTCTCGTGAGACCTCACCTGGAGTACTGTGTGCAGTTCTGGTGTCCTCAACATAAAAAGGACATGGAACTGTTGGAACAAGTCCAGAGGAGGCCACGAGGATGATCAGGAGCCTGGAGCACCTCCTGTATGAAGATAGGCTGAGAAAGTTGGGGCTGTTCAGCCTGGAGAATGCTGTGTGGAGACCTCATAGCAGCTTCCAGTATCTGAAGGGGGGCTATAGGGATGCTGTGGAGGGACTCTTCATCAGGGACTGTAGTGACAGGACAAGGGGTAACGGGTTAAAACTTAAACAGGGGAAGTTTAGACTGGATATAAGGAAGAAGCTCCTTACTGTTAGGGTGGTGAGGCACTGGAATGGGTTGCCCAGGGAGGCTGTGAATGCTCCATCCCTGGCAGTGTTCAAGACCAGGTTGGACAGAGCCTTGAGTGGCATGGTTTAGTGGGAAGTATCCCTGCCCATGACAGGGGGGTTGGAACTTGATGGTCTTAAGGTCCTTTCCAACCCTAACTACTCTATGATTCTAATTTTCCTAGATTTCTGTTGGAGATTTGAGCCAACAACTTAGTTCACTAAGTCCCTGGAGAGTACAGATGCTCTGTACACTGCAAGTCGGCCTCGCAGAAGAGTTGCAGAGACAAGAAGGTAGGAGCATGGCAAATCCATGCTCCTGTCTGCATGGATTTGCTGTGCAGATGTGGAGCTTGCTCTTGACTCCACAGAGCAGTAAATTTGCATTCATAGCATGCAGCCAACTGTGCATTAAATCAGTCCCTACAATCATTGGAATAATTTATTTACCTAAGTTTGGTTTCCAGGACTGTGTAGCAGCATGAACGTAGCCAGATTAGATGATGGGCTGTATGCTGTGGTCACAGTCCTCACCACAACTGTTATGCTCTAGCACACAAGAGGGAGGTGGCTGGTCTCTTCTCCCAAGGAGCAAGTGACAGGACAAGAGGAAACAACCTCAAGCTGTGCCAGGCGAGGTTTAGACTGGAGATGAGGAACAATTCCTTCCCCAAAGGGTGCTCAGGCATTGGAACAGGCTGCCCAGGGCAGTGCTGGAGTCACTGCTCCTGGAAGCATTCACACACCGTGGAGACAAGGCTTCAGTGCCATGGGCTAGTGGTGGCCTTGGCAGCGCTGGGGTAAGGGTTGGACTGGATGATTTTAAGTGTCTTTTTCAAGCGGGTGTATTCTGTGATATAAGTTGGGACTGGTGCTCTGCTTACTCACACATAGCATCCTATTGATGGTCAGGGTCATTGGCTCTGATGTTCAGTGTCACCAGAACTCCAGACCCCACCTCTGGGATCTGGAGTTAGGTGACACAGAGACTGTATTGCTGCAGTGGACCTCCTGGACTTTGGAAATGGCTCAGGCCATCTATGCCACTCTAACCAGGAGCAGTAGGAGACACAGAACTGTTGTATGAGGGTACAAGCGGCACTGGTGAATGTCCCCAGATCTTTTTTTCCCTTCCCCTTTATTATTTTGTTCTTTCATTCTTTCATGTAATGGTTCTAAATGTTCCATTGTTAGTTCTATTCAAAAGTAATTTTGTGCAGTGCAACCAGGTGACCACAATCCCAACATCTGAGATGTGATGTTTGCTGTGATAATAACTACATCATGTAACTTGTGACAGTGATGGTCCTAGCTGTCATATTAGGAGAGATGCTGCAATGTGGCAGGGGCTGAGGTTCTGTTCTAGTAAAAGAAAAGGCTATAAAACATGTGTGTCATGAATTCACATCCATTTGAGTGATTTCCCAGAATTACCAGTGCGAAAATTAACCCATTCAGACCTATAAAAAAAAATATTTGAAGTCAGACACATATCTGATACTTCAGAGAATCAAAAATACCAGTTTCAAATTCCGAAGTTGTTGGGGTTTAACCCCAGTTGTCAACTAAGCACCACACAACTCAGTTCCCATGGGATGGGGAGGAGAATGGGAAAAAGGGAAAACTTGTCGGTTGAGATAATAGCAACTTAATAGTTGAAATAAAGTAAAATATAATAATAATAGGAAAAAGAGAGGCATAAACCCCAAGAAAGACAAGTGATGCACAGCACAGCTGTTCACCACCCACTGACCAATGCCCAGCCAGTCCTCAGTCAGGGATCAGTGGCTCCTGTCTAGCTCCCTTCAGTTTCTATACAGGACATGACTTGTTGTGGTATGGAATACCCTTTGGCTAGTTGGGGTCAGGTGTCCTGTCTCTGGCTTCTTGTGTTCCTCCTTGCTGGCAGAACACGAGACTGAACAGTCCTTGATCAGAGGCCTGATTATAAACTTCCAGAGGAAAATGGACAGAGCCAAAGTCTGTCTGATTTAGGAGACTGCTCTAGCTCCATCCTCTTATGCAGCACTGTAGAAAAATGAAGTTTCTTTTCAGCCTTGCTGGAAATAAGCACACGTGGACTTGCCTCACGTAGGATTCTGCATACACCCAAAATGACAAAGAGCCAGAACCCCCCAGGGACTTCGAGTTTGCTAATCCACTTTACATTTCAGATATTCTGATACCATGGTGATGGGCAACAGTAGAAAGACCTAAAATAGAGCATAAGCGTTTTCAACAGCTTTCTCTTACTAAGTGCACTTCATACGAGCATGAGAAAGTCATCTTGATTTTTTTTCCTCTTTCTCCCACTTCACATAAATTGTCTAGTACCTAAAAGGTCATTTTGAAGAACTTTGCTTTTCTAGAAATTACTGGATTTTGTAAAAACACAGAGTATAAGTGACAATCTCTTGTCTGTCTGTATTTACCATCTTTCAGACTGCTAAGACAGAGCCTTTAGCAATGTTCTCAGAAGGAACGGGCTGAGGGAAAGAGAGCGGAGGATACTGTACCACACTGTCTTTCTAATTCTCATGTATATTGAGCAAGACAGAAGTGAATAGCCCAGAATAATTAGTGTAATGATAATAAAGAAGGCTGTGGACATGTTCTGAAGAATATGTTTATTGTTTCTCTCTGCAGAGTCTTGTGAATGGCATCTTGTCTGGTGTGCGCAGCTTTTTCATAGAGTTGTATTTGAATAGAACATGGCAAGTTTTCTGGGATTTTGCTGATCTAATAACTTTATTCCCCTCTGTCTTCCAAAGCTAATCTGCTGCCTGACTGCAGTAATTCTGAAGGTATTTGAGATTTGTATGTTACTTGATGGAGTTCAGTTTATTAATGGTCTTTCTACTTAAGTCCACTACATGATCCCAACAGTGACAAACTGGCAACCACAATTACTGCCAATAACTGAGAAGTGACACTTCACACATAGGGCTGGCTCTCAACCCGCCCCAGATAACTAAACCTCTATACAAACCAATGGGGTTTTTAAAGGCTAAATTTAAAGTCAAAACATACCACTTTCTCATACAGAGGCATTCTGTGCATGTAGGATGTGCCAGGCCTCTTGCAGGAGCAAGTCTTCTGCATTTCAGTTCTTTTTACACCTTTCTCATACCTATTTTCCATTTACCTTTCAGTTTTCCTCTTTCTGCTTTAGATAAGTTTCCCCTCCTTTGGTGCTGCTGTAATGCTCAATGCCCATTCTAATGCAATATTTAGGTGCCTCCTGGCTGTGGTTTAAAAGTTACTTTAGCGTTTTCTGCATTAAAGTAGATTTTTCTTACAGCTCATCAATTGTCAGTTCTTAGCTCCTTGGGCTTCTGTAGTTAAAACTTCCAGAGCTGTATCAAAGCCCCAGATCTCAGTGACTCGTTTCCCATTTTGAGCATTAGATATTTTTATCCAGTAGTATCTTATCTTTTGCATCATTCAGTGTTGTTTGTACCAGTTCTTTCTTATTTTTTGAGCACTAAAAGGCACTAGGAGGCAGATAAGTATTTATATAGAATACTTGCTATATTGCTTCTTTGTGTATGTAAAGGAGTGGGATGAGATTCAGGCTGTGTGTGAGGCAATCATCTGAAACTGTGCTGGGAGGAGAAGCTGGAGACTCTGGGAAAGCAGGAGGATCATTTCTGTTTAACATCTAACAGTTTCTGTTAACATCATCAGATTTCTGTTTAACATGTAGATCTCCTTGGTTTTCCATCTCCTCCTCAGGTCCAGGAAGGAAGAGAACGAGAGCTCTCAATGCCTACCAGGGATTATGCCATTTCAGATGTTACTGAAATACAAAAATTTATTTTTTGTATTTCAGATGTTACTGAAATACAAAAATTGCTCCTAAGAAGCACAGGATCACTTGACCTTTCTGATGCTAGCAGCAACTAGTCTGTCATCTACTCCTCATTATAATGCCATTTTCAGTGGTATGGAGCCTGTGGTATAATCTGCTGCTCCAACATTTGGGACAGTGCCCTACATGCTTTCAGGCCTGCTGGTGTTGGCAGGCAAGGGAAAACCTCTGGGGCAATACTGGAGCTCAGACTTTAACAAGCTAATCTGTACCATGATGGAGTCTTCTCTTTCCTTTCCAGGCACTTGGCTGAAGGCTTTCAAGTGATGCAATTTGTGATTTTAGAAGGTGGGGGCTCTGTATGAGATGCAGGTTGCATTTCTTTACAGTTCACGTTTCTTTCTCACACACACCCATTCACAGGGTCCCATAAGTGTGGCAATAAAGAGCAAATTATGGATTGACCCATGCCAAAGCAGGCAAGGCTAGGATATATCAATAACCCATTTTACAGAAAAGGAGAAAGATTAAATGATTTCTCCTGATTAACATGTAACTTGATAGAGTTGGAAAAGGCAGCTGAGCTGGTGATGCTGATGATGAGCTCATTGCTGCTCCAAAGTGTGATCTTTCCCCACCATTTCTCTCCTTGCAGCAACCCCACAGCCCTGCTGAACCCTTGATGAGCTTTCTGAGCTGTAGAACGCCATTATTATTCCTTGGTTAGCTTTAGGTATCTGAGGGAGCAACAGGGTGAGGTGAGGGTTGAATGGGAATGGGCAGCTACCTGGCCAGGGGATGATGGGGAGAACATAGCCTTTTTTTCCAGTGGTGGCTACACTGAGCATCAGGAGCTGAACTGTCTTCCCTCTTTCCCTGTCTTTCCCAAAGTTCAGAGAGAAAGCATTTATACATGAAAGGTACCTGGCTTGGATGAAGAAATATATCAATACTGAGACCCAGCTCTTTCTCCATCCTGGCATCTTGTGATATGTGAAGTGCTGTGCAAAAGCTTCCTTAGCTGGTTACTTGACTTGTTCCTTGAATTACTGCATTGCCCACAGAGTAATTGCTCTTTCCACTGCTGGAGCAGACCCTCTGTGCTGTCATTGCTGCAGTCTCCCGAACACATGTAGCTGGCTCAGAATAAGGTACAACCTGTAGTTTCAGCACATGGGTGTCTGTGGCCATAGAACTCCTCCCCTGCTCCTTTTGCACTGCTCACATGCACCCAGCCACAGCAGCACCAGGAAAACCAGTGCAGCACACATTCTGTCCCTCCAAATCCTTCCCCTCCATTCCCAGGATGTGACAGCCCATCTTTCTGGCTGTATCTTTCATGAGATGGCATGTTTGTAATCGATGCTTTTTGCACTGGAAGCTCACTCATCATTCTTGGCAACATATGGCAACTAATTTCTCCTTAAGCAGTTAATTAGGCACCATTTGTATGCACGTTGCCCTTTGCGTGCTGGAGCAGCTGTGGCTCCAGTAGGAAGCTGTTTATTCTGGACTTTCTCCTTCCTTTGTGTGGAAAAATGAGGTGGTTCATGCTCATTTCTTTGTGTATGTTCTTTCTAAAGAGCTGAAGTGATGAGGTGCTGCACTGGGCTGCAAGGCTGGGTGAAAAAGTCATCCGGTCTCTAAGGCATTGGGTGAGGGCTGGGATGAGCAGGGGGGCAGCTTCCTGACTCAGTATTACAGGAGTAATAGTTGATTTGGCAGGAATTGCCCTCCCTGTATCCCAAGGCAGGACTGATCAGGCAAACTTTTTCAGAAGGCATCTGTATCTTAAATGCATTTTGCTAGCCAGCATTGCACATTTCTACATTTAAAAGACTAACATACTGTATTTAAAACTCAAAAGGTGCTAGTCCTTGGTCTTAGCAAAAAAAAAAAAGGGGGGGGGGAAATAAAATCACACAGTGTGTATTTTGGTACCTGCATGTGTTTTACTGGCCGTTGTGTGTGGGTTTACTGCCCACACTGCTGAGCATCATCCAGAGAACTATGTGAAGCCATTTTATGGAAGGAGAAATAGGTATTGCTGCAGCCTGCAGGTGTCTGAAAACATTTCAACAACAACAAAAAGGAGAGTGAAAAATGAGCTATCCATTACAAGAGACAGACTGTGTGACACCGAAATTACAATGCTCTTCACCTTTTATTATCCTTTATTCTTTTGTATTGCAATAGTTTCTGCAGCCCCCAAATCAAAGCTTTTTTGTACTAGGCACTCTCCTGACCATCCCATGAACATGATCCTTATTTCACTTTGCTCATACTTGATATCAAAGGCCATGGAAGTTTGGGACTGGAATTGTTCTTGCTTTCCTGTTATGAATGGGAAGGTGCAGCAAGGGTAAGTGAAGTTCTAGGGGTAAAAACGGGGTATGGATGCTCGAATGGCAGATCCAGTGCTGCAGTGAAACGGTACTTTTCTTGCCATGCTCATTTGCTGTTTAGTATCTTGTCTCTGACATCTGGGTGGCGTTTAACAACTTCAGAGGGGAAAAAATGTCTAACGGACAATTAATAAACTGTTTGTTGGGGAAATTTTTTCCTACCTGAACGATAGAATCAGGAACAGAAAACCATGGGAAGACATTTCAGAGCTGTTCAGTGATTATCACTCCTATTTAGTTTCCTGAGATTGGAAAGGTAATTTTCGTGCCTTTTTGGTTTGGAGCCCCAGAAAGTGCCTGTTGTTCCATTGCCTCCAGCTTTGGTGAACTCCTTGTAAGTCTGTGACAAATTGCTGACCAGTCTGCAATTTTTCATACCTGTCTTGTCTCTATTTTGCTGTGCTTTGGTGTGATTACTGCATATTCTATCTCACAGCATCTTGGAAATGATATATCAGCCTTATTGAACAAGGTGCTCCCTCCTGCATTTGATGAGCTGAGTCCAAACCTTTGGGTGCTTGTATGCAGCAGAGTTGAGCTTATGCATGAGGGCTGAGCTTTCCCTGCTCAGTGCAGGAGGCAGATTGCTGAAGTCAGGCTTTGAACTAACAGGCTCCGATTTCCCCCCAGTAAGCTGGAATTTCTCCCGTTCATAATTGTGCTGTGCTTCAAATAGCTTCAGACTTTCCTCTAGTGTTTACTGTCTTCTATTAAGTTTAATGTCGTTTTCTTTTAGAAGCCAGTATAAACGCACTAACTACAAATAATACACAGCAAAAGCACTGCTGTAACCTGACTGCTTTGGTTAATTTGGCTGTGAATTACTTTTTCCTCCATCACCAGTCTCGTTAACCCAATCTCGTTTTTGTTTCTTTCCCACTGTGACTGCTGTCCTGTTGAATCCGGCTGATACACAGCCTGGAGAAGAGAAGGCTCCAGGAAGACCTTAGAGCAGCCTTCCAATAGCTAAAGAGAGCCTAAGAGAAATCCAGAGAGGGACTTTTGACAAGGGCCTGTAGGGACAGGCCAAGGGGAATGGCTTGAACCTGCCAGAGGGGAGACTGAGCTGAGCTCTTAGGCAGAAGCTCTTCCCTGTGAGGGTGCTGAGGCGCTGGCACAGGGTGCCCAGAGAAGCTGTGGCTGCCCCATCCCTGGCAGTGCTCAAGGCCAGGTTGGACACCGGGGCTTGGAGCAAGCTGCTCCAGTGGAAGGGATCCCTGCCTGTGGCAGGGGTTGGAGCTGGAGGAGCTTTAAGGTCCCTTCCTACACAAACCAATCTGGGAGTCTATCACAAATTCAATTTGTTCAATATAGCTTTAAATCTTTCACAGCTTTCTGTGTGAATTCTTCAGGATCTTTCTGAGGAAAGCCTGAAACCTAGGGTGCAGCATGAGCAGCAGCAGCTGTGAGAGGGCTTTTCATGACTATTACTCCATTGCTACTCATAAGCCTACATGGGTCAGGCTTCAGTTGAATTGGGCACATTACAGATGTGACAGGAAGGCATTCCCCCTTCTGCAAAGTCTTTACAGGCTGAGTTCTCAAGAGAGTTAAGGTGTAGGGAAAGATAAATTGATGGGAAATCCACCAAGGCCAATTGCTGTGAAGTTTCTAGAAGAGTTACAAATAAAATTAGAAAAAGCAGCAAGCTACAAACCAGCATTACAGAATACCTTTATGTACTAGGGACAGATAAATGGGATGGAAAGCTTTTCTTTACAGCCATCATTGCAGTGTCTCCTGGCTGCTGTGGGAGCAGCTGACTTCCTGCATCAGTTAGCAAATGGGACAGGTTTGTTGTCTTTCAGAGACACGGGCTACAGGCATAGCCCAAGGCTTCCCATTTTAATGGGCTCTGTGCTTTCCATCATGGTTATGTCATTCCAGAGCAAAGAGGTCCTGTGTGGGATGAATACATGATGCTAATGGCCAACAGTTCACTGGCTTGGCTGACTTCCCCTTGGAATTCTGAAGAAGTAGAACTGTTGTAATCTCAGCTATGAGGATAAAGCTGCATGGAGACCTCATAGCAGCCTTCTAACATTTGAAGAAGTTCTACAGGGATGATGGAGAGGGACTCTTCATCAGGAGCTGTAGCAATAGAACAAGGGGTGATGGGTTCAAACTGAAATGGGAAGTTCAGGTTAGATAGAAGAAAGAAGAAAGAAGTCCTTTACTGTGATGGTCATGAGGCAGTAGCACAGGGTGCCCAGAGAAGTGGCAAAAGCTCCATCCCTGGCAGTGTTCAAAGCCAGGTTGGACAGAGCCTTGGGCAATGTGATCTGGTGTGAGGTGTCCCTGCCCGTAGAATGGGAGTTGGAATGATCTTAAGGTCCTTTCTGACCCAAAACATTCCATGATTCTATGGTAAAGCCTTAGGAAGTGAAAGGTGGCATGTGTTCAAGAGCAGAAGGTCCTTGAGGCCACAGAGAACAGCAGAAAATCAAGAAACCCTAAGTCATGGTAGGAGACAATGGACAGAGGACAATGACTGATAAGTCTTGTTTGCTGCACTCCTGCAGGGATGAAGATGTGTTAGAAGGCTTTGAAGTAACACAGCCCCCGAGTGAAGGAAACAGTCAGGTAAAACTAACATAATGGTAGTTATTTGTATGCTAAAGTGGCATAAGGTTAAAGCTAAAAGGTCAGAAGCTCAAGAGAGAAGTGGGCTTTGTGTGTTGGCTGGGAGAAAAAGTGGGAAAGAAAAAAAAGGAAGAGGTGGCAGAAGCAAAGGAGTTGAGAGGTTGCTACAGCTTGAAAAAAGGCATTAGAAGTGCTATTGTATTACACTGGGGGTAATATTTTGCTTTTTGGAGAAGTTTTGAAGAACTGTACTAATAAAGTAAGGTGAGCACTCAAGGTCAAGGAGGCCAGAAATGAACAATGAGACAGCTTTACTGTTCTGACAGATACATGGCTCTCCACCTGCCATGGCCCAGATGTGGCACAAAAATGTGAAGTGAGAGGCATAAGATAAATAGTGGTGCTGGAAGGGTTTAAATTACAGGGGATCAATTCCTCTGACAGAAATAAAGTTTCTTTAACCTCAGCTCTCCCATGAGTCAGCATTGCTGACTGGAAATGATTTACACAAAAAATCCAGAGATATTAGAGACATCATTGTGAGAATGTAAATTTAAGGAAACCAGTACTTAATGAAGAAGGGTGGGATAAGATGCAACAGTTCTGCAGTTAAACAGGACAATATGTTTATTACCCAGTAAGCAGGGCAAAACTCAGAGTATGATGTCCCCCAGAATCTGATTCCAAACATCCTGGCTTCAGGAAGAGTCTCCACTCATTCTTCTTCTATTAAAGGTAAGATCTGCTTTAAGCCTGGCTTTTAAGGGCCTGGACTGCCCCAGACCCATACAGATCTACCCTTCTTTGCAGAAGTGTGGCATCATGACACTAATCATTAACCCATGAAATTGGCATGAGCAGACACTGACCTCCGTTGTGCTACCACTTAAGTTACCCAATTTTATCTCATTTGCACACACAATTAAATGCTAAGGTGACATTACCGAGTGCTCCTGACAATTGTTTAGGGCAAGGGAAAAGAATAAACACAGGCTGGAAATCTGAGCTGGAGCTAAGGTTCTTTGAATGGGCAATGAAACACAAAACAAAGGTGGTTGTAGGGTAAGGCTTCTTTGGTCTCTGGTTGTGGTGCCTGTACTGTTGTAAATCCATGTAGGTCAAGCTGTATGATACCCACAGCTGTTTTTAGGAACCTTGCTAGATGTCTGTTTAAGATTAACTTTTGCCATGTAACCTGGTTTTGGTTGGGGGTTGTGGTTGTATTTTTCCTTGCTTGATTTTCATTCTTCAAAACTGGAAAGGACCAACAGAGCTCCCCCAGGCCACTGACTGTCCCAGGACCAGTTCAGACTCAGTGTGGAAGCAAATTGGTTTTCCTAATACTTGTATTCTCAGATCTTTTTCACTGAATATTGCAACAGTAAAAGCCTTGACTATTTGGGATAATCCTTACATATAACCAGCTTTGTACATCTTATAGATCCCACCATAACCTGCTTTGGAAAGGCTTTCAGCAGTGTGCTGCTCTCCACTGCTCAGACAGCCCCAGGGGGGCAGAAGCTGCAGACACCTGAATGTGGCTGAGGTGGCAGCATCTCTTGTGATGCCTCAGAGCAGGAATCTTGCTCAGATGCAGATGGAGGATGTTTGAAGTGTGAGCTGTGCCATGTGCATCTTCTTGAGGAAAGCCAAACAGTGCAGCTTTTGCTCTGTAACTCAAACAGATACTGCATCAAAGAAGCTCTGAAGCTGACTCTGCTGAAGCACTGGTTAAGACTCTGGGCTTACTGGAGTGGGAAAGGAATGAGCATGAAATTTCAAGCATTGACTAGCTGCTTAAAATTGACAGAGGGCAGATTTAGGTTAGACATTAGGCAGAAGCTCTTCCCTGTGAGGGTGCTGAGGCGCTGGCACAGGGTGCCCAGAGAAGCTGTGGCTGCCCCATCCCTGGCAGTGTTCAAGGCCAGGTTGGACACAGGGGCTTGGAGCAAGCTGCTCCAGTGGAAGGGGTCCCTGCCTGTGGCAGGGGTTGGGGCTGGATGAGCTTTAAGATCCCTTCCAGCCCAAACTGTCCTATGGTTGCATGATTCTATGGTAGCCAAGCTGTGGTAACCCTTGAGATCCACATTCCTAGCTTGTTTTACTGCAAAGTAGAACATAACAATTTTACTCAACATCCATTTATTTTAAAGACCATGTTTTCCTTTTTACATTGTTTGAACTATATGCATATTTTAATAGCCTTTAGAAACCAAAACCATCTTTCAGGCTCCATGGTCCCAAATGACAGAAAGCTTCAGAGAAATTCATACTTGCTATTCATATTACCCCCATGCTGTTGTGATCACGAATGGTGGGAGGTCAAGGTAAGTGAACAGCTCATAGGAACTGCTGGGCTTGAACATCTCTGTGCAGTCATGAGTTCAGAAATCACGGCTGCTTCTCACAACTCATGCTTGGAGCCTTTGTAAGGCCCAGGCACTTCAGGGCAAATGGACTCCTGGAAGAGGGAAAAGGAAGGGGACGAGGACCAGAAAGGCTAAGATTGTCCTGCAAGTTGTGTATCAATTTGAGCTATAAAAATGAATGGGGACAATTCCTATTTTTAAATGCTCAAATAAGACCAAATAATTTTATATATTTTTCTTCATTTTCCAGCATTAGCTGTGAGTACTTTTAATGAGTCTTTTTATGAAAACCTCTTTTGGTGAGGGGAAGTTATTAAGCCTCTTATGAAGGGATTTTATGGTTTTAATTATAAACAGGTAATGGAGTCTGTGTAAAAAATACCTTTTGACTTTGCAATAAAACCCATTTCCCCCAAGGTAAAACTCCATAAAGAAAGAATTACACGGCAAAGGAATGAAGAAGTCAGCTCCAAAATCACAAGGTGCCTGCACAGCACCAGCTCTCGAGGAGCCCCAGGGACCCATCGACCTCAGTCTGAGTGTCTGTCTGCCTGTCTGCTGCAGGCCAAGGTGACTGCAGAGGGCAATGCAAAGATGCAGGGTTGCCCTGACTGTCTCAGTGCACTGCATTAGAGCAGCCTCAGGACTCTTTGTTAATAGTCATGTACAGGCCATCCAAAAAGCACAGCTGGAGACACATGCATAGTGGAGGGAGAGCTGGGCAGGGACAGGCCAAGGGGAATGGCTTTAACCTGCCAGAGGGGAGACTGAGATGAGCTCTTAGGCAGAAGCTCTTCCGTGGCTGCCCCATCCCTGGCAGTGTTCAAGGCCAGGCTGGACACAGATACTTGGAGCAAGCTGCTCTAGTGGAAGGTGTCCCTGCCCATGGCAGGGGTGGGAACTGGATGAGCTTTAAGGTCCCTTCCAACCAACCCAAATCATCCATGGTTCTATGATACAACCATTTTGCTTATTTCCTTTGAGCTGTGCAGTGAGCTGCCATGGTTGGAAATACTCTTTTTCCCTGGGTAGTATTCCTAGACTTGGTCCACCCTGGCTTTCTCACTTGTTGTTGCGCACTCTGCAGCAGGAATTTCTCACATATCAAGCATTAAGAAAATCCCTGTATTTGAAAAACTTTCTTTTTCAGTGTTTTTGACCAGAAAGAAATAGGACTTTTCTGCTAGCCCTGTTCTGAAGGGGTTGGTCAAGGTTTGAGCTGTCAGTACATCCAAGGTTAATAGCCACAACTGCCTTTTTCTCTGTCTTGAAGGGAAAAGAGTGCTTTGCCTCCTGATGTGAAATATACATTTCCCTGAGTGTTAGCGGAGGCACTTTCTTGGCTTGCAGACCAGACCCAGTGCTGGCATTCAGTGCTGAGCTCAGCCATGCTAGTCCTGCAGACTTTTTATGACTTTAAGTAACTTAATTTTCCTTTGCTTCATCATTTATCCCACTTTCCTTCCTTTCTTCCTTCCTTCTTCTCCTCCTTCCTGTCTACAAGGAGGTCCAGGCTTTGACAAATGAGTTGTCTTTTAGCATAAGGTCAAGTGATCCAAAGAGAAGGAGTTACTGTGACTTAATGAGTTAATTACGTGAGTTGTCTGTCAGCAAGAGCTGACTGTACGTGTCTGTGCTCTTAGCTGGCTCCTGCTGGGAAATACAGCATGTATTAAACCAGTATAAATCATTTACTCCAGCTTAGAGTCTGCATTTGCAATTCGGAAATGAGGAAAGGCTCCTGAAAGCAAAGACTCAGAAATAAAAGCAGTTATAGAAAATATGAAACCTCTTTTCTCAGAGTGCAACCCCAGTGTCCAGACACGCTCCCAGAACCCTTGCAGCAGAGGTCAGTGAGACAGCGGCAGGACCCTGCCTTGCAGAGGGTCCCCCTCTCATGGGGGACTTGGGTAAGTTGTGCACTTGGCCCAGCTCCGCATAAGCAGCAAACCCAGCAAATCCCAAATACAACCAGGGGGGTGGCTGTAAACTGGCTGAGGGGGTAGAGAGAGATGAGCTAGCCCCATGCCGATGAGCTGTTGGCTGTGGCACCCAGGGTCACCATGTGAGTGGCACTGTTGCAAGACCTCAGTCTCTTTTCATGTGCCTGGGTATTATAACACTCTAGTTCAGAGCAGCCTCCTACACCACCTGCTAGAAGTGATTAGTTTTGACTGAGTTAATACCCACTTGGTCAATATAAGTTCTGATTGCTTTCTTTGAGCTGAAAGACTGAGAAAGAAAGAGGTGAGGAGTTAAAAGGTACAGCACCAGAGGCTGTAACTCCCTGTCTTTTAGCTCTCCCTGCATATAATTTATAAGGATATATAGACTGTTATGGCTCATCTGTATCCCTCTAATCATTAGTGAGGTGCCTTTCATGCCCTAAAGTTAAAGTCGTAAAAGTAAAGTGTGTTTTCTACTGCAGGTCCATTTTAGTTCTTTATACAAATGTCCTACTGCCCTTTATAATGTAATTGCTATAAATCTTGACAGCATTATTTGTTTTGTTTTTCTATCTCAATGCAGTGTTGAGTGGAAAGAGCCTCATTATCTCCCTATTTCTAAAGAGAATTCACTGTCTTTGAAAGGTGCTATATTAACAGCCCCAGAGATAGAAATTCCTGTACATACAGAAAGAAGCACAGCACAGGCAGATAAATTGAGCCTCCTGCTTCCTTGCTGTTGTGCTTTAAGTGATGGATGAGTGGTACTTCCCTTATCTGTCCTGGACTTGAGTTCAGTAGCACACAGGCTCATCCACACCTTGTCTTTTCCCTGCTAAAGCAGTGCCAAATGGAAGATTTTGCTGACTCTAGGGAAACAAATACTTGCTTTTTACAAGCTAAGTTCCCTCTATTTTGACTTTGAGACAGCTTGTAAGAAGTTGAGCTGTGTTCTTTTATTTGTAATAATCGTATTGATCACAGTAGTCTCTGATTGTCAAATGAGTCCCCACTGTAGCAGACCAATGAGTTTTTTGAGGTCTCACTCTGATGATGTCTTTATGGCTGTCTCTGATGCTTCCTTGCTTTCCTGCATTTGCTTTTAGACTCTCCAGCAACCTCCAATCCCACAAGTCAACATCCATAACCCTGCAGCATCATCAAGGAGATTATTCAGGTAACATTCTTCAGTGTCTGCAGGAGCCAGCTATAGCATGCTTCAGTCAGCTGAAGTTTCACTTCGACTGCCTTAAATCAGGGTGTTTAGTTTGGTTTCAAGGAGGTTTAACTCAACTCATGTCAGTACTTTAAACAGCACTAGGAAAGTACGGTTGGTTACCCAAGATCTATAAGAACTAGCTCAAAATTCAAGTGCCACATTGGGGTCTGTAACCGTTTGCTATACCTTTCATTTGTTTTTGAGATATCTCTTGTTAGGTATACTGTCTGCTCTGACTCATCTGCATAGCAAAGACAAGGAGGCTTCCCTGTCAACACCCCTGTGATGCCTCATGAGATTCTGAATCAGGATAGTTCACTGAGAAACTCCATTTGAAGCAGGTGGATGTGCAGTTGCTTTTCATATCCCAGATTTCATCATAAAAAACTTTGTTTCCTGGTGTGAGAAGGAGCCTGTTACCAAAAAAAAATGTGAGACAGAACGGGAAAACAGACAGTAATAAGTCAATGGTGTTTAAAGTGTGAGACCATCTTTTTCTTCTGCTACACTTACCTTTCTCCAAAACAGGAATGGCTCTGCCAGCCCAGCTGCATCTTCACAGCACCATAAGGATTGCTTTAAGTCCCCAAGCCTCTTCCACAGTTGCTTGTGTTTGTCAGTTTAGATGGAGCCAATAGCTAATCTCCTTCCTGCACATACCCACATGCACACATACACATGGCCTCTTTCATGACACTCCATTTCTTCAAAGATCCTTCTTAAGTACATCTCTGTTATCACTTAAAGTCCTTTGCAGGCAAGGAATACCTTTCTTTTGGCTTCAGTGAGCTTTGGCTGTGGGCCTTATCCTTATTTTAGAGCAAGCTTCTTTTCTTCTTAAGAAATTCCTCTTAAGATTCTCAGAAAAGGTTAAAATGATGTTTACACCTCAGACCGCTGCTGGGAGGTACGAGACTATCATATATCACCATCACTTTCATGTCATAGACATCTAGAGAGTTAAAAAGTGGCAAGGGATTTTTCTAAACCCTCTGTAATAAAGCCCAGTTCAACAAACAGGTTATGAATATGCTTAAATCTTGTTAATTCCCTGGGAATCACCCCTGTGCTTTGCTGAATCACAGCCAAAACACAGAAAGGGCTGGATTGATTTTCTCTTTCAATGCATTTACCAGGGGGTTTAAAGACTCAGTTGTAAATGCATAAGGCCCTGTGTCACAGAGTCACGTAGCCAGAATCCCTTTTCAGAAGAGCTCTCCCCTAGATGTAGCATATTCAAAAGCTGTGAACACACTGTATGCTTTTTCTCTCATTTTCAGTCACCTTTTCTGGTCTGCAGAAGCCCCACGATCCTCTTTGCACAGCTCCTTTGGTTCAAAGCAATGCAGATGTATTACTGCTTTCCTTCAGAGGGACGGGCTTCACCTCTTCCTGGGGATTCTTTGTACCATTGCAGAGTGTTCGAGCACCTCAGGAAACACTTTGCACCAGGCAGTATTTCTGTCACCAGACTGTACCTATCTACTTTGATCTTGGCAATTAAGCACCACAAAGGGTTTGCGTAGATATCATTGAAAAATGTATCTTGATGGGGAAAAAAATGTTCCAAGTGGATGTTTTCCTTCATCATCCATCTGCCAATCTTCCTGCTGACAGCAACCCAGCTCATCGAGAGTCCTCTCTGCTCCTAAGATCTGTTCTGAGGCAAATCTCTTCCTTCTTTAGAATTATGCTGTCTGTCCCTCTCTCTTTGTTATTGTGAAGGCAGCTAACCACATGCATAGGAATGAAGTAAATAGTTTATCTATTCTACCTGCACTTATATGCAGGTAGATCTCCAGGTGAGATTTTTTTCATCAAACAGGAGGTTGAGGGCTTGGCTTTTTCCTTAATCTCACTCTTATCTTTTAAATTACCTGATAACCAAAGCAGAGCACATCTTTCATAAAACTGGATGTTTACAACTAATGGCATGGTTTTTAAAACACAGCAATTGCCAGAGACTGCTGAATGGTGCACCCACATATGGAAGTTTTTCACAGCTTTGGAGCTAATGAGTTGTAGACATTGGCAAATACTGACTTTTTAAATTAGAGCTACTATAGTTCAAAAGAGACAGATGGCTTTATTTATGAAAAGGGATTTGAGGACCACACACAGAAGACTCCACAGAAAGACAATGTGTTGTCGGAGACCATATATCGTAAAAAGAGATACTTAAAACAGTTCAAATTTCAATTCCCCATTCCCTTGTTGCCAGCCAAATCTGATGCAGCTGCCTTTTTAAATCCAGTAATATTTGTGCCCCTGTAAAGCCAAGCACAAAACAGGAGGGAACACCTTCAGATCTGGAAATAGGGCAGAGCTCCCCTTGGGCCTCATTCAAACCCCTTTTTGCTCATTTCTGTTATTGCCAGTGTACTTCTTTCTTATCTCTCTTTCTTATCTTTTCCATTCAATACCCATCATCTCAAACTCTGGAGACTTAAGTTGAGTGATCAATACTTTGACTTGTTACCTGTTGCTCCTATGGACCAAGACACACACAGTTCCTCTGTAGAAAGGCTGAAATGACAATTTGCCAGTGTTGTACTGTGCCATCACTTTAAAATACAAGTTTGATCATAGGTTTAGATAACCCAGAGTTACTGAGTTTCCAGTTGCTGGTTTTCAGCAGAACTCAAAGCAGTAATGGCTAACATTGTTGGGGGCAGAGGAGGAACAAAGCCATTCTTGTTCAGGAGAAGCTGTACAGTGGCATAGGACACCAGAGAGATCAGAAACTGGAACAGAATGGTGGAGACATTGACAAGCTTTTCATTCACCCTAAAGCATTCAGAGTTGCACCAGGCTGGACAGAATGAAAAGCAAAAGAGCCTCACTAGAGACACTGCTGCAAAAGCTGCTTCCATGTAGAGACACAGGGGATGTGATACTACAATGATGGGTGATGGGCAGTACTCTAAAACCTGTGCTTGTTTCCAAAGGAGGATCAAATCACAAACCAGAATGGTACATAGCTGTTTGTGCTCTAAAGGGACAAACTCCTCATAGGGGAAGATATTCCTTTGCTGTTGCTGTTATTTTCTTTCCCAGCTTTCAGAACGCCTCCAACAATCTTTTTTTGTCTCGTATGTCTCCTCTGCTCTGCTGTTATCTGAATAGAATACAGAATGCAAGAAATTTCCAGAGAGCACAGCAAATATTAAGACATGCAGAAGTGCAGGGGACAGGGAAAAAATATCCCAGCAGTTACCTGGCCTTCCTAAATGTATTGTGGCAGCTCAAATAGTAATCAAGTCCAGATTGCTTCAAACAAGGAGGGAAATTCTAAACCTTTACTTACACGAGGTGAGTTCGTTATACGTCTCACAGCCTTAGTATGTCAATGCTACTTCTACATTTGCTTGGTGGAGTGCCTACATCTCCTGGAAAGCTGGGCATCCTGCATGGTTGTGTCCAAGCATCATTGCCATATGTGGCTATTTGAATGACAGAGATAATGTGTGTAAATTATCTTTGGATGCTGGAGGGGGACTCTTCATCAGCGGTTGTAGTGATAGGACAAGGGCTGATGGGTTCAAACTTAAACAGGGGAAGTTCAGGTTAGATAGAAGGAAGAAGTTCTTTACTGTGAGGGTGCTGAGGCGCTGTCACAGGGTGCCCAAAAAAGTGGTAAATGCTCCATCTTTGGCAGTGTTCCAGGCAGGTTGGACAGAACCTTGGGCAACATGGTCTAGTATGAAGCATCCCTGCCCATGGCAGGGGAGTTGGAACTGAATGATCTTAAGGTCCTTTCCAACCCAACCTATTCCATGATTCTCTAGTCTTTTGCTCTCTAGAGTATGGGAACAGCATTGAGGTAGCGGTATGAGTCTTTCAGAGGACACCAAGGTAGTGAGGAAACCTTGAAATCTTCATCTGTTGAGGCATTCAAATCTCAGCAAGTCCTCTCAGCAGTGCCTGAGGCCAGCAACGATCTGGTTCCTATTTTAAAAGAACTTACTCTTTTAGGCTTACTGGCTGCTCCAGTAACATTTGCATTTGTGGGTTTAAGCTGGAAGATCTTCTCTCTCAAACTCCTGTTATCTATCTAGTTATCATGATAGAAGAGTTACAGCCAACTTAGGTCTGACATACCCATAGTGTAAAGAGCACTAGGCTGAATGGTCATTATCCTCTAAAAAACCATAATTAATCTGTACATCTCCCCATTGGAAAACCAGACTCAGCACCACAGGGGCAGACAACAAGCTTCAAGCTGCTGGGAGAGGGAAGGTGTGTGGAGTCTGACATCGTGTAAACTTTAAATAAAGCATAATTTTGTCAATAAATGTAAGCTTTTACTGATTTAATGTTAGACCAATATGACTCCTGGCACTAAATGTAGCTAGGGATCAAGGCAGTTAATAAGAAATTGCAGGAGAATAGTGTAACACAGTTTAATTTCTAGCAAAACATAAGGAGGGAGGAAATCCATTTATTTGAGGATTATGAAATTGCAGTGGGTTTTGTTTTGGTTTTTATTTAACAAGATTCCAGCCGAAGAGGATAAAGCAAGATAAGTGGCTGACTCAGGCATTCTGAAATGCGCACTGAAGCTTTCTGTTGTAGCCTGTCATTACTCTGTGGACTTGCAAAGCAAGAAAAAATTGAAGTATTAAGTGAAGTTGTCATTGAAACAAACTGTTCAGTTATCAGGGCTAAAACCCAGCTTGTTTTTATTGGCCCTTGCACATTTTCATTTTGCTCCTCATTTCTTGTTATACATGGCATAGCTCTCCAGAGAGAGAGAAAAGAGACGTAAGGGGAGCCTACTGACCTCTGCCTAGTATTTAGACTTTGTGCATGCATTACTGTGCTACATGGATTTATTACATGCTAATATATAATCTAATAATATCCTAGATTTATATAGCACCTTTCTATTCCCAGAGATTTTAAACCCCTTTGAAAACAGCTGGACTTCACTGTCTTCTCACCTTGCATTTCTGCACTCTTGGCTTCAGGGGGATTACTCTTGGTTTACACTAAAAGTATACAAGAATCGGTTATCTTCCCTCTGGACCACAGCTAAGAGGAACCACAGCAACTACAAAAGATCACTTAGAAGCATGCTAAGGCATTTAGGGCACAGAATGAAAATGAGGGGTTTTGGCATCATTCAAAACACAATATTCCAAGCCACAACTGGAATATCGTTAGCAGCTAATGCTCAAAACAATTTGTTCACTCTCTTAGTCTAAAGTGGCCAACCTGGAGTTAATATTTCATGGGAGATAAGGCACTTTTGATACAGAACTGGAAGCTTGTAGTTGCTCACAGTCATCATCTCACATTCATGGGGTTTGGAAAACGTAAAGTTCATTTGTAGATAAAGATCTCTTATGAAACAGTCTTTGAAAACAATATTGCATGTTTTTCACTCACCTATGAAATGTGCATGTCCTAAAACGTGTAGCAGAGAGCTCAATGTCCTATAGAGTACGGTACATATTGTGGTGTTGAGAACAGTGTCCACAGCTTGCAAATGAACATTTATCAAAGCACTTTAAAAAGCAGATTTCCATTTCTGCAAAAGCTGATACTTAAAACTCTCTGCCACGCTAATCCACGCAGAATTATTCATTAGAAAAGAAATCAGAATATTCAGAGATTTTAAAATGTTGTACTGATTTGAACTTTCCCTTACAGTGAGTTTTGTCTCAGATCTCTTTTATGGTGCAGTGCAAATAGCATTCAACCAAAACCAAAATGTGAGGAGAAAGCTAATTGATCCTTCAGATTTTTTAGATTTTCAGGCTTCCTAAAAATGGAATATTTTTGTTTTGATTAGAAACACTTTTATTTTTCAGTTCCTAAAAAATCTCTAATTGTTTCTCTAATGTGGAAATACTATTGAAGTGCTTCTGTTTTGACATTTGACCATCAGAGCCAGGAGAAATGAATTCCTTCCCTCTCTACCAACTCAGCTATTGTTGAGGCACAAAACGAAGGGGAAGTGTTCATAGCTAAGGGATAAAACACCCTGCTGCTGTGGTTTAGAGCTGGGGCTTTGCCTTCTGAACCCTGGCTCCTTATATCCATGAGAAGAACAGATTGAGGATGAGCTGCGAATTCTAAGGTCTGCAGCTGGTCTTCAGGCTAGATCTAGCATCACCTTAGTTCTGCTTCATGGTGTTTTGGTTTTCTGAGGCCAGAAATGTAGGCAGCATGACAAAGATGGTTGAAAATGGATAGAGCTGCTAAGGGCAAGTGAGGTTAACAGTGTTCCAGGGTGAAAGAGTCTAAATTTTTTCACTTATCCAGTTTTTGTTTTGAGCAATATTTGTCCTTGAGAGTTGTATTCATTCATAAGCTTGAGAAAAGCATGATTTTTTAATGTCAATAAAGGTCACTGATGCTTTCAGGGCCACCAGGGCTAGATCTGTCCCCTCCTTTGCAAAGGGCTATTTTCAGCTCCTTTATAAACAGAACCTTTTGAGCCTGGCTGTGATAACCACAGCTGGGGTCCCCTTGTGTGTCCACATGGGGCGAGCAGTGGCTGCAGTTAAGACAGCACCAGTGGTTTTGGCAGTGCCAGTGCCTTGCCATGTATCAGAAGACAACCTGAGGCTAGTGTCCCTGGGGTACAAATGGGCAGGATTCACTGGGGTGAGCAGGAGGTACCAGAACCCAAAATTCACATTGCAGATGCAAAACATAGAACAAGCTGAGAAAACCACAGCTGCCTGTGGTGGCGAGGGTGTGTGTGCGGGGATAGACTGAGGAATCAGGAGCACCTGGCACATCTTAAGCTGCAGTGAATGACATACCCTGTCCCACGAAGAGGTCATTATATTCATTCAAAATAATGTAAGGAGAGGCATTTCAGGTGTTTCCTGTGTTAGGCAGCCCTCCACATCTGAACATCTGGAGTACTGCACTGAGCTCTGGGGGCAGCAGCACAAGAGGGACTTGGAGCTGTTGGAGTGAACGCAGAGGAGGCCGTGGAGCTGCTGCGAGGGCTGGAGCAGCTCTGCTCTGGAGCCAGGCTGACAATAACTCTGCCCAGCCCTGGCTTTTGCTCTAAGGCCTCAGGTCCTGAAGCAGTTTTGTCCAGGCAGCCACAAGTCCAGCAAAGAAACAGAAAAGATTTGGAAGTGAGGATTGCATCTTCTCTGAGGAAGCTGCTAATGATCTGCTGAGTTCACAGCACAACAAATGAGGGCCAGTGAGTGAGGGCAAAGCACACTGGCACTTTTAAAAATATACTTGTTTGTTCTAAAGGCTGAAGTGGTGCTTTAGAGAGAAATAAAACAAGGGTGAGGAAGCAGTAATAAACCAGGGCTGTGGTGCAACTGAACAGTTGCCTTCCTAAGGGAGCAGTTACAAGCCCTACTGATATGTGAGGTACTCGTCATCACTCAGTGCTACCAGCTATTGTAATAAAAGTGGCCTTGTAATGGCTGGATGGGAGCTCCTGGCTGGGTTAATGACTGCACTCCTTCAGCCTTACTGGGAGAGAATTTGCCTTGGACTTAGGAGGGTCTTGGTCTATGTCTGTGTCTTCCAACTTATTGATCTTCAAGAAGACTCCACTCAGGGTATCAAGGGTCATTTCTCACTGCCAGCTAGTTAAATGGGACAGAGCAAGTGCTAAATATTAGCAGAAGAAAGAGAGTTTAATGAGTGCTTCACTTGAAATGTGATGGTTCTTCACAAACGAAAGGGATGCTCATCTCAGCTGATTAGTTCTTGAACCTCTAGCATTGCACTATTTTGTGTCACATGTGTTCACAGTGTTCAGAGGTGAGTTCTAAATAGCCTGGGAACCAAATGGGCTACAACAGCGTCCTTGCAAACAAATCCAGCTTGGAGGTAGTATTAAATACAAACTGAGCTTGCTCACAGGAAGCATTTGCATGTGAATTCTGCCAAAATTATTTCAAGGCACAATAGAGTCTGATCTCCTTTTGTGCTGAACATCAGTGCTAAATAACTGCTTAGACATCAATGTATTGAACTGCTGTTTTTCGTGAACATACCTGCGTGCAATGGGTATCAAATCAAACTGACTTGCTCCAGGCAACTCAGCCTCCCGTGTGTTTCACATAGCTGGGAAAGGCACATTTGTTGTATTCTTACCAGAGCTCTTATTTTCTTATGTTTATCACAAGAATGACCTAGAATGGGAAAGAAGTTTGATGTCCAGAGCCTGGGTGTGAGAGGTCTCCAGACCTCAGGCAAGCCCCTGGTCTGCTTCCAGCCAGATCTCTGATGCTGAGAGGCCACAAGCATGTCCAGGGAGGTGTGTGACTCCTTCCCCATTGATTGCTGAAGGAGCCTGGGTGCCTTAAGCAAACTGTTTAAGTGGCTGGTGTTATGTGAGATGACTCTGTGCTGGCTTCGGCTCCCCAGGGAAGCTCTTATGGCTTTCCTGGGCTTTCAGCCAGGCCCCTACAATATAAATACACCATCCTGTAATGATACGTTCACATGGCTTTTTGCTGACAATAGCAATCTGCATTTTGTGTATAGGGAAAAAAAAAATATATATATATTTCCTTATTATCCCTACAACACTGGATTGAAATCCAAAAGCTTCTTTAGCAGTGGTGGTATAAAGAAACAGTGCCTCCAGATTTGAATGTGCTAGCTAAGTCTGTGTCTGGGTGCCAGGTTATGTTATAGAAGGAGGTCCAGAAATGCTCCAGTAGCTCTAAGAACAAAGAGATGGTCTTTTTCTTCTTCTAGTTGGTGTTTGTAATCACACCAACATACAGAGCTGTAGGGATGCTTCTACTTAATATCTTAGCTGATCTTTATAGAGATGTCATTTACGCAGCTCATGAACTTTGTTATCCTTGGGACACCTCTGCAAAGGGAAACTGAGGCACAGCGAGCCTGGGTGACTTGCCTCAGGTTATATGTGGATTCTGGGAGAGCTGGAAATTAGTCTGAAGTCTCAGTGTAGTTCCCTGACCACTAAGCCTCCCTCCTACAGCATTTTGGGACAAGATTGTACAGCATTGTGTGACTCCTAATGAGTTAGTGAGACTTCACAACACTTCTACTTATCATGTTCACACATACGGAGGTTCTTTTGGCTGGAACTCAAAGCTGAGATTATCAGAAGTGACTTCAGTTTCTGATACCTTGGAGTTTACGAAACAAGGCCAAGAAGTAGGAAACCTAAATCTTTCTCCTCCCCCAGAGGACAGAACATTCCATTTTCCACAACTTCCCATTCTCTGTCATTGTTGCAATCATTATCAAGAAAACAGCTGGGAAGTTCACTTCCTCCTCTCTTGCATCCAGATTGAAAAGAGCGTGGATGGAACATCTCATTTCTGGAGCCTATAGAGAATTGAAACAAATTCTTTTGATCAAGTCCTTTTGTAGTATAGAAATGATAATGCTCCTACTGAAATAATAATATTATGATCATAGTTAAAAGAACTCCCAGAAGAACAGAGTCAGCAGTTTGGGGAAAAAAATCAACTTTATGCAAACAATGATATGAAAGGGCAGGACAGAGACTTTGGAGTGCTTTAGTTTGTGTTCTCTCTCTTGCATTTCTGCTGGTAGAAAAAAGATGCTGTCAAACACTGCTTCTCAACTTGGGCACAACACAAATATGTTTTAATAGTAGGGCATTCAACAGAAAATCGAACAGAGGATTGGGTTCTGTCTCATTCAGCAGTGGTTAGGAGCATCATATATCTACACTGACTTAAGGAGGTGTGAGCATCTCTCTGTATGCATTTGCTCTGAGGAAGATGTGTGCACTGTGGTTGCAGCACCAGATTACAGCACCTGGACATGGCTCATGATATGGAGCAGGAAGATCACCTTCAGCCATTCTCTCTGCCTGCCACCAGCTTCAGCACTCACTTACTCATGTGTCCCAATGCTCACAAATAATACCAAAGGATGTTCTTGTGCATCTCCAATAGCACAAGGCCTCTGCCTGCTGATGTTGCCCACTGGCTTGGGCAAGTGTGTGCTCTCCTGAAGCACACTGGGGCTATGGGGAAAACACCAGACCAAGGTCCTGGGGGACGATTTTTATTTACTAACCTGAAAGCAAAAGTGATTCTGGAATAGAATTTATTAGGTAGCTTTATAGAGTTTCAAAGAAACAATCGCATTTTTAGTCCATCAGATGGAACAGGGATGAAAGCTGGTTTTTCCCCTTAGGGAAACTTAAATTACTTAAACTTTGCGACCAGCAAATCCCTTGCAGAAATGAACTTTGCTCAATCTGCATTCAGCTACATGAAACTGGTATAACATAATGGCTCTGCCAATTTATTCATACATCTGATATTTGCTAGTGTGCTTTGATTTATTGGCTTTCTCATATCACAGTAAAACTGTATTTTTCTATACTTTATTTCCTCTGCAATCCCTACCATGCACAGTTCCTGCTGGGCGTTCACAAATCAATCTTGGATATTTTCCCCTTGCGTCTTGCACAAGCAGAGAGCACCATCCATCTCATTTGGAAACTGGGTATGCTCCAACTTTTGGTTTTTCCTTTTTCTCTTATCTCCTTCCCATCCCATAGCACTTTCCAGTGGGCACATGTGTGTGTGTTCACCCCAGGCATCACCCACATCAATGTGTCTCTAATCCATGGTGTGGTGATGGGGGGGTGGTGTTAAACTGACAGGGCTCCACGTAGGGAATAACACTGATTGATTGTTCCGCCATGGGTTTTGAGGGGATGCCCCAAATCTGCTATTGTGTGTCCAAGGTTGAGATAGAGATGTATTTTCAGAGGATTCCAACATGACTGGGGTGATGAAGCTAGATTAAGTGTAATTGCCTATTTTTGGTTGTACAAAATCTGAGGAATGATAATGTCTAGAAAAATCAGCATCGCTTTTCTTTGTTGTTGCTGCTGTTCTTTTCAAAGACTTTGGTATTACACATGAATACAAATGCCTAAAACAGGCAATGGGCACTGTAAGCTCCATTCTGGATGTCCTAGGGATGGAAGAAGGCGATACAGGGACAGTAATAAAAGCTCTAATTTTGTTGACCGTGTTCAAAAGCTGGATCCACAAAGTGGTTTAATGGCAGGATTTGGATGATGGATATCTTTTCCCCAACCCTTTTAGGTGCACTAACTGAGAGAGGGATAATCAAATTTAAGTGACTGCTTAATTCACTGGAAACTGTGCAATCCACCACTGTGACAGCTCTTTTAAATGGCTTGGTCCATTATCCCAAACCATTTGGGACCCCTGGTGTACAGACTAGTGCAGAGCCCAGGCAGCCAAAGTCAGCAAGACCATTTCCCAAAGCTGCTGGAATTTTATGATTGCTGTATTTTAAACTACTTACAAACATTCTGTTAATCTGCTCCCAAATACACCTATGTTTTAAGATCAAGATAAAGTGCATTTGAATGCAAATGTGGGTAATGCAATGCAAATTGCTTTAATGAAAACGAGACTGCCTCTTTAAAAGCATTGGCATTAGAAAATAATGCAGGCTAATATAACTTCCCGGAGTACAAGGCATCATGAGTTTGCTTTCAGAGGCAGATACTCACCAAAGAAGGCACATACAATACATAAAATAGAGGAAAGTACAGTGAAAAGGGAATAGAAAAGGAAATAAAGCTGAGAATGAAAGGCAACAGAGGGAGAGAGCAAAGCAAGAGGGAAGAGGATGCTATGAGAATGAGCACAAGATTAAACTTTCATTTGGTCACAAAAGAAAGAGCTACATCGGTGCAGTCTGGATACAGCAATATATATGCATTTAAAGAAAAACAAGGGTGAGAGGGAATGGTTTGAAGTTGACAATGATTTGGAATGAAAATCGGGAGACACATCCTGTTCCAGATCTGATCCTAAGTTGAGTACAATGGATAGGATTTCCCTCCAGTGCTCACAGACAAAAAACTGCCCCTGGGGTGCTGCACGATGAACTGTAGCTGCACTGGGAACCTGACCCTCTTTTTCATCTTGCCAGGTCTGATGCCAGGTCTGACTGTAAATGTGAAGGAAAAAAAATCAGCACTCCCTGCTCCCCCTGCCCAGAAATCCAGCCTGAATCCACATGACACAAAGTGAAGTGGGGTCTTCGTAGGAAAATCGGGAGGGACCTGGTATTGTCACTGATAAGCAGCAATATTCTTTTCTCACTGTATCACTCTGTGAAGGAGAAACAGAGGGGGAAAGGCAGCCTAAGGGCTTTGCTGGGGCTCTGCTCCTGTGTCATAAATCACTAGAGCTCGTGCATCATCCCACTGACTTCAGTGAAAAGGATGCCAAATTTTCTTTTTACATTAAGATCTCAAATGTAGGGGTCAAACAAGCAAAGTATGTGTGAGGAACATGTATTTCAGAGAGAAAGAAGAGAAACACGCTCTCTTCTTTCTCTGCTCCAGATGTTTTCCTCCTGCCATTTGGATTATGCTCTTCCAGAGCACCATGAGTTAATCTACAGTACATGAACAAAAGCAAATGACAGCTATTGCCAACACCTCTCTGCATAGCCCTGGAGAAAGAACCTGCTCACATGTCTGCAGAGTATGAATGGTGACATCCTCTCCTACTGATACTCAGGTTATATCCCTTTGAGGGAAAGGGCCTGGATCTGGGTGCTGGACAGAGAGGCAAAGACAGTTGCAAGCTGGTGGCATCATTGTGTGGGGTGACATTGTGCTCTACAGCTACATGGAGCTGTGCTGCAGCAACAACAAAAGTTGAATTGCAGCAGGATTGACTCGGGAATAGAACATAGTGCACAGGACTGGAACTGCAATGGGGTGTCCTTTGGTCCCTCAGAAGTCAAAATGGGAAGCTGAAATATCTTTTCCCACTTGTATACTAGCATAGACAATAATGATCCAGTCACTATAATGTTGTGCAAGCAGTGTTAGAGGAGATAACACTTTATTCTGACCTGAGCAGGGGTCAGGATGGGGACAGCAAGACAGGACAGTTGGTTATCATAGCTAGCAGCTTGCAGAGCTATCCATAGCAAATAGCAGTAAGCAAAAGGATCAGATTTAGATTGTGACAGACTGAACACTACTATGTGCACTCCAGTGGTGGTTTGCTTAAAGATGCCTTGGCAGTGGATGTGTGAAGAGGCCTGACAGAACCATCACCACCATCAAAGAGGAAAGCCACCACCAAAGAGCCGTATCAGCTCTGCCCTGGGACCTAGCCTTGTGTCCTTGCCTCCAAACCAGACAGATTCTGCTCCCTCAGGTTGAAAGGAGACAAATTGGATCTTGTTACTTCTCTGTGCCAGGTTAATGTCCAATCAGTGGATTACACTGCCTCAATAAATGCAATCCTTTTCCCTTCAGCTCCAAGACTACAACCCAGTTATTGAGAGTAACTTCTGTAGCTCAGGACGGAGGTGCATTTCACTGATGCTGGGGGTCACAGACTTGGTCCCTGCTATCATTCATCCTGGGCTCTCAAGAAGGTGAGGACACACTGCCTCAATGAGAAACTTAACATGAGCCGGCTTCAGTGTGCACTTGCAGCCCAGAAAGCCAACCGTATCCTGGGCTGCATCAAAAGGAGCGTCACCAGCAGGTCGAAGGAGGTGATCCTGCCCCTTTACTCTGCTCTCGTGAGACCTCACCTGGAGCATTGTGTGCAGTTCTGGTGTCCTCAATATAAAAAGGACATGGAGCTGTTGGAACAAGTCCAGAGGGGGCCACAAGGATGATCAGGGGACTGGAGCACCTCCTGTATGAAGATAGGTTGAGAAAGTTGGGGCTGTTCAGCCTGGAGAAGAGAAGGCTGCGTGCAGATCTCATAGCAGCCTTCCAGTATCTGAAGGGGGCTATAGAGATGCTGAGGAGGGACTCTTCATTACAGACTGCAGTGACAGGACAAAGGGTAACGGATTCAAACTTAAGCAGGGGAAGTTTAGATTGGATATAAGGAAGAAGTTCTTTACTGTTAGGGTGGTGAGGCACTGGAATGGGTTGCCCAAGGAAGTTGCAAATGCTCCATCCCTGGGGGTATTCAAGGCCAGGTTGGACAGAGCCTTGGGTGAGATGGTTTAGTGGGAGGTGTCCCTGCCCATGGAAGGGAATTGGAACTTGATGATCTTAAGATCCTTTCCAACCCTAGCTGTTCTATGATTCTATGCTTTAACAGCAGTGCAGCAGCGACGCTCATGCAGACACATGCTCTGGCCTTGCATCCCACACGTGGTGTTTTCCTCTGTTCCCTGTGTCATGCCCCAGGAGCAGTGAGTGAGCACCCAGCACTGCTTTTTTGACTCTCAGTGCCAGGCAACAGATGCTCTGCCTGTTCAGGGAGTAACGGCATTTCTAGCCCCTGTCATTCATTCTCTTTATGTCTCCTTTAAGGTGAGTATGTAGAAGTTGGTGGCAGCAGCAAAAATAGAGCTGCCAAGGATTCACTGCCCCTTCCAGCACTGAATTACCTGTGAACTGACTGATGAAGGGATTCCACACACAGCTTTTTCCAAAGACATTGCCTTAAAATGCTGATTACTGGACAGGAAAATGACACATTTCTGGCCATTTCTTTTCAGGCCCTTTGCTGCCTGAAGGCCACAGCTGGAAAACTTGGAAGTCTGGATCATGGTGCTGTGGACAGAGAAGTGCAGCATGTTACTGCAGCTAGGAACAAGAGCACCAGCTTTCCGTCCTGTAGTAGGCAAAAGGATCGGATCATCCTGCTTGGTGCCTATGGTGTGGGAGCTGAAAGTTGTTCTCTGGAGTCATTTATGTGAATCCACCCCTGCAGGGTCAGAAGTCCTGGAGTGAGATAATCCAGGCTGCTATCAGTTTTCTGCTCTATTGGTTTTCCTTGTAAACCCATTACCTGGGATTGAGAGGAATGATTTCCCATAAGAGCATTACATTAAGGCAGATTCCCCATCCATGTTGGCATTTCTGCATCTGTCTCTACCTGGTTTCCAAATGTCCCAAACACATTAGAAGCAACGTGGGGGGTGCAGGAGGAGGGATGAAACTCTGTTGTATTTCTCTTTTCTGGTTGTTGTCAATTAAACAGGATTTATGTCTTATTCCTCTGTTCTGCAATTACTCCCTGGGATTTATTTCAGAGAGCTCAAGAAAACAATAAACCTCCAGAACTTTCTGGCAGCTGAGAAGAGTTATTGCTGCACCTCCTGGTTGTCTAGTAAAATCCAACTCCATTACTTGCTTTACCTTAGTGGAGGAGAGCATCCATGGCAATTTGGTTCCTTTTCAGGAGGGTACATTAGAAAGTGGTCCTGGAGATGTCAGCTATTGTGATCCTCTAGGGCAAATGTAATCACAGATGATGGAGAGTATTTAATTAACCTTTTTGCATGTCAGGCTTTGAGAGCTCCCCTGTGCTAATCCACAGAGTTGGATTCTGCAGCAGAGTTGTCATTAGTGGTAAGTAAAGGTCAACCTGGTTTTCTGGTGAAATGCTCACCAATGATGGTCAGATGCCACGGGGGAGGGGGGGATATTGTGTGTTCATGTCAATAGCACAGAAGAGATTCTTTATTTTCTGCTTACACTTTGATACCTGTTATTCACCAGCCCTTTAAGACCATTAGGCAGCTAAGCAAGCTCAAATCCCTGTGTTGATGGGGATGTTCCAGTGCTCACCATGTGATGCCCAGCAACGGCTTTCTCTGCTGGCACCTTAGGTGTGGGAGCAGGGGCTGGATGTTTTCTCTTTTGGAGTTGCTCTCCCAGCTGTATGAGAGAGAGGGGAGGATCTGTTGTTGCTTGATTTTCTTTGGAAGCTGAGTGGTGGGGAAGTGATTTGTGTGCATTTGAAGAAATACTTGGGAAAAAAAAAAAAAAAGAGAAATATTGACATAATTTAGGTAACCCAGACTGTAAACAACCTGCTAGATTTTCCTTCTAATAATTTACGCCCATTCCTCTGCAGAGTGCAGCCTGTGTATTTCTCCTCATTTGAGACAAAGCCAATCACTCTGACTCGGAGGCTTTCTTGAACATAATTCTGCCACATTTGCCTTGAACTTTTGGTTTGATGAAACCCCATATCATCTCAAACTCTGCTGAAACTGTCAAGGGTTCAGTACAAGATAACAAATTAGCTTCTTTTATTCAGATGTGGCTTTCCTTCATGCAGCTCAGCCTGAGGTTGAAGACAGATTTACTTCCAGCACAGTTGTTTGGGATTGCAGGTTAGCTTGAGGTCATGCAGGTCTGCTGCTGGAGAAGCTAACACATGCTAGGAAAACATGCCCAGTGGGACTGTATAGCTTCTCCCTACAAATGCAGACAAATTGTTCTGCTTGCAGCCATCCCACACATGAAAGGCTAGGTGATCATTAGTGAAAAGGATGCGAAAGTCGCTTCAAGTAGGGCTATAACAGTAAGTCACACAGCTCCGTTGGGTGATGCTGCACACTCTGTAATGTAGTAAGCATGTTTTCCCAGGGGGGCACTTAGGTCTCAACACTTTGCACAAGGCCAAGATTGGACACATTGATTCTTCCATCCCTTTAAAGGGCAGATGGCTGTGTTGGTTCCAAGGCGGGACTGGTGCATGAGCTTGTTATTCCTTATGCTGCTTTAGTCCCAAGAGAAGAGAATTCAGGTTGTAAGGAGCATCCTTGGAAGAGGCACTAGAACAAATTGCCTTGCTCCTGCCTTTAGACCTGGTGCCTTTCTGCTCAGCAGAAGCACTTCTGCTGTCAAAGGCAGGCTGCAAAGTACTGCTGTGCATATAAAACCTCCCTTGCTTGCCAACAGTCAGAAATTACACTGCACCTCATTTATCAGGTTGCTCTGTCATAGCTTGGGTGTGAAAAGCATGATGTAAACCCAAATTATTTGTTTTCTCAACAGTGCCTTTCTATAACAATCAGGCCCTAAATGGTTGTCTAAGGGTTGTCTACCCAGGCAATATGAGTCCCTCAAGGCCTTCACTGGCTATTCCCCATGGTGAACATCACTATTTACCTTTGTCTTTCTTGGTTATTCTTCCTCTCTTTTGTGGCATCCTGTGTTTTGCTCTCCTTACATCCCCAGTTGTGTTCTTCGATGGTCTGGAAAGCCACAGTCATATCCCGGAGAGCAGAGAAAAATGTCAATGTCTCTGGAGGAAAGAGCTTTACCTTTGTCAGTGCCTGAGGATGGTTATAGCAGGGAGGGAGGATGAGGTTTTACATTCATTGCAAATTCAGGGGGATGGAGTCCCATAATTTCTGGCTCTGGTATTTGTTTCTATCAGGTGAGTACTCAAAAATGAAGTTAGCAGAACAGTCCCTTTTTCTGCCTCCAGAAATCCAACCCTGAGCTGCAAAGATTACTCTTGCTGTTAAAAATGCTAAAAATCAGAGCAGTTGTTGCTAAAGTTTCCTGCTAATTATTCCAGAAGATGCTGCTCATAGTCATTTGTCATTCTGAGCATGGCTTCATTCAGAACTTCGTGTCACAAAAAGACTGTTTGCTTATTAAAAATGAATGACTGGCTTGAAAAGTACCTGGGAGCAGCCAGAGAGAGAACAAACATCTTCTTTATCCTTATTTCCAAGTGAAAATGAAAGGTCCAAATTAGAGCTCTGGCCTGTATTGGTTGAAGTCTCCATAAAGGGTGCTCACACCACAATTGAAATTGCACATACCACCTTCTGACATCACTGCTGTGCTGGTAATCTTAATGCTTGCTTCTGAAAGTGTTTTTGCTGAGGAGCTGCAGGCATTTCTACTTATTTCCTACTGATGGCAACAACGTAATAAGTTCTGGGTTCACCTCCGTCTTTTTGAAATGTACCTATAAGTAACCATCAGGCTTCCTGGAAACAAAAAATCATTGGTATTTTCATCTAAACAAATGAATAATATACTGGAAGTTTTCAAGTTCCCTTTTAAGCCACTGTCTTGTAAATTCTCTCATAAGGTAACTCCTGAGCCAAATTCAATAGGGTCAAGAGCTCTGTACAATGAAGCTGTGCACAGTAAATGATAGCAGAATGACAGTGTCTCACAGTCTATATTGCAACCCAGCGGTGAAGCTGGCACTTGGAATTGAACTGTTTGCTGAATAGCACATCTTCAGTGGTTTGCAATGTAATATCTCCCCTTTGAAAAAAACACTTTCTTTTGGAGAGAAGTGAAGGAAAATTAAGTTTCCTTCAAGTAATCAGGTGTAGAAAGTAGACTGCCCAGTCCACAACACTTGTATTTTGGTGCATATTCAATCTATAAGGAAAATCTGGGAAAAAATAGGTCAAGATTTAGAGAACTCTGCTGCTTTCGTCCCACATTAATAGAGGAGTTGTGGGTTCAATCAGGTCCAGAGAGTGCCTGGGAATGCTGGCAGCTAGAAGCCAGAAGCACAGCACTTGTATTCCTGTCCTCAGGGGCTATCAGCTGTGAAAATTTCCTCCACTGCTTTGACATTTGCCTTTCTATATGAACAGAAACATTCAGATGTCTGTCTTCACTCCCTCTGTCATTGAAACCCACAGAGGGAAGGAACGAACGGGAAGGAAAAACCTCTGTCTGATGCTGGGTAGCTCAGGAACTGCGGGGGAATGTCATCTGCTCTGACTGCTTTACGTGCTGTGGAAGGTGAATGACTTTCAGTGGACTTGCTTCTTAGTTGTGTTGTGTGGCCAGTCTGAAATTTAGTCTGTTAATGGCATAGTTTTATAAACAAAGTTAGAATCCCAGCCTGGTTTGTGTTGGAAGGGACCTTAAAGCTCCTCCAGCTCCAATCCCTGCCACGGGCAGGGACCCCTTCCACTGGAGCAGCTTGCTCCAAGCCCCTGTGTCCAACCTGGCCTTGAACACTGCCAGGGATGGGGCAGCCACAGCTTCTCTGGGCACCCTGTGCCAGCGCCTCAGCACCCTCACAGGGAAGAGCTTCTGCCTAAGAGCTCAGCTCAGTCTCCCCTCGGGCAGGTTCAAGCCATTCCCCTTGGCCTGTCCCTACAGGCCCTTGTCCCAAGCCCCTCTCCAGGTTTCCTGCAGCCCCTTTAGGCACTGGAGCTGCTCTAAGGTCTCCCCTTCAGGAGCCTTCCTCAAGCTGAACCAGCCCAGCCTGGCTCCAGAGCAGAGCTGCTCCAGCCCTTGCAGCATCTCCATGTCCCTCTTTTTGGTTGCAGGTTGCTTCAGCTGGTGTTGAATATTAAGTTTGGGTATAGGGAAGAGAGCAAAGGTGCTCCTATAGACAGGAATGTATGAAAGTGGAGGGTGGACGTGGAAAGAGGCAGACCTGGGGTGTGAGTGGGAAACTACAAGGCAGCCAAAGGAGCTGCAGCAGGACCAGAAGAAGCATATGTAGATAAGGATACACCAGGCCCAGGCAGCAAGCAGCTAAGAATCCGGCTGTCACCACTACATTAGACTTGGATCCAGATATTGGTCCCTGTGTTTCCAAAGTGGTGGTAGCAGCGCTCATAATGTAACCTCCTTAGGGCTCCTTAGGGAAAATGGCACACAAGGTTTTTCCTCTGTCTTTGGATTCAGCCAGGATTATAAGCAAATGTCCCTTTCTTCCCTCTGCACCCTGTGATCTGCTGTGGTTGTTTCTCTTTGGTAGCAGACAGAAACTGAAGTAAATCTTGCACTTGATTTCCTCTCTCATATGGCAAATTCCTCTGCTTCATATGTTGGTTGGGTGGCTGATGAAGAACACCAGGAGGAAAAAAAGCAATTATATCCAGCACAGGCGCTCACAGCTGGTATCACAGCTATGTATTCAAAGTGATGCTTACAGTACTGCTGGAAAGCCATAACATTTAGTTTCCAGTTATGTTAAGTTCTTCCCACTTAAAGCCATAGTGTTCTTTCTCGCCAGGGCTAAACCCCCAGATGTGTGCTTTGACTACCCCTGTGCCCTGAGTCTTTCTGTGCATGCAGTGTAAACCCAGCAGGGAGCATGGTAGCTGCAGTATGTAAGGCAAGAGAACTATTTGAGTGGGTTTGTGTGAGACTCATCTGCTTTAAATACCCCTGCTCTGGGATAATTACCAGCTGCTTCTGAATCTTTCCTGATTCCCTGTTTCTGCCACCCACATTTAACATGGACAACAGGAGTTCTCAGTCTCAGCTGTGTCTGGCTCCCACTTCACATGTTGTCAGAGGACTACTCCAGGAGTGAAAAAGGTATGAAAACTGTGTAGTGTATTAAATTATTGTTAGTAGGTAACTCCAAATTTGACTGTGTAGGCAGGCAAAATACATGGAAATTCAACACTGTACAGGCTGCCATAAAGAAAGGTTGGTGACATTCAACAAGGGAGTGAAACACTTAGAAAAGCATCACAGTCTTGAAATCCATCAGTTTTCTCCCCTCCAGATTTGGAGCATTTCTCAAAGCCTGTTGGTTGCTCCCACATCTTCTCACCCCTCTGCTCTCCCTTCCCTCTCTCCCATCTCAGCTCAGTGAGCTATGTTAACGCTGCCAGTTAGGGCACAGGGGCTATAAGCAAACACTAAGTAATTTTGGAAGAACACTGCTGGTGGTTTGCAGTTTCCTGTAGATCCCTTTGGACACACCGTTGGTAGGGTTGCAGCATGTGGGGTCTCTGCTGAATCACAGAAGACCTGCACCTGCAGTGCTATTGCCATCAGTCAGTGCCTATAGCTGCAGACCTGATGGGGCTCTGCACAGGGTTGTGTATGTGATGGGATGCAACTTGATAAAGCCAGCTAAGACCCTACCTTGTCAGAAGAGCAGAACTGGGTAGTGGCCTTATAGCTACAAGGTTAAATAAAGCAGGGCTTGGAAATATATATATGTGAGGAATGGGAATGCTGAGACAGAGGTAAGTCAATGACGGTAATGGCTGCAGTGAGGAATACCAGTGCCTACTCCTTTCCTGAAGTCTTGAGAGTTTCCAGCTTGCCTTGAGCAAAGGCTTGTGTAGTAAGTGGCAGCACAGGCTCTTGGCTCTGAGAAACTTACTTTTAACATATGGACAGCAGTGGTGAGTCTGGAAAGTGTTTCCCTCTCCCAGAGAGGACCAAACTCCTGCAAAGCCACCCTGCTAAGAACATTTGCATTCTTTTTTTCCCTGCCCAATCCTTCACTTTAGCAGCATGTTTGCAGAGTTATTATTAAGATTACTCAGCATGAGTGAGCTTTTTAGCTAAAAACCCTTCAGTGTGTTTTGATGAAGCTCAGTGCACCTGGTGTGTGACACGCTGTGCTGGGTTTGCCACTCAGAACACCAGCAGCTGTACCTGCTATGGGGAGTGCCATGTGGGACTGGGAAAATGCTTAAATACCTGTGAGTAACAAACCAGCCTGTGCTGAGGAAGGGGATGCTCTGCTTCTGCTCTGGTGAGCCCCCCCCCCCCGCAGCTCTGATCCAGCCCTGGGGCAGCAGCACAAGAGGGACGTGGAGCTGTTGGAGCGAGGCCAGAGGAGGCCATGGAGATGCTGCGAGGGCTGGAGCAGCTCTGCTCTGGAGCCAGGCTGAGAGAGCTGGGCTGGGGCAGCCTGGAGAAGAGAAGGCTCCTGAAGGGGAGACCTTAGAGCAGCTCCAGTGCCTAAAGGGGCTGCAGGAAACCTGGAGAGGGGCTTGGGACAAGGGATGTAGGGACAGGCCAAGGGGAATGGCTTGAACCTGCCAGAGGGGAGACTGAGCTGAGCTCTTAGGCAGAAGCTCTTCCCTGTGAGGGTGCTGAGGCGCTGGCACAGGGTGCCCAGAGAAGCTGTGGCTGCCCCATCCCTGGCAGTGCTCAAGGCCAGGTTGGACACAGGGGCTTGGAGCAAGCTGCTCCAGTGGAAGGGGTCCCTGCCCGTGGCAGGGATTGGAGCTGGAGGAGCTTTAAGGTCCCTTCCAATCCAAACCAGGCTGGGATTCTGTGAATCCAGTGACAAGTTTGTAGACAATTTATAGGTGGTGAAAGCTGGAACTAATTAATCTGTCCATTGTAAATGATTAATTTACTTTTCTCAATTCTAGTCTGTGGTGAACAAGGTAAGGAAAATCTCCACATATCAATGCCAGCTGCCAGGTCTGATGTTGTCAAGGCTGAGATATTGGTGTTCTGCTTCTGACGTTTGATGAGTACCAGTAAATCCCTCAGGCTATGGACATCTTTGGTTTCTACCACCCCACAAGAGAGGCTGGGCAGCACCATGGGTAAGGTAGTTGTTAGCCTCCAGGTTTTCTGCTTCAGCTTTGTCTGGAGCAGCAATGTGGCTATTTGAGCCTTGAAACATTAAATTAGTCCAGCCCTTCAGCCTGGGAAGGGGGATTTGTTCACACAGACAAGTGAATTATTAATACAATTTGCAAGAGGTAACCTCCCTGAATCACTCACACAGCTGCCTCTCTCCCTGTATATAGGGCTGCAACTGCAGCAAGGTTAATAGAGAGCATCCATCATTTCCATTAATAGATGGCAGTGCTGTGTAGATCCTTTGTGTGGTCTGCCTTTAATTATTTTTTAAGGTGTCCTCTGTGTATTCCCTTGCAGTGGAGGCTGAGGTGGAGAATACAGGTCAGGTCTGCACACTGACTGATTAAACCTCCCCATCACACCTTCTGTGCAGGGATCTTTCCAGTTTAAATAATGCCTTATAGCAGGAGAAATAGATAGGAAAAATGTGTTTGTGCAGCCTGTATTTCTGGCAGATTTTGAATAGACTTTTTTTTTTATTATTATTTTTTTTAAGAGGGGAAGAGCAGGGTTTTTTTTCCACTTCTAAAATACAGAGGGAGCACTGAGCTGCCTCTTGCACCTCCAAGCCCTAGCTGCACTAAGGGTGGAGAGAGCTTGTTCTTACCCTGTCAGTGGTCAGGACTGCTCTCAGTACTTGAATGTGCACTATAAACTATATTAATAAATTGTGTTTTTAAAAGGATGTCTGTTACCTGATGATGAAATGACATGCAAAGATCTCTGTTGTCTTTATCTGTCCTCTGGGCATCCAAACTGACTTCACGAGATTTACACCATGTGTGCATGAAACACAGAAAGTAACTGGGATTTGCCAGACTATCACACTTCACCTCTCATATTGCACAATAATATTAGCATACAGTAATCCACCCAGAACAAACATTTGTTCCTTGTGCACTGCTCTGACCAAGATGGAGATAGTTCACATGAAGCCTATGTGCATACAGGTACAGATGATATAAAAACATGAGGATTAAAAGTAGCAGCCAAATGAATTCACCCTACATGCAGAAACCTTATGAATACCGTATAGAGAATGGTGTCAGGAACAGAATCCCTGGCCTAGACCGAAGGAGAAAAGATTTGGATCCTGGGGAAAGGAACTGGAGTTCAAAGTCAAGTTTCTGTGATGTCATTGATGTACAGTCTCTTTGTATTTATCTTTAAAATTGTCAATGAGGTAAGACTGGATCCACCCTGTTAAAAATTATCATCATGCTAAGGATGAAAAACAGTGGATGGCTTCAGATTTATTCTTGGCTGGTTTATTCTGGCACCCAGGAGACCCAGGTGTGTTTGTGCTTGTCATTGTGAGTGTATGTGCCCCACTCTGTCTGCTGTAAAGCCATGGGCTGAGTCTCCATCTCTGCTCTGGACTGTAAGGGCTCTTACAGCACGGTCTGGAAAGCAGTGCATCCATGAACTCAAGCTGCAAGTCTGGCAAATCCTTGCCTCATGTCTGTGGAGCCAGTGTACCACTGCTGTTGCCAAGCCCAGGGTGCTGAAGGCATCCCTATGGATACAGGTGTATAAATATCTCTGTCTTCAGTTTCTCTTCTCTAATTCTGTCTCTGTCCCTCTAGTTATCTATAAGAAATAGCTCATGAGAGAAATACATGGCTGACGTTTGGTGAGAAGTGTTGATTGCTTTCATCACATGATGTACTAAGAATGTCATCCTTTACACTGAAGAGCACTAAGAGCTGCTTTAGCTCCCATGGCTGAACCTCTGTTATCTCCTCCAAATTAGCGTGTCATGAGGTACGGAGAAAACTTGTTTGCAGAGTCGGTGTCTAATCCACCATTCCGATCCTCCCGACTCACTGGCTACTTGTGCACCACTAATTGATATCCAGCCTCAAATGAGCACAAGCTGCTGAGGGGTTGTTCAAATTCCTCCTCAGTCCTGATCATTAAATAAACCGTACAAGAGGCAGACTCCATACCTGGAAGAAACGGCATGTTAATGGAGATGCACCCAGCCTAACTGCTGTAATCCATCACCCCTGTCCTGCTGGTACTGACAAAGTGCAGCTAAATATTTAAATAAGCCATTTCTCTTCAGAAGCCCAAGGATTAGATGGAGCCAGATTTCTCAGTCTAGTCATCAAACGATACAAATCCAGGGATTAAACAGGATTTTCTGGAGTGAATGAGAGCTGCTTCTACATTATGCTTTATGAAAAGATATTCTTTGCTGCCAAGGCTGTTGCTTGGGGTGAGAAGGGGAGGAGAGACAATCCTCCTTCTTATTGAAAGCAAGCAAAATAGAATTAGTTCCTCTTTATTTGACACTCCTGATATACTTTGAGGGTGTAGTTGAAGGGAAACGTGGCTTTCCCAAGTCCTATTAGACACCTACACTACTTCTAAAAGCAATACATTTGAAATGAAGATGTAGGTGTTACAAGGCTCCATGCATCTGTTTTGCTTCAGGGTCAGCTCCTTGAAGGCTTGCCAGGTAACTATCAATAAAGTAGAAGAGAAATGCTTATTGAAGTCATTGGCGTGCTGTACTTTCCCCACATTTGGTGATGGGTATATTGAATTTATTGGGTAAGAGAAGAGGTTCTTATTGAAGCACAACAGGTACTTGCAAAGGGAGACAAAAAGGGTTTATAAACATAAGAAAATATATTTACTGGGGGTTATTGAGAATTTTTTGAACAAAATTTCTTTTAATTCAGGATGTCTCAGTTCATGAAAAGTGGATTAAATCATTCATACAAAAAATGGGTTTGATTTGTATTTATTTTTCTTTAAGTGTAAATTTCTAGGCTTTGGTTATCCCTTTTTTTCCAGCATAAAGTAACTTGGGTTTACTCATTTGTCTTTAACCATGATAATATTATGTTTGAAAAAGCAAAACAAAACAGTGGAGTCAACTGAGCTGATTTCATTTAAATTGAGCTGAAATATTTGAAATGACCTAAACCAAGAAAGTTAGAACTCCAGTTTCCAAAACTGATTTGAGTTTGAAGCTGACTGGGTGAGAATGCCGATACCTTTCATCATTCTTCATGGCATAAGAAAAAGCAATCAATGGTCCTTCTTTGTGGTCACCTCAGCACTGTTTGGCAACTAGCAGGAGTGATTCGTGAATTACAGTCTCAACAAGTGTGAAGTTCCCTTGAATATTGCTTTTTTCTGATGGCTGCATGTTGGTAGGGGGAGGAAGAAGAGATTTGTCTTTGCAGTGATGGCAAAACAGTTTGCATGTCTTCACATTGTTCAGGTAGTGCCCTAGATTTGTTGGTCTGACTGATCTGTAAGCTGAGCAAAAGTCCTGTCCATTCACCTTAGGCAAGGTATGAATCTCGAGAAGAACTGCATGAACTGGCCGGAGCCATTCAGTTTATGCAGTATCTGGGAAGACATTTTCTCCCAGTGCATTATTTCTCTTTGCTTATTCTTAACGATTTCTTATAGAATCTGAACCCAGATAACACCTGAATAGATCCAAGGCTCAAAATAGTACCTCTCTCACCAGTACATCTGTCCAAGGATTGCATGTGCTCATCTTGTCATATCAAATGTTACATACTTCTCCCCCTTGAATCAATCAGTGTCAGGAATGCAAACCTGGTACCCATCTCGAGGGAAAAGCAGCAGCATTTGCAAGTCATGGAGGAAAAAATTTAAATGGTAGGATAAATTTTTTTCAGCTCAGGCTTGCAAGGGATTATGGAGTGAAATGATTCCTCTAAATGATGAGGAATAAAACTGTTCTACCTTTACATTATAGAGAGCAGGTTTTGCTGGAAATTAAGTAGATTATTCCTTATGACTTTATTGAAATTCCACTAAGATGTCTAAAAATGCACAAGCCTGTTGTTTTGCAAAGGCATTCGGTGTGTTTCACCTTTTTGAATTGATAGTGATACATAAACATCAGCTTTATTGAGCATGTCTCCACTCTCTGGCTATCCAAACAACATTAATGAACTCTCAAAGTCCTGGTCCGGCATGCATTTGAGCTCATTTAAGAACTTGCTCTAGAGCAGTTGTTAGACAAATGCAGACTAGAAATATGGGACACACTTTTTAGTGAGAGTAATTAAGCACTGAAATAAATTACCTGGCAGCAAGGTGGGTTCTCCATCATTTGAAGTCCTTAGCTGGAGGCTAAATGTCTTTGTGAAAGATATGTCATAGCTCCAGCAGAAGTTATAAACTTAAGGATGTGCTCTCTGTAGGACATGTATCTGTATTTACAGCCTCATTGAGCAGGGTCTGTAGGAGAGTAATTCATGTTCTGTGCAGTAGTTACAGAAATCACTGGTGGGACGTAGCTCTCCTGCTACAGGAGCAGGACCCAGCACTTGCCCACTTGTCAAGGGGTGCTTAGTACCTGCTCCCCACAGTGAAATCAGCTGCCAAAGGAGGAGCTGGCTCTGTTCACTGCCCTTCTCACCGGAGCTGAGCACAACGCTAAGATCTGTTGAACGTCACCAAAATGGAAAAAGCTTCAGAAATACCATAAGCACATTTTCCTTCCTTTCCTATTCTGTGAGTTCTTATTTTGTTGAAGGGAGTCTGGCAAACCCAAATGGGAGTTGGCCTGAATGAGTTGTGAGGCAGTAAAAATAACAAACTTCTGTGGATTTCATCCTCAGGAAGTCAGTGGGATGTCACATAAAAATATGCATCTGGAGAGGTATCAGAAACTCTTTTTCAAGTGGTACCTGTGCTTTCTGATGCCCTGTTTCCATCCAACTGAGTGAAAAGGCTGTATCCACACATGCCAGCAAACTGATAGGAAGGGAATAGGTAAAATACAGCAGCTAGATCAGGAAAAATGGGATGTGCGTGGTGCAGCCTTCAGCTGCTCAGCATCACATGGAGACTCCAGGAGCATCCTGAAAGCAGGAAGTAGCTCTGTATGATCCCCAGTGCAGGTCAATGTCACATAAGCTTGTCTCAGCCTAGCTGAAAGCTTGTGGATAATGAGATTGACCAGTAAGCATGTTGTCACAGTAATGAATCCTGGCATCCATCTTTCTGATCTGATTAAATCAGTCTGGAGACAGATTCTTCAGTTCTGACACCAGGTCACTGCACAAGTATGCAGTTTGGGGGTTTGGGTGTTCTTGGTTAAGCAAGGTGCTACGAGCAGGAATGAGCTCACTCAGGATTCATTTCTACCTTAGTAAATAGCAGGGACCATCAAGCCTCTTCATTTGCTCAGCTGTGGATGCTGGCAAAGTCTCTGCCTCAAAAAATGGTGCCTGGTTTCTTTCTCCAGAGAAGGCACAAAGAATTACCTTGGTTTGTTCCCATTTGCTCAGTGGTCTTTGGCTCCACTCATGAATAATATCACTGTGACTTGCTGAACAGGATTCTGCCATAAGGTATGCAGAAAGCTGTTAAAGGGCCATATAATTATTGTCACTGATGAAAGTCCCTTTCACAGCGGTTCTGATGCTTGCAGGTTGGAGAAGGCTTTGGAAATACACTATCAGCCATTCACAGTTAACTTGGTTATTGATGGCACCCTATAAATGTTTAAAAACACTGAAGGAGAAGTAATAAATGGTTGATTTGTTTTCTTGACTGCAGCTGCTGCAGGCTTGCACTGTTTGTATATAATTCTTTATTCCGCTTAACACCAGTGGATATATCTTCTCTTACCTCCCTCCCCCTTTAAAACTGGGCTAATGAGAGATCTTCTGGTTTTACTGCAGGATAAAGGAAACTGCCTGCACTTCAGCCCTGTTCCAGCCGTCACCTCTTTGCTTCTCAGGGGTTTAAGGGATTACTCAATATCCACCTGGGGAAATGTGGACATGTTCCCAACCTTCCAGCATGTCACTTTTACAAACAGTGCTTTAGCCCAGGATCTGGGGCACTGAACAGAACCTCTTTGCTTTGCCATCCATGGAAAGCCTGGCATGCAGGCGGTGCACACGTATATACTCACCCCTTCTCTAGATACCTGGAAATCCAGAATCACCTGGACTTTTCTGCTGATCTAATCTAGAGCTGCCTTTCACTCATCGTTAAGATCTGCAAATACAATTTGCACTCAGGTGCAAGCCTCAGGAATCCAATGCATCTGTCTTAAGCAACCACCTTCATTATCTCAGGTGCCACTGCAGTGATTCACAGGGCACAGGTTATAAATCTGGTTATGGGTTTGAAAAGAAGACAAAAGCAGCTGTGTGATCCACCAGAGACTGTAACTGTGGTGTTGTGGAAGCAGCAGGCAACACCACTGCTTATCTTAAAAATAGCCATACTTACTCCATGTCCTTTTTCCCTTGCAGCAATAGATTTGAGAGTCTTCTAATCACTGTTTGCTTTCCTCTGTGCTCACTGGGGCATCAGCTACTGTAAAAAATAGCCTGTTTGGTGGAATCTGTTCCTCGTAAGGACAAGATCGTTCTTATGTTCTCTTCAGAAAAAAATCTCTGCACAAGGAAATGTTTGCTAAAATTCCTTTCAGAGTTGCTGTACGCTTGGTTGTGTTTGTATCGGTTTATGGTGCACTTTCCCCTTCCTCCAGCCCTCAGGGCACTGAAGGCACCATGCGTGAAAGGCTCCCCTTCTTAGAATAAGAAAGGAGAGGTCAGTAATAGCCGTAAGCTCCCTGCTTGCAGCTTTTACTGCACGTCCACCCATAGAACCGAGCTCCTCTTCCGTCTTCATTCAGTCTCAGGAAAACCGTGGCCCCTGTGCCCTTGGTGCTGGATGAGCAGTGGGGAAGGCTCGGTGTGAAGATAGCTGTGGCAGCTCCGGGCTGCCTGTTCCTGCCGAGGTCTCGGCTGTCTGTGCAGTTAACTGCTGAAATGCCAGAATCCAGGATGAAGAAACCTGCAATCAATTCTGATTTGCCTAAATAGTCCTGGCTGCAAACTGCGGTCAGTTCATCCACATGCGTAATGCTTCCCCTCTGCTGTGCTGTGGGGAGACCCCCCTGCAGTCCTGATCCAGCTCCGGGGCAGCAGCACAAGAGGGATGTGGAGCTGTTGGAGTGAGCACAGAGGAGGCCATGGAGATGCTGCGAGGGCTGGAGCAGCTCTGCTCTGGAGCCAGGCTGAGAGAGCTGGGCTGGGTCAGCCTGGAGAAGAGAAGGCTCCTTAAGGGAAGACCTTAGAGCAGCTCCAGTGCCTAAAGGGGCTGCAGGAAACCTGGAGAGGGGCTTGGGACAAGGGCCTGTAGGGACAGGACAAGGGGGAATGGCTTGAACCTGCCACAGGGGAGACTGAGATGAGCTCTTAGGCAGAAGCTCTTCCCTGTGAGGGTGCTGAGGCGCTGGCACAGGGTGCCCAGAGAAGCTGTGGATGCCCCATCCCTGGCAGTGTTGAAGGCCAGGTTGGACACAGGGGCTTGGAGCAAGCTGCTCCAGTGGAAGGGGTCCCTGCCCGTGGCAGGGGTTGGAACTGGATGAGCTTTAAGGTCCCTTCCAACCCAAATCAGGCTGGGATTCTGTGATGCAGAGCAGAGAGATCTCTGATGGCAGCAGAAGGGTTCCTGTGAAGGTGGTGATGTCCACATTGCTCACATCAGTACTGACAGTCCCAGCAGTTGTAGTTAAATACAGCTGCATTTCAGCTGATGCAGCTGGCAAGGAAAACTGCTGGTGGACCCACGGGATGGGAGGCTCTGTCTTGGAAGATGGTGGCTCTGGCATGGACTTGGGGGTCAATGTGGGCAACAGCCACAAAGTGAGCTCTCGCTCTGCAGCAGAAGGGCAGTTCTGAAAAGAGTCAAGTGAAATTAGGAGAGCGTCCTCACCTCTGTCTTCAGTACTGTAGCGATGGCTGCTGGCAGACTGCATCCACCTCTGGCCTTGCCTCTTCAGGAGTGACAGGAAGATCTTACACAGACCTCAAAGGAAGGTTATGAAAATGATTCAGGGGATGGAAAACGAGTTACATGACCTGAAGCACAGAAAATTCTATTCATTATCTTATTAAAACACGGAGAGGAGATTTTATCATTCATTTTAAGAACTTGTGCATGGAGGAGTCAGAAGAGTCAAGAGTCTTTTGACCTTGCAAAATAAAGCCTAACAAGAAGGCTGGGAAATGGGTGTGGAGAAATTCAGTCTTGAAATAAGGCAGCATTTCCTAGCAGCCCAACTGAGCAGAGCTGGCTGTGGACTTGCAAGTGTATAATGAGGTGAAAAAATCCCATCCAATTTCAGTGAGAGCTGAAAGATCCCTTCCTTGTCTGTTAGCCTTGCTGGGAGCGTGTGCTGTTGGCATGCTCACATTGAACTGGTCCTGCAGCACCATCCCCTTTCTGCTGCCTTACAGGCTGTGCTCACAGGTCCCTCCTCCAGGGCAGAGAGCACTGCTCCTGCCGGAGCAGTGTCATGGGCACAGGGGGTCTGCAGCATCTGAGCTCTGCCTTCTTGCCTTTATTTGATGGCTTTTGAGTTGTAATTGAGGTCCAGTCCTGGGCATCCTATACAAGTTCAGACTTCTCCCTGTGTGGTAGCAGCAGCCAGGAAAAAGGCATAGGAAGCCATGGTCCTCTTTGGAGGCTTCCCCCTGCCACCCCTCAACTACTTAAGTGCAGGCATGAATGGAGGCACCAGGTATGAATTCAGTGTTTTCCCTAGCAGGGCTTGTTAAATAGCATTAGCAGGGAGCAGATGTGACTGCTTATCCATGAACACCTCACTGCCAAGTGAAACATCATGTACTGACCTGTTGAACGGAAACCAGGAGGAGAGAGAAGGCAGGCCTTTATATGGTTCCAGTCTTTGTTCTTTTCCCCTTCTTTCCACCGTTTCACTTGCCCAACAGCTTTGATCTGAACTAAGTACCAATACATCCCATTGCATTACACCAGGGACACGTTTGACCTGTTTATTTTTAAGGGCTCAGGCTCTCTTTCTGATATCTGCTCCAATGTGTGCTATAAAAAGAGAAAGCTTCATTAAAGTGAAAGCTATTTGAAAAGGTGCCTATGTGTAAAAGAACACATTGGGAGCTAATAGGGGCTTTCAGGGGACTTGAGTGTACCAGTGATAATTGAAACAAACAGACCTCAGTGGCCTACACTGATTCAGTGCAGCTATATCCCTCTTCCTTTTATATTATACATGCAGTAGTTTAGCACTCTGCAGCTCCCCACTGGCATTAAGAGACACTTACAGCTGTTCTCCTCTCCCTAATAACAGCACTCTGTGGAGTTAATGGTGGGCTCCAAAGGCCTGATGAAGTGCTGCGGGGCTCTGGCTATGCCAACCACAGGATTTGCCATGTGCCTGGGGAGTTTCACCCCTGTTCACTCAATTCAGCCCAAACTCCCAAGGTGAAATTCCATTTAGGTCAGTACAATTCTGCGTTAACAATTAGAGTTATGTGGGGAGAGCTTGCTTGTACTTCTGCTGGGCTGGTGTCAGTTGTGCGTAACCAGATAATCGCTGCCTTCACTCCTGCTGTGGTGACCCCAATTGCAAGAGGAGGAAGCAAACTGAGATTTAAACAGGGAAAACTTTGGTTGAAACAGAAATAAATAAGAACACAAGGAAAATCAAAGGCTTTTTGTGCTGATTTTCTCTGTTGCTGTGCTCACAGAACAGGGAGGAGTGAAGTAGACCTTTCTGTCTGATATCAGTCCAAGATAACCTGTGGAGGGTGGTGGGTTTATCCTAATTTCATAGAAAAGCAGAAAAATTATACAGAATGTATTAGATATATTAGATGTATACAATATATCAGTATTGTATAGAAAGTAGAATTTGTGTTGGTCACAGTGATTGCTAAGCATAAGCATGCCCAAATATCCAAATGAATGAGTAAATATCTGTGGAAGTTGGATAGATGGTGACTTCTGTAATAACTTTTATACTTATGTCTACAGAGCCTTGAATAGATGGTCAAATCCCAGGGTGCTCCAGCTGTGCAGTGCCTTTGGGCTGACTCGTGGAGGCCTGTCTGGCCGTATTGTCTATGGAGGGACGTGTACCCAGCAGTACCCAGAGATGTGCTACAGGCGGGTTACACTTCCAAGCATTCCTTCACAACACAGAACTGCAAACTTCTTCTGTTCACTTGCTTGGATTCTTTTGCTGTTCTGTTAATGGTTACCTATTTTTCAGAACAGTCAATCTCAGGTCTCGATACCAATCCGTGTTATCCATAGCTACAGGATTCCTTAATGAAGCCTTGGATAGAGTAAGGTCTTCTAACCCCTAATTACCTATAAGTGCACCACATTTAGTTTTTATTCTTAAAGGAAAAGCCTGAATGTGTTTATAGATGTTGCTTTCATGCACTCTTGGCAGACTGCATTGGAGAAACTGCTTAATTAATCTGGGGCTAAAGGAAATCTTCCCATCTGCGCTCTCTTGGCCTGTGTTGGAGACGAATGTGCCTTGCACCAGACCTTGTCCTCCACTTGCTCCATTTGACGTCCCCGAGGAGATGAGGGTGTCAGGGCTGCAGCTCAGACAGTGCAGGGAGGAGGCAGGAAGGCACATGCAGATGGAGAGCTCCTCCAGCTTGTCCCCATGTGTCTCATGGGCGCTGCACAGACTGGGAAGGTTCATGTCACACTGTGATGGGCGATAGCAGCCTGGATCTCCTTGATGTGTGTGCTGAGTGCTTCTGGAGGGGGGCTTTGGACAAGGGCCTGTAGGGACAAGCCAAGGGTAATGGCTTGAACCTGCCAGAGGGGAGACTGAGATGAGCTCTTAGGCAGAAGCTCTTCCCTGTGAGGGTGCTGAGGCGCTGGCACAGGGTGCCCAGAGGAGCTGTGGCTGCCCCATCCCTGGCAGTGTTCAAGGCCAGGTTGGACACAGGGGCTTGGAGCAAGCTGCTCCAGTGGAAGGGGTCCCTGTCCGTGGCAGGGGTTGGAGCTGGGTGAGCTTTAAGGTCCCTTCCAACCCAAGCCAGGCTGGGATTCTGTGATTCTACAAATTAGGAGGGAAATGGCTTTGTAGATGTCTATGAGGAAAGATGCACATCAGGCTTTAGCCTTTTGAATGGCTTCATCAGCAGGATTCAGGAGCTTTGGGGACTGGATATTGTGTAGGGATAGTAGGTCTTTTAGTACTGTCTGCATCTATGTGGGTTCAATGTGCCTGCTACAAACCTGAGCCCATTGTTCAGCTTTTAGCTCCTTTCAGATCTGATGCTGTATGCAGCTACTGTGAGCAAGGAAACTTGCCTCTGACCTTTCAAAAGCATGGCTTCTATCAGTCACGTCTCTCACTAATTGCTCCTGCAGTTCATGGCCCTGCATGAAAGGAAGAGTGTTACCAAGCTGCCCTTGCAAAATAGAAATGATTTTAACTACAGTCAACATGCACTTACTGTGGAACAGTGAAGGAAGTTTCCAGCTGCCTTTTGAAACTGCATCTATAGAATGCACAAGAACATCTTGGCTGGGCACAAGCTGGGAGACCTGTGGGGGGGGTTACTGAAGTTATGAATTTTAGGCTCTGGAGCTCCTGTGTGCACATGTTGTACATGAACATGTTGTACATGCTTCAGTGAGGGTTGTGCTTTCATAGAACAGAGAGCTTTGCAGTTTCTGCAGATGCAGTTAGGGAAGTCTGCTAAAAATGCAATCTAATATTTAACTATTTAGTTTCCTCTTTCATTCTTTCTTTTTGCATGTGCTAATGGGTATCAGTGCCAAATACTTGCCTGCTGAGATGCTGCAGCCAAGTAATGATCTTCTCTGCAGGCTCAATAGAAGTCTAGCTTCACACCACAGATAACTGTCTTTCAGAAATAATGATCCTTTTCTGAAGCAAGGTTCATCAGGAAAGGTGCAGGTACTAACATAAAGCTGTTCCTAAAGCCCTGGCTTGTGGTTCATTCCTATTAAGCAAAGCTTTTAAGCATGTTTCTTTAGTGAAAGCCTAAGATCTGCATCAGTCTTTGCTGAATAGGGATAGATTTAAAATCAGGCTTAAATGCCTTGTGCAAAGAGGCACATATAAAGAAACGTTCCTCTTTGTTGCTCTGACATGGATCAGGCATAAATTCACTGAAACCAGTGCTGAAAATGTGGGAGATGAACCAGATCCCAGGCATATTAGAAAATAGCTGTGGATATGTCAATTGTCTTACAAAAATAAGCCACATATTTTGGAAATAAAAACTATCAGCCATAACTCTGCTTTAAAAGTCAACCCCTCAGCTGCCAGCACCATGGCCTGTTAGCTGCTCCATTAGCCCATATCTCCTTTCAAAAAGATGTATTTGAATGTTCATGCAATCAAGCTATCATGTTGGCTGAGCATCCTTCAGAGCTCTCTAATATACAATAATACGGCTATCACTTTGTGCCTAATGTTTCATAAAAATGCCATATATAATACTACCTTCTCTGCTTCCTATCTTCTTTAATGAAAGGGTGCAGGAGTTTCATTTCTAAATGGTCATTCTACCAATCATAAAGAAGGAAAAACAAAGACCTAGGATGTTATTGTAAAATGCTCTGTAATTGTGATGGTGGGGAGGGAAGTGAGCGTCCTATTCCCTGGAGTACTCAAAAGCAGGAACATAATGAATGTATTATCAGCTACAGGAATCATCACACCTAATTTCTGCTATTATATTTGTGTTTATGTTCAGTATTTCTGATGTCTACCATGTATAAACATAGGAGAGATGCTGGAATTTGGAGAGTTAGTAGACACATCAAGCCCCTGACTGTGGTGACATTTCCAACTATTAATTCATGTAACAAAATATATGGACAAGTAGAAATTGGTGCAAACAGCTTCGTGAGTAACACACACATGTAATGCTTCTTCCTCCTGTTACCTTCCTGCCCAGTGATGCTGTCCTATGTATTCTGGGAGAATTTCTCATGAGGAATTATCTCTTTCAATTCTCAGGAATCACCTGAACTCTGGTTTCTGAAAAATAGGCTTGTGGGAGATTCATTCCCCCCACCATTTCTGATCCCTCCCTTTTTATAGGTTTGGAAAGGCACCAGTGTCATTTCTGCTCTAACTTGTCCTAGTTGAATATTTTAGGAACCAGACTCTGCCCATCTCTAATAAGTGGGCAGGCATCTGAAAAGCTGCTCACCATTTACATGGGTTCATTGACATTTTGAAAATGTGCTTCTTTTTTATCATCTCCAAAATGTCTTCCCCCCCACACCACACTCAGGATGATTTATCAGCCTTCCTGGAGGTTTCTGCCTTTTAATACCTGATAGGGAATTACCCAGGAGATTGCAAGGATGTAAAAATTTGCACTGAGATGCTACATATAGGTGTGTGTATATATATATATGCAGGTAGAGATGTATATATATGCATATATATATATGCACAGGTCTCTGTGTGTATATCCAGCCACACTTGGCTAACAGCAGGAAGAATTAACCTAGGCTTATGAAGAAAAGCAGTGTGAAAGCAGATGAGGCAAGAAAAGCACAAGCAGAAACCTTTTCTTAAGGTTTGCAAAGAGGAACTGATTTGAAACCAGATCTTGTTTATGTACTACAGGGCACGTCCTTATTTTCACATCTCTGCCAACACTTGGGTATGACTTCTTAAACCCAAGTATGACCAAAGCACTCATAGCTTTTGTGCTACATTTCTTGTCCCAGGCTCTTACACAGCTAAATCAAGGCAACACAGTGAGTCCCAGCAGCAGTGAGTGGCCTCCCAGTGAGGAGCGCATCTCTTCTGGACATAAAGGAGATCTGACTCTTCATCAGTGGAGCTTTAGTCTGAAATACTTGCTCTTTCACCCAACAAAGTGAAAATGCAGTTGACCCTTTGAGCTAAGGATGTTACTGTTGAAAGTTTAGGTGCTTATCTGTCAGTGTTAGAAATCTCAAACCCAGTGACTCCCATATGCTATCCAGATTTCTTGCCTGTTTCCCAGATGGAAATGCAGATGCTGTACTACATTTGCAGAGCCAGATGATTAAATCCAAACGCCACATACTTCAAGTCTGTACAAACCCAAATACCACTGTAAGTATTGGTGTGCATTGTCACAACATGCATTTAGAGGGGGACTTTTGATAAGGCTATGTAAGGACAGGACAAGGGGAATGGCTTGAACCTGCCAGAGGGGAGACTGAGCTGAGCTCTTAGGCAGAAGCTCTTCCCTGTGAGGGTGCTGAGGCGCTGGCAGAGGGTGCCCAGAGAAGCTGTGGCTGCCCCATCCCTGGCAGTTCAAGGCCAGGTTGGACACAGGGGCTTGGAGCAAGCTGCTCCAGTGGAAGGGGTCCCTGCCCGTGGCAGGGGTTGGAGTTGGATGAGCTTTGAGGTCCCTTCCAACACAAACCAGTTGGGGGTTCTATGTGCACCTGCCTGTTTATCCAGACTGGTTAACAGCAAGAGCTCTGCCCAGGCTATTGGCTCTCTGAAAAACAGGACAAGTGTCAACAGCAGAAAGGATGTCAACAGCATGTTCAAAGTGTAATTTGTGAGCAGTGGGCAAAATGTGGCACAAGAGGCCGAGAGTGACTTTCTAGTAAAATATTTAGCTTTCTCTTCAAAAAAGGGGGCAGCTTTAACAATTCTCTTATGCTGTTGGTGTGACACAAACAGGCAGAGTATGATGGTGCAGCTTTTCTCTCTCCACACTTTGAATTACAGCAGTAATCCACCGCATCACCACTCGTTGCTATGAACGCTACTTACTTTCTTTAACCTTAATAGGATTTTCAAAGACTTGAAGCTGTCTGGCAGTCTTCTCCTTGAATCCTTTTGGAGATAATCAGGCTGATGTGCTAATCACATTTGTGCTGTTTATAAAAACAGTGGGATGAGGTCTGCAAAGTGCTGAGCAGCACTGTTCACCTGCAGCTTGTTCACAAACAAAGCAGGAAGAAAAGAGGTGGTGGAGAGCAGAGCACATGGGGAGGTGTCCAGATGCTTTGCATTTGAACCAGAAAATAAGCCTAACCGGGATTATTCAGCAGATAGAAGTTCCTTTGCTGTGGTAGGGGATGAGCAGGGGAGAACAGTTGTCTCAGCTAGATCACATCTGAGGATAAACACTGCACGCTGATCCTTCCTCAGCCCTGTGAGCAGTCTCTGATCTATGGGATTTATGCTACACATGATTAGGTGTGAAACAGGGAGGAAGTTTATTGCAGAACATTTGGCATGGGCTCAGGGAGTAAATTGATAAAGACGACATGTACATTGTCAAGTTGGGTGTTGTTAATTTATAGAAACCCTGAGAGCCATTACTCAGTTCCACCTGCACAGTTTTCCCTGCCTTATCTTCCTGTATTTATGGGAATAAATAAAAAGGAAGAGCTGGTTGAAGATGAAGAAGCCAGTGGCACAGACATGCACACACTCGTACAAAATAGTCAAGTTTCAAGGTCTGATAATCTCTCTTTAAAGAGATTTCTTACACCAAACAGTAACCAAGGTAGAGATGTGCAAAGTGATTTCATTCTCCAGCTTTTTTTTATTCCGAGGGTCTCTTGAGTGCAACAAATCCCATAATTGGATGCAAAAGTGGAAGGAAAGAGGCAATACACTTAAAATTTCCTTGAACCATTAGAGCATCCCACATCCTAAAATGACCACTCTTGATCTCAGAGGATGCCTGCTCACAAGTGGGTTAAATCTGTTATTCTGACTCCCAGGTGCATTTTAAACTTCAGGAGAATAAAGAGGCTGCAGATCCCTTTCTGCTGTCCTAGTTTGGAGTGGCACAAAGGAAAAGGCTCTCACTCTGCGATGTGCTGCAGTGTCCAGCAGCCTCCTTTGCTTGTGCTCTGGGTCACCCCAGCCTCTATGGTGCAGTATCTTGGGGTGGTGTCTGGTGAACAGGAGATGAGGGCTCTGCACAGGGAAGGGAGGGTGTCAGGACCAATACACCATGTCTCAACTGCCCTGAGCCTCACTGCAGCAGTGGCTCAAGTCAAAGGAGCTTCAGACACATTAGTTGCCCTCGGTGAGAAGACACTGTCCATGTTAGCTTCGGATGTCGCTGTTAATAAGTACGATTATTCTCTGGCTCGTGTGTCTCTTCCCATTAATCATGGCATAGCACAGCCTGACACCCTGAACATGTTCTCTTTCTGCTTTCCATCGTGCAGCCTGCTGCATAAATGGCAATTCAAATGTTTCCTTGATAATTTTGTCACACCAAATCTGATCAAGTTTATTCAGTGTCATGCACATGCAAACACACACACTCAAAGACGTTTGCCCTGAGGCATTTGAGCCAATCTCTGCTCTCTTAGTTGAGGAGACCCAGCAGGAAGTTGTCCAGAGTGCTTGTGCATTAAGTGACCTGTTTTAATCAGTTTTATGGGCTGGCTGAGCTTTGTGGAACAAAAGGAAGACATGGCCTTGAAAAATAGCAGTGTCTAGTCATGCACAGAGCATAGATTTGAAGCAGCCTTAGCCATAGCCTTGCATAATGACTTTCTGACTCTGTGCCTTGATTTGATAAAACTTCCCTATAGGTTTATTTACCGGAGGCTTAATTAATCTGTTTGCCATGTTCTTTTAGATGGGGTGTGCACAGATAGTGTCAAGACAAGGGTAAGAAGAGTCACTTCTTAGTGAAAGGGCATCAGCAGCCACCGCTCAAACTTCCCAATTCCAGCTCTAACACATGGATTCCCTGAGCAAACGTGGCCAAGTCCTGGGTGGCATCAGTTCTCAGACTGAGCAGTGCTGGAGCTGTTGATGTGATGCTTTCCTCTAATTCCTTCCCTTTTCAATGGAGAAATCTCTCAAAGACGTTTTTGAGCACAGAGCTGTTCCAGACCTTGGGAGATGAAAGCCAGTGTGAGCCAGGTTCTGGGAAGGATCTATCAGGGTTTGAGCTCCACTGTCAGCTTCTCCTCCTGACATCAAAGCCAATCTATTCTCATTTGCTACTGCCTCCATATTTCAAAGGGTGACTAATTCCACATTCTCTAGTCTCTTGAGACCTGTAGTTTGCTTCTAGTCCTTTGATGGTTTGATTTCACATGTGCTGCTAGAGAAACAGGTAAAAGCCCGTTGTGCCTGGAGACTGCTGCAATGCCCAGCTTCATTCAGCCACTGGCTCACACCTGGAAAGCTGTAAAATAGCATCAGAAGGAATCAAATATCATGCAGGTAAGTAAAAAAAAACCAGTTGGCTTCCTAAGATATGGGGAACAAAATCCAACTCTTTTTGATGTGCAGAAACAAAAGGACAAAAGCATTTCCTGCTCAGAAGTGATGGGTTTTCCTCCTTTTTGACAGCAGATTTCAGTTTGGCGTTTCCCTGCAATGTGAGCCCAAGCTTCAGGACTCTGAAAGCCAAGCAGCCGGGGCTGACACGGGTTTAGCTGAGACCTCACCCTATGCTGCTGTATTCAATCTAGCATGGCAGCAGCAGTGCTGGAGATAAGCATTGCCCTCCACACTAGAGCTAATGCACGAGCAAACCAGAGCATTAACAGCTGCTCAGTGTATTGTATCTTTATTTCCAAAGCATTTTATGTAAAAAATTAAACATCAGCAGCTGTTTCTGGGTGAATATGGAGCAATTCGTCATTTGCCATAATAGCCCTGAAGGACTAGTTAAATGTTTATCTGCTCCACTCTGTGACATTGCCAGGCTGACACAGATCTGAGCAAGGCAGGGAAGGGAGCATTATAATCAGGAGCTTATTGATTGCCTTAAAAAATTAAATAAGCAGGGTTTATGCTGCAGAAATGTGTCCTTGTTAGCCGTTAGATGAGGCTGGTGCAGTTTGGGACTCATGGTTGTGTAGGAGCCTTGGGCTGCACCAAAGCAGGATACAGCAGAAGGCTGCAGAGAACACCACTCTAGGAGCAAATCCCAGAATTGCAGGAGCTGTGGGGAAAGGTGGACAGCAAGCTTTGGTGGTTGGACAGGGATGGCATCCCACAGTGCCCCAAAGGAATGTGACAGCCTTGGGGGATGTGGGGTGCACCTTCCCCTTTGCTCCTGGCTTTAGCCTCAGGTATGGATGACTCCATGGTCTGACCTGGGCAGGGATGACAGTAAAGCTACATATTCCCACCTCAGCCTGCCTCTACAGGAGCTACATGCAGCAAAACATTTGAAGTAACATCACAAGCCTTCAGGTTCCCTAAGGAGAGGGAGCTCATTTGTGGCTCTCAGAGCTGTTTCTCGACTGGGCTGACCCTGAGCAGCACTGTCTTGGTGGCACACTGGTCACGTTTTCAGTTTGCCAGCTCCAGTTTTCAGCAGCTCCTGAGTCTGTTTAAACCCATATGGAACAAATCTTGTTTTCCTCTCGTTGCTGATGTGTTGATAAATGCTCCCCTGCCTGCTCCTGTCTCTTTGTCTTGCTCTGTCTCTTTTATGCCATCCATGGGAAATGATGTCCCTTCTTTCCTTTCCTTCCTGCCTTGAATTCAGAGAATGATGTCACTTTCAGTGCAGAAAGTAGCTCCTGGCTCCTTGATAAAGACCTGGATTAAATAAATCCCTCATGGCATTGTTAGTGATGCAACCCCGAGGAGATCTCACGAATACTTCACTCAGCTGCTCCCCCAATGATGTGCAGTTGTGTTCTTGGAGGGTCAAAGAGGCAGTTTAGTTCAAAGTTTTAGTTCTATTATACCTGAATTCCTCCCCATCCAGAGTATTTTAAGCACTGGCAAACTGGTAGTTGTGTCAGATCCTGGTAAACCTGTGTAGTGACAGACATTCAGACAATGTAAGTCATTAGGAGCTGGCAATGTGTTGCAGAAGCTTCTTTTTGGAGGCTAATTGTGCATAATCCTTTCTGGAGCCCAGGCCTCCCCCTGTTTCCCATTTTACATGCTGGTAAATGGTACCCATTTTACCCCTTGCCAGGGCTGAGCCGCTGCTCTTGCAGGCAGTGAGAGGACAAGGTCCAAGGATGATGCTGAGAGCCTCAGAGCCCAGCAGAGCTGGGGAGCAAGAGCTCCCCGTGGAGCTCTCCATGTGGAATGTCTATTTCTGCAGTCACTGGGGTCCTCTGAATGGTGTGAAGTTCTCTGGGCTGCCTCAGCAGGTCCTTCAGGTGGGCTTTTGCTTGATTTGGTCAGCTGGCACACACTAGTGGCAGAGCTTAGATGAGCACAGGCTGTGTGGGTCCAAGGTTTACAGCCAAGCAAGGGAATGAGAATGAAAACTCCTGTCCGAAGCCTTCTGGACTCCTGTGTGGCAGTTGGTGTTTTGGGGAGCTTGGGGTCAGATCAGGTCAGACTCTGACAGAAGTGGCACGGGGAATTAATGACAAAATGGGGCTGTAGCGACATCAAAAGATTGCTGCATCAAAGTGTAGTAATTGCCAGAACAGGCGAGATTTGACATATCTGATAACTCCTTTATGGGATTACCAGTTATCTGAAGGGAAAAAAAGTCAAAATTAACAAAGTCACGGGCAGAAAGTTAGGAAAAGGAACAGAAAAGTTTGGACAGGGCTTGGAGCAGCCTGATCTAGGGGAAGGTGTCCCTGTCTGTGGCAGGGGGTGGAACTGGATGAGCTTTAAGTTCCCTCCCAACCCAGTCTGGGATTCTATGAAACAGCAGCATGGCGTTTGGGATCCTGTTCTCAGAAGCAGAGCACCAGTGAGACAAAGGCAGCATTGAAACTGTAATAGAGACATTAGCAGTGCTTCCCAACTGGCAGAAGTTCAGGGATTTGTACATGTCTGGTGGAAGGATTGTTCACTTACTACCTATTTTTCCATGAGATGATCCTGACATCGAACCTGATGTCATCCTAACCCATCTGAGTGTTGATCTGAGCAGGTGGATGCTGTTTCATGGTTGGAGGATGACCACACTCCCTGGGTGCAGTTGCAGCACAGGAGATGACACAGACTTCTCTAAGGAGTAAATCCTCTGAAGGAAGCAGCAGACACTTGGTTCACCAAGGCAAAGCGTTCAGTGCATTTATCAAAGAACATGCAGTTCTCATTTCAAGGCAGGTGAGGCCTTGATGATAACTTCCAAGTGCAGAAACTTAACCTGCATCCAGAACATTTGTAATTAACTCTCTGCAGCTACCAAAGGCAAAAATCGGCAGATGACTTAGAAACTTGGTGTCAGCTCTTGGATGACACCAGGCTCTAGGGCTTTCTTCTGCTGGTGTTCTTCTTTCACTCCTCTTGATCGCTCCAGCAAGCTGTTCTGTGCAGAGTACCAGACATGAAACTGTTGTCAGTCTGATTTTACAGGGCGCAAATCTATTTTGCTCTCAAGTTAAGGGGGAAAACTCATGGTGAAAATGGCAATAAGTGTTACTTCACTATTGTTTCAGCTGCTTCAACTGCAAGTGCTAAACTTTAACTGTTGTGACTGAGGGGGATGTCAGTGAGCACGTAATTGCCGAATTTACAGAAACAAGGGGGGGGAGGAATAAAAGGAGGACAGGGGAGTATTAAATGATCTCATCCTCCTGAGCCTTAATGGAAATGAATCGAGGCTGCTAGACAGCTCAGGAAGACAATTACAGGGCAATAATCTGTGATTTTTAGTGAAGCAGTGATGTGGGGCATGCTGAACATGATGGATCTGGCTGCTATTGCCAGTTAATAGTAATGCAACTTAAGAAAAGGTGGTTCTACACAGGTTTGTGCTTTAGTGACTGCTCATGTCATAGAGGAGCCACCGAATTCATTTTATTTCCTGGTCTAGGAATTGCCTTGAACCTAGTGGCTGCAGTGCCTTGTAGCAGTGCAAGTTTCCCCTCGAGGCAAAGGTCCTGGAAGGCAGTATTTGCTTTTTGTTAAGATCTTGGCCTTCTTTCCAACAGTCCAGCTGCTGGAAATTGTGGCTTAGGGAGCAGTTGCTCTCACTGAGAGTTCGTATGTCCCTGGTTGATAGCCATCCTTGGCTCAAGTCCCTCCTGTAGGTGAAAACTAGTTGTTAACAATAAAAAGTCTGCGCGCCTGGAAATAAATGCACTTACTAATAGAACCCAACAGGGAAAGAATTCCTTTCCTCTTAAACCTTATGTCCTCCTTCCTGCTGCAGGGCTCTGGAGACAGCAGAACAAGCTGTCACAAAAGAGACTCCTAAAACTGTCCTGAGCTATTTACTGAGGTTAGAAACGTTACTGTAGGTTTTCCTGTGCTTGGTCTCACTGGAAAGCAAAACACCCATCACCTGTAAGAAGGGTTGATTAAAGGAGGATGACAGGGGTGTGCAGGAACCACATCAAAGGAGCAGCCTTACTGTTATGAGGCTGACCCAGAGGCTAGTTCTCCATGGCACCATGCTTCACCTCTGCCTGCCAACAGAACTAGCTCTGAACTTGGCTATACATGACCAGAGGAGGCCATGGAGATGCTGCGAGGGCTGGAGCAGCTCTGCTCTGGAGCCAGACTGAGAGAGCTGGGCTGGGGCAGCCTGGAGAAGAGAAGGCTCCTGAAGGAGAGACCTTAGAGCAGCTCCAGTGCCTAAAGGGGCTGCAGGAAACCTGGAGAGGGGCTTGGGACAAGGGCCTGTAGGGACAGGACAAGGGGAATGGCTTGAACCTGCCCGAGGGGAGACTGAGCTGAGGTCTTAGGCAGAAGCTCTTCCCTGTGAGGGTGCTGAGGCGCTGGCACAGGGTGCCCAGAGAAGCTGTGGCTGCCCCATCCCTGGCAGTGTTCAAGGCCAGGTTGGACACAGGGGCTTGGAGCAAGCTGCTCCAGTGGAAGGGGTCCCTGCCCATGGCAGGGGTTGGAGCTGGATGAGCTTTAAAGTTCCTTCCAACATAAACCAGGCTGGGGTTTGATGACCATGGGGTGCAAGGGTGCACTGAGGAAAATGTTAACTGTGAGTGCAATGAGTGTCTGTGCAGTTCCTGCTGGCAAAAACAAGCTCTCTCTACTTGTCCGCCTTCTTCCACTGCAGGTCCTAAATCCAATCTGATGTATTTTCGAACACCTCATCAAGCCTTATGCTTTGTCAAGCTACCCAATGCAACCATGAGGCATCACTAATTTGTTCTGCATTTACTTTGTGGGCTTTGTCAACCTGACTGGGACTCCAAAATCCTCAGACTGCTTTCCAGGACAAATACATTAGAATAAGCTCAGAGGAATGTAATAAGAACACATGTATTTGGAATGAATGGAGTCAAATTCCAAACTCTTAAGATGTGCCTGTTGCTAATGATCTGTTAATAAGTCAGTCTGATGCAGGCTGACAAAGGAATACTTTTCCCAAGATGAGGGTCTTCTGTTTCTATCTCATATGGATTACTGGTTACTTTACAAAAGTGACTTCTTCACCTGTAGTACCTTGAAGTTGGGTGGTAAGGAAAGAAGGAATCAACATATGATGCCATGAGAACATTTCCAGAAGATGCATTGCAGAAGAGTAAACAAAAATCATGCTTTTATTATCCAGAGGTTTATTTATGAGTAACATTTCATAAATTCTTCATCTCATTCCACATCTGGGACCTGCTTTATATATAAAAATACATCCTTCCCTGGTTTTCTGTAATGGTGCATGTGAAGTTAGTTTAGTGCTGGTGAAACCTTGCAGCCAATCACACCCATGGATTCAGGCCCTCTATTCATCTCTGTGTTACACTGAAAGCTTTTTCTGTCTGCAGTGTCAGTAGGTCCTGATTCCAGCCTGATGGTGGGTCAACAAGGAGAAGGTCTGTCAGTAGTTCATCCAGTCAATAGTCCTCACGCTCCCACCAAAAGTATCACACATTACTGGCAAGACCTTACAAAATATCCATGCACACTGGGAATAGCATCATTAGTTGGATCTTCACTGGTCCATAAACAGCTCAGATCTGTATTTACAGAGTAATATATCGATTGGTTTAAGTAGGACTCCTCTAGACTTTGATGCCCTCAAGGATGATTAAGAGTGTTTATAAAGGGAGAAAAAAGTAGCGTGAGGAATGGAACGCTGTTTACGGGACTAAATATGAAAACCAAACTGAAAGTTAGAAGGATGAAATTCATGCACAAAATATGCTTCAACTCGCTGTGTTCCGTTGGTGGGGAGGAAGGAAGCAGAGGTGTGGTTATGAGACTGCCATTCCTTTCCTTCCTCGGCATTTCAGAGTGCAAGTTTGCAACCTCTGTTTCAATATTGCAGCCTTTAAAAGTCACCTTATTGTAAAGATCCTTTTAAGTAAAATAACCAGTGGGTAAAATGAAACCAGCTTTCTAAAGGAATACTAGATACTGGCTGGCAAAAAAAGGACTTTGCACTTTTATTTCATCACCCACAACTACGTGGATAGTCCACACAGATTTTACATAACTCTCCTCATTTTCTCCTGTGTTTACAGCAAACTGTGAGGCCTGTTGTCCATTCAGCTCTAACAAGAAATTGCATTTGAAAATGGCATTTATTTGGTTAACACCTATGTTTTTCTTCTGTGTTGCAAATGTTAAGGTTAAAAAAATTAATCTCTCACATGAGTATTCCTGTTTCTGTGGAGGTTAGTTTCACATTCAAAAGAAATGGAAGAGGAGTGGATTTCTAAGACACTGATGGAGAAGGACGACCCAGGAAGTCAGCACAAGCCCCAGAGTGGGAGAAGAGCCCCTGTCCATGTTGCTGTTGATACAGAAGAGCCTATTCAGAAATGAAACATCAAAAAGGGAGCTGGAAGCAGGTGAGGAAGTGGAAAGGAAAGGAAAAGCTGGCCGCACAGTGAGGTGTCCTGGGAATAAACCACCCCAGCTCTGTGTTCAGACAAGTAAAAATCAGACATCCCCGAGAGTGTGACTCCCCCGACAGCCACAAGGCACCAGAAGTGATGGGGAGGGAAACCTGCTGGATGGTAATTCCCAGCCACATGCAAGCAGCTCAAATAAAGCCTGGCGAGGGATTGATGAGGGACGCTCAAGCAAGAAGGATGCGGGGGGAGCACTGTGAAAAAGAGGACAATTGCATCAGCTCAATTCCCATCTCAATTCCTTTCGATTTGCCTTTCCATTTCCAATCAGCCCCTTGATCCACAGGCTCTGTCATCAACACCTGCTTCCCTGGAGCATCTGAAAACCTGGAGCCTTTCCCAGAGCCAGGAATCCATTTTACATTGTTTGCAGTCTGCATTTCAGCGTCATTACTCAGTGGTACAAGAGTGCATGCGTGTGTGTGGAGGGGGGAATAATTGTGCCATTAATGATTGCTATTTTGATTACAGGATGCAATTGTCACTGCGGTTGGAAGCCAATCAATGCGTTGTGAGTGGGAGCCCGCTGCTACTTTCCAATGGTCCTTGATTAAAAAGGAAGCTCTTGGCTATCTTCAAGCAGCAGGAGAGGAAACAGCATGGATGAAGGTGAAGCAAGTGCCATACTCTCACTCCCGATGGATCACAGCTTATTTTCACCTGCAGTTTAGGCATGTAATCTGCTTTTTTCTCAACTCCAAGGCCTTCTTCTCCCTTTGCTCCAGACCAGACAGTATCTAGAGCAGCCTCTGCTTTTTGGTGACAAAAGCCAAGTGCTGCAGTCTCTGCTCTGGTGTATTTTCCTGTAAATTAAATATGTGGTATGCCTTCACAGTCTATCTGCAGTTAATAGATATGATTGCTTGCCTTTCAACACAGCCTTTCTCAATGCAATTGCAGATAACTGTGTAACTGGAATCAGTTCCAGTAGCTGGAACTGGAATTGTGCTAGCTCAAAACAAGCACAACTTACAGGTACGCTATTTTAGTACTGCAGTGGGGCATTTTAATTGCAGTCATGGCTGAAGGCAGAAACATCCAGTGTTTCTCCCAGATTTTCTGTGGATTTTCAGATAATGAAAATTTCCTGGCACTGGGTGATATCAAATCTGTTCCTAAGAGGAAATCAAAAAAAGAGTGGGGGTTGTTCTCCTTGGTTTTTTTGCTAAAAAAACGTAGGAGAAAAGTGAGTAAACCCACCTAAACTTCACTATTTTATCTGACGTAAGTCACTTCACCAGCAGTTTGTCAGTGTTGTGGGGATGGGAAGGATTAGGGAGAAATCTGCACTGAAATGGTCACAACGTTTTGAACTGTGTCTCTAAGTTCTATAAATTTTGAAATAAGGCACCTAAAATGTCACCTCAGCTTTAGAGGTACTGAATGGTCACAGTCCTCGGTCCAGCAAAGCAGCGCTTGTTGCTGAAGAGCGCCTGAAATCAGTGTGTTTTACTGATTGTGCCTAGGTATTTCTGGTACTTTTGTGGGTTTATAGACCATAGCTTGGGTCTGCCTCAAGATATCGGAGATTCATAAGAGAAAAGGAAAGTCAGAGGTTCATCCTTGGGTTTCACTCTGCACAAACCATCAGCTGATTGATGCTGACTGCTTTCTGTGAACACTGTGATGTGAGGTTTGTGATCCACATGGACACTAGTTAGGCTTATGGGGAAGCTTAGAACTTTACTTAGCACTTTCCCCTCTAAGTAGATAGATGGGATGCAATAGAGTGTTGTGGTTTATTGCAGAAAATGCTATAATTTTTAATGTGCATTTGTAGATCAACATTGATATCTTGTGTTTAATAATTCCTGGCAGAGGTTTGGCTCTTGCTCCAACCCACCATAAGAATGTCAATTCCCTGGTGGAAAACACATGGCCTCTGGTACCTGGAGTGTTCCTCTGTGGCTGGAGAGCTACCTGATTTTGTGGTTTGCCATGGCTAAATGGAACTGGAAATATGTTTGGAATGTAAAGGTATATGTTCCTGCTCAAGTAGTATTAGTCATTGCTATGGAACTGAATCTGCTGTGTAAAAGGGGCTGTATCACCACATAGCCTTGTACCATGACATGTTTATTACATCATATTAAACACTGGTAAAAAAAATACAGGACAGAAACAAACCTAAACATTCAGGCAAACTGCAGGCATCAGTAGCCTGTGCTTTCAGAAAGCTTCACGTAGCAGCAAAGGAGGCTGAAACTCTATTCCACTCTTTTCCCCTTAGAAGCCCTGCTCATGCATCCAGCTTGTTAAATATGGGATAAGGCTAAAAGGTAAACATTCAGATGCAATTGTCATAGCACAAATGATCCAACCCCCCCAACTTACAAGCTCTTTTGATATCAGAAATAATTACATGTCTCCAGTACCAGGTCTCAGGCTGTTTTTTACACCCTTTCATTACCCAAACAATGTGACAAGGCAACCCACGCACTCCTAAATGATGGAAAAAGCCTCTGTTGGGATGGAGCTGTAAGCTAGCCCACAGAAAGATGGTATCTTTGTTCATTAATAATGTACAAGTGACAACTATCAGGGGAGTGGTTTTCAGCAGATATCAGAAATAGAAGCTTTGAAGAAAGGGTCTGAGTTTGATCAGTTTAGCAGTGCTGTGGGGTAATGGGGAGGAGGGTGTCATATGGCTGTAGGCAGACTGAGTGCAAGATCTAACCCAGGCTCAGAAAGTGGCAAACAGTTCTTGTCTTTTGTATCTGAGCAGCTGATCTGGATCTGCAATTAATGGCCTGGAAAGACAGCATAGCATTGCTTCCCTGACAGTTATCTGCCATGGATAATCGTTTCTGGGAACAGAAGCCTAAATATAAAATGCTGTGGAAAAGAGCCCCTTTGACTTCAGTGGTCTTCGAATGGGGGCAAGAACAGGATGTTTTCTGGATGCCCTTCGCAGTCAAGAACCTTCTAAAAACCTCCTAATCCTCTTATAGTATCAGGAGAGGAAGAGCTGGGACTCAGAGAGGGCAGCTTTAAGGCTTATGGTCACACTGCATCACCTCTCTTTTTCATCTTGTTTTTTACCCTCCATGTCTCTCTGTTGATAACCACCCCTGGTTTCCCACACTTAAGTTTGACTCTACCACAGTCTTGTCCTTTCAGCTAAGAGCAACCAGTTAGCTTGCACCAATGGCTCTATAAGATGAGGGAAACTTGTTTCTATAGACAGATAGTCTTTTATTAAACTAGACAATTTTCACATGGTGTTACATTGCTGCAAATAGCTAATGCAATTCTGGTATAAAACAAGATATAATGAAGGTCTAATGGATGCAGTATGAGGTATAAATAGCTGTAAAATCTAGAATTGCTGTAGGCCTCCTGCCCTTATCCAGAATGAGCTGTGGCTCAACTCCCCTCCAGGCAGATTCAGGTGGTGGTTGTGCTATGAAGATGGAAGAACTGCTGTGCAATGCTAGATCAAAGAGCCATGTAACTCCATGTCTTGCTCTGACAGTAGCCAACAGCAGGTTATCTAGGCTGGCATCTGCAAAGAAAAAGTTAATTTTGAACTGATGATTGTCCCAGTTTCTGGAGTTCAGCATTTTCTGGGCTTGATAATATGCAAGATGTGTAATAACTGTGCAACAGCAACAACAACAACTTAACTCAATGAATCTTTCCAATCTGTTCATGGTTTCTGCCACTGAAATATCCTGTGAAAATGATCTCAAAATAATTCTTTATTTTGTGCTAAAGAGGTATATTTTTATCTGTTTCAGCCCTCTTCCCGACACTTTTCATTAGGTGCTTCCCTGTTTTCATATTATAATAAGCCAAATAATCACTTCTTGTTCACCTTCTCCACATGACTGATAATTTCATAGCTTTATCTCATCTTTTACCCTTCTTCATCCACCATTGCGGAATAATCACCTTCTATTTAAAGTAGTTCAGACTCCTATAATCTATCCAATCATAAATTCCCTCCCACTGAATTTCTTCTATCACATCATGGGAGCCTTTTATACTTCCTTGAAATAAACTTCAAGTTTGATTATTGCAAATAATTTTCTGTCCTCAGCAATTTGTTGTATCAGTATTCATTGCTTCTTTGGGGTTATGTAGAACTGTCGAACAAAACAAGTGCTAGCAGACATCATTTGCTGGAAATGAGTAAAATCCATTCTTACCTTTTGTTTCTTATTTTATAACCAGTTGTTAACCCACAAAATGAGCGCTCTTTTATCCCATGGTGGTCTCATTTCTTCAGGAATCCTAGTGAGGAAATGTAATGAAAGTCTTCTGGAAATCCAGCTATGCTATGTTGACTGATCCTTTATAATTGCAAGCTCATAAACACCTCAAAGTACTCCAGATTTCTGATCACAACTTGACTTAACAAAAGCAGTGTTGACTCATTCATTCTATTAATTCACATATTTACTTACTGTTTTCTGTATTATACTTCTACAAATTGTCCAGTACACACAATTATTTCCCTAATAAAAATAAGAATGGTCACCATCCTTTAAATTTAAAGATGAGTGATTTCTTCAGGAAAGCACATCTTGATTTAATATAGTTTTGTGTTTTGTACCTGCTATTCCTGACTTCCAAGGAGCAGGAAAGAGAAGGATCAGCCAGGACCCACTGACAGAAATAAAGACAATGATACAGTTTCTTATGATGGCATCATAAGTATCATGGAGGTAAAAGGAATTTAAAAAGGGGAGATGGTATTTTACAGTCAACTGAATAGGACCTTCATAGCATGGACTGCAGTCCTTTAGGCGATTTCCTGTGCAGTGCTCCAGTGGAGGTGATGGTAGAAAATCAAAGTTCCTCTGATGTGAAAAATGCTTGTTTAACTTTCAGTTTTCCTTTAACATTTAACTTTTCTGTTATGGTAGATTCATTTCTTGGGTTTAGTTTGCCACCTGCAGACAAAGTGTAAATGACAGAGCTGTAGCACTTCACCATATGTGATGGATATTTATAGGTGACACATGTTGTGCAAGGAGAGCAGTTATAGAACTTGAACTTTATTTTTAATTTTTCACCCAGAAATCAAACCTAACCATAACTGCTTAGGGCTGTAGTTCCTTAACTGCCATTGAGTACACCTGTAATGCTCTAAGACGGCTGGAAGAAGCTTGCCTTGGTTGGCAAATTTGATTTTATTGGCTGTAGCACTAAATAGTCCTGGGTAGAAGGTGTCCAAGTGTTTAATCCTATTACAGGAGAGAAAGCACACAAGCAACAACTCTGGCAGCCTGTATATACTTTAACCCCAAAGTGGTATCTGCTACAACATGGGTGTTGCAAGAGCAATAAATCACAAGCTCAGACTGGTCATCTGAGGCAGATTCCTGTCCTCCTCTTATTAAAGTCAGTGACCATTCTGTGCCCTGGCGTTTTGTCATTGATGCAGAAAATGGACTTTCTCAGCCTTCAGAGACAATCTGGTATCCACACTGCAGGACGGACTTTGAGAACTATGTTTTACTCGACCTGGCTGATACACTGTCCTTACAAAGGAGGGCTGTGCAGTGTTGGCAGTGGGTTACAGCAGTTGGCAGCGCTGTTGCAGCTGTGGCAGATCCTTCTAGACAAAAAGGAAACATTGAGTATTCCAAGCTCCCAAGAACGATGCTGGTAGCAGAGGCCACAGTTCAAGAACAGAAATCCAAGGAAAACTGACTGCTACATAGTTCAGAAGTGTGGTGCAGGGACCCGCAAATGCAAAAGCATAGTTGGGTGCCAGAACTCTTTGCTACTGGCGATTTTGCCATGTTCATGGCTGTTTTAGTGCCACGTGATACAATAAGGGTGCCGAAAGCCTATTTGCAAGTCCAGAAGTGGAAAAAACTTGAATTTTTATTATTCGTGACATCAGAGGATTCACATGCATGCAAACCATCATCTTGATTTTTAGTTTCAAACATGATGAGAGCAAACAAAAGAACAAATTCTACTTGTTTCCCACTAAAGCATTGAGAAATAGCAATTTCCATGTGCTGCAAGAGGATCCTGTAGCAATGAGCTCCACAGACAGATTATGCATGACCTGAGTATTAAAGATCTGAGTGGGTTACCCAGACTGAAGAACCCAAAGTTATCTTTTCTACTGAGGAACAGGTACTTAGATTAGGAAGACAAAGAAGGCAGCTCATAGCAATAACAAAGTCAACCAATCTGCAAAATCCAAATACTCCATCTGTAGAGAGGTCTTTATTTTTCTAACTCAGCTATTAAGGTTCTATGACAATATAAACCCAAAGAAGTGGTTACACTTGGAGCACAACTGTGAAATTACAGCGTGACTAAAGGTACTGGGAGTTTGTCATTGAGCAGTTGCAGTATTTCTCCTTGTCCTATATGAACATGTTTTGACTGCATAAATAGTGAATTTGGACACCATTGTGATGGGAGAGCTTATAAAGCAGGAAGGGGATGAGGGGGAGAAAGAAAAAAGAAACATACTTGTTTATAGGTGGTGTCAGGAAAAGAAATCATGTCTGCAACAGCATCTGGGTCTCCAGGGCTATGAACATGGCACTTTCCACCTGCACAAAATTTACTGGGAACATAAAATCCAACAAGGAGAAATGTATCATTTGTGCTGATAGTCTGCTATCGAGATTCTGATGGAGAGTATTACTTCCCATGAGTCTCTTCCTCCCAGTGCAGGATGGACTCCACTATTTCCATCCAGAAAGACTGGTTAATTGATCAGGGTCCTTTATCACACTCTTGGCTTAACCTCTTATCTTCTCATTTAACCATAAGGAATTGGTCTCTTTCCCAGGGTGGAATGAATCAAGATCTACACAGATGTGAAGAGCAGATTTATTCACAGACATTGTGGTAAGTGAACAACAACCAATCTCTAACATCTTCTTGTACAAGGCAATTCATTCATCTGAGCAATGGGTGGAAGAATACAGAAGCCTGAGCCTTGGCCAGGACTACCAAATTCATTTCAACTGTATAGAAGTACCTGATTTTTAGCTATCTAAAAGTGTAATAGTTTATCATAAGGAAAGCTTCTGGATGTATTAAGACTTTCACGGCTCTTCTTTAAACTTCTATTACACCAGGGATTTCTTAAATCATTTTTCTTGGGTTGCAGGAAATGGTTGTAACACTGACCCACAGCTGTCCTATCCCAGCCTGAGCACAAATGGACTGTGCTGGACTGCCCTGTGCCTCCCTCCCAGCAAAGAGCTGACATCCAGCTGTGCTTTCAGATTCTTTCTTCCCTGTGTTTGAAGGCAAAAGCAAAACAAGGGTTGGAAGAGAAAAGTAGAAGGCTACCAGAAAATCTTACATTAACACAGAAAAGAGAAAAAAATCTCACATCTGGGGAATACATATGTTGCTGTATTGATCTCATTTTGCACTACACTTACAGGCTCAGGCAGAGCTACTAGCAGTAGGAAAACTCCCTTTTCCACATAGCCCCATTCCAATTGCAGCACTGCTTGCTCTCTGCTATAAGTCATGATCATTCACCACTTGGCAGTTCATTATGTTATTCCCAAATCTCTACACACAGAACAATCTTGATCATTTCAGAACACTTATGGGATGGAGATATTCCTGGCAAAACCACATCTATTAAACAAATCTGGTCACTTTGCCTTGCACTGTGCCACATCCTTTCACCTGAGACTGCTTCTGAAAGCCTTGTACCCCTGTGGCTTTTAGACATCAATCACTGTGGCAAGAGTGAACTTTTCCCAAAGGAAAATCAGTCCTTATTTTCAAAAATGGAATTCTGTGCTTATATCCTCCACACCCAAATTAATCTGGCCTAAACCCCAGCATGGTTCTCTCTCCTATGCAAAAGCAACACACTCCTGAGTGAAGGAGATACTGCTGTTACTGTGTTCTGGTTAGAAATATATCACTGATTAACACCAGCTCTTGAACAGAGGTGATGCTCACAGAATCCCAGCCTGGTTTGGGTTGGAAGGGGCCTTAAAGCTCCTCCAGCTCCAACCCCTGCCACAGGCAGGGACCCCTTCCACTGGAGCAGCTTGCTCCAAGCCCCTATGTCCAACCTGGCCTTGAACACTGCCAGGGATGGGGCAGCCACAGCTTCTCTGGGCACCCTGTGCCAGCGCCTCAGCACCCTCACAGGGAAGAGCTTCTGCCTAAGAGCTCAGCTCAGTCTCCTCTCTGGCAGGTTCAAGCCATTCCCCTTGGCCTGCCCCTACAGGCCCTTGTCCCAAGCCCCTCTCCAGGTTTCAAGCAGTTTTATTCTTTCAAGAAACATGTCCAAATGTCAGGATTAGTTCTTGGGAAGCAACTTGGCCCTAATGACTCTGGTATGGCTTGAGAGTGCAGCAGAAAGCAAGGGGTCTTTACTGCATCAGACTGTGCCATAGGAGTAACAGCACTAGGGCAGGCTTGTTGCAGATAACACAGAATCCAGTGAAGATGGCAGAAAGACACAATCAGAGGTGTTTAAGATGCTTCTTAATGCTTAGCAAATATCAGTTGTGTATTTTTGCTATGTAGAGGTTGCTATGGTTGAACCTAAGTATTGTGGAAGCTCTGGCATTATCTTGAAGAGAAATATATCTCTCTATATATATGTTTAAGTAAAATCTTATTCCCTATCTAGTTATTTTTCACAGTGTATTGTAGAAAAAAAAAGTAAGAATATGGTTGAGAAAATAAAGAAATAAGAATGTGGTTTGGAATAGCTTTTAATTAAAAAAATGGGTGATTGCCATTATCTGCCAACATCCACCCCACTAGCCAAGGACTCAGACACAAACTGACTGTCAGGGCAATTGATTTTATTTTCTTCACCTCAGGACAACATTTTCTATTTATTTCTCTCTCCAATATTTGTGATTTGTATCAGAAAAGTCTTTATCACACATTCCTAATACATGCTTTCCTGGAAATACCAATGGTTTTAACCGTACGCCTTGAGAAGGACGGGTTTGTGATGAAGGCAAGATTCAGGCATCCAAAATGAATTTGATTCCCAGTGGTGCTGGAGGTTTCCCCTGGGGCTCTGGGGCAGCTGTGTAATGTGTGGGAGCAGCAGCATCTCCAGTGTGTGACAGAGCTGGGTCACAGCCCTGCAGCACTTTATTCCTGAATTTAGGAACTTGATGTGCCTTTAATCTCTCTGCACCTCCATTTAACCTCCATAAAATCAAAATAAGAATTCACTTCTCCTCTTTTAGGTGTGTCCTCCATCTGTGGACAGCATTCTTGTACTGGCATAGATACGCGCGTGTGTGTGTGTGTTTAACAGATTAAGTTAAAAACAATCTTTATCGCTTCATTTAACTAAAGCATTTTTCCAGACAAGTTCCTCTGCTCGAATGTTCCTTCTAATTATCATTTTCCCTTTACAATATGTTGTGTCATGCTGCTTAGGAGAAAATCTCATAGCGCGAGAGCACCAGGGTTGCGAAGGAAATATGTCCTGGCTATTAGAAAGTTCAATGAAGCGCTGACTTTTATATCATCATGTAGGGATGGGTGAAACAGTCCAGAAAAAAACGTTGCCAGCTGAACAGCAATTTGGGGCTTAAAAAATCTTGGTTTCACAATGTTTTTTTAAGGCTTCTCCATCAGTTGCAAGATTATTTTTCTCTCTAGAAGCATTTTTGTCCAAACTGATTGGTCTCAGGGGCAGAGTTTGGGTTAGAATGTGGAATTATAGCCCCAGCCAGGGTGCTTGCCAGGCTGATTGCTTTGTGCCCTGAGCACCAGAGGTTCTGCCCTGGCTGCGTGGGGCCCTGCTTTGCTCAGAAGGAATGTTTTGGAGTAGCATTCATTTGCTTTTATCCCAATTCCATGAGCTGTTTGCAGCTGTTAATTTAACAGTTTAGTGCTTCCATCTTCCATAGGCAGGAGCAACTGCTCCAGTGCCTTAGACATCGAAACTTCATTTCCAGTAACAGGACTTGGAGGACTGGGAAATGGCAGGAAAATGCTTTTGCTCCAGTGAACAGGGCCAACGAGGTGGCCACATAAGTCAACTGAGACATATTTCCTAAAATGAGCCTCTGTAAGCTACAGCTCTGCAGGGATGAAACAAGGACAGGAAGAGAGCCGTGAAATCAAGGCCATCCTGGGAGAGGTTTTCTAGGGCACAGTGTCTCTGCAGTGCCAAGGGAGCTCTATTAGCCCAAACAGCAAAAACATTAGGTACAAATAATCTCTGCTAATGCAGGTGGGAGCATGTCCCTAAATACGTGTGACTTCAGGACTTTTCTTGTGGGAGCTCATCAAGCTGAACCTTGACAGACCCATTTTCCTAGCAGTTGTTACACCGAAGTGCTGTAGAAGAAAAAGTGAAACTGTTGTATGGCATATACCTATGGAAGAAAGTATATTTCCTTTTTATATCTTCTGAAGGACTGATAAACTTTATGCTGACAAGGCCACATTAAGAGTTTCCTACCCAAAGCCTGTTCATGAACTGGTGTCACTGAAGTAAATAAGGAACTTTTCAGTGATTTCAAAGTGAAGTTTTTTCCTCTTTTTTTATGCGGCTCTTCTGCAGCCCCTGTGTTAACTTGTCAGATCAGTTTTGAACCTGCAGGAGAATTTGAAAGCTTAATCAGTGTGCTTATTATTTTTATGTTTAATTGTTTCTATTAACTCTATGTTTCATAAGTTCTTTTAGCTGATAAAGAGGAATTCATTGTCAAACATTGCTCTCAACCTTTTTCCAAACTCCAGATCTTCCATTTCAAACACCTATGCTCACCATGAGATGTTCTTCCTTTCAGCACATCTGTTATGCTCAGATTTGAATTCCAGTGCCACTAGGGGAAAAATCCCTGTATCCAGGATATCAATGTTAGTTGTGATGTTTTATTTTGCTTCAGTGCTAAGCTGTTCTATAGCACTTGAACATTATTTCACGCAGTGAATTGTGAGCATCAGGCACAACTGTGAGAGTGTGATGCTGCTTAACCATCAAGTTATTTACAGAAATTCATTGCACAGCTCAGTCATGGGAACGTGCTGGTGGGTCTCCATGGATGTCCAGGCCTTTGCAATTCCAAACCCAGCCTTCCAAGGGGAGTAACTTGGTCCCTTTCACTCTTAACATCCACATTAGACAACACTGAGCTTCAAAGCCCCGAATTTTCACTAATTCAGGTAGTTCAGATCTACACTGGAAAATGCTGGCTCAGCATATCTCTACATCAAAGCTCAACAAGCATCTCAGGAGCCACAGCTCCTGTCTTTATCTAGTGTTTATGGATTTGTGTATAGATTATGGCTTCCAGGTTGGTCATTAAGAAATACCAATACCCTTTCAGAGTCAGTGGAATATATGGGCTTGTCTCCTTTGGAGATGCTGCCAGGATTATTTAGGATTTTGGTGTTAAGAACATTGGGTTTTCCTTTGATGTGCTTGCTAGCTCACCCTGTGCTTTCAATATTGATGTGTTATTTATTGGCAATTTCTTATGCCTCTATAATTCTCCTTTGAACGGTCATTTGTTTTGCTGGCCAGTGTTTAAGTCCTGAGATCAGTGATTTTTCTCATGGCCCATAAAATAAGAAAAGTAATTCCACACTTTATTTCTGCCTGGTAGAAATCCATGTCTGGAAAAGTGGCTCACAATCCATTGGCAGGCACTGGGCAACTTATACAGTATAAAATCCAACTCAAGACATTTCTTATAAATGGGTGTGCACATTTTCAAAGGATCCTTGTGCTCAGTAGACTCCTCTAGGTTAGGTAAATAATCTTCTAAAATAGAATGTAATATGGATATTTTAGGTTGCCTGGTTAGAGAGACAGAGTTATTGTATGAGCTGTGATACCTGAATTTCCCTATGACTTTATTGATTTAGGTTATTTTGGAGTACAGGAGTATTTATAATACCATAATACCACATTGATGCTCAGATGCAGAGGGATTCAAGCATGAAGCTAAACAGCTTCTCCAATATTGTCTATCATCCATCTGCTTGACAGACCACGGATAACCTTTGAGATTCAAGGACCTGTATCTGTCTTTTAACACTGCTAAGTGGTAAGTAGCAAGTGGTTTTCCTGAAGTGGGGGACCTGGGGGTTGAAGGAACTCTCAGCAGCTAAAAGCCTCTCCCAGCAGTAAGAGAAAGTGAGGGACAAGGAGACCTGTGGAGAGATGGATCATAAGAGAGAGTGGGGGGAGTCTGAAGGGCACAGGAGGTGGGCAGAAGCAGGCTTGTACGCATCAGTTTGTTGTTTTTAATGTAACTTTTCTCTGAAAAGCTTTTATTTTAATGGATGATAAACTATATTAAAAGCCTGTGCAGGCTGTCACGGGCTGCTTAAAACTTCCTCCACATTGGCCATTCTATAGACAAGTGCCTGTCATATCAAGGAAGAGCTGGAAGCCTCAGGTCTGGGTAGAGAAGTGAAAAGAAACACCTACAGGGATCATGCCTGTGCCTTGATTGGGAGCTCAGGGGCCTCTTTTGTGTACCTGGCCTAATTCTGGGCATTGAGAAGACTATTAGATATACTCATGGGAAAGAGCTCAGTTCACAGAAATAATCCTGGAAAGGGAATGTTGAACCTGAAATCACAGCCTGTTTAATTGGAAACCTGTTTCTAAGGCTCATCCCAGCAGAGACAGCAGTGATTCCAGGTGGTCCTCCCTCACATCTTATTGAACCAGAGCAAGTCCTGAAGATTCAGCCAGCTCACTGGCAACCTGCTGAGGGAGAACTGCTTGCTGAGGTTGTCCAGCAAAATCCAATAGTGACCAAATAGAAAATCACCATCTGCCTGTGGATAATTGGAGAACAGGAGGCCAAATTCACAGAGCAGATAATTCCTCTAGCTCTGTTAGGAATGTTGGATGGGACTTTGATTTAGTGCAAATAAACTTTTGTTTACATGAATGCCGAAGTCACTCACAAGCACCTCAACTGATTACAGACACCTAAAACCATGTTTTTCAGCAGCTAACCAATGTGTTTATACACCCACTCAGGTGACTTGTGAGACTCTCAGTTCACGGACCATGGAAAAATATCTTGTTTCATTTGTGATTCAGTGCTGTTTGCTGTTGTGCTATAGCTTTTCTAACTTTAATTCATGCAAAAAAGGTAAAAGGCAGACGTGCCAATTAGGTGACTGTAAATTAAACAGCTCATTTCTTAATTTAAGTGTTCAAAGTTAGGTCCTTGACTTAAAAGCCTGAGAGTTGTGTTGAAAAAATAAAGCAAATATTGAACAAATCTACTGCAGAACGTAGTGGGGTGAGGCACGGTTCCTCTGTGACCCATCCCTTACAGAAGCAACCCAAAGTAGCAGCTAGCCTGGTGTTCTGAGAAGGAAAGCTTCCTCTGGTTCTGAAACTGGGTGCTTTATTTTATGTGCAAACTAATCTTGACCCAAAGCCCAGTAAAATCCCGAGGAGAAAACCTCCCAGTTTGAAAATCTTTGGGATTCAAGCTCAGAACTAATTTTACTGATGTTAATAGATATGGGGAGTACACCTACGACTCAAGTTTCCCTCAAAGCATTGATTTGGCAAATACATGATGAGAGTCCTGGAAAGAGCTGTCTGAGCCCTTTTAATGCATCTTTCCATATTACAACCTCAGATGCCTATTTTCAAAGCATTTTCTCTTACATCTGGGTCCAGTGGAGTCTGGACTATTTTTAGAGAACAGTGATTCTCATCTCCATCACAGGACTGTAGAAGCTCTGCTTTTCTGTGGGGGGAAATTCACACCTTTCACTCTGATAAAGCAAACCAAATACATATTTGCTAATAAAGGACTGTAAGCAGGAATCCCTTGTCTACCATCAACCCATCTTAAAGTTCTTTTGACTTGAAACATTTTCTCCTTAAAGGTGAAAAGGCAGAAGGTTATATTCTGGCATGAGGAGCAATGCTGTTGCCTTAGGAGCCATACATTTGGCCCTGTGAATGAAGGTAATAATTATTTTCATCACTGCTGTTGTATAATCCATGTTTGTGTTCTGTTCTATAGCTGCCATTGCAGTCTAAAACTGTAGTGGTTTAATATTGTCTTTAGCTATAGAGACCATGTTATATTACTTATGGATTATGCTCATAATATTTTGTCTAGCACAAAATTGAGATTACTGGTCAAAAGAAGCATTGGAGTGACAAAGGTTTTCATATTTAGAAGAGTGTTATAATTTGGGGCAGCATAAACTAGGAATTTGTGGAAAAGAAATATTGGAATATATAAGACATTTTGTCAGATTGCCAGAAAAAAAGAACATGTTTGAGTGATCTGGGAAATGAGGCTGCTTTCTTGAGCTTAGAATTAAATATCACTTAATTTCCCTCCCTTTTTTCCCCACTTATTCAAGTTTATCACAATAGAGGTGGGAAGAAACAGCAAGGTAAATATCCACCCTGGCAGCCAGATGATCAGCCATCATGGTTATTTCATTTGATTGTTAGTTCTACCATTTAAGGAAAGGGAAAGACTTTTGCTTTGTCTATTGTTTCCTTTAACAGTAGTTTTGTTTTGTTCACCTCTTTCTCTTGAAATGATATTAAATGATATTTCTCTTGAATGATATTAAAAACCCCACAGTAAGTGGTTTCCAGGGTTGCATTTTATGTTAAAAACATAGATTTTTTTTGTCTAATTTTCTGTTCGCTTCCTTTCATTGCCATGATTTGGAAGGTGGCAAACGATTTTGTCAGGGGATAAGAGAAAAACCTTCCATGGTGACATTTAACCCGTGGGTTTGAACCCATGTGTGACGGCATTCAGATCATTTAATACATGTAATGAATGCACTGCTATAAAGGCAGGTTTTAAAAATGCTGTTGGTTTCTTTACTGCTGCTATAACATGCGTTTGGAGAGTGCTGTGCTCCAGTGGGGCCATTGTAAATAAGCTGCAATCATTGTCTTTCAAATCCTTTTCTTTACTGGCATTCCTCAGGTGAGATGCATTAGGGGGGTTATAAATAATGGCTGTAATCTGGGTGTTTACTATGCAGATAGAATTAGCAGTGTTAAAGTCACCTCACACGGAGCACTCCTGACCTTATTTCTAGGTTTACTACTCAGCAGGGGAGTCACTGCATATCAAACTCCCATAATTCAGAACTCCCCATCTGCTGCCAGCAAGCATATTCAACCATTCCCTAATCGTATGCAGGGGGCAGAGGTGGGATGACCATCACTGGAAGCAAATGAATTATCTTCTGCAATCAGCACGTGTTTAATACATGTGTTCAACTTCTCTCATAGTTCTCAGAAGGCTCTCCATCCTCCCCCAACAGTGAGTACATGAACATCACACCCGTACCCAGGAGTGCTCCTCTAATGTCCTCTTTTTTGCTAGGTTTGAATTAAATTCAAGCATGTAAGCACCGACATTTGGGACTCTGATAGTTTGTGCTCTGTTTGATTTAGTGGCCAAGCAGAAGTTTGTTCATGGGGAAGGGGATGCACATGTGTGTGTTAATGCTGGTATTCACTAGCAGCATAGCCAAAATCAAACTCTTGCAATGTAAAAGACTTCCAAATCCGGTGCTATTGATGCTTAATGGGCATGACAAATCCTGAGTTCCCCTGTGGCTTATTACATGCTGCAATGCTGTAAGTTTAGTAGATGTGGAAACTCCATTAAATATTTTTTATCTGTAGTGTTTATATTATTTTCCTTTATACAATTTATTAAGTATTATGTATCTTACAAGTCTATTAAATAAATATTAACCCGGTGATTAAACATCTCTCGGTACCTTGCACAAACTTACTGAGACACTTACAGTGTAAAATCTATTTCCCATGAAACAACTGATATATAAATATCTGATACAGTGGTGCTTGAAAACAAATAGTCTAACACCTTTTTTCTAGCTTCTTCCCTTTAGGGGAATAGGAGGTGGAAGGGGAAATGGCAGTTGTGTATCGGAAGGAACATCACTGATACCTGCGCAGCAATATTGCTGCTCTCCCTCTGGTGGTGCCACACTCAGGTTGTGCTGCGTGCTGCCTTGACCCCATGTGATGAATACAAGCCTGGAAAAATCTTCAGAATGTTTTTTGAAGAGGCTGGATTAAGGGTTAACTTTACTGGTTGTCTCATCTTGGCATCTTACTCTTCCTTCTCCCTCACCTGACCCTGGTGGATGGCTCTTAAATCACACCAGAGCTGTTCTAGAAATGCAGCAACTTCTTCCTGGAATGTTTTCATCCTTTTGTTTTCATGGTAAAATATCTGTCTGTCTATGTACGTACATATTTAAACTGAAACTTGCCACTCATTAGCTGCATTACTCTCTTTTACCTTTGTTCACAGTGTGAAAATATTTATAAGACATGAAGGCACCTTTTATCTTCATTAGATAAGAATTTGCCTTTTTTTGTATTTTTATATTTTTCACCTCTGTCTCTGCTCCCAGACCATCTTTTCCACTTTTATTTTTCTTTACTGGTACTATTCTGAATGCATTCATAGGCTTTTTCTTCTTATACCTGGTTCGTTCAATCTCGCCTTCAACCTTTCCAAATCTCTGTTGTTATTCCTATGTCTTGTTTTCATATTTTACACCTCTTTTATTCTTGTATTCCCTCAGTCTCTTCACTCGTGGTGTTCTACCTTCAGCTGTGCTGCCCCTGCTTTGAACACATTCCTCTCCTTTTCACCAGACAGGCTCTGCACTCCTGCATCAAACCCCTCTTTGTGTACATTCCCTCTAGCCATCCTTTCCACCTCTCTCCCTTTAACAAGGTCTCCTCACTCCTTCCAACACTCAGCTATTTTCTAGCATGCTGGTTTGGCTTGTCTGACTTTGCTGGAAGCTCTGCTGGGCATGGACTCAATCTTACTTCGAATTATTAATGGGGCTGGGACCCCCCTGTGGGAGCAGGAACATCAGGTTTCCAGGGCTGCATTGCAGAAATACAGCATCACCATTTGAAGTCTGGGTCTTCTCCCCACTGAGACAACTCGGGACACGTTTCATCAGTCCTGACTTTCCCATATAACAGTAGAGAGCAGGAAAGATGTGAGCGCAGGAGGGCCTGCTGGTGTCCTTTCACAAGAGGGCTATTTATCCTGGAGATGGCTCCACTATGGCATTGCCAAGCCAACTGAAGCCAGCAAAAGCAATCTGGACCAAGGCTGAAACAAAACATGCCAGAACTGCACTGGAAAGGAGTACTGAATCTTTGGGCATGTGAGTCCATGGACAAAGTGGGGACTTGGCGCAGGCAGGAGTCAAGTGGAGCAGCATGTGGTGCAGCAGCAACAGATAACAGGGATGAGCCAGCAGGCAGGCAGCCTCGATGTGTTATGGATAAATGCTGGTTAACTGGGAGGAGCACAAAATTAGATTGGAAGGGATAAAGGTGGCAGATGAAGGGAAGAGGTTTTTCAAAAGCACAGAGTTTGAGATGGCTGCTCTGCTTCCCATCTGCTTGGTAAACATGTGTCCTGAGTTCAGCAGGTCCACGTGGTCCACAGCTACTGACCAGGGAGAGTCAGACCTGTGGTGTCATAGAATCATAAGATCATAGAACAGTCTGTGTTGTGTAGCCAGTCTGAAACTTAGTCTGCTAATGTCATAGCTTTATAAATAAACTTAGAATCAGAGACTGGTTTGGGTTGAAGGGACCTCAAAGCTCATCCAGTTCCAGCCCCTGCCATGGGCAGGGACCCCTTCCACTAGAGCAGCTTGCTCCAAGCCCCTGTGTCCAACCTGGCTTTGAGCACTGCCAGGGATGGGGCAGCCACAGCTTCTCTGGGCAACCTGTCAGTTTAAAGCCATTCCCCTTGTCCTGTTGCTGCATACCCTCGTAAGAAGTCCCTCTCCAGATTTCTTATAGTATCAATATATTGTGGAGAGGCTGAGCCTCACTCATACTTGTATGGGACAAGCAACTGCCCTTTGCTGGGGCAACTAGAGGCACCAAGTGCCTTACTCTGCTCATTCCCACTGGTCTTTTGTCTCCCTGGATCTGCACTGAGGGCTCAGAGCAAACAGAAGGAACTAGTGCAGGTTGGTGAGAGGTTAATGAGAAGCTAAAATTCTTTTATTTCCCCCTGAAAAATACATGCTGGCGATATACTTCTGAATAGCATTGAGAATCTGGACCCAAGTGAATAAAATGGGGGAGAACAAATTGAAAACAACAGCAAAACTTTCAGGAGAAGGATTCATAGACTTGGGGGCAGAAGGGACTGTTATCATCATCCAGTCTGACTTCCTGCATAATACAGTTCAGGAGACCTCAGCTAATAATTTCCACATTAAGACCCTAACTTCTGTGTGAGTTATAGCATCAGTTTTCAAGAGTCATCCAGTCTTGATTTAGTGAGGATAAGCTTTGGGTTCTTTTTATCTCTTCTAATGATTGAGTCTTGAGGATGCACTCATACCTGGTTTTGAGCTTTTTGCTGCAAACATAAAGGCTAGATACTAATTTTAAAAAGTTAAATTAAAGCTGAATTTTTCACAGTGCTTTTTTCATCTGTGACTTGGGGCTTGAAACATCACAGCCCAAAAGTTTGCTTCTGATAGCATCCTAACTTTTGGCAAAACAGTTATCTCCTTCCTGAGCAGTTTCAGAAGACAACCTCCTTTCTGAGGCAATCCATCCAAGAGGAAGTAACCTGACAGGCGGCCCTTGCCCCATCAAATGGCATAACTTGGCTTTGGTGAAATGCAGTGCTCTCATTCCACCCGAGAGCTGACCAGCTCTTGCTCCAAAGCACCAGGAGCCTCTGATTTAAAAAGGCATAGAAACAAGGTTAATGGATGCTGATGTGGGAGTAACCAGGGCTGTCAAGGAGCGATTAAGCTGCTGTATAATCTTCCACCTGGAGCTGTCAGGCCAGTGTCTAATGTTTCATTCAAAGAAGGAGCTCTACATTCCTGATGAGTAAATGACAGAGAGGATTTCAATTAGAGCTGCTCTGTGCCTCAAATCCTGACATAACCTGACGGTTTACTTTCAGCTCTCTTGCTGCTCCCTGGGGGATGCCAACCATTAATAACATATTCTATGTTGTAGATGGGAACATGGCTGCAATTGATTAGCAGGTAGCCATCGGTGGGGAGGGAGGGTGCACATTCCTTGAGCTATAAATTGCCTTTATTACAGATATTTGGACGGGGCAGGAAAGGAGTCTCAAGCTGCTGATTTGAAGGAGCTGGTCCTGTTATTACATCTGTGCAAGGGGAGGCAGGGGAGCTTTGACCTGCAGTTAGATTTCCCTTCACTTTTCCACATAGTTCATAGAATTCCAGCCTGGCTTGTGTTGGAAGGGAACTTATTGCTCATCCAGTTCCAACCCCCTGCCATGGCCAGGGACACCAAAACCAAAACAAAATGGTTTGCAAACCCGACTTGTATTTAGTACCCTGGTGCCATGGGTGAGGGCAGGGAGGTAAGAGAAACTGTTAAGCCAAATGCAAAGCATTTTGCCTAATGACATTTCTTGTTTTGAATTTAGCATAAATTAAGAAGTGGTTGACTACTGTGAAAACAAAATGAAAGCTTTCGCTGTGGGTCAGACAGGATGTTTCAGTTGATTGAAGGTATTTGCTCCTTTTTTCTCATTATAGTGGAAAAAATGTTTCAGGTCAACACAGAACAGCTCTTTTTGTTTTCCAAATGAACTGAAAAATCCATTATGCTTGCAGCTGTACCTGCAATATCTCTGCTCCTGAGGTCTCCTATGGAGCTGTCAGCAAAACACAAGATAGAAGACAGATTAAACCGTAACGTTTTTGTGTTTCTTGCTCTTGTAGAGGTGAAAGTGAGCCATACCTCACAAACATGAACCTTCCTCTGGATCCCAGTCACTTGTAGAAAACCCTACTCTGACTTTTCTCTAGAAAGGGTTCAAGTAAAGCTTGGGGTTTTGCCCCTCATCCCACCTCATACCTGTATTTTGTCATGTAAGATGGTATTTGAGGGGATGTGGCCTCACCCCTGTTGTTGTGCGACATGGGAAATACAATGAGCCCAGGTGAGTCCAGAGGACACTTCCGTTCCCAGTCTCTGTCTGCCTTCAGGTCACTCCTCTTGGCTCAGATGCACCTTCCTGCTCCCACCAGCCTGTGCATCACCAAGCCGTGCCCTGGCACCACTGACTGTCAAACCCCACCAATACCCACCATGGGACTGGATTTTCATGCTGGGACACATGGGAGTTCTTTCATGCCTTATGGGACAGAGCTGTATTAGCAAGCCCTCATCGGGAAAAGACCGTGCTTTCGGAGTGGCTGGGTGTGAAGAAAACAGCCTTTGGTGCAGCTAATTAGGAAGGTTTGTGTGTCATGAGCAATTGGATGCCCCTGCAGTCAGTGCATGGCATGGGGTAGGGTGGGCTGGTGGTTTCCATGAGGTGCGTTTGTTCAGCTGGAGAGTGGCTGCAGAGGTAAGAAAGTAATTTAATACAGTAACTCCATGCAATAGTCCACTGTGACAGAGATACTTCACAGGTATCTATCTCTCTGCATTTCAGTGGCTCCCTTATGCCTCCCTGATCTCCCTTGCAGTATATTTGGAATATTTCAGGCTGCAAAGAGGTCAGAGAGCTCTTTGCTTTTGCAGCCAATTTGCACCCTGCAGAGACTTAGTTTCTCATGCTAATAGGTAGCAGCATGTTCCTGCTGATGCTGTGCAGCAGTGCTAGTATTGTACTCTGTACTGCACTGCCCTGTGCCATCTCCTGGTTAACCCCTCTCCTGCTGGACGGACTGCCCTGGGGGCTGCTCTGCCTGCGGGATCACTACAACAGAGGCAGTGACTGATGGTCTTGTGAAAATCAGTTTCCCACTCTGTTAAACTTGAGCTATTTTGGTTTTTAGAGAGCAGTCTGGTGTGTATCTACCATGTTCCCATGCACCTCAGTGCAAAGTGATGGGGAAGTGGGTGGAAAACACTGCCAGGTAGATGAAGTTAGTCGAAGGTTACAAGGCAGACATGGAAACAATCCTTTTTCCTGTGAAAGCCCACGCTGGCTGGGAACATCCTGATTTACATACATCTCTCTCTTTTCAGCACCCTGTTGTTCGTCTTCATCACCAGACCCTGCATGCAGTAAATCTCAGTGAGGAAGAGTGAGCTCATGTTTGGGCTCTGCTTTCTTTTCTGGTTGCACTCAGCAAAGGGGCACACATGAAGTGACACCCCTGAGCTGGTTCTGAACCTTGGGAAAAGTTGTCAGCAGGGAACATAATTTTCTGACTCGCTCTTTGCTCTGGGCTCCAGAGGCTCCAGCAGGGATTTACTGCCTTGTTCTCTCTGCTGTCCATTGGGCTTCACTTTAATGACTGTTTGGAGAGTCATTCAGCATTACTTTGCTGTGCAAAGGGCCACAATTCAGTTACAGATTTAAGACCAGAACCTCTCCGCTGCAAGGCTTGTCCTACCATAACTTTGACTCTGTGGATAGCACTTATGCATAAAACCCCAAGAGGGTTAGTATTTTTGCTAACTTGTAATGATGTTGTGCATGTAGAACCAAAACCATTCTGTGAGGTTTTAAGTTCTGTCAGGCTGGACTTAGTGGGGGAAAGTAAAATTTGGAGCTGGTGTGCTCTGGAGTTTGCCTTGGACCTCTTGAGCATCACCATAGAATCTTAGAATAGGTATGGAAAGGACCTTGAGATCATCTAGTTCCACCACCCCAGTGGAAGTTATGCAGCCAGGGACAAAGATTTCCTTTTGCTGTACTCATCCAGAGCCCAGAAAGAGAGAAGAAGTGGTCCAGCGTTTGGCTGATGTCTGCATTTGCCATTTGCCTAGACATCTGAATGACAATAAATATGAAATAATAAGTCTAGTGAAATTTTATGGGTTCTTATATTTCCAGAAAACTACTTGTAGAAGCGGAAGCAGAGCTGTGAGAACTTCTTTCCAACAGGCTCCTAGAGACTAAAACCTCTCACATTTTAGAAAATAGCAGTAGGAAAAGTTTTGTTAGCTTTTTTCCCTCACCCTCTTCTCGTATCTGTTCAAGGTACTTTTATCTTGACCTTCATAAGGGCTTCCATATTTTTAGTTTCTTCTCTAATGCCTCCTGTCCTGCTTTTCATATCTATAGCTGCTTCTGCACTATGGACCTATGAGGTCTCAGACAGAAGTGTGCTATTCTGCCTATTATATGTGATGGAAGTCCAAAGGCAGACCCACTGATGGAAAACGCAGGGGGATTGGAACTAGATGATCTTAGGGTGCTTTCCAACTCTAACTATTCTGTGATTCTGTGATTTACCATGAGCACACTGGGGTTTTTAGGTATCTCGCTGTGCCTTTTCTCAAGGTGTGCTGCCTTCCTGGACTGAGTGTTTCCAGCATTCCCATCATATGCTCCTATGACAGTCATAAAACGGCTCTGCTGTCTTCACCACAGTGCTGGTCTTAGAAACACTCTGCAATGAAATGTCTTCATCCCTTCTCTTGCAGGTGAGAGATGACGGGTGAGATCCTACAGTGGGTGGGATGCTACAGGACAAGGACACATCCATGTAGCTCCTCTCAGGTTCATGTGGCAATTTTCAAACCTTACTTTTGTCCTTCACGTGAAGGAGGGGAAGGAACTGCCCTTTGAGGTTGGTCTGACAACCAGTCAGTAAAGGCAGTACTGGCTATTGCTTCATGTACACATCCTATATGATGAGACCTTGTATAACAGTGTCCTGTTATATGTTATCATATATTATCATAGAATCACAGACTGGTTTGGGGTTGAAAGGACCTTAAGATCATCTGGTTCCAACCAGGACCCTTGTAGCCCCATTCAGACACTGGAAGCTGCTCTGAGGTCTCCATGCAGCTTCTTTTCCCCAGGCTGAACAGCCCCAACTTTCTTAGCCTTTGTCTGGGAGGTCTCTCCTCTGGACTTGTTCCAGCAGTTATCTTCCTGCACAAAGGATACTGCTGGGGATTTTTTATTTAGCAGCTCCCTTGTGCCATGCACTGCATGTACCTACTGATGGAGATGGGCTCATGATTTTGGGGAGTAGGAGTGGCACTGAGGAGCCTTTCCCCTGTGTCTGTGAATGACAGTTGCATTGTACCTGAGTGAGCAGCATATTAGACATAATGAGGGTTTGTCGCATCTTGTTATTTTGCCATGTCACTCTGTCCTGCTTTCGTTTTTGTGTGTGTCAGCGAAGGACAGGCAGGATTTATAGTCACTCCTCACAGCTTCCAACACCTGCCTGTGCAGGGGTGGTTTTCTTCCTGAGTCCAGAGCATCTGTTTAACAGAGGCTATTGCATAGGCTCTAAGTGACTAATGACTACCAAACCAGGAACATCCCAGTGTCAAAAGCTTATGTAATGTACGAATCTTTAAGATCGGTTTTCTAGGTGACACGTTTAGAGACGTCAATGCAACATGGCAAGGCGAGAGTTGACCTGGAACACTGCAGACTTTAGCTTTATGTTCTCCTTCATATTTCCAGCTTCAGTCAAGTAACTCCCTCTTTGCTTCTCTCTTTCCTCCCTGCAAAAAGCCATCCCAGCATGTTTGTGACTGGAGAGGCTCTTGTCGAGATGTTCGTTAGAGCCTGAGGGACAAATGAACATGACAGTAATGGAGACAACAGAATTAACTCAGCAAGAGTTACAGGCTTGCAAGCGTAGCTAACTATAATATAAAGTCACATCTCCAAATAAATTATATTTCCCAGAGGAAGCACCTTGCTTCTAATTCTGCTAGTACAGGGGCTAAGAGGGGTGGAAGGGCTGGAACTGGGACCAGCTTGAGAACTTTAGTGTTGCTGTAGGGTCTTGGCTTGGACAGAGCTGAATTTTAGTCTGTAGAGCAGAGTGCAGGAGATGCACTGATGGCTGCTAAATTCACAGGCCACATCAGTCTTAAAAAATCCCTGAGATAACAGGGGAAGGAGCTGGAGGTGCTACCAGGGGCACTGTGCAGGGCTGGATGGATGCTTGGTCTCGACCTTAATGACTCTTTCTGCATCCCTGAGAAAGAGAAGTCTTGGAGCAGATATGACAGAAATCAAGGCCAGAGAGAAAAAATAAGAGGTCAAAGGGGAAGTGTCATCCTTCTGTCCCCATCCCTCATCTTCTCCAACAGCACATCCTGTTGCAGAGGATGGGTATAGTCATCCGTAAGCAATGAGAGCTGGGGGTGATCTCCCCTTGGAGAGTCACTGAAGGAAATATCTCTGGGCAGGTTCTTGGGTCATGTCCCATGAGTCGGTGTCTGGCGTCATCGCTCAAGACTGCTGAGAACTCCCTAACCTCATGCTTCTGGGATTTATTTAGGGGTTTATTTTCTTGTAGTCTGGTGGCAAGAGGAAACTGCAGTGCAGGTGACTCCGGAGTGGAATCAGGGTGCATAGCAAACAGGGAGATGGGAGGCATTTTTCTCTTTAGTGTAGTCTCAAGTCTTTCTGGAGCTATCTATCACCAGTCTGTAGGTCCACAAGATGACGAGCTGAATAAAATGAGATTATAATATTATGCTGGAAGAGGAACTGTCAACAGACCTGTTGATTTATCACCCTTCCTGACTCAGGTGGATTTAGGTGTGGGGGGAGTATAAATTCCCTCCCCCCCCTTTTTTTTTTTGCTACTTTTAAATAGCCTTTAACTCTCTATGGGCCATGGCTTTCATTTGCCATCAGCTTTGAATTACTTAGCCTGGGACTAAGCTGGAAGGTAATTTCAAGAGGAAGAAAGAGGTGGGAAGAAACCTAACTTTTTGTTTAATTCTGACTGTGGCCGGCTTAAATTTTGCCCTTTATCAGGGCTTGTATCAAAGACAGGCTAATGGGGATGCTACTATGGGCAACGACAGATGACAGGCTTGCATAGATGGTCAAGGAATTGTGGACCATTCCTTGCAAGGAAACTAAGGTGACCAAAGAAAATGAGCAGAGATGCAATCATCATTACCTTCAGGATAAGGACTTTGGTGTGTACAGCCATGTAACAATTAGAGGAATAGCACACTGCTCTTTGTGTCTAACTGTGGGGTGATCAGAGAGCTTTTTCAATTATTTTTAACTAAGGATGCAAGTACCATAAGCCGTTAAACTAAAAAGGGTTATGAATGGTTTGGATTCTTCCAAAAAATCCATGCTTTGTCTCTCTTCTTTACCTTGAAATAATGCTGAAGGACAGGGGCAAAATCACTGCTTCACTTGGACAAAACAAATGGCTCCACATCTACTGTGGGGCCTCTAATGAATTAAAACCTGTCTCTGAACAGCAATAGAGATGCTCTAGGCTGGTTTCCTCACCATCCATCCCTCACCCTCCATCACCAGCATGCTTTCAGGCAGGGAGCTCCACAGAAACAGCAGTTTCTACTTTCCTTCTCAATGGAGCTTTTTCTCCATTAATGGACATAAAATTTGTTTCTGACATTGAGAGCTTTGCACAAACAGGAATCCAAGGCAAAGATGGAATAGGGCGAACTGGCCCACATGTGGCAAGATCTTCGCCCACAAAAAGCACAAATGCAGCAAAATAAATGATAAATAAATCAGGAATGGGAGAGGAGACCAGAGATTTCTGCTTCATTCTCTTTGAGTGTTTGCTTTCCCCAGTTTGGAGTAAATTCCCCCTTTCTGGATTGTCACCAAAAGTTCGGAAGTTGCATAGTTTTGCAGCCTGAGAAGCTGTCTACACTAAGACAGCTTCCTGGTGGCTTCCTGTCCTGCTGTGCTGGTGGGTGAGGATGAATCCTGGCTTCAGGTGGTGGCTGCTGGAGAAAAGTGTGCAGAGACACTAGAAAGGAATGCAGAGCATCACGTTCATAGTGGTTACAGCACACATTAGAAAGTGCAGTGTCTGGTAGCTCTTAGCTTGCTCAGTGAAACTGTGGTTGGGGCTGCTTAGTGTACACGTATCCTGCTGATTATGGTCTTCTTCTCCTTCCCCAATTGGGAGAGAGAAGATAAAATTCACATTAATTAAAGCTAATTGATGACAAGATGACAATACTAATATAACAGCCCATGATGCTAAGTAACAACAGGCTCTTAAAGAGCACCAATTCAATTTAAAAAGTCAGTATTTGTAATACCTAAAAACTGTTCTCTCTAATTTTACAATTGATTTACAAATGATTAAAAGGTCCAGTTGGGCTGTTCTCTTGGTGTTGGAGGGTGTGATGAACCATTACAGCACCCAGTGTGTGAGGCGAAACCCTTCATGTTCTGCACTTAAAAGCAAGAGGGTTTTCAAACCCCTTGCATCAGCTGGGGTGCTGGCAGGAGCAGCAGCAATACCCTGCCCAAGCCTGTCCTGTGCACACCTTGGCAGAGCAGATGAAGCTGAATCCCTGCAAGGATGAGAGCTCTCCCAGTCCTGCCCTGGCACAGGGCAGAGCTTTGTGGGGACAGCTCCATAGGATGAGATTTGCAGTCCCTGCTTCTGCTGCCAAGCAAGGAGGGATGTGACAGGAGCGGTGCCGCTGGGGAGATGCTCTCTGCCACAGAATGGATGCTCCCTCATAAACCCTGTCCTGAACATGCCAGCAAACAGCAGGAGTCAGATGGGCCTTTGTAGGCCCTGGCAGGCATCAAGTCCAGCCCATTTTGGCTGCTGCTGGCAGTCCTGTTGCTTGTCCAAGCATGGAGCTGGCCCTGCCTCTGTGCAGGGATGGAAATCACAGCGGTGCGCACAGTCTGTCTGAGCAGCTTTGCTCAAGCTCCCTTGTAGGCTCCCTGTCCCTCAATGGGAGAAAGCCTGGCACATTGTCTCCACTGGGGACGCCAAAAGAGTTTGTGCTGCTCGTTGGCTTCCATGACCCCTTTCCTCTGCTAGGCCAGGTGGGTGCTAGCCGGCATCACAGACTGGGACCTATGCACGCACTGATCTGAGACCAGAGAGGGGCTTATGCCAACCAGCAGACACTGTGCTTTTGTCCCCTTACTTGCTGTTCCCTAACCCCAGGAGCCAGCAGCTTGGTTAGGACTGGAGTGATTTCACCCTCAATATAATCTCTAAATTCCTCCTGGTCTCTCCTTGCTTGGCTGAGAGCACCAGGCTCATCGCTGTGGTCCTGCTGGCTCCTTATGAGCTTCTTACTGAAAATGGACGTGACCAGCATCCAAACCTGCACAGTAGAGTGGCCCCTGATATCACTTCTTCATAACAAAGATCCATTTTGTAAAGGTAATGAGACAACCAAGTTAAAGAAGAATTAATTATATTCTTTTTCCTGATTTGTTTTTAATTGATTTTGAATTTATTCTGTGAATCTGTGTTCTCCCAGTGAAGTATCCGTGGCTGGTGGCTCCTTCAGCAGCTTGGCAAGACACCGGGGTATCAGGAGTAGTCAAGAGTAAATAAAGTCTAGGACGGGAAGATGGGGAGTCAGTGGTAACAGTCAGTTTGGATAACTCGTTAACCTGCTAAGGCACCATTCAAGGAAGCAGAGAGACCTAAGTGAAGATGCCAGGAAAGCCCTGTAAATAAAGTCAAAGCAGAGGAGAGATGAAATGTGCTGTGGGTAGCACAGATTTTGTTTCAGACAAGTCCATTTTGTAAGCAAGATTTTACATTTCCTGTGAGTCAAAAATAAGAACTTGCTTGGACTCTTTGGTCTCCCTAAACACAGGACACTGCAGATGGGGAGCAGAACTGTCTTTCCTCGCTCAGCTGAGACGATGTGCACTGAGAACTACCAGGGGAAATCTGCTCTGACACATGGCAAAAGGAAGGTTTGCAAGTTTTCCCCTTTCCTCACAGAGCCCTGTGGGTTGTGCCAGGAGCTAGGACATGTTGGAGAGTGAGTTGGTTTGGTTGGTGCCACTCTTGTAGCTTACTGTGGCTTATGAGAATGATTACTGCTTTGGGATTTACTGCATAAATGTCAAATAGTCACATTTTTTATTAATGTAGCTCATACCCAAGTTTGAAAGTGGCTTCAGAGCTATTGCCTGAGGGGTTTGGTGACTATCCTGCAGATGGGAAAATAACTGCTGGACTGGGAATTTACCAGCTCCCATGGGACTCTGTCACACTGCTCTGATCTAATCCTCATGAAAGTCTGACCCTTCCTTTCAAATGAAGACTAATCCATCATGCCCTGATTGTGAAGAACATTAGCTGTTGACAAATGTGGTGTTTGTGGTGGTAATAACAGCCTGATTGATGGCCAGGGCTGGGGAACCGCAGCTCCGAGGTGAGCCAGCGAGCTGCTGAGCCGAGTGTTCCCAAAGGTGAGTTTAGCATCTACATGTGGAGGCTGGTGGGGAATAAAGGGTTTTTATGGAGCTTCCCTGCAGAATTTAACGTTTTGGACAGGTCTGTGCTGATGTGTGGAATTCTCAGGGCTGTGACGGAAAGAGGAGCAGCTTGGTGTGGCTGCAGTTTGCTGCTGGGGTCCAAACTCTGTAGCAATTTGTCTCTCCAGCAAAGATAAACAGTTTGCCAGTAGCTTTTTTTATTATATAAATCATGCAAGAAAAAGTATTCTTGAAGAAAAGAAAAAGAAAAGAAAAAGGGCCACGGAGATGCTGCGAGGGCTGGAGCAGCTCTGCTCTGGAGCCAGGCTGAGAGAGCTGGGCTGGGGCAGCCTGGAGAAGAGAAGGCTCCTGAAGGGGAGACCTTAGAGCAGCTCCAGTGCCTAAAGGGGCTGCAGGAAACCTGGAGAGGGGCTTGGGACAAGGGCCTGTAGGGACAGGCCAAGGGGAATGGCTTGAACCTGCCAGAGGGGAGACTGAGCTGAGCTCTTAGGCAGAAGCTCTTCCCTGTGAGGGTGCTGAGGCGCTGGCACAGGGTGCCCAGAGAAGCTGTGGCTGCCCCATCCCTGGCAGTGTTCAAGGCCAGGTTGGACACAGGGGCTTGGAGCAAGCTGCTCCAGTGGAAGGGGTCCCTGCCTGTGGCAGGGTCTTGGAGCTGGATGAGCCTTAAGATCCCTTCTAACACAAACCAGGCTGGGATTCTGATTCAGTGACCTGTTCTGCTATGAACTGTTTGTGGTCCTGCAAACCATGGAGATGGATAACTTTTTAGAAATGCTAGACAGATGTACTGTGTGCTCTGTTGAGTTTTTCATTTGGATTATAATCCCTTGTCTGTGTATTTTTCACATTCACTGGATTATGCACTTGCATGTATCATAATAAGAATGGCTGCGATCATGATAGTTGGGGGTTGGTTTTGGGGGGGGGGGTTGTTGGTTTTTTTTGAGGTCTTTTTTAACTCTAAACATGCAGAAATATTATAGGACACAAGCAATCTGTTGAAATTAGAAGGAAATATCCCATTTTATATTATGTGTTTTCCTGTTTCTAGTGGTGAAAATTTCAGATTGATCCTGGGCTGCAATCTGAATTCTGCAGGGACTTGTATTTGACAGAAATAAACCATGTGGTGAGGGTGCCACATGATCTGAACATAAACATGAATTAAACCCCACAAGAGTGATGGAACCAGAGCTGTTGCAAAACTAGAGCTAAAAAATGCAAATTTGAACTCCAAACAAATGGATTGGAAGCAGATTTAATTGCCTCAATAAAGGGGCAGCAGGAAAACGATGAGTTTCAGAGAAGATTAGGTGTACCTCGGAAATCAGAATAGACTGTTATGTGTGATAGATGAATGGCAGAAGCCTGATAGAAGGCTATTACACTGATACAATTACACAGAAAAAGTGAGTGAGTGGTTAAAGAAGGCGAGTGGAAGGCGGGAGCTCTTGCTGGGGTACAACAGGGTCTTTGCATCATAGTTCATCCTTGGACTCAGTCTCATTTTTGAGCATGTCTGGTTGGAGTGTTTGGAGTCCCACCATTCCCTTACTTGGAGCCTGGATCTTGGGAGCTGTAACCTGTTGTTTGGAACGTGTGCTGCATTAATTTGGGCAGTGTCAATGTGAACTACATGTAGCCAATCCAGTGGGAAAGGAGAAAGCTCACCTGATTTGAGAAATCTACATCTCCATTCAGGCTCCCTTTGTAGTCAATGTAGTCAATAATCCCACCCAGTTTTAGGCTGAAATTCATCTCAACAGTTTTAGACTTAGGTTTACAATACCATAAGGAATAGCTAAGGAATGACTACTTGGTCAGGATTAAACATAAGAAGGCCTTTGGTGAAGGTGTCAGTGTTAACATATGAGAAGTTATGCCAGCATCGTGAGAAGTCTGTTAGATTCGTTTTAACTGTGTATAAGTTTAAAGTCAGAGCAGGATGCCAATGCCTGCTCACTGAATTCCCATTCTTCTTGTGCTGTAGATGATGTTTTGCTGAATGAGGAGCCAGCACGTTGGAGTCACTAGAGAAACTTCTGTTGCAAAAGAGGTTCCATGACAATGTGGCTTCTCTGGCCCATCCGTGAGTGAAGGACTCCTGTCACCAGTGCCTCTGGAGTGGCTGCAGGGGGGTGGCACTTAGTCAATGGGAAGTGTCAGGGGCTCCCAGAGCTGATGGAGTGTCACCGTGCTGACAGACAGAGGCAGATCAATGAAAGGCTTTGAAAGAAACTGTGGTTGCCAGATCCCTAGCAACTTTTCCAAAAAGATTGTGTTCTGAAGCAGGAGCAACAGAAAAGACTTTTGCCACTCATAAAAAGTTTCCTTGTATTTCCTATTTCCAGCACCAGTTTTCCAGGAAAAAAGGAAACCCCCACCCCCTCCAAATAACAAAAATGTGTCTGCTAAAAATGGGTATTTCTGAATATGCATGGTTGGCCTTAGACACAAACGTGATCTTCTGGGGAGGAGGCTCTCATACCTCACCAACATCCCAGCACAAATCAAAATGCAAAGGTAGCTGGTGGGGGGCATCTGCCACAGGCTGACAGTGTGGCCAAATTACCCAAACTGTGAGTGTCTCACACTGTCTTGGTGGCAGAAAATACATGTACTTATTTCCCCACTATTCAGGGGAGCTGCAGGGCTTAATTGTTCAGTGTTGAGCAAGCATTTGTGTTATGGCAAGATGAAAAAAAATCATATTATGCAAGCACAGAGGTTTATTCTGATTTAATTAACTGTAAAACTGCTCCCTGCTACTTCCAAACCAAATAAGGCTGCTTTATAGTCTGCTGGTTTTCATTGTCCAACCACAAAACCACTTTCTGTGCACAGATCAATGAGTTATCAGTTCGGATCGAGCTTAACTTTAGAAGTGCAAATGTTCAGAGAGACAAAGTGTCTGCTCTATCAACAGGACAGATGAGGGGGAGATGTTAGCAAGTGAACTAAAGGAGGAGCAGGCAAATGACTTTAACTATAGGAACACCTCAGAGCTGAAGCCTTCTTACTCTGTGGATGAGTTTGCTGTGCCCTTGCAAGCACCTTAAAGCTTCCAGCTCCCTTTGGGGTGGACTTCTATGAGACATCTCCATGGCAGTATAGGCTGCATCACACTTCCTCATGTTGACTGCAGCTTGTCCAGTAACTGCTCATTTGAAAGGTTTTCCTACAGAATCAGACTACAGGATTTTGGAAAAAGAAAAACCAACCCAACACAAACCAAAACTCAAAACTCAAACCCCAAACCCCACAACCAGACTTCCAACCCAAAATCTCTTATTTTAATCTCCATCTCCCACAGTTCCTTTCTGAAACTGCAGGAGCAGGCATCAGGAGGCACCTGCTTACACTGGCTGTGTAACTCCCCTGCTGCCCTTCCTTTTCTCTTCTATCTCCTCTTCAGTTTTGGTGATATCTTCTTACCTTTGCCAAGTCATTCTCTCTACCATTGATGCCATCCGACTCCAGTGTGGGCTGCCAGCCCTACGCTACAGTTACTCTGCCTGTGGGTATCCTGTGTTCCTCATCTGCTTTTTAAAGCCTGTCGAAAGCTGCCATAGGTAAAAGAACTGCAGGGAGCCGTAATTTGGGAACGTTTCAGAGCTGCTTGCAGCTTTTTTTCCTGCTGCCATGCCTGACAACTTGAACTGGTGGAATTATTCATTGGAAATAAAGCTTTTGAGGAATATAGCTATTGATTGCTATGAATGATTTATGTATTATTTATATTGCTGGAGCCTCTAATGACTCCTTATAGATTGAAGCTCTACAGTGTTAAGCTTTGCACTAACATGGTATGTTTAGTGGAGGATAGTAGAATAGGTTCTGGACAGGGAGCCTAAGGTAGAAGAAACAATCACATTTGGTGTAGTAAGTGACTGTCACAGTGCAGCCTGCCCTGCTGTTAGCAAGTGTTTCATAGGCATCTTGCCATAGGTAAATTTTAACGAGAGCTTTGGAGGAGGACAACATGTTTTTGCATTCCTCCCAGGGGCAGCATGGTAATAGGACAGAAAAAAAGGAAAGAAAAGGCTTGTTGGAAAATGTAACCGGCGGGCAATAAGAGCTGGCATTGTTATCAGAGCAGAAGGTGGGCTTGATACGTTTTACCCTGTCTGCAAGCAGGTTGCCTTGGCTGCTGTTGAGCTGCTCATCTCTCACAGTTGCCTGTTAAATGCTGAAGCCTATTTGCACTCTCTCTCACACATTCTAGCCCAGAGGCTGGCTTGCAAAATCAGGCTTATGTACTACCAGCTGGTTATTCAGCCGGTGGGAGAGGCCCCAGTGATACTCCCTGAGCTGGATTGCACCTTTATCCAGTCCTGTCTCCTTAGGAATAACTCAGCCAGGACTGAGTGCCGTCTTTCGTGACTGATGAGGTGAACTTTTGAAGGTGACAGGCAGGATCCTTACTCAGACTGTTCTCAGGTGGTGAAAAGAACCCAGCTCTGCTGAATTGTTGTAACAATAAGGAAAAAGCCCAATGTCATCCTGGAAGATCAGCATATGCCCATAGGTATCACTGAACTAAAGGACTCTGAGCCTCAGCCAGGGACTGAAGCGGACCCCGAAGTGGTAGAAGATGACTGACAGCACCAGCAAACTGACAAGTTGGGTTTAAGTAATATTAAGGAATAGCTTCACTGGTGCCTCATTGACTCTGCCAAGGTGACCAGCATATTTCTTCCATAGGTGCTCTTTCAGTGACCCCGTATTATAAGTCATGTTCTCAGTTAATACCAAAACCAGTGTTAACAGTAGTTTGAGTGCATAACAAAACCTCCCACAACTCCAGAGTGGGAAATTCAGAAATTCACTGCCAGGAGGTTTTACACCAGATTTTACTGCTTCAAAATGGAGTTGATTTTACTTAAAGAGGACTGAATGTTTTGAATGTTTTAATTTCACCTTTTGAGGTTTTTAGCTGTTTTCCAAACCTGGAAACTTTGGTCATTTTAGATGGGTTCATACTTACAAAGCATCCTATGCACCCTTATCCTACATAAAGCTTAAGCACAAGTTTAACATATGAAATTTAATAGACATCAACAAGGGATAAAGTTTTCCAGTTTATAAAATAACAACTCTATTATATTATGAGCTTCCACTTCCCCAGATTAGGACCTATGTTCTCAATCTCCCTAGTAAGCAGTTTAATTCAAACAAAAAGTCTCTGCCTTTTTTTTTACGCCTTGGATTTATGACATTACAGTTTAGCTATAAGCTTTATTGTGTGATTTTGCTTTGGTGTGCATGTATTTGCTAAATTGTAGCTATTATTGAAAGTAATATGCTGTAACTGAAAAGGGGATAATGCACAAGAGCTGTATGTATTTAACAAATACCCAAAGGCCATGAAGCAATACTTCTGACCCAGCCATGCCCCTAAGTACTGAGTTCTACCTCAGAGTAAAGATAGATTCCAAACAATTCTGTAGCATCTGTTCTGCTGCTGTCCAGCAGCAGGCAAAGAGGTTTTATTTGTTCTAAATAAACCAAACCCCAACATGGGTGAAAGCAGAGCAGAGGATGAGCATGAAGAGGAGCTGTCTGAAGATGCCTCTCCATCTGCAGGTCCTGTGGCAGCTCTGCTGGCTGCTTCCTCAGGATGGGCAGAACCTTCTGAAAGAAAACCTGTCAAAGCTGTGGACTGGCATTCTCTTTTTTCCTGTGTTTACACAACCTCATTTATGAGATGTTTACTGCTGAGAGCATGATCTTGGCTTCGGCTCAGCTGATAAGTAAGCACAGAAAGACTTGCAGATTAGAAAGACAAATATTTGAACCTGATTAAGCTAAAAGAAGGTTCAGTTGTATAACGTTCCAGGGCTGATTTAGATACATGAAGTTAAGAAACAGCAGAGAGGAAGCGAATACAGCGATCTCTTGGTCTGAGTGATGTGAGGTCACATCTTGGTCCAAGATGCTCTCACAAAGTGGGAAAAAGGGTGATTTAAGCTTCTTCAGTTTGATTAAACTATGCAATTGTGCTAAGCCAAAGTAGGTGGAATAAATCTAAAGTGTAACAGGCAAGAACTGCCACTGATCGGTGTATTTTGTTGTTCCTTCTTGTTATCCTGAATATATTCTACACGTGCTGTGTGACAGTTGGCCCTGAGACAAAAGAATAACATGTTGTAGAAGAACTTAAGTTTAATACAAGATAGATGCACATTTCAGCACTTAAACTGAGCTTCCACTGAATGTGCAAAGCAGGCAACTGCATCTGCAGAGGCATTTGGTGAAAATAATGAGTGTGCAAATAGCAAATATGATTCAGTTCCCCAGTCTAGGAAATAGGTCAACGTAATCCATCACTAGTCTCTGCTTTGTGCTGGTCCTGCAGTGAGTGGAAACTTTCCAAATACCTGACATATTGGCTTTGCTGTCTTTTAATGGATGCTCCATATTCTGTAATAATAGTGGCAGCTACGGTCAGTGTTCCTACTGCTGTTCATCGCCCTTTGGGGGAGGCCAACAAATCTGAGCAACTTTCTCCTCTTTTTCTGAAACAGTCCCTTAAGACATGCTGCAATCATCCCAAAATGCATTCAGTAAATCATCTCTGATTGCACAGTTAAAGAGCACTACTCTGTATTGGTCATTTAAAACATCTTCAAGGGTTTCATTAACGAAGACTTTCTGAGAGGAAAGAGGCAACAAGGAAGATCTATTAAATCCTGAGTCATTGTATGCTGGGTGTCACATTAGAACTGAAATCAGATCCAGCATTTCACAAAGGAAGAAAAACCGTAAAGACAAGTGAGATAAAGGGCTGTTTATCCATAGGAGGACGTGATATGTGTAACAAGAGGCACCGTACAAAAGGGTTAGCTGTTCAAAATGCCCCCTTAAAGAAGATACAATTAGAGCTTAATCGGTTCTTTCTTCAGTTCAGAGCTCCCACATTCAAGTTAATGAACATGTATGCCAAGTCAGCCCTATTTGTACCTTGCTTATCTTGACCATTTAAACAAGCTGGCTTTCTGCTAACACTGCTGATAATGGACATTGCACATCTCTGCAAGGGAGTATTGCTCCTCTTTGTAGGTTTGATTTTGCTCCATAAAGGCTGTTGAGAATCAGATGTAATTTCTTCCTTCTAAATTCTCCTAACAATTAATTTACAAATAAGTTGATAAAAAGCTAATAGATGCTAAACTAACCACAGCAGGGCTCCTGATCTGTTCCTCGAACCACAGGAACATGGGGGAAAATTACAAGGAAAAAAAAAAATCAATAAATCAATGAAGAAAGAAAGTTGTAGCCTACAAAGTTCAAGGAATGTCCAATTGTTACTTGACACTAAATGTAGAGCAAATTAGTTTATCATGTGTACAATGCAGCACCGTGTGTTTGAGGCTGCTGTATGTTAAGGAGAGGCTTCAATGTGAAGTCAAGCTCTCAAAAGCTGTGTCTATGCTGGTAAATTAAATATACCTGGTGTCACTGTCTAACGCTGAGGCTGGCAGACTCATGTCCATACCATAGAGCTCTTTTCTCCTTCAGTGTAGGCTGCTGTTGGCAGAATGCTTGCTGAAACAGCTCTAACATGTTAAATCACAAATCCTTCATGGGAATTCTCTAGAAATGGGTTGTGGCCTGAGCCAAAATTGGGGATTGCTGTAAAGATTTTGGAAAGCAGGTATCTGCTGAGAGTGTGAGGAGAAGGTGAGGAGGCAGCAGTACAGCACCATTCAGAACTGTGCTGGAAGCCTGGCTGGGACCTGGAAGCAGCACAGCCTTCTTATTAGGGATGGCTAAGCACTGATAAACTCACCATGGTTTTAGGCTCAGGTGCACACTGCTGTGTTGTTGGCACAGCCACTGTCCTGCCTCTGAAACCAGCCCTTTTCAAGCACTGTTTGCCAGCCTTGTGCATGCAGAATATCTTTCTGGAGTTGGGCTTTTCCCTTTTCCTCCCCCAGATCAGTGCTTCTCAGTGTTTGTGTTCCATGCATACTGCATGTTTCTCTTCTGTCATTACATCTTCTGGGGGAACAACTTGCTGAGGCCAACAGATACAAGTCTGTATGTTCCTGAGGGTATGGCCTTTGGTTCTAGCCCATTATATTCCATTGGGCCTCATCCACTTTAAAGTGTGCTGGCCCTTGTGCAATTTTGCTTTGCACCTACAGGTAACTGAGTACTTTCCTCTGCATATTCACATACAAGACATATACACATACATATACGTACATACACACACAGATACTCCTCTGTAGGATGTGGGCTATCAATCAGTTATACATCTAAACGTGCAAGCATCTCCCTAGGTATCTCCTCAAATCTAACTGGTCAGGTTGCTTCAGGTATGGTATTTCTGTCACTTAAACTTTGCTGTGGTCATATTAATGGTAGTGTGCACTGTGGGTCTTTCCATGGTTAATTCTCTGTTGCTGTCTGCTAGCCACTGGCTCAAGGTGAAATGATGATCCAGCAATATAGGAACATACAAGTTCCCCACGTCTGTCAGTTCAACACCTACAAATTGGTGCCCATCACACTTCATCAAACATGTTGTTATAGACTCCAGGAGCTGTTCATCCATCCTGCAGCCCAAGGTACCAATAACACCTGCAGTACCCAAGGTCTCCTGTAAGCAGTGGAATCCAATCCCCAAAGCCTTGTTGTAGCAATGAGCAGAAAATCACAGCAGCCAGTGTTGGAAAAACAGGAATTCAGCTAAAGCTTGACAACACTTGGCGCTGCAAACATCACTTAACTTGACAAACAACCAGTAATAGCTAGAGTGAAAATAAAGGGTTAGGCAGGTAAAGAGATAAAGTATGAAGAACATGCTGAGCAAATAACAGCCTTTTGAGAATCAACATTAACATAATTACTAAACATACGTAATTGCTGAAATAGCATTTGCTGGCAGCGTTTATGCTTCTAAATGCAATACTTTCTCTCTTCCCTACGTTATCTTCTGCTAGGACTACGGAGTGTGCTTGCATTCTGCTTTTAGCTGAGAGAGCTGCTATGGAAATTGGCAGCATCTGAAAGCCAAGGGCATAGGGAGGAACAAACATGTTTAACACCTTGGAGTCCAACCATCCTTTATAAACAAGGTTGTCATACTTGGATACATGTCTTGTTAAATGTTATACCATCAACTCAGCATTTGTCCCAGCACCCTACTCGATACTTGATAAGATTGGACATACTCAAATCAATTCCCATTGATTTCTCACTGCTGAAATAAGATAAGCATGTGACAGACACAATGAGAGTTCAGCTCAGCAGACCAAGCCATTCCAGCACTAGAAAACAACTTTGTTGATAAACTCCAAACAAAACCCCCCACCAAACACAAATGTAGCAGCATGCAGTGCATAAGTAAAGGTCCTGCTACAATCAAAAGCATTAGCTGGTTCTGTTTTAAAAGGCATTTGGCCACAGCTCTGATGGAAGAGCAGGTAGCAATTAAAATGAATAAAAAAGTAGGGAAAAACCCGACAGCAGATGAGGTTGCATCAGTGAAGGTTGTGGAACTGATCTGCAATTATTTATGAGCACTAGATGTGACCTGGGTACCGAGACCATGCTGTACTGGCTTACTGCACCTCGTACTGTATATTGCTTCACACGTCTGACGGGAAGCTGTCAGTGGCAATAGCTGGCCTCTACCTAAGTAAATTACCTATAATACCATGGAAAAGGGAAAAACTGTATGTGCACAATTAGCTGTGAAGATTCCTCTGGATACAGAAGTACAAACTGCAGATGGTAAAAATAGGACTATAAAAGGGTGGCTCAGAAAGGACAGATACCACAGAGACAGCCCCCATGGAGAAGGCTGAAGAAGTGTGGCCTTCTAAACCTTCAGCATGGGGGTAAGATACAAAACAGTCATATGCAGAAGGACCTCTCCATGGCTGAAAACATCTTTGTGTTTTAAACCTTGCTGTATTCTTGCTGTGAGTTCAGAAGTTGATATCTGTCTCTGGCACACTGATCACAGCTCACTTGCCAATCCCCTCAGATGGATGAGCTGAGAGAAGTTGGTGCCATCCTCACCTAAACCATGGATTATGGGATCGTGAAGCCTGCAGCAAAAGTGTGAGGCCTCATTTACACAGACAGCCCCAGAGCAATCTGTATATTGCCCTGCTGGCTCCCTGGTGAGCCTCTGCGGGAGTCTCACCAGCAGCAGCCCAGGCACGTGCCTCATGGAGCATAAATTGCACTGCCCACAGGGACAGCTCAAGCCTTGAAAATTCACACTTATACATAATTTCCTCAGAGGAAACTCAAACACAATAAGCAATAAGCATGAGGCCATTTGGTGATCTCTACATAAATAAGAGATAAAGAATGGCAGACCCTTCAAACATAAACCAGAAAACCCTTCTACTGCCTAGCCCTGTGGTGGCATTTAGACAGCTGTTTCTTTAGGCAAGAAGATCAGTATTTTGCTGTCATTCATTACGGATTTACCAGTTTTTTATTGATTTTGTTGTGGCCTCCTATGTACTTTAATTGCTGCAATAGAAAAACAAGTTGCTATAACATGACATTTCCTTTCTGAGAAGCTGGCAACAGAATTGCATGAACCACTGGTAGATTCACTGATTTCCCTTGTGAGTCAGTAATAAAATGATGACTGAAACAGCTTGTCCTTCTTTCTGTTCCAAAACAGCTTTTTGTTGTTGTTTTCAAGAACTCTCACTAGCTGTGGGTTGAAAACAGAAATCTTCCTAATTGCTGGATTATATGGGAGACTTTGCTAAAGCATTTCTTGGTTACTAACTCTGATTTAGTGTGAGGGACAGCAGGTGGCTTTGCTGCAGCAAGCAGGTTGCTCAGGCTGTGGGTCAGATCCACCCAGAGCTGGCCAAGGGCAGTGGGGATAATTGGCAAAGTGGTTTATGGTGCTCTCATCTTCAGATTGAGAACTCTCAGGAGTCTGGGGTGAAAAAGAAGCGCTTCCTTCCTCTGCGGTGGATGTTACCAAATTCATGGTTTCTCACCAGGGAGATCTGCAGCAGTTGGAAACTCACATGGTGTGTGGGGGCAAAATGGTGCTGCGTGCTTGCAGACTGAGGAGCGGGTAAGACTGGTGAAGTCATCTCACCCCATCCCTTGGGAAGAGTTCTCTTTGATGTTGTGGTTTCTAGAAGTTCTCCTAGGGCATTTTCATCTGTCCCAGCTGAGCAGGTTCCACTTTCCCTGAGGAGCTGTCATGCCAGCAGAAGGCATCTGCTCACCCGGTACCTTCAGGCTGAAATGGAGGTGAGAGTAAGAGGCCTTATTTACATTCCTTGTGGTTTCCACCCTCAGCTTTTGGTATTTCCCCCCAAAAGTAATGTTCTAATCTTCTGTGTGTAGCCATCTGCTGACACTCTCTCTTGGAACTTCCATAGCTGTTCTCTTCTTGTACATGCCCAATACTGATACCTTCTTTTGTGTACATTTGAAGCTGTGACCCTGGCAGGACTGAGTCCAAGGGAGCTGGCAGGCAGGAGGTAGATTACCTCATTGGAAACTGGCTCTGAGTTAGAATTCATGGCAATACCAACTGTTCTCCTTAGTCTGGTTCGGTCTCACTGCATGGATTAACACAGCAAGAAAAGACTCCTTCCCTCTAGCAGCTTGGTATGTGCGTATTTAGCTACTATCATGGAAGAGATGAAGGCCTGTGAGGTGATCTATGAAAATACTTCAGTGTGTCTGTAAATAAACTAAGTTCTGCAGCAACCCTGTGAGTAAGTCAATGTTACAGATATTTTGGGGATGGGTGAACTAGGATGGAGCTGGTGTCTCAGCAGCATGTTTTAAGTAAAGCCTGGGCAATCCCAGGCAGGATTGTAGAAGTGGCAAGAGAGGAAGGAGGGGGCTTTGTTAGGGTTGGTCCATCTGATACGAAAGAGTTGAATGCAATCAGGCGAAGTAAAATCGGGTCTGTCAGCTCTAGGGGTGTACTGGGATTTGTGCATGTATTTTGTGGGATTTTCCTGAAAGGTGGGATCGACAAAAGAGGCAAAACATGCTCAGTCCCGAAAGCAGGGGTGGGCTGAAGGGAAAAAACAAACCCAAAAGGCAGCTTTCTTTGCCTTCTGCTGATCCTACTTCAGATCAGAGCTGCTGGAAAACTCCTCAAGGAGTATTTGCAAGCTGTTCTGCATGGCCATTTCGGCATAGCCCAGCTGGTTAATGCTAGCAAATCTGGGCTGGTAACACTTCCTGAAATAAAACCCATCTTGCCAGAAGAGGAATGTCTAAGAACAGAAAAGTCTGTTGTATTTTTTTTCCATCGTTGCTGATGTACTTCTTGGAGACGCGTAAACAAAGCCAACTTGTTGATGAGAAATATGTCAGTCAAAGAGCTGCTGAATGTTCTGGAGACAGTTATCACTGGATGTTTTGACTACATGTCTGAGAGCTCATGCTCTTGGGAAATTTCCCAATAGATCTGAAGATAAACACACAAGCTCTTGGCATCTCTCCTGCCTGGATGAGCCTCAAGAAATAGTAATTATTTACATTTAACCTGAGCACCGTCTAAAGCTTGTGGTGAAACTTTCGGAAAGCAGCGTTGGAGCATTTCACAGTGGTGTTTATTGAGGACAAAGTCCCAAGAACATTTAAATTCTGCCAGTCTGCTTGCCTTCACATCATGCCAGAATAAAAATACTTTCTGTTGTATTGATCTGTAGTCACTTCAGTCACAGCTGATACATAAAGGTAGCAAAAATCAGATGAGTGAAGCTGTTCTGGAAAGCTCTTCACTGGGGGTAAGATCACCAGGCATTGGGTGAGGTGGTGAGAAGAAATGTGGTATTCAAAGCAACTCTCTTAAGTTTGCATTTAAGTCAAGTGTTCAATGATCCCCTGCTGCAAAATGTCCCCTGCTGTTACAGTTCTGAGCTCCTGAATGATCCTTCATAGGCTAGAACTCCACTAAATCCACATTTGGGCTTCAGGGAGGCAAGATGAATTACTGGGAGGTTGGTCTCAAACAGCAAGAAGTAAAGATTGACAACTAGGCACCTACAAAAGCATCAAAGCGGTAAGCAGCACACCACCACCAGTGGTCTTGTTGCTTTCTTTTCTGCACAACTCTCTGACAATGGGCATGGTTCACTGTGATCCAGTGTCTTCTCTCCAAGCATGAGTGCTCTTGAGCAATGATCCAGTGCAGCAGCCTGGGATGACTACTTGAACTGTGACATGGGGCAGTAGAGGACAATACAGAACAATGTCTAAGAAAATAACCTTAATCTGACCAGGGTTTAGTTTCTTTTCCCTTCTTATTTTTCTTTGGATTTAATTCTTCTTGTGAGGGCATAGGCAGTGTCCACTGTGCAGAGCTCTTGAGCAATGGCTTGAACTTGGAAGAGGAATCAGTAAGCAGGTATTTTTAATTGGAAAGCTCAAATTTTCATCTCTGCTTTTTGATTTGTTTATCAGGAACATGCACAGGAGTGATTCCCTTGTTCTGGTGGTAAGAACAACGGAGCATAAGTGGTTTTGTTCTCCACCTACATTACAGGTACACTCGGTTTAATTTTACCTGTTACAATCAGTCTCTCCTCCACAGCACCCATGTGACTCTCAGAAACACAGCCCACGGGGTAGTAAACATATCTGTGAAATGCCATAGCATTAACCAGAATTTCACACATCAGCGCAAGGTATAAATATAATGAAAAAATGATTTACCCTTGAGAACTAACCAGTCTCCATTAGTGGGAGTAAATAACTGACTGACTTTATTTCTGGAGCCTTTAGAGTTTTGTAATTCTCCATCTCTGTGTTAAGCTCTCAGGCTGTTCCAAAGCAGTGCTAAGGAGGGTCATCAACTACTTTAAAATCCAGTGTAGCATTCCCCTGGTGAAGATGTATTGCAATGAAAAGGAGTGCAGAGTGTTGTATAGTCTCAGGTCACTGCTGCTACTGGCAATAGCCTTAGGTGCAGTCAATAAATGTATTAAGGCTTAATTCTTGAAATGTGCTAAGTAAGTTTTCTTTCCTAATAGTAAATACATAATAATGTGATTGCCCTGTCCCTGGCCATGTTCAAGGCCAGGCTGGATGGGTCTTGGAGCAACCTGCTCTAGTGGAAGGTATTCCTGCTTGTGGCAGAGGGTTGGAACTGGATGAGTTTAAGGTCCTTTCCAACCCAAACCATTCTATGATTCTATAAATATCATTACATGTTACTGAAGCAGCAGAAGCATTTCATCTGATCTGCAAAGTAATTTTCTCCCTTTGAGCCATTAGAAGTCCAAGCTGGATAGTGTGGAGGGCATTGCACTGAGCATCTGCCTAACACAGTGAAGGCAATGAGGGAAATGATGTTGACATTATTTATACCCCAAAAGCGTATCTCTGGATGGACACCACTCCTCTGTGTCTCTGTGTGCATGTTTATATATGTACTTTGCTTCATATATGCATGCATACACATAGTTATAAAACAAAGGCCACCAGCAATACTGAAGCCCAACTCCAGCTCACTGGAGGAGAAATTTCAATGACAGATTGGCTGAAGGATTAGGCTCCCACTTTTGTATATTTGTAGCTCAAGGAATCACTTCCTTGTTTTCTGCACACGCCCACCAACATGCAGAACTCCTCATAACCAGTCTTGGTCAACATCTTTGTCGCTGACATGGACAGTGGGATTGAGTGCACCCTCAGCAAGTCTGACGATGACACCAAGCTGTGTGGTTTGGTTGATACGCTGGAGGGAAGGAATGCCATCCAGAGGGACCTTGACACGCTTGTGAGGTGGGCTGATGCCAACCTCATGAAGTTTAACCATGCCAAGTGCAAGGTCCTACACCTGGGTCGGAGCAACCCCAGGCACAGCTACAGGCTGGGCAGAGAAGAGATTCAGAGCAGCCCTGCAGAGAAGGACTTGGGGGTGCTGGTCGATGAGAAAATGAACATGAGCCGGCTTCAGTGTGCACTTGCAAAGCAGAAAGCCAACTGTATCCTGGGCTGTATCAAAAGGAGTGTGACCAGCAGGTTGAAGGAGGTAATCCTGCCCCTCTACTCTGTTCTTGTGAGACCTCACCTGGAGCATTGTGTGCAGTTCTGGTGTCCTCAACATAAAAAGGACATGGAGCTATTGGAACAAGTCCAGAGGAGGCCACAAGGATGATCAGGGGACTGGAGCACCTCCTGTATGAAGATCAGCTGAGAAAGTTGGGGCTGTTCAGCCTGGAGAAGAGAAGGCTGCGTGGTGACCTCATAGCAGCCTTCCAGTATCTGAAGGGGGCCTGTAGGGATGCTGGGGAGGGACTCTTCATTAGGGACTGTAGTGATAGGACAAGGGGTAATGGGTTAAAACTTAAGCAGGGGAAGTTTAGATTGGACATAAGGAGGAAATTCTTTACTGTTAGGGTGGTGAGGCACTGGAATGGGTTGCCCAGGGAGGTTGTGAATGCTCCATCCCTGGCAGTGTTCAAGGCCAGGTTGGGCAGAGCCTTGGGTGAGATGGTTTAGTGCGAGGTGTCCTTGCCCATGTCAGGGGGGTTGGAACTTGATGATCTTAAGGTTCTTTCCAACCCTAACTATTCTATGGTAACCCATGAGAGAATATGAAATCTTGCCAATATGAATGAAATATACAACCTTAGTGATTCTTACCATAGTCTTCCCTTTGGTCATAAGCTCCCGTGTTTATAGCAGGGAAGACCTGCCCTCCAGCCCATGGGAGCTCGCAGAAGCCCTGAATGCCTTTGGTGCCCACGGCATCTGGCTTCCAGGGAGCAAGCACATGGGCAGCAGCAGACCCTATTTGTGTGCTTCAGGTCCAGTAATCCACAGTTGGAATAGCTTCTGTTCACTAGCCTGTTCAGTCTCTACCTGGCAGACTTACAAAGAGGCAGGCAGACCATCTCACAGGCTCAGCTAACAGTTTACACATTAACAGCACCATGTCTTTCTAGGTGACTTTGTGGAGACTGGTTCTTGTGTGTGCACTTCTGTACCAGCTGTGGATAGCAGGGATACTCCAGCTGTCCCTATTATATCCATTGCACTGGGTTTGGATGTTATTCCTCCCTTTCATCTTGAATAATCAATATAGGTCTCAGAAGAACAGAGACCAGCTGTATTCTTGTTCTGGCAATGAAAGTGAGATGAACTAGAGCAAAAGAAGGACAGAAAGGGGATTGCTGCCTTCTCCTGCATGTTTTCAGATCTGCAGTCAGCTCAGCCTGTGACCCAAGGCAATGTGTGAGACCATTCCGTTGCGGCAAATAGTCCATGTTTGCCAATCTTTAGAAGTTCCCACAAAGCCCATTGCCGAGAAAAGAGGTATGCTGGCTGGCTGCCTAGGTATTTGTACTGTTTCTGGGTTACTGTGCATTTGCAGCGGCATTATGGGAGCAGTTAATTACAATAATTTGTTTGTCTAAAACCTCTTCTATATGCCTAGATCTAAACATAGGAGTTTCATAAGTCATCAAAACTAAATAACTCAAGAACAAACAAACATGAATTATAATTGAGTTTTGAGTCTTCCAGCACTCCCAGGTCACCCTGGGACTTGCCAGTCTTGCCAGTACTTTAACTTGTTCAGCAGCTTTTGTGAGTAACCAACTGGCCGTTGGTGGGGAAGCACTTCTGTGTTTGCTGTTCAGAATGAGCTGCTCAGGTAGGCTGCGTGTGTGTGGCAGACTGAATGCATCACCTTCAGAGGCACAGAAAAGAGGATCAGGCATCTGTAAATGCTGAAATCTTGAACACCTTCATATCAAGCCCAAGCTTTGGAATACATTAAATGTTTTCTATACCAGCCAAGCACCACTATAGGGCAGATTGGAAATCAAGGACTCGGACATATTAGTCTCTCAGCCCTTACTGACCTCTAACAATCCCTTCTCTTAGTATTTTCTTTGGCGAATAATGGGAATTTCACAACGCATAGAAAAAGCCAAATTCAGTCTGTACAGATTCGGTTTGACAGTATCCCTTAAAAAATCACTAAGAAAAAACGTGGAATGGCAGTGTTGTCATATGGCTTTTCAGATTAAAACTCTAGATGATCAAGAGTGGCTGCTCATTTTTCAGGACCAAAAGTCAGTAAGGGAAAAAGGCATGGGGAAAAGGCATTAGAAAAAGGCATCAGAGACAGATTACTTATACAGGGAAGAAAACTACATAATCAGACCACAGCTCAATATAGGGAGTTCAGTTATTAAAAGCCTTAGAAGATGGTTTGACATAGACAAACAGTGATGCCTCTGACAGTTCAGTGCATCTGATGATATCAGGTGGAATAACCAGTGGGGCTGATACAACTTACAGCCCAGAGCAGCAATCCAGCTCATGCACCTGTGGAGAAATTAGGCCCTGTCTCCACTGATGTTAAAGCTCCAGAGGATGCTAAGGCAGAGAAGTTATTTCAAGCCCTCCCTGTTGAGTCAATGCTCTGCAAGGCAGTTTCTTGCCCTCCTGCAGGTAACCTCATACTCATCTCGGGGGCTTGGCTTGAAGGGAGAAGGGTGCAAATGCAAACACCGTATGCTGGGTCAAGAGCTGCCCTACATGCCTGCTTAGCTCACTGTGATGCAAGCAGTGATGTTTGGAAGTAATTACTGCAGTCAAGCCCTCTTAATACTCTTTTCTTCCTATTTTTGTGGTCGAGTGGAAAGAGCTCTCCACCTCCACTGGGTCACCATGCCCCTTACAGCCTGTATTATGCTGGATTGTCATAAAACCAACAAATGATATATCCTCTCTATAAAAGCCAAGCTCATGTTAAATTTCAGTGTCCTGCTCCAAGGTACCAGAAATGTTTTACCTGGACATATGTTTGTTCAGCAATACCCAGACAAGCAATAGACAGGCTTTCAGCTTACAGCCTGCTGTAGTTCCGTGTCACTGAAAAGAGCTACAAATGCATAAGCACCAGGCAATTATAATAATAATTGAGCTATTTCATGCACATCACTACCCACAAAAGTCAGCGTCTGGGCTTCTGTAAATATGCTGATACATGCTTAATTATTAAAACCAGCAATGAGCTAGGAATGCATGCATATTATATCACTATGTAGCCCCCATTAGTACATATAAGCTCATTTTCTTAGTTGCCATGTAAAACTATTGCCTCCTGAAATACTGTGGGTGGTTTGAAACAAAATACATTTTTGAACTAGCAAATAACTTCTTGAGTAGCTTAGTTTAGCATTATATAGCTGCAATAAATGTGTATCTTGATTATATGTTTAATATTACATTACATTGTACAATTTTCCATTGAGCTGAAATATGTTTTAGCAGTCTTCCACAATTTAAGATGAAGGGATCAATTACAAAACTATTAAATGTCAATTAACATCTTTGCAACCTGAATCCCAAATGAACCTGTTAAAACTACCTTTTTATATGTCACTCACAGATATAAATACTGGTTAAATGTTTAATGAATGCATCACAAAGTAATCACCTATTTACCGTTGATGTACTGGTAACCTGATCCCATCACCATTACTTATGCCCACTGGGAAACCAAAACTCAATTTGCAGATCTGATTGGCTCAGATGGGTTCTGAAATACATCATTCATTAACCAAGTACACTTCAATGTAGTGCTTAAAGACGGATTTGGGAATCCAACTTTTAGCACTTCAACAGGTGCATTTTGTCCTGTTAAGCTATGAAGTTATTTTTGGTGTGATCTGGTTAACACTGGTCCTCCTTCTTTCTAGAGTTTTTGTGCAGCATCTACAAAGCCTTGAGCTTTCCTGGAAAAGGTTGGCATCATATTAAAAAGAAAAAATAAAAAATCATCATACTTTTTTAGTAATAATTTAGGTGAAAATATAGTCAGTACAATGAGGTTGACACCTCCACTCATAGGAAAATGCTGCCATTGTCCCGTCTGTAGCTGTCATTGCCCTTGGGATAAGAACTTTCCCCTTGCAGAATATTTAAAATAGGATTTTCTTATTTATTACAAGTAATCAAGACTTGGCTTTGATATCTCTGCTGAAAAATGGCACCTTTAGCAACACAGCAGAGGAGATCACATTGCCTACTTCACTTACAATCTCGGTTGCCTTTGCTAAAACCTTGGTGTCTGTATCAGTTCTATAGAGAGCATGGAAGTGCCCTGAAGCATGCTCTGGGAGCAGCTAAACTCTCTGTTGGCCATGCAAAGCCAAGGGGGATGAGCATTCTGCAAGCCTGTCTTATGGTGGGTGGAAGTGTACTGGGGAATGGCGCTCGTGTCAGGGCAGACCTACCCCAAATAAGAGGTACCTCTCATGTCACTTAGGCCAGCACAATTAGGTGAAACATGTCTATGTCCAGTGGGTACTCTTCACTCATCTCCCTTTCCTCTCTGATGAGTAACTGTGCAGGAGTGAGATCAAAAGGGTTGTTAAAAAGCCAAGCCAGACCAGCAAGAGTAGAAGCCTGTACAAGAACAAAGCAGGGAGTTACTAATTGGGGAATGCTTCTGCATCACCCTTCTGGCTGGTAAAGCATAGTCTTCCCAAGGCTAAGCTGAGGATCAAAGGGAGATACTAAACCTTACAGATCATAGCCTGCAGAAAGAGCAGTGGAGACAGAGGCTGTCAGCCATGGCAGGCAGATGGAGGGCTGGAGAGGAGCAAAAGCTCCTCTTCCACGGGCAACATGGGACTCTATGGACAAGTCAGTCCATGGTAGACTCCTGAGGGAGCTGCCAGCCTTCAGGAACAGAATGTGTACAGCTAGATCTCTTTGTCCCTTTCAGCCATCCTTCTGTTCCTGGCAAATACAACATTCTTTGTATTGAAAGAACCGTCTCTCTAAACAGAAAATACTGTTCTGAAGTCCTGAAGAAAAAGTTTCTGCAAGTGCGTGTGGCAGAAGGGAGGGAGCAACCTGGAAAGCATCGGTTGCAAAGATCCCACTACAGGGATACATGTGGTCACCAGGTCACAGTGATGTACCCTGTGTCAGGAGCCTGGACCTGGCTGTGGTGCAGCACAGTGATAGTTTGGAAGTAAAACTGCACAAAACCTCATAGCCTGTTCTGCTGGACAGCATGGTATCCTGGTCATGGCTTCCTCAGTCTATCTATTTTTCCAATAATATTCTATTGTAATAGAAGTCTATCTATTATTCCAAGGCCAACTGGCTGATGCCTGGGACAGTGTTTAACTCAGCAAGGTCCCTGAGAGAAACTCCTCAGAGGGAAATGCTCATCAAGTTTTCCAACTATCCTCTGATGGTAGACATTGCTTCAGACTGATTCCTTCTCTTTCATGTGCTGGATCAGCAGCTGAAGATGCTAGGAGGCTTGCTCACTGAATTCTCATTAAGATAAATGCATCTTGGCCAGCAGACCTTGCTGTATGGCTCTGTAAAGCTGACCTTCAGAGTCTCCTCTGCTTTTTGTACCAGATGACTTCAGACAAGGTTGTTAACACTAACTGAGGAGGAAGGGGATCAAGGATAGCCTCTGCTGCGGCCATTGCCCCATCTGTAGCTGTCGCAAAGCACTATCTTGAAGAAGCCCGGATGTATTCTTTCCTGTTAGCCTGAGGCAAAATGGAGCAATAGGCACAGAAGTGGCTTTGCTCTTGAAACTTGTAGATTCAAGGAATGACGTATTTTTGTGGGTGGCACATTATCTAACAGAAGAAAGAGCATTAAGAATGTTGTTAAGAAGTGAGCCTCTGCTGAGATGATGCTTGCTCTTCAATACCTCCCGTTTCGCTGGAGTCGTTCTGGTGGATCTAACAATAGCAGATGCTTCAATATAATTTGCAAGGAAAAATAGTGGCTGTTTGGGTCACATCCTGCACTGAGAACAGCGTCACAGAGGGGCTTTTTTGTTCAGTTGTTTTAGGAATGCAATTTGGTAATTCAGTTGCTTGCCTGATAAATGTCTGCCCTCTGATCCCAGCTACAGGAGACGGAATCAAATGTAACTGGGTTTGACAGACAGAATTCATCTACTGTGTCTGAGGCACAGTGAAGCAGCCTGGGGGGAAACATTACAGTAAATTATGCTTCTTATCTCCCTATGCTAACAGTGCCAGCTCAGCTTGGAGCAGTGGATGAGAAAGTCTTTGAGAGGACAATACCCACCAAGCCCAACCACCAGTGCTGCCCGGCTCTGACTGTAGGGGTGAGGATATGGGCACCGCTGAAGCTGCTGTGAAGTCCCAGCTATTTCACTTTCTGGTCCCCCTCCTATGCTTGGTTTATGAGTCTGGGGCAAGGAATTGCTTCCCAGCAGGACTAGCACATGGACCTTGCTCTGAGCTGCAGCCCCTGTTGGCTGCTTCATCCCTGTCTGCTTGCACTGTCCCCTCTGCTCTGGCAATGGTCAGTGCCATGGGCAGAAAAAGCTTTTGCTATGTTTTTTGCAGCATTATTCAGTGGTTTTGGAGCACTCTCACACTGCAGATAGATCCAACAGAGCCCAGCTCTGCAGAACAAGCACAGTTGTTTGGGGTTTTAATTTCCCACTGTGAAATGGGTTTATTACTCTTTGGGTCAAGTCAGACCTCAGAGGTGGTTCAAAGCATCACCAAGCACATCCATTGATTAAAGTTATTTCAAACACACTGTAGTTTCCTATGAACTGACTATTATTTAATGGCAGTGGACAGCCATCAATCAGGATGGAAAGACTGAGTCATCCTCTGAGCTTGTGACTAATGGTACCCATCTGCCTTCCTGCTTTCTCAGTAGCTTTGTATTTTGGGGATGGGCCATGTTGAGGTGTGGGTGCTCAGCAGTGGGAATGTTGCACATGATCTCAGCATTCTGCCTAGGGGTGACCCAGATCAGCACCTCTAGCACCAGGCTGCCTCTAGAAACAGAAGTCCTTATATTTGTGAGGTTTATGAAGGTGTCTAGATGCCCCTAAAATTCATCTTGCAAATAGCAGAGCACAGTGGGTGAAGGAAAAAGCCTGTTATCTTCTCTGGAGGAGGAAAACTATTCATAGGTACTTGCCTTCTAATCCCTAAATTCACATGGTGCCATAGGGACTTTTCTATCCATGTGGTCACTCTCACATATCTTCAAAGTAATGGGAAAGGAGAAAGAAGTGATTCTTGGTATTTTTTTTCTGTGCTAACTACTGGACTGTAATTATCTAACCTGAGCAGATGTCCTCCATTCCCCCATGTCAAAGCCTGCCGGCTCCTTCCCTGAAGCATCCATCACATTGCAGGTCAGCTCTTCCTTGATTTGTAGGAGATGGTTGCCCAGGCTGCCTCCCCTTTAATCATTCCCCTGACAGCAGCTGGAGAGATGACAAGCTGGGGGGATCTAAGTAATCCATTTCTAAGTGTAAAAAAGCCCCAAAAGTGGGGAAAAAGTGGAAGAAAGTGGGTTCGTCTACTGAGCAAACAGACTAGTTACGTCAGGGGACAGGAAGAACAGTGCTTGGAAATCGATAAGGATGAGTCTTTGAAAAGGTTGACTGACTGCACTGGATTAGCTATTGATTTTTGTCATTTTCACAGCGAGTGCCATGCTCTCCACCCACTGAGGCCATTAAGCTCTGAGGCCTTAAACTTCTAATCCCCCACTAATAACAAGAAGACAATGGCCGGAGAGCTAAGGATCTAATAGGATGTCCAATAGCTCCAGCACTGTATCAAGTGTGCCAGTGTCTGGGAAGCTATTGTGGCAGCCCAGAGGCACTGTATGGAAGCAAAATGCACAGAAGAATTCAGATCACACTCCAGAGGCCAACTGTAAATCAGTGTTGATTGGTAAGAAACTCCAACTGGTTTCCAGTTAGCACCAGCAGCATGGGATGTGTTGGTTTTGCAGGGTCTCTCTCAGTACTGATATTGTTAAAATAACTGAAGAGACAAGAATTTGTTTGTTTTCAGGATAACTCTGATACTGGTGCACAACGGTGTGGGCTCTCTCCAGTGACTAAATGGCTGAAGCTGTATTCAAGCACCATGTCATTGCCGTGACTTAGTTCACTCAGCAGATCCAGCTGTAAAGAAACCTTGAGCTTATTTTAAGGTAGGACTGTAAAAAGGGATGTTGGAGGGATTCAAGACCGTACCATACAGCCTGAACAGAGACAGAACATAGGGAATTATTAATGGAAATGCTCTTCTGAGATGAATGGGAAGATGGCTGAATAGTGGATAGAAGAAATGGATAGAAGAGACCTGACTATGAGTGAGTGCTTCCAAGCCTGTGGAATGAAGCAAGCTTCTTCCTGTACCACCATCTAAATAGAGTAGATCTGTGAGGTCATGTCAATGAGCTGATCAGCCCTGTCCCAGCTCAGCTTCCAGAAAGTCTGCAAGTACTAGCTGTGTGAACATCATCATGAATGTGACCTAACAAACTCATGTCAGTACAAGAGGGACCACCTCAGTTTACCTCGTGTGTACTGTGCTGATTCAGAATCATAGAATAACTTGGTTTCGAAGGGACCTTCAAAGCTCATCAAGTCCAACCTGCTGCAATGAACAGGGACATCTTCAACTAGATCAGAGTGCTCAGAACCACATCCAGCTTGACCTGGAACGTGAGCAGGGATGGGGCATCCACCACCTCTCTGAGCAGCCTGTGCTGGTATTTTACCACCCTCATTGTACAGAATCTCTTCCTCACATCCAGCCTGAATTTCCCTCTTTTAGTTTAAACCCATCAACCCTTGTCCTGTGGCAACAGGTCCTGCTAAATTCTTTCCCCATCCTTCCTATAGGCCCCTTTTAACAACTAAAAGGGGCTGATTTGTTGATTATCCATCTTTATGATTCAAAATACATAAGAGAAGGAAATGTTTATCACCGCTAAGCATAGCAGACAGCAGCGTCTCTCTCCTTTGCAGGCGGTGCATGAATTTGGACCAGAAACTGCTCAGGCACCTGCCACTTCACGCAGGGAGATATTCTGATCCTTGTGCAGGGCTTTGCCAGAGGAAGTATTACCAGGAGTGTGTTTCACCTGTCACATTTGCAAGCTCTCTCACCATCACTGTCACAGTTTTCACCTCCCTTTGGAAGGAAGGTACCAAGTATCTTTGTCACCATGGCGGAGTCTTATGGGCCACTGGCCACTTGCATTTGCACGTGTAGCCCTGCACCCCCAAGGGAAGAGGAAGGTGCAGCATCATTTACTTCACAGGAGGCAGAACAATTTTTTTTGTGGTTTTATCTCTTTCCAGACAGTTGGCTCAGTTTAATGGACTGTCGTTCAGCCTGTGCATTACTCTTCTCCAAATTAAATTCTCTTAGAAGCCCAGCATAACACAGATCGTGTTGTCAGCTCATTACTTTTACATCCTTTCTTGTTCTGTTTATATGAGCAGAGGTTTAATTAACTATAATCTACTGTGTAGGCAAGAGGGGAAAAAAACCCCCACTCTACTTGAAGGTATGTATTTATACTCTATTTTTGAACTTTGGGAGTTGGGAGTTAACCTTTTTGTCTATGAGCAAGGCTGGCTGCCTTATGTTCCTATGCAGACTCTCAGGGAAGGCTGAGGCATCCACGTTTGTCACCCTCGTCAGCCTCTGACTCTGTAGTGTACTGGATACAAGTCTAAAAGAAAAAGTGGAGCCTTTATTGCCTGCAGCCTGGTCTCTGCAAGCTCCCGATGCAGGCTGATGGTTTATCGTGCTGTCTGTGCACAGCCTGTGCTGAGCCCCAGCCACTGGCCATGGGCAATGGGATAAACCACTGGTGCTTCCACAGAGGTACATGGGCTTGGTGGCAGGCAGCAAGAACAGGCTCTCATCCCTCTCTGCATTCAAAAGGCAGTTAAAGTGCCCAGATGCTATGTATGAGTCCACCTATGACACCTTTTATGTCTACAAAGTCACTTGTTTTTGATGGCAAAAGCACAGAAATTCCAGCTACTCAAATCTGGCTTCTGGAGGCATTATTTTGATTTCTCAAGCTCTGGATTAAAATGTTGTAGAGGTTTTCCTGGTGGCAAGCTTTGTTAAACAGACCCATTCTGGTGAACACTTATAAATGATCTACTGCATCCACCAATTATGCTTGTATCTGGAGAACCTTGAGTGCTCAAACAATCCCACATGCTTGAACAGAAGGGAATACAGCAGAAGGTGCTAACTTTTGCACCAATGCCAGGGTTATCTGTCAGATTAGAATGAGATTAGATAGGGGTTGACACTTGTTTCTTGAGCTAAATTTAGACCTCACCAGCCAGCTTCAAATTCCCTCAGAACTTTGCAGGTTCCATTCAGAAGATAACAGGAAGCGAAATTAGCATTACTTATTATTAGTCTCAAAGATTAAGTAATTAAGCTAAATTTAGAGAAATTATTCCTATACATCTTTCACCATTGTGTAGTTCTATTTCTGTTTCATATCCAAAGAAGAGCTATGATTTTGAAAGTTTAACTGGCTTTTCAGAGCTGTTCCCCATCCCAGCTCTGCCCAAAGAGCTTTATGTAGCCCTTTTTCCTCCACACAGGCTTGACTGACAGAATGAAGTAAGCAGCTATCAGGGTGGATGCTGTCCTGGGAATAGCTCCAAAGAACTCTTCCTGAAGCACACTGGCTTGTGACTGAAGCAGTCTGATTTATATATAAAGCTATGGTATATGTTTGAGGATCTTTGTTGTGTTGGTTGAATCCCCATCAGGTTATGCTGCTAAAATCAGAGTAACTTTACAAATAATTTATCAGGATTGTCAGTGTCAAATCATCTGAGATATTACAAGTATATGCTAAAAATGATTTTAACACTCAGTTTCAGCCCCCCTCACAGTTGCCTTGTGCCCAAATAACAATAAACTAGTGGCTTCTGTGTCCATGGCAAATCATCCTGCTCCCATGTCTATTGCACTTAGTAAAGCTCCCGCCTGATGAGCCCCCTTGGGAACCAATTTCTTTCTACTCATCTCACCATAATTGCCAGAAAACTTCACCTTATTAATACTGATGTATGTGCAGAAACAGCTAATACTTGAAGGGCACCTACAAAAAACATGGAGAGGGGGTTTTGACAAGGGCCTGTAGGGACAGGCCAAGGGGAATGGCTTGAACCTGCCCAAGGGGAGACTGAGATGAGCTCTTAGGCAGAAGCTCTTCCCTGGGAGGATGCTGAGGCGCTGGCACAGGGTGCCCAGAGAAGCTGTGGCTGCCCCATCCCTGGCAGTGTTCAAGGCCAGGTTGGACACAGGGGCTTGGAGCAAGCTGCTCTAGTGGAAGGGGTCCCTGCCCGTGGCAGGGGTTGGAGCTGGATGAGCTTTAAGGTCCCTTCCAACACAAACCAGGCTGGGATTCTATGAAGCAGAAAGCACCTACTGTGATGGGGCTGCAGTTACCAATTATTTGGACCACAGTGTATTTTATTATGGTTTTCCAAACAGGCAAAACCTGTTAGATGTGACCTAATAGGGTGTGATTCACCATCTACAGGTGACTGTCCTTCAGGTGGCTGGAGGGTCTGCTACTCACCAGCATCATGCTGGGGATAATTCCTCAGGAAGTTCAAGATGTATCTATTACTAGAATCATGGCCAAGGGAACATGTCTTCAAAAGACCTTTGGATAAGGTATGATCTCTTGCAGTTGCTTTGCTTGAAAGCAAGCCAGGCTCCAGCTACAGATGTGGCAAATTGCAGGTGTTGCTTTGTACTCTCATTTGCCCCAGTGGAACACTGACACTGTTCAACATTGAACAGGCCAAGTGATTAACTCATCATGAGCTATTTCTAACCAAGTAGCCTTTCTTCCCACCCATAAACTGATCACAAGGTGTCACTTTTGTCCTGGCTGCTCAGCTTTATGCACTCTTTCCTTGCACATTATTATCATCTGGTGGGCTGTATGCGAGTCTTTAACATTTAAACCTCAAAAGCTGGGGATCAGTGATATGTGGAGGATGGAGTTCCCTGTTCCCTGCTGTGTGGAGGGTGACCCTTGCAGCGGACACTCCTACTGCACGTGTTCTCCCATGAGGACTGACACTTGGTTTCCATTCAGACTTTCCAGTTTGAAATGTTCACTCTCCAACCGTCTGCAGGACTGAATATGTTGGTTCTCATACTCACAGAACAGTGCTGCACACACCAATGAGCAGAGCTCTTTCATTTCAATAAGCACCAGTGAGCTTGAAGCCAGTATTTAACATGAGAGACTGCTCATGCAGCTCCTCTGTGGCATTCGTTTTGCTCTAATTACAGCTACTTTTTTCCCCTTTTCTCCGTTAATGAACAAAGACACTCGAGCCTCAATTCACAAAGGCATTTAGGCAGCTGACTCCTGCTGATGTCCCTGGTGAATCTAAGCAAGAGCTCTCCTCTTGCTCATGAGGTAATGCTGGGGACTTGCTGGGATGACTACTGATTTGCACTTGGGTGAGTGAAGGATCAGGGTCTCTGTGAGGGGGAGGAAGGATATTTCACTGACTGAAATTCCAACAGGGAGGTTGATGATACAAGTGCTGTTTGCCAGCTCTGCATCTGACATTGTGAATGACCTTGAATATATCACATCTCCTCCATGTTTCTGGCCATCTAGCGCATCTTTGCCTCAGGTTTGTAAGGTTCCATGTCTTTCAGTTCATAGACTAGTTTGGATTTTCCCAAGGGGAATGAGTGTTTGTGTCTCTTTAGGGACTCTTGCTTCCTTAGTCTCTTTGAAAATGCCAGTTTTAGAGATTACTGCAAAGAAATAGCAATAGGACGCCGAGCAGGAAGGAAGAGTCTGTCATGCAACTTGGAATTCCCATCTTTGAAAAGAGTAAAGAGGACAGAACAAAAAAAATAAATCACAGGAGAAGTGAACAGCCTGGTGCTTATATTGGAGGATCTCAAGTTTCCCCTCAAGGGTCCTTCTGCTTGTGTGCCACATCTGTTCATCACCAGGGCTGTGGCCTCCCATTGCTGAGTGATAGCACTGAAGGTGAATACATCAGCATCTGTAGACAGAACCTGTTGACTGTTCTCTGCTCCATGTGTCTCCTTGTGTCTCAGCCAGCTTTTCAAGGGCAGTATAAACCCCCAGTAGAAGTTTGCAGTTTAGCTGAAGATGCAGAGGAGTGGAGCTGATCCTGCTCTATGTGTCACTGCTGTGCACCCACTGAGGGGATGACTTCAGATACATTCTGGGATATGGACTAGCTGATGTTTATTGTTCCTTTCATGTCCTCAGTTGTGGGTTGTATGACACCACATATTCATTGGGTTGTATAACACTTCATGTTCATTAAGTCACAGAGGGAGGGGTTTAATTTTTTTGTTTCCCTCCATTTATGATTTTGCCATGGACTCATCAGAAATCCTGAGCCTGGCTTCACTTTGCTGAGGAACATGACTTCAAACTAGAGAGGAAACGCTGCTAAACCACAGCTCTGGGGGTGCTACTCTCACTTAGTTCAGGAGTCCATCAAAAAGCCCTAAAGAAAACAAACTTCTAACAGTCGCCTCTAACATTCATTCTCTATTTCCTTTAGCTGCTTAAGTTTTACTTTCTTGTCTTTGTAAGATCATAACTTGATTATTCTCTATCTAACCTTCCCCTCATTTAAAAAGTGAATTGTATGATATCAGACAAAGAGAGAAAAAGGTACCCTGAACATCCCAGACGACAAAAGTGCAAGTTTGGGTACAGTTGAACCTGAATTCTCATGAAAACCTAACACAGATGTGCCTCAGCTCAGCTCAGCTAAGCAGAAGGTGCTGGTCATGGTGGACTGGTCATGGTAAGATGGTGCTCAGCTGCCTGAAGCAGTTGGCTTGGGTTAGCAGGAGCGCGGGGCTGTCACAGACTTCGTGCTTGCAGTCTTGCAAGAAAAAAACATAAATTTCAACCCAATGAGGTTTCTGAGCAGCTACACAAGACAAGGAATGAATTAGTGAACCCATTCATACTTAGTGAGTTATTAAGTGTAAGGCCAAAGACTGCAAGTGCTCTCTACACAGCAATGTCTGAGTTAATAAACCATCACTCAGCCACTGCAGAATCTGGCGGCACTGCTGAAGTGTTATTATGAAATGTATTTTTTTTCCTTAATATTCATATTTGTTCATTAAGGGAAGATGTTCAGAAGTTCTGTGTAGTGCATTCCATGTCACATTCATACCTCCTGGTACCCCTCAGCCAGGTCTGCTGCCCTCATTTCTGCTGTCTGGTTTCACAGCCAGGGATGATGCTCCTCTGAAGAGACTATGCTGCAGTGCAGTGTAAGGATTTGTTGACTCCTTCACATGAGCATCATGAAGGCCATCCCCAAGAAGGGCAATAAAATTGCAAAGAGGAGGTTGCAAGCAAGGCTGAAGGTAAGGAAATTACTCCAGGCTACTGTTTGGAAACAGGCTCAGTTGGACCTCATATTTCCTCTATCCTCCTCTCCCTCCCTCTTTCAAAGCCGTGTTTATCATGATTCAAAGGTACCAGTTCAAGAAAACCCACAGATCCGTATATTTACACAGGTAACCATACAGCTCAGGATCTGAAAATACTCATGAAGACTTTCAAGCAAATCTAATGCTCTCTCTGAAGTTATAGCAACAGAAGGCCTGAGCTCCAAAACTGCACCATCTTTCAGTATCTCCACTTGTAGGGTTGCAGTTTTCTCATGAATGGCTGCATGAACTCACCCACAGAAAATAGTTGCTTCTTAAAGCTATCTGAACTGATTAGCCAAACTAAATACACCTCATCTGAATACTCTGAAAGCCCACCGAGGACACACTGAATATAACGGCTTAAATCTTGCTTTTATAATAAGTGCTACTTTCTTGGCTTCCCTTACAAAGCCCATCTCTTCCCTGTGCAGTTTCCACCCTGCCTTCCCTACCTGCTTCCTTGCTAAGGCTAAAGGTTTATAATCTGTTGCCAGAAGAGAAGGAGGTTGTATCAATTCAGCCTTTCAGAGACATTTCATCAGGAGCACTAAGCAAAGAGTCGAACATCTGTCCTCCATGTAAGGACTGTTTATTACCTACCCAATGTTTCTTGTAGGTCTCCTATCACCTACATCGAGGCTCCTATTGCATGTATCTGTTTTTCAAAGCTAAAATAGATGGACTTTTTAGGCTTGGGGATGTATGTCATGTATGAGGAAGTCAAAGCATGAGGCCAGGTTAAAAAGAGGAAACGTTAGGAAACAAGTTGTTGCTGAGATCAGACCTTTCACCTCACAGTCACACTGCAGAGCTTCATGGTGCTTCAGCCACATCCAAATGACAAAGATTGCAACTCCTTAGCACTGAAGATGGCCATACCCATGCCACAGCCTGGAACACAGCTTTGCACGACAAACATTTTTGGTTTGCAAATGGCAGAGAATATCATCATCTGCATGAGCAACACAGGTCAAACATCAGAAATAAATAGGAATGCCTTCAGATGTTTTCCAAGATTTATTATTAGGGTGTTTGTTTCATTTTGTTTTGCAAATGTAATGGCCTTCCAGTGCTTCTGGTGAATTAGTACGTTTTTCTACATATTTCTGTTACATACTATTCCTAGACTAAGACACCTCTTTTTGCCTGGTGCATGTGTGCACAAAGTAGAAAGTCTCTTTCCAGCACATTAGAATAATACAGTATTATCTGCTATTTAAAAACAAGGAGTTATGACTATATTTTGGACCTGCAACTGCAACTTGATTGTAATGCCCTGGTAAGGTTTTCAGTGACACAGAGAATTGCAGGATTAGGTTTTTTTCCAGTGAGTTTAATACAGTCCCAATTCACTGCTCTTAGAGGAGCTTTGAAGTCTTCATGCTCATATAAAAATCCAATGTTTGAAAGGTTAGAGTAAAATTCAATTATTCTTTTCCTCCAGCTTGACAGCAGCTATGGAGGCAGTAGTGTTATGGCAGGTATTAACTATTTCAGAAAGGAGAAATGACACCTTACAGTGGTGGGCTTTCTCTAGAACATACCTGTACATCAAGTAAAAAGCCCAGACTTACTAGAGGCACTCAAGGACCAATTCAGGCTGGATCCATGTGCTTCCACTGGTATCACAGGAGTTCTATCATCTCATGAAGTCTAGGTGCCCAAAATGCTAACATTATGTTATTATTCCATATTTTTAATTGATCATAATTAGCAAAAATAGGTTATGTTTTTCCTTGCAATCAGCTTCTGGAAACTGAAAATATTCTTGGCTTAGGATAATGTTTCCTAAACTGGTTAAGTGCTGTTTTCAGTGGGGGTTAGTAGGTTAAATACCTTTGGGGTGTTTGGAGTCAAAATCTCAGATGTGAAGACACATAACAATGGAGGCATGAGCTTTGAGAGGAATAGCACTGGAATACTGGTAGTGAATAAATAAAACCAGAGCAGACGTCCTTCAGGCAGCGTGTGGATCTTGGAATACCCTATGACACATGGTGCAGTTCTGTTTATAATGAAAGAAAATAGTAAGGAACATAAGGTCATAAGGTAATTAAGGTGGGAATGGACCACAGGAGGCCTCTAGTCTAAGCTTCTACCCAAAGCAAGGTCAGTTATGGGGCCAGGACAGGCAGGCCAGGACATTATCATGTTGGGTCTTGAAAAATTCCAAGGACAGAGACTGCCCAACCTCTCTGGGCTTCAATGTTTGACTGCCTTCATGGGGGACAATGTTTTTCCTTACATCCAGTGTGAACTCCTGTTTCAATTTACACCCTTTCTGTCTCTCATCTCCCACTATTTGCTGCTGTGAAGAGCGTGGCCTGTCTTCTCATAGGTATGGGGGAGGCTGCTCTTAGATTCCCTGAAGCCTTTGAAGCCTTCTCCTCTCCCAGTTGAACCAACCCTGAGCCCCCCATATATGTAGGTGGGACCTTATGAGTATACGCTGGGGGAAAAGGAGAATGATTCTCTATGTCCTCAGAACCTTATGAAAAACAGAATGCAACCCTGTTACTATGGCCTCACATTATAATTCTAGGCAATTAAAAAATGAAATTAGCACAAAATAACCACAGACAAAATATGGTAATTAATGTCAATTACCTTGGTTGCTATAGAGACACTACTGAAACAAGCAGAAGTTACTGCTAAGTTCAAGGTGAACCACAAATGTAAGTGGCTGGCATGGTCTTTTTTTTCTGCAGCTGATTAGGACTTTCAAGTCTTCTGGCTCATAACCAGTTATCGATAGAGCTTAATCCATTTAATAATCCCATAATCGCTTTAATCCAGTTGGCTCAAAGTATTTTGCAACTGGTTGCTCTAACTGATTAGCAACAGTCTTTTAAGAAATAAATAAAAGCTATCTGTGCACTGCACATGCAGCAGCATTTAGCAAAGGACTGGTGTCTGCAAGGCAAAATTGAGTGTGGTAAAATCTCTGTAAATTATAAATGTAGAACCCCAGGGCACAAAGGGCTTTTAAGAGTCTTTGATTTGACTAACATGCACCAGTATCTCTTTAGCTTTTGCAAAATATAACTGGGAGAATGCAAGGGAAACTTGTCAAAGGACAGTCCTTCTATCAGGTGCCTTTGGAGGCAAATACGCACTGAGGGTATTGATTGGAGTGAACAGTGAACTCTGATGGCTTAAGGTGCTTTGGTGGTCAAGGACATGGAAGGCATTGAATCTTTTCCTGATTTGCCCCTATTCTACTGGGACAACCTGAAATGATTGACTGATAATTTCATGGCAAATGCTTTAAGTGTTTTGTTGCGGTTTGGAACAACACTCAGCCATTTGGAAGATGTGTTGTAAACTATAAATTCTTCCCTGTGCTCCCTCCCCCGGCACTATTTCTGGAAATTTCATTTTAAACACAATTTGTGGCTCAGATGAGAAAAAAACAAAACCAAAAACAAAGAAGTTTTGAAATCACTTCATTTTTTGTATGGCATTTCACTGTGTAATGGCAGTAGCTAAAGAAAGGGCAACACAGATGGGACATCTTGGGTTTATTGAGACGTGATTTTTCAGTGGAAAACAGTTTAGATGAAAACATGCTGAACAGGTCTGTAATGACATATTTTGATATGCACTTTGAAATCCACTAGTGAAAAAAGGTATTTTATACAAGATCAGTATTAATTATTAGAATGATTATTTCATTGCTTAACTCCTGGATGTTTTTGTCGTGTGATTTATGAGCTGCAGGATCAGTTATAAATACTGTCTACTGGTGATTCTACAACACTCAGGAGCTCAGAAGTAGCACTCCTAAGACTTCTGATTAACCACCCTGTGGCAGTTTGTGAGGCTGAACTTGTTAAAAGTTTTAAAGAAAAGGACTTCAAATAGATTTTTTCCAGATTTGGGCTCTACCTCATCATTTGAACTTGCCTAAGACAACTGGCATGAAACGCAGTACAGAAAGATAGCTGGTTGGATTGGATTTGCTAGCTCAGATCTCCTCAGCTGTCACCTGTAGTACCAGGGAAGAGTAATCAGCTTGGAGCACATTTCCTGGCTTATCTATCTGAGGTGTTTTCACACAGCACAGCAATCTTTAAGCTGTCCCATACCAAGGCTTTTGTCTGACGACACTTCTCTCAGTTGACAGTCACAAGGAAATTAAATACTGTCTGAGTTCACAGTGCCCCACAGCAACAAACTCAGGGACTATCTCTGCTTTTTGGACTCAAATCCATGAGTTACAAGGGCTATCTCAGAGTGGAACAAATAGGAAATAATAAAGACAACGTAGATCGATGGCTGCCTTGTGTTTGCAGCTGTAGGGAGTTTTCAGATTTCATTAAGTTTCCAGCTGAAGTTTTGGCCAAGTCAAACTTAACATGTGAATGACTTGAGACAGGGTTTAATCTAGGGATGGGGACTGGTAACTGGAAATTGGAAATTGGATCCAAGCCCCAAGTGCTCTCTCTTCAAGGGAGGCAGAATTCATCTCTGCTTTTCAAAGGTCTTCATAAGCTGTAGGTTTTGACATGAGCTGGTCTAGAGGCAGGATAAATGAATGTCCAAAGGCTAAATAAGTAGTATGGAAGAAATATTATTTCAGGTCAAATTGGAGTAGAATATGTTTTGATGTTTTGGTGATCTGTTTTTTCAGGCTGGGGAGAAAAAACATTAAAGAACCTAACCAGCTTTTAGGTGGAAAATCAGAAAACAACCCCGGAATTGCAAATGCTTTGGATTAACTGAGAGCACTTCATCCAACTTAAAGACTGTAATGTGCTTTCTCATTGCCTCATTATTTCAGCTCCTTTTAAGCTTCATAAAATCTGTGCCAGTTTTCTTTTTAAAAGTCCAAGAGAAAATAGGCATTTTTAAAATAAAACCTCAACGTTTTTTAGTTTTTCCCACTTCTACAGCAAAAATGGTTGTTAAATTGAAAAAAAAAAAACCACAAAAACCAAACCATTTTTCTACAAATTTCTATTTTGTTAAATTAAATCAATTATTAAAAAAAATATCTTTGCATAAAGAGGGAGCTTGAGTCAAACTGAACATTGTGCTGCTGCTTCTTTGCATCCATTGCCATTCAGGACAAATCACTACAAAGGGGCTACAGGTTTATTTTTCTGTGTAATACATGGTGGCATGGGAGTAAATGTCCTCTACTGATGAAGCTCTCTTCCACATCTCACTTCCCAGGTTTATCTATAGTTTGTGTTAGTTACCACAGATCAAAAGCGATGGATTTTCCTCTGTTCTATTTGTAATGAACATGTTCCTTTTTCTCCTTTGGGGGAATTATTTAGTAGAATTAATGGGGCTGTAAGTCCACAGAGTAGTTTTGAGGTGGGTTACTTGCACCTTGGTTAGTACCACATATCCTTTTGCAGATGCAATGAAGAGAGAAAAAACTCCCAGCCAATGCTCAGAGTACTTTAAGGCTCTTATTAACACTTGTTAAAGATGGTGTTTTATTTGACATATTTGCAAAATAATGAAAAATAAAAAGAAATAGTGTTGTGTGCTACTTAACACAGGTATGGCAATTAAAGGGGTTGCTTTCATGGGGGGTTATATGAACAGTGGAAGGGAAGGCTGGCCAGAGAAGAAAAAGATGAATACCTGGGTGTGGAGAATAGCTAAGAGGGAAATGAACTCAAGCAACCACCAAAGCATCGTTTACAAAAGTCAAGGGAGGTGCAGGCAGTTTGGGAACAGTCTATTCTGCATAAGCAACAAAGGTTTTGAAGAAAATACTTTTCTTCCGATGAAGGAGAAAGAAGTTCCCATATGGGTTGCATCATGAGGACTGTGATTACTGCAGTGGTCACAGTTGAGATTGCAGAAGGGGATGGGCAACTGGTGGTTGTGTGACTCCAACACTCAAACACTGTGCAAGTCTCTTGGTTTTCAGCACTGAGAACTTGTGGTGAAGCCAAAGACTGTGCTTGTAGATTTACCAGCACCCAGAAGCAGCAAGAACCTAATTTTCTTTCTGTGTGCACTTCTCTGTCTGATTAAAACATATGGCAAGGAACATTTAGGTTTTTAATTTCTTTGTATAGAAGGTATCACCTCTGAATTAAGTTTGCAAAAGCACCCAGCCACTGTTACACCCCATAAACAAGTCCTAATTTGGATGTGGGCAAAGCATACTCACTGTGTGTGTCTCTACAGCTAACAGAAGCTTTCTCTTGGTCTGGGTAGGCACTTTGCTGTTCCAGCTAGGGGATATTTCTTGGGACTGCAGAAGTAGGCCTGATATCCTAAGTGAGTTGTAGGACTTCCAGATACTTGGCTGCTTTAGGAAATATCAATGAAAAGGAGGTGAAGGAGCATGAAAGAAGTCTCGGTTTTGAACTCCCAGTGAAGTCTGATCTCTGTCCATTTCAATTTGAGTGAATGTTCTGGTCAACCTGATCTTTCCCAGTTTCCACCATCCCTGAGGACAACATGGGATAGAAAAGTGGGATAAAAGTGCTTGGAGTCCTACAGTCCTGCTGTCACCATCACTGCTGCTGTCACCTGTACCTGCCAGAAGACACAAGCTTGCGCTGCACTTGCATCGTGTGACTGATGCACAAATGCATTCCCACTGCTTTAACAGGACTTCCTGATATGCCATTATCCATTTGGTTTATTTTGCCTTCTGCAGCTGATAACAGTTTTTTACAAGATTATGGCGAGTTTTCCTATCCAGGAAGATGAGAATGTTCTGCAGTTGGGTCATTTCTGTTTGATCCTCATTAATTCATCTCCCCAGAAACAGTGATGTCCTAGTGATGAAAGACTGGAGCCATCTCACAGGCATAGCTTTCCAATGTGTTTGTATTCTGCTGGGTACCACTTTCTAATGCCCAGAAACAACTTTACAAGAGGAAAGCACAAGGCAGCAACTCTTTGCCCATGCAATTACTGTGATTGTCTACACAAATCAAGTGGGTTTGTATGCAAATGGCCAGTAAGCATCGAGTGGATGCAGTGGCTTGAATTTCAATTTGCAATGAATAGTCGCATATGCAAACATGTGTAGAAATGTGTGTGTGTATTAATAGCTGACAAATCAACCTCCTTTTCAAAGAGTTTTTTGGCTTATGTCAGTTAAAAACTCTTCGGTGTGCGTATGTAACCCCTTGCAAGTGAATAGAAGCTGTTCCGAAAGCAATGATTATTGTTAACTCCCAGTCACTATAATACTTCCAGATACGTTAGGAAGCTTATTCCCAATAATTAGTAATTAGCAGCAACTATTTTATGGAGCAGAAAAGAGTTGATTACAGTTCTTTTATCAGTTGATATAATAATAGAAAAAAGCTTGTTTCAGAGAGAGGAGAAAAAGGGATGATTTCAGAAAGCTGGGTCTCACTTGCCAGCCATCCATCACCGAAAGAACAGCTTCAAGGATTAGGAATTATTGATTTTAAGGGGATTAACTCTCAGCTACAGATAGTTCAGTTTCAGGGCACCATTTGTAAGCCAAGCTGGAGCCATAAACCAGCTGGCACTGGGGGCCTCATCTAAAACTCCCTCAACTTATTTGAACAGCAATTTCAGGGACACCTTTGAGTTAGGAAGTCTCCAGCTTGAGAGGAATCTCAGCTCTTGGAGCATGTGGCACCAGGGAGAAGCCATTTACAGACAATTTCTTCCAGATGGAAGAAAAGTGTTTTCTGAAATGAGGAACAGGTTTCTTCCATGAAAGTGAGCTGTGAGGATTGCACTTGGCACACATTAATTCCTGCCCTGCCTCTAGCGCCTTCTGAGCTAGATGAGAAAGTACCAACAGGTAAACATCATCTCTGCTGACTCCACTCTGCCTCCTAATGCTCTATGAGTTAATTAATTTTTCCTGACTTTGATTTGACATTCCTATCTGTGATATGTTTATCCTTCTGATGGGAACATCTCCTGTTCCTGGCTCCCTCTGAAAGGTTTAACAAATGGCAGGGACTTTGCTGGGCGGGTAATGAGTCTTTCATTTTGTACCCATTTATTCATTACGATTCAGTAGTATCTGGAAAACAATGCATTGAAAGGCTCTCTGTGTATTTAGTCTCTGTTATTTAAAAATGAAACTAAAACCCTCTCACAGCCACAGGTCTATTATTGCCTTTGTGTGAGTTAGAGCTAAGCTATCTCGAGCATTACATTTGTTACTTTGCAACTAAGGCCTACGCCATCGTAATGTGTCATATTGCTCTGAAAACCTCTGTGGCCTACTCAGTCCTTGGACTTTCTATGGGGACTTCAAACAGTTATGCCAAGCAGCACTAGCTCTAAATGTCTTTGTGCAGACCTGAACTGAAACTCACTTCCCATTTCCAATTGCTCCTTGCATGTTTATGTTGCTAGAATCCTGTGCTACACGCACAGGTTGAAGAAGGGGGTGTGTTTCCCACTCAAATCCTGTGGAACATCCTATAGCATCAGTGCAGAAATGGATACACTTATTGACATGCATATCAATATGACTTTGAGATGGAAGAGACAGAATGATTTAGCAATGGAGGCTGAGACAACAGAAGAAAGAAGAGAATGGCAAATGATAGAGGTGTAAGACAATGAAAGATATGGGAGACAAAAGAGGGAAAGAGAATGGTAGAAAAGAATAAGCAGAAACCAGAGCCACCCCTTCAAAAGCATCTTGCTTTAGTGACCATCAAGACAAGACATTAGTCAGGATGAACGACTGCTAAGATCTAGTTGGACAGTTGCTATGGACTGCACACAGGCAGCAAAAACTATCCCACCACTGTAATTTTAGATGCGGTGATGTTAGCAAAAGCTGGCAGGCAGCTGGGTACAGGCAGAGACATTCAGCAAGAAAGATGACTGGGAAGCTGTATTTTTTTCCACAGATAATTTTTCACAAATAATACTGTTCCGTTGCCTTGGAAGAAACCCTACTCTGTCTTACATATGGGGAGGACTTAATGGACTCTATTTTCTTTTATTAAACCATTCTGCCCTACAGCAATACTTCTGCTCCCACTACCCAGGGTAAGCCTTCTGCTCCCAGCTCAGCTATGGCAGTGCTGGAAAGGGCTTGGAGCAGGGGCAACAAAAAGTGACAGGCTGAACAAAGGCTTTTCCCCACCCTCCTGCTACTGATAATTGCATGTGCTCAAGTGTTATCCAATGCTGCTTGAGGGAGTCTCCCACATGTTACTGGTAACACAAGACCAGTCAGCTCCTCTTCCAGGGTGAGCTCTAACAGAGTGGGAGCTGAGTGGTCCCCGATGGTCCTGGGCAGGTTTTCACTCTCTGCTTGGATAACTGTGTCAGGCTTGGGTCAGGACATGTGATAACCGAGCATCTCTGTGCAGCAGGCCACAGCTCTGCCTCGCACTGAGGCTCCTTGCTCCTGGGTATGAGCACCTGACTGAGCTGTGTGCCTCAGCCCTGGTTTTCATTATCCTTTCCCTGGCTTAGTATAATCACAAGTACTTTGCAGCTCCTTGGATTTCTTCATCCTCTCCTTCCTCTTTCCTCCTTTCATGTTCATCTTTTTCTATTTTCCTTACTCATTCTTCCTCTTGCTCATCGGCTCCTCAGTTTCCCGAGTCCTACATCCTACTTGCAAGTGACATTTGCAGGAAGGACCCTGGAAGAACACCCTTTACCAGGACTTTTCTGCAGCTTCCCAATACTTCAGCAGGTCTCAGGAATAAAGGGCTTGATGTTCTGCACATGGCAAAGAGGGCCCTGTTTGCTCCCAGCCTCCTTTATTCTTGCATTTCAAAGCACCTTCATTTTCCCAACTTTACAAGGCTTTCCCTCACTGTTGATCCCTAATTCTTTCAGCAGTGTTGTGCTTTCAGCACTCGGATTGTGTGTGTGCAGAGGATGTGCACGTATGTGAGCGTGTGCGGATCTGACCCAAGGGGCTGCTGTGCTTTGTGCTTTGTGCCCATTGACAGGCACGCTCTCCTCCTGCGCAGCAGAGCTCTTGGGGTGCTCTCAGCTAATCAGCTGATATACACTTCTGAGCTTAACCCTGTAATTTTACCTAGTGGGTGGCTCAGGCATGGCTGACAGCAACGGGAAGGAACACACTGTTGTGATTGCTAATTGTTCCAGGGAATGTCACGCTTTGCCTTCAGATGTGGGTCTGTGGGTACATTTTGTTCCTGATTTCTGTGGTGTGATTCTTGTGGTCCATGATGATGTCATTTTTCACTCCCTGTACAGTATTTCCAAAGCAGAGTTCTTCTGTTGGCTATTTTTATCTGCTGGACATTGTATGTAGCCTTTTAGCTTTGGAATACTTATGATCCACTATTCGTTTGGAGATCAACCAAGATCCTCTTGAGACTGTGGAAAATAATGTCTCAAAACCTGAGGTTTCTCTCTGATATCTCAGAACCCAGCACTGATCAATGAGTGTGTGTTGCTGCTTTTCCAATACCAACCCCTACAGTCACCACAGCCTTAGGAACATCAGCAAAAAGCCACCTCAAATGCTGTTGGGTCATGGTGATCCATGGCCCTGGATGGTATTTAGTGCTGTCTTTACCACCTTTATAGCACCTTATCCTTGTGTCTCACTGCCCTCTTGCTGTTTGAATCCAGCCTGAGACAGGCTGCCTGATTTACCGTTTGTTCATCCATAACAGATTCTTTTTTGGTTCGAAAGCCTGGTTGTTTACTGCAGCATTTCACAGTTTCCCTCATAATTGGGTTGCCTAGAAATTAGGCTGTGCATGCACAGCAGGAAGCCAAATGCATCTGCCCTGCTGTTAATACAAGAGCACACTCACATAGCAGATGAGATCCCCAACGCATCCTCTGATGAGAGATGGATCCAGAAGATTTATCAAGTGGGGACCATGGGGAGAGGGCTGAAGGTAAAATCACCTGGAAAAGGAGAGGGTCTGTGGGGCCTCTGGGCCAAGCAGACCTGGCAGGTGATCTGCACATCGCAGCTTCCCCATTATCCCCACCACAGAGCAGCCACGATCTGAGTGAATGAGCAGTTGTTCACTTGGGAGTTAATCTCAGTGCAAAATCCATGATGGCAACTAGCCATGGAATGTTGCCTTTTACACTCTGCCCTCAGCCCAGGCCCTCGAGACCTTTTACTGGATAATAACTGGCCCCTAACCTCCAGCGATGCCTCTTCACTGGCTGTCTTGGCCTCTCAGCACCCAGCACCAAACCCGCACCCTGACTTCAGTTTGCTTTTGCAGCCTTTTGGCAGGATGTGCAATGGGCACAGGAGCAGGAGTTTTCTTGCTCCATGTTATTTCCAGACCTTCCTGCACCATCAGTAGCTGGTTCCTTTAGCACAGCATGGGAAAACTCCTTCAAACACTGTGTTTAGCTTTTGATGTCTTTCTCCCTGCTGCCTTCTTGCTGCTTCTACCTGCTACTCATAGGTACCACACACTCTACTACCCACACACATGGTGAGCTCCTTCAGTTGATGTCCAAGCATTTGAGTTTTCTCCATCACTCCCAAGGGATACTGCTTGGGCTACATAATTTGACTTCTCATCACGCATGGCATGCATCTATTTGGTTGCAGCTCTTCCAGCCTTGGTAGCATTTTCTGTGCCAAAGTTCAGCTATTTTGGGGAGCCTTTTGCTGAAAAACCCTGCTTAAGCTTCAGTGCTCAGCCCACACAATGCAGGACACAACCTTCCACTGCATCAGATACCTCCTCCTGTGAGCACCACAGTGCTGTGCAAGCTGCCTGAGGAGGTATAAGGAAAGCACAACTGTGTTCACCCAGTGTGGCACAAAATAATAAAGAGTGAAAATAGATGCAGTCTGAATATTATGCCTGAATTTTCTATTATTACTATATCACTGTGTCAAAATTGAAAGCAATGTAAGATTTCTCAAGAGGGGCCATCCATAATGCATTGCAGAGCTGTGTGTAGGTGTTTCATGAAATGTATTTTATTCAAACCAGTATATACAACACTAACATTATTGAAAGAAATTGAAGGCCCAGTCTTCTCTCCTTAAGATATTCATTATTCATGTTACAGTCTTTTAACAAAAACTAAAGCCAAATACATATTCAGTTTTATTTTGTTTCCATTCAGACTCACCTGCTATTCATCTCTAGTGTCCAATGGAAATGAAGTGTCCTGTTATTATTCCTGTATTAGGTTCTGACAGTTCAATCTCTCTGAGTGCTGTGTTTGAGACAACCCTTGACAAATAGCCACACAGGTAATTGCTCTGATCCAAATTTCTTGCCAAACCTTTTAGATCCGATGTAGATCGGAGGCAGTAGGATGTTGACACATTCTGATTCAGCCTTGGCAGCTGCCTTGGCAAGGCTTTTTCTTCTGATAAATACTATTAGAATAACTTTCAACATATGCAGTTTCATTCTCTCCTTCCAAATAAGACCTTGCAAAGGTATTGTGCCAGACATGCTCCACAACCTGGCTTCTGTCTTCATTTTGTATTCATAGAAATTATGAGGGTATCCAGTGGTTTTAAATTGCTATTTCTTTCCAGGTTACTTCTTGGAGAAGAGATCATCTCACCAGTTCATATAACTTACTAGCACCATGAACACTTAACAACTGCAGTTCAAGGTATAAGATGACTTCATATCCCACCAGTTCAAGGCTGCGTTTTACAGTGTGCTTTTCCTGATGAGGTTTAAGGAACAAGGCTCCCTCTTGGAAATCTGTTTCTTCACTAATGATTTCTGTTAAGAGAAGCAGTTTGAGGTGCTTGGCAAGATCAGGAGTCTCCTGGGCAAAGCACTGTGTATTCAGACAGCAAAAGCTCCCTGCCTTTCACTATGGTACAGTATGAAGATGACAAAGAGATTCAGCAGGAGGGAAGAGAAACTTCACAGTTTTGGAAACATGAAACTGAGGCAAGGAAGGATTAATGGCCACAGTTCTTAAACGATATTTAGGAGTCTAAGCTGACTAATTTCTTAATTTTTAATAAATATTTATTATTTTAAATAATAGTTGTGTCTAAATTGTTTTCAGGATCTGTGAGTTGGATGGGCCAGTTTTCAGAGGAAGCTTTAGGAGGGATGCATCATGGTGCAGCGAGTCCTCAATTTTAATCACAGGCTCATTAGCCCTGCTGCAGGCTGCCATATTTTTGCCTTGTCCTCCGCAGTGGGATTTTGTGTTCCAGAAGATTTTGCCTGTGATGAGTTACTATCGATTTTTCCAGGCTGCCATAAATCTTTCAAGCACTTTTTAATCCTCTGGATTATCAGCACATGCCTGTACCTTTGTACCGCTGAAATCCAAGCTGGAAATGCTCTGTTTCCTCACCCCTCTCCCTCACCTTTCCCTTTGCTGGGTGTACTTACATCTATCAAACAGATGCAAGGAACCCTCTGGCAGCAAAAGCTTAATAACAGGGACTATGAACAGACAGAAAGACAAAAAGAGACACACTCCTGAACTGCCATAGCTCCTGCCAGCCCAGCCATGGGCTTTGCAGGGGAGTGGTAATGCACTGTGAATTTCTTTAGTTCTAATGGTAAATGGTAGGGAGCTGGATAAGATGAAGAAAAAACACTTTTCCACTGGGAACAGTACTTAGATGCAGCACTTCTCACTCTTGGTCTCTGGGGAGAGCAGCTAATGCACACCACAGAGCATGGATGAGGAAGGCCTCCCCTTACTTTCAGAAAGGGAATTCCTGTGCATATGCATAGTTGCACCTAAGATTTGCTCAAGAGTCTAAAGCCAGGAGCTAGCTTGCCTTCCCTTCCCTATCCAGTCTAAATGCGAGTACCTGAAATCTGTGTCTTGAATTGTAATGTAAATAATAAACTTACACATAAAGATCAGTGCTGGTGGGGAGAGTCTTACTGGAATGCAGACTGAGAGCCAAGTGTCTGTTGCATTTGCACACCAAAACCGTGCCTGTATAACAACAGTGGTTTTCCCTTTGTGTCTTCTTTCCCCAGGAATGATTTAGGGACTTCTCTACTCCTCTGTTCCTTGGCCCTAGAACTGTGAAGCAGCAACGTCATTATGGTTCCCAGTTGCTGTCAAGTTCTGCTGTCACTTGAGTGGTGCTAGGCATTATCAAACATGGCAAGCTACATCTGTTATTATTGTAGAGAAAAAATCCTATTTTTTGTAGAAAAATAAATTATTTATGTGAATATAGTGTTTTCTATCAATCTTTTCAGGTACCAAACAGCACTGGGATACACAAAATGGGATGGAGGTTTTGTTTTTGTTTTCCTCCCAGAAAGGCTATGTCATTTCTGGGACTAATAACACTTGGGAAAGTCTGTTCAGAGCTACAGTAAGGGCTCATTTGTACAAAGGCAAATGTATCTTCTAAATCTGTCTCTCTGAAAGGAAGTAAAGCTTTAAAAAATAATTAAGATTTCCTTACAAGTGCTTCATTCACAATAGGATTTCATAATGTAGTTATGCTGAGAGGAAATGAATGCCTCTCATTTGAAGCTATTACCACAAATGAATTAAATGAGCAGATACCTTTTAGAGACTAGCTTTAAAATTGGATTCAGCTCAGAAATGGCATAGTTCCAAAATGCTCCATTAGTGCAATGGCACACATACAAGATGCATAAGTACCCAGGTTCTGCTGCCCAGGTCAGGATGAGACCACTACATGTTTAATGAGTGTGTGCTGCATACACCATTACCAGTGGCTTTTGGCAGGATGAAGCCAGTGACTTTATGGCAAAATAAATGAAAAGATGTTATTGTTGAAATACATCTGAAATAACAAACTTGGAGTAGTCCCAGTAGCTCCTGATCTGACCCTACTGAAATCAACAGAAGATCAGCACTAAGCAGATGTACTGGCCTGGATGTGTACTACCAGCTCCAATTGCTCTCTGGCTCTATTTCTTCACCAATAAGCTGTTCTAAAAAGCAGGTGGGTAAATAGTGTATTGAAGCAGGCCATTGCTGATTATCTTGGCTGAATAGTGAATCACACAAGTGAGTAGTCCTGGTAGCCCAGTTGATATGAATGACTCCATATTTAATAAGAACATTTTGCTTTCCCTCTGAGGACCCCACAGCTCCATTGTCAGGGGACCCTTCTTTTTCCTTCATCTCAAATATCAAGCCTGCCTGCTTTTCAGCCAGCCAAAACCTTCCTATTCAAGGAAAGGTAAGGATTGCTCTCAACTGTAAACCCTTTCACATAAGTAAAAGAGACAAATGCTTGGTTAGTCCAAAGGACCATTCAGGGACCTCCACAAGAGTCACTCAAACATCCTCTCAGGATGGTATTGAGTGTATGAGAGCACTGACGTACAAATTAGCACTCTTTAGCTCTATCAACAGTCCAGGCTGTAACTGAAGTAACTCTCAGCTTGTAAACTCATCTTTTGTGCCTTCTGTGCTCAAAAGCAGACCTCCAGGTCAGGGGGAGATCCCAGCCTTCCTTGTCTCCCACGTCACCTATCTGTTTCCTAACTGAAGACTCTTTTTCCTTTTAGTCTGGGGACAGAGAGACTGAGAGCAAGGCTGCAGTTAGGGGTGAGCTCCTGCGAGCCTGGATTTCATTTGGCCACTGGCTTCACCTTTCCCTCTCTCTGCTCCTGCATTGTGTCTAGGCCAGGCTGACCAAGCTGTGGTTGACATGAGGAGAAAGAAGCCGTGTGGCTGTGCTCAGAGCTGAGGGGGGGGGGAGTGGAAAACAGGTTGTGGGATACAAGGGGAACAAGCTCAGGACCTCACAAATTACAACAGGGCTCTTGTGCTGTGTTCAAGCTTGTACCCAACACCGACTGCATGTAGGACTTGGCTTATTTTCAGAGCTAAACCCGAGTTTCTAGTACTGGCTGTGCTCAAGCCTGCTCTCTTTTGCAGCTGTGCGAGCTCACTGTCTCCCGAGTCACTGCAGAGCGAGTGTTGGAGTCAGTCCCAGAGGGCTCTAATGTGGCTTCTGGAGAGAAGAGCTTCTGCATTGGAACATCAACCCACCCTTGTGACACTGGCCAACCTGCCCTCCTCTCTGCCCAGCCCGACCCACAGGGCTGCAGGCTGTATTGCTGCCCCAGACAGCAGGGACTCTTCAGCTGAATGAATAAATAAGGTACAGGAATGCCAGCCCTTAGTGATGGGAATGCTGCTGTTTTCCAGCAGGATACTTCCTGCTCTCATCAGGAGGAGCTTGTGCTAGCACACCATTAGTGCAACAGCAAACCCATATTCCCCATGCCCTCATTCCCACCTTCTCTCCAGCCCATCTCTACCTTGTGATGCCACAGCTGGGTGCCTTCTTTGCTGGAAGAAGTGGACTGAGGGTTTCCCATTTTCTCTCCTTGTGCCGCATGCTGGCGCCTGCTCCAAGCAGCATGGCGCTTCTGACGAGCAAGGCAGGCAAAGCTGGAACTCGATCTGCTCAGAACATCTGAGTTTGTAACAGTAGCTAGGTTATTTTGCAATAAATTCTTTCAGCTTAAAAATTAATACCAAGAATAAATACCTTCTTATGCACTTCCCCCATGTGTTCAGCCCATCAACATAGGGATTTATAACCTTCTTAACAATTAATATCCATTCTCCTTGCAGTAACTTCTCATTATAGCGGGCTTTTGTCTTCATACACCAACAGTTTTTAAATAGCATTTGCAGGGTGCACTATAATTTCCTGATAAAAGACACAAAGTCTGAATCTTGTCACTAATTCTGCAAGGTGATCACTGTATTTCAGCCACATTCATGGATATTACCATTCAATGTACAAACAGGGTGCTAATTCATTAGCTGTGCCTGCTCGACACACACAGAAAAGGCTTTCAAAGGCCAAATAAAGAGATGAAATCCAGGTTGACATGGAGACCAGTTTAGTAGCTCCTCACTAAGTACATCTGTAAATAAATGTGTCTCCTCTGTTTTCTCAATATTTGAAACAAGATGATACAGAGAAGGGCACACAGCCTTCATCCTGTGAGGCTTGACTCCTGCGTAGTCATAACATAAATACCTCGCTGTTGCTATTCACTTCAAGCATCATCTGTGTAGAAAGGCACGTAAGGGCCCACAATCAGTTGTTTAATCAGCTTTAAATAATAAAATAAAAAAACCCACAGACATTTAGACAACCTACTTGTGCGTAACTGATACGCTTGATTTGTGAGAATTATGGGCACTAATCATATTATCATCTCCATTAGATTTTTCTCTTCCACACATTTTATAACTCAAGTGATTCATCTAGCAGATGAATACAGAGACACAGACAGATACTTCAGAATGGCTTTTTGGCACTGTTTGTATTTAATTTGTCACATAACAAGTTAATCTCACCTAATTTTCTGAGAGCTGAAGTTGTTATTACAAACACAGAGACAGGAAAAAATCAGGGCCATGGAGTAGACAAGGGAAGACAGAACTAGGCATGGGAAAAGGAGGGTAAGAAACAGTGGTGTGTGCAGTACCTGCTGAAGGAAGGGTGCAGCATGAGAGGAAACAGAAAGGGAGCATCATGCTGAACGAGAAGGTTTAGGTGTTTCACAGGTGATACTTGCAAATTGAGAAGGATCCGGCATAGATGAGGTAATGATAGCAGCCAATGCCTCGCTCAGGAGAACACAGGGGAACACAAAGCTGCCTCAACTGTCAAGACTTGAGGGTCAAATCATGTCATTGGAAAGATCAGTTCCCCAGACTAACAACAGGATTGGTGTCCGGATTCAGGACCTTTACAGTTGATGAAGGTGACGATCCCTTGCAGCTCAGAGAGGGATGGAGATGGACAGCTGGAAACCGTCACAACACTTTCATTATCTCTTGTGTGAAAAATTCCTAGAGCGTTATTAATGTCTGATGCTACTTGCAATCAGTGGAACTCATTCATTTTTTAAGTTGTGCTTATTTGCAGTGAATGGATCTGTTTCTCAGCTGGGTAGCTGCATTCATTTTGCAGTAATGGTGTTTGTTTGACATCTGAGAAATTAACAATGCAAATGCCTCCGTGCCTTCAGAGCACATTGAGAATAAAGTATCTTCTCATGTTGAATTGATGGCACAACTGTAAAAAGGGCTCCATAATAGCCAAAACATTTTTCAAACCCATTATAATGGCAGGCACTTTGGATGTGATGGGACTTGCTCTTGGGACCCAGCTCTACCCGTACCCCCCCCCACTCTTTCCCTCAAAAAAACCTAGGAATCATTGTTCAACTCTGTGCTGTGGTTTTATTCCTTCTTCCACACCTACCTGCTCTTAGGGGCAGCCCGTGTTTCTGCTGGCTCTCCCTCTCTGCCTCCTCCATAGGACAGACTGCAGTGATGGATGCAAGCCCAGGCCTACTTGGGCAGCATTATTGGCTTCATCTCTCTCCTCAAGGTGATGATGTCAGAGCAGATATCCCCAGAGCACACCTGGGCACCCTAATACTGGGCACTTCAACTGAGAATCTTGCAGTGTCACCCTCAGATTCATGTGCTGCCCCAAGAGGTGTCCCAACAATAAATACTGTGGTATTGCATTTACGGATGTAATCTGGATCTATTTAACAAATACTAAAAGTGGAAAAGAGAAGAATCACAAGTAAACTGCAGGCACAGTGCTTGGAACAAAAAAACAACCAAAACCCTCATTATTTTTTAGCAAATCTGGTTTTTTTTAGATAGGGAAGGCTGAATGTAGTCTGTTGGCACACAGAAATAACAGTGCCTGACAGGAAGGCCCACAACAATTCATACTGTAGAGCTTTCTGATGACCTCCTATGTCTATAGCCCATTTAAGCCTGCTAATTTCAGTGTTTTCTTTGGTCCGTAACCATGAGGAAATCCCTTTGTTTACAAGCCATTGATAAATTGTCATTTACAGAAGGCAATAACTTCCTTTAAAATTTGCATAATGTTTTTGCTGGTCATTTAGGGCTGTTGCATATTATATTAAACCTTAAATGACAATGTTTTATTATGCATTAAGCCTCAAATAGTGTTACAAATCTACCAGCCTCCCTGGAATATTTTCTATTTCCTGAGATTTAATTGTGTGGCAAGCCAAGGCAGCTCATCAGCTTCAATAAGTCTCATTACTAAATTGGGATGTTGAACTGGCTATTTCAGATCACTTACATTAAATAAAATGAACACATCATATTGCTAGCAGGCCTGCAAGGACTGAGGTCATGGGAAAGAGCTTCAGAGACAGACTGAGGAGCAACCCAGCTTAAATAGTGCTTTCAAGCATTACTTCAGATCTTCTCTCTGCCTTGCAAGCTCTGATATTGGGAGCAACGTGTATGTATATGTAAATGTATAGACTAAGGGCATGGCCTCCAGAGACATCAGACTTCCTCCTGGAGGCTCACTTAGGGTAGAGGTATAGGAGTGGCTGTAGGGTGGTTCTAGGGCTAGTGCAAGAGTAGCTGTTGTTCAGAAGAGTAAGGGAAAAGAGGACTTTGAGAAATTGCTCTTTCTTTTCTGGGAACATGGGTCACTGGGGCCAGTAAATCAAGCAAGGCCACTGCTGACTGCTGATGTTGCCTGGGATCTACTTCAGCAGCCATTAAGTCAATTGAAAGTCTCTCATGGACATCAGCTGGCTTTGAGTTAGAGCCCAAGGTCAGGATTAGCTCAAGTGTACCTGGCAGTATGATTTGTGCTCATAGAAGTAACTGGCCTCAATAACAAGTGCTCAACAGTCATGGACAAGCTCACTGCTCAAATTAACTTGCTCAGCTGGACTTTCAAATAAAGCTGTTTTAAGAAAGCAGTGTACCATAGAAAGCAATTTGTTTCTTTAAGATTTAGTACCAAATGCCTAGGTTGATTTTGATTCTATGGAAGGCAGCAACTGGTAAAGTGGGTAATTTGAAACTTAACGTATCTCCCCTCCCTAAGATCGGAACACATTAAAATTAGGTGCAAAGTGCTTCTAATTTGTCAGTCATTCCTCATGTCATTTTATTCCTCCAAGAAAATTGCCTGGGAGAGTGTTTCCTTTTTCCTCCGTCTCCTTTCACCGTTCATGGGACTTTAGGCAGACAAACAACAGCCCACCGCCCACCTTCACATCATCTCCCATCATGCCAGCGGCTGCCTCCAGATGACATCTTTCTCTTGCCATCTGCACAGCAGCTCCATAGGTAGGGCAAAGATAAAGGACAACTGAATGAGCCTTCCATCTGAAAGACAAACTCTGATTCATACCTACACTTAAATTAGCCTTAGCAGAGGAGGAAGTGGAAGTGTCCCAGCACCTCTGAGAAAAAATGGTTCTGCTATTTCCCATAAAGCCTACTAAGGACCAGAAATGGCAGGAGGCAGCCTTTTCTTGTGACGTTTCCATCTCACGTCAATAGCAAACAAGTTCAGATAGGTTGCTGACTTAGAGCCACCAAAAGTAAATATAAAACCAAAGCAAATCACATCAGTTCTGGAGTTTGTCAAAAATGCTTACATTTACATCAGTTCCACAGAGCAGTTTGGAAAGGTTCATAAAATCTGAGCCCAAGGTTCAGGGCTGCACTTCCTGTGAGCTATGCAGAGAGAGACAGATCATTGTCTGCATGCCTCAAAATGAGTTCATGTCAAACAAAACCAGAAGGCTGGGTGAAGCTCAGAGTCATGTCAAGCTACCTGGGAAAAACTGTGCTAAGCAACGCTGCTTTCCAGCTCTAACAAACAAATGTAAGGAGCCTTTAACTGATCTGCCCTCTGGAACTGCAAGACACCAGCCTACCAGCAATGTGTAATTGAGAGAGAATGTATTTATCTATGGCTCAATCACAAATTCTGCTCAGAATGTAAATGCACCGGTGTTATTTACAATGTCAGACCTCTAAACCAAGCAGGAACTACTTGGATGCTTTAATAGCAGCTGTATTCTCTCAAATGCAGCAGCTCTGGCTTTGCTTTAGTGGATTGATTTCTCCGAGAGTGGCCAGCTCAGGGTAAAAACACCCCAATCTGCTACTATAGTAACAGGTATGCAATGCTACAAAGGGATGGATGCAGGAAAATGGAGATGGAAGAGCAAGAGAAATTCCTTCCGGGAATTTCATGTTTTTTATGTCCGTTAAGAGCCTGAGCTTTGGGTACTCTGATGAGTATGTGTGTAATAGACAGTGCAGGAATCCCCACAAAGACAACAGAGCCACACTCCATCATCCCTCACGCATCCCCAGCATATACCTTTTCTGCAGCAGGAAGAACATAGCTTGGTTTTCAGCCATTGCATTTACCCATCATCTCTGGCAGAGAAAGGAAAAGGAGGTTTTGATCAAGTTTTGATTTTTAAAATGAGCAAATAGATGTGGAAGTCACAGATGGTGAATAAATACAGGGCACAGAATTGTCATTTGGCAACCACTTCTCCTGACCAATTTAAGAGGGATATGCTGTTATCTAGCTTGGTTTAGGGAAAATATATTCTGGGCAGCAGTTAGTCATTTAAGAGGCCTCATTGTTTCATAAAATATATTTGGGTTTGACACAAACAAAATTAATTCAGCTTTCTAATATTGTGTTTGAACCAAACCCAAAATATGTGTTGTGAACATTTATTCTTTTATGTCATTTACTGATTCCAGGTTCTTTTCTGAAGGCTTAGATTCAAAAAGGGATTTGACACAAAGAAAGAACATTTGGGGTGACTGCAGCTGGTGCAGCAAACTCCATTCTTATGCACTGTTTTGAGATGTGTCTCCAAATTATCTGACAAATGATATGTTCCAAATTAAGCCCCTCATTACCCATGCTTTTCTATCGCTAAGTGCTTCACAGCATTCTTCATCATTATACCACTGTATTCTGGGGACTTATTAGGCTTTGCTTGTTGGGTCTAGCAACTGAAGCAGAGGATTTGAATCAGGCATAGCGCAGCCAGCAGTTCTGTCAGCTGAGTCACTGAGCAACTGCATTTAAACACTCACGCTTGGTTTCCCGAGTGACAGACAGCCTTTGAGGAGATAACGATCTTGTGAAACACCATTGAGACCTCCAGCCCTCCTGATCCAGAGGCCTCTCTTTTCCCAGCTACACATCATCTTGGGTTTGTTAGGATAATTTGTGCTTTGGATGCTGAAAACAAAGGATGTGGCACATGAGTTGAAATGCAGAAGTTTTTCCTAGTAAAGAAGTAGCTTGTTGACTCCCATCTCATCCTGCCAAGCGCTGCTGTGGTATAAAGGAGCTGTTTGGCAGAACAGGTTGTGCAGCAGGTCTTGCTCTGCACCCTGGTGACTGCAGTCCCTCTTAGCAAGTGCCATGAAGCCCACCATCAGTTACCACTGTGTGCAGCTTCTGTGCAACCTAGAAGGCACTGGCCACCACAGTTAAGTTCTGGTCCCTGACCTGCAAATCAACCCTGCCTTTCCTTCCCTTCTCTTTCAGAAATGTTCCTTAGTCGATGGCTCCTGTAAAATCCTATTTCACATCATACAGCACACAAACCTTCCCATGGTTCTGGGTTAGGCGAGGTTCAGCATCAAACTTCCCTGAGTCCAATTGCCAATTACTGACACTACAGATGACAGAGGGGGCAAAAATCTAATCTCCACTTAGACATCAGTCCTGTCCTCCACGTCTGTGTAACTTCAGGGAGGGAAAGGAATTGAGCACAAATATTTCAGGACTATGTTTGGGCTTCCCATTCAGGTTCAGGACCCTATGATATAAAGCTCTGCTGAAAATCCCCCTCTGTAACCAAAGTGAGCACAGATCTTTAAAACAAATGAACAAGCCCTATTCTGCTGTACACTATTCCTCATCTGGTGGTAAATCAGGACTGTTCATGTCACTGACTTGTAAAACACATCCCTCCATCCCAGACATAAATGCTAATCAGTGGGATTTCTGCTTCAAATTAGTGACGCCAAAGCACTTCGAGATCCACACATGGAAAGAGCCACAGAGGCCAAAGTGTTACTGTTCTCTTTGGGCAGTGTTTAAAATAGATACCCTTGAATAGCTCTGTTTTCTCCTAACAGGTAGTTTGGTGAATGAGCCCTGGTGCCCAGCCTTCCTCAGTAACACACGACGGCAGGAGCAGAGCGCTATGAAGCTCCTCCACAATTACAGTCCTGTGCTGGGGAGAGGCAGTGGGGTGTTAACAAGTCTCAAAATATACATATGAACCAGAGAGATGAGGACTTTCATAAAAGCCTTCAATGAGAATCCTGGTCAAGTCTAAGATACATATCTAGTTTATTCTCTGTCTCCAGAGATGAAAGCAACTTCTGATGGTATCGTCTCTACTCACCACATTATCATATCAATGATAAAAAGAGCAATCAAACTTCTCAGCTTTGGAGCTCATAATGCAATTATTAATACTTGTCTGTTTTTTCCTCCCTTAGATGGGTATCTATATCGAGGAAAGGCAGGCAGCTGAGGAGGAGAGAACAATGCAAGAGAACCAGTGCAACTAACTGCACCATACTCTGCATTAATGCATCTGTGATGAGAAAAGTTGGCTATGGCTACAGGTATGGAGCCAGGAGATGGAGAAGAACAGAGCACTCCACATCATCCATGGCCTTGAAACATGCAGCACCAAACACCCTCCATGGTCACATCAACCCCACCAGATGAGACATGCTTGTATCTCTCCTCACCAGCAGGTTTCCTGAAGCTTACTGCATCCAGAGAATGCCTCAGGAAGATGTGCTAGGGAACTGCTATGGCGTCAGTTGGTGTTCATCATCTCTGTGCGATCTGGAAAGGTGAGGGATGCCACACATGATGGGAGGGAGACAGTGAGATGTGTATGGTGCTGCTTTGATACTGCACAAAGGGCCTTCTGCAATAAAGAAATAATAGTAGCTACGATTAGCGGCAGATTTAGAACTAGGGTATCCCACTGGGTTATACACATATGGTCAGGATCTTCCTCACTTTGTGGATGGAGAAAGAGGATGAGTCACCTGCAAACACACATCAGGATGGGTAAAAGTGAGAGTAAAGTACTTTTCAACAGTGTGATCAGATTTGCAAACAACTGCTCCAGCTGAATATCACAGGCTTATCACTGCAGGTAAGAGGAGGTCAAAGCAACTAACTTGTCTCACCCACAGCTGATGTTCACAAAGTGCATAAACTCATGGTCACTTTTTCAGGAACTAAAGGACTATTCTTCTTTATTTCAGCTATTTAACTACTGTAGCAGTGACCAGCCAACTCAGGAAGTCAAAAAGTCAGGATCTGTTCAATTTAAGGGCATAAATTAAGGGTGAGAGAAAAAGATCTATCATCTTCTCTAAAAAGACACCATCAGGTGACCAGGAATCCTGCCCTCGTTTATTGTCCTTTACATGTGGTACTTTGATGCACTGTTATTTAATAAGACACGTAAGTAAGATGCTGCTTTTTCAAATCCTTAAGTCCCACTTCTCATCCAAGTGTAAACTGAAACATATTGCATGGGATTCCCCACTGGTAAAGAAGTGTTTCATTCACCATTGTTAATGTTGTTGAGAACTGATTAATGTAAGGTTAAACAAAATATTTACTTAAATCAATTTGTAATAGTTAGAAATGACACTCTTCTAACTAGCAGAAAAAAAAGCAACTTGACTATCAATCATCTGTTTACTACTTATGTATCCAAAGATTTCAAGGTTTTCCATTTAAAAAAACATATATATATATAATTTGAATTGATAACTACACTATAAATTGTCCATCCATCCAGGCTTGACATTTTTCTCTGTGTACCTTCATATCCACGTTGGACATCTTAAATTCCTAGGCTGCACATGCTAACATCATCCCATACTGCTTATGTGAGCATCCCTGCTCCCATCCTGCCTATGTGAGCATCTCTGCTCCCATCCTGCCTATGTGAGCATCTCTGCTCCCATCCTGCCTATGTGAGCATCTCTGCTCCCATCCTGCCTATGTGAGCATCCCTGCTCCCATCCTGCCTATGTGAGCATCTCTTCTCCCATCCTGTTGCAGAGTGGTCATGGCTCACACTCTGTCCTACAATCCCCCTCCTGCGCTTCCCAGCTCTTTGGAGCACTCTCTCTTTTAGTCCTCCTGGCAGAAGCCAAGAGGTACTTAATACCAACCCTCTTGGCACCTTCACTCTGGGCTGCCTGTTGCAGGCTGCCAATACAAGTGCAGCAGCTCCAAACTGCCTGGCTGCGCCAAGAATTCACTCCCTTGTGTGCAGCTCACCAGCCAGAGGCAAATACATGAACTTTAGAGATTGCCTAGAGGGAATATTCCAGGAATTTAGATTCTAGCCCCAGCGGTAGGACCGTACATCATTAAAGCTGCTTCTCCTGCCAACGTAAAAAGCAAACATCTATGATTTAAATCATGGTTCTCTGGTGCCTCATTTAAATCACTTGGATGGAAATCAGTCCGCCTTGTCACCATGGAAGAGGTAGAAAGGGAAGTTGTGGATTCATGAGTCCCAGGTCAACGCTCTGCACTGGATGTGGACCAGGTGACAATAAATCCTGCAAGGCACAGTATATAATAAGCAGTTTTATGAGGTGTGGCACTGATGCAGTCTGGTTCCTACAGTTGTGTGTGTTATGTTTGGAGTTTCTCCTGTCTGTGAAGTGCGACTGTTGGCCAAAGCTTTTCCTGCAGTCACGATATGCAATACTGTGCTCTTTTGGTGTCTTGTAAGCTCATTAATCAGACTTCTTTTCTGTGAGCACTTTCTTGCAGTGTGAAACGCAGCTGCTCTTTCTGCAAGCCTTTCTCTCTCTTATTTTGCACATATTTTAAAGAAACCTGCACAAGACACAGCAGTGGAGCAGTGGCATTTGCTTTTGTTGTCCCCTTGTGTACGGGACACACTCAGAGGCACACAGCATGGAGGAGAAGCCTTGAGAGCATGTGTCTGATGGCATCATCCCAGGAGCAGCTCAACCTGGACCCATGTGCCCATACACATTGTGAGAATGCTCTGTGCAGCTTGTGAGATGCAGGCACACCGACACTTAAATTCAACTGGTTTGAATTATTATGGCTGTACATTACCCAACAGCAGCAGAACCTGCCATGTAACAAGGATTTGTTGGCTCCGCATTTTCCTGCCTCTTTGATTTTTTGAAAGCAGCAGGTTTTGTTGCCTGTGTTACCTGTAGAAAGAGACAATATTTAGCATGAAAGCAGGTGTCAGAACCCAGCCCCAGATGAGTACTTTGTATGCAGGCAGCTGCCCACGTTTTGACAAACTTGTTTGACACTTCCAGCCCTGGAGAGGTGTTGGAGAGGTGACAGCTGATTTTGGTCTCCATGGCACTGCATTCTGATCGCTGACACTCACAAGTGCTGTTAAGAAATCTGCCTGGCTTATGTACAAATAAATAATAAAGGGAAGAAAATAGAAAGATAGAAGTGATGTCACATCACTGCTCTCACCAGGACAGGTTTATGGGAGCAACACAGGGAAGAGGACAAAGGCATAAGTCACCCTGGCTTGCTTTGCTGCTGAATTTATAGAATCACAGACTGGTTTGGGTTGGAAGGAACTTTAAAGCTCATGGTTCTAACCCCTGCTGTGGCCAAAGACACCTTCCACCAGAGCAGGTTACTCCAAGCCCCATCCAGCCTGGCCTTCCTGTTTTGTGATGTTGCTCTGGCTGCCTTTTCAGCCACCAGGGCTAGAACAACATTTTGGTGTCTCCCACAGTATATAAAAATTGCCATAGCTGATACAATCTGAGCATCCTAAAGAGGAGAAAACCTCCACTTAATGAGCATCCTCAGTCAACAAAAAATATTTACTTAATATGCCTACAGAAGGCTTGGGAGAAACGATCAGAGATTGCACAGACAGGCAGCTTTGACAGAGCCTTAGGCTAGTGGAATCCTTAGACTGGAATTGGGCTTCCTAGATCTAGTGTGAGGTGTCCCTGCCCATGGCAGGGGGGTTGGAACTGGATGATCTTAACATCCGTTCCAATCCAAACCATTCTATGATAAGAAGGTGCTTTGTCTGAACATGCACTTCAGTGGTTCAAGTCCTTATGAACCTATTCCAGCCTTTACTTTCTAACATAATAACAGCCCATTAATGAGGGTTTTATTTCCTATTAGGGGATATAGTTAGATGTATTTTCTCTATTTAGAAAGCCTTCAAGCCATGCTTGCTTGCTTTGTTCCACTTTGTGCTTTTTTCTCTTAAATCTATTCAAGTGGTCAAAGGCAAAAAAATTATTCCTACTTGCATGATAGCAAGGGCAGTGATACTATACTTCTTTCCAAAGACCCTTTTACAGGTGTTCCACTGCCTTTCTAATACTTCAAAACTGAGAAAGAAACCTGGCAGCGGGCAAATGTGAAAGATCTGGTAAGTCACAGCATGAGGAAGGGCTCGAGGAAATAACTGGTGCCCTTCTCAGTGTGATGGGGTCTGCACTGACGCTTCTTCTGTTCTGCTGATGTGGCAGAAAAGCCCACGAGCCCTCCCAGGGCCCTGTCCTGAGCATCAGGGACTGCCGCCTCTCCCCAGGGTACTGAGTCCTTTAGATACAGAAGGGTAAGTCTACTGAGCTGGTCTTGTTAACTTGTACAACTTCCAGACCCTAAATAAGTGACCATCAGCAAAGTCAGTGAACTTATCTCATATCCCAGAGATGTGGGTAAGGGCCTGAGTGTGCACATGCCTTCTCCCACTTTCCTGGTAACACAGTCCCTTTTGCCTGCATGGCCAGCAGCATCGTAAGGAATCAGTAAAGAAATCAGAGATCAAAGAGCATTATGGTGAAAAATGGTGGGTAGTGAGCAGGCTGCACATGCACAAGAGCAAGAGGAAACATGATAAATTTATGCTAAGACCTCTGAAGACAGGGATAAGAGGGTAGAAAGAGAAGTCTGTAGAAGGATATGAATATAATTGGGATATGGTAGGAGCCACGAGATCTGTTAAATTGAATTTCTGTTTGGTGTAACATGCCTTGTATATGTTAATCGCTATGTGCTCTAGCAGCCTGATTTAGTGCTATTATCAAAAAGGGTTCCTCAGCTGCCTTTGTCAAAGGGAGATTACAAATTATTCCAGATAAGTAATGGAACTAAAGACCTTTAAAACTAATTGGCCATTGCGCAATCCTGTTAATATCCTTCCTTGTCTAGCAAGAGCTGAGAAGGCAATTAAGGGCAAATACCAAAAACCCTGTAGCTGGTCTCTTGCATGAAATGATGACTTATACACCCCTGGCTTTTCATATATAGAGGGAATAAATGGAACATGATCATTCAGCATGGCCAAGAAAACTAGCCACATATTAAGGCTTGAGTTGGGAATGGTTTATAAACCAGCCTCTCATAGGCTTGCTACAGAAAACAGGAATTTCCATAGGATCTCTACATTAAATAAGGAGCCCTAGTATTTATTGAGCTTTGACAAGCCTGAGATGTAGTACCCTTTGAGATAGCTGCTTACTAGCAGATCTGAAAGCATTTACCTGCCCAGCAGAGTCTTGATGAGACATGAAATAGATTAGCAGGGCCTGGCTGTGCCAATCTGCCACGTCCTGGTGACAGCTGCTCAGGCTGCATTAGAAAAGGCAAAACCAGACGCTGGGAAGTGCTCTGAGGCCTCCTGGACCTCCCAGTCATCTTTAATCAATCAGGTCCCAGCTGCTGCTTGATGTTACTATTAATAATCACCATCATAACCAGCTGATATTATTTGCATGTTATCACCTCTGTGTACAACCTTTCCCCAGTCCTAAATGTCTTCCAGGTTGCTTGAAAACAAAAGAAAACAGGAAAAGAAATGAAGGTGGGATCTGAGGAAATCAGCCCACTGCTGCTACCAAAATGTGGGAGGCAGCAACGGGCAAAAGCTGCTCCAGAAAGAGCATGGGCAAGTGATAGTGGCGAATCCCTCTGGAAGTGGGTGAGAAAACAGCCCTTCTCGGGACACTATGGGAATTTGCTCAGTTTTACTGTGCATTGATTCATAACATGATTTTCTGAGGCAGTTCCTTGATCTTGACAAACTTCATCCCTTAGCGTGTTTCCTGCTTTGTTCCTTTGTCTGACTACCTTAATCTCTCCTCCATGACCTGCACCAGCTGTTAGATCTTTGCTTTATTTAATCCTGTGTTTCATGTTCACTTGCACAGTTAAAAGTGGGATAGAGTCAGTCTAACAATTAGGACTTCAGGAGAAGATACCCCTTCGACCTCATTGTTGAGCTCCATCCTCCTGCCATGGGCATCTCCCTGAGCCACTTTCCCAAGCATAAGTTTTTATGTTTGTCACATTCCTGAATGCCAGCTGTGGACTGCATCCTCATGGACCACATGGGTGCATCAGCAGTTCACAGGTCTAAATGTTGATAGAGACACAAGAGGTGTGCAGCTTTGGGATTCACATCCTGCATCAAAGGCTGTTCTCTTCATTGTGGGGGGTGGACAGGAAGGAAAGCTGATGGCTTGAGGACAGAGCCAGCTCTGGCCATGGAGGGTCCTGATGGAGACCATGAGTCTCTAGCTGGCAGAAATCAGTTGCAAGTATAGGGATTTCTCATTTTATAAATGAGATACGGCAAGATTAAAAGAAGAGAGATTAAGCTAATATGTCTGCTAGGTCCTAAAAGCTGCCTAAACAGACATGCTTTTGTATTTTATATCCCCAAACGACAGCAGTCGCTTCCTGAGTCTGAACCTTTTGCACTTCATCTTAAGTGCTCTGTTTCCCTTATTGATAACCCAGCATAAACCTCACCTGTGGGAAGGCATCTCTACAATGTTATGGCAAGATCTCCATGAGGCTGTTACCCTAAACAAAGTCTTGAAGGTCTGTTTCTTCCTAAAACATGTGACAGAATTGGTCCTGCGGGCCCAAACAACTAAGGAACTGGGAGAGGGAAAGATCAAAATTAGCCAAGATTGTGGAAAGCGCTTGCTCTTGAGTGGGGGTGCTGTGAAGCTTTAGGGACAAGCTCCAATGGGAATTGCATCTGGCTGAAATTGGCCTGCACCCAGAGGACCTGTGGTCCCTGCAGCACCCAAGAGCATTGAGGCATTGGCCATAACCTCACGCAGACTTTATGCCGCCTTGTTTTCAAGGTTGGTGGTTTGTGTCCACCAAGGCAGTAAACCCACCAAGACTTGGTAAGACTGCTGGGTAAAACATTGATCCCTACGTAGCCCCTGCCCCATGCTAACGTGGTTTTCATGTCTGCAATAAAAAGCCCCCATTTTGGTGTTCAGCAGCTCTTTGCTGCTCAAGTACTTAGTCAGCCCTGGCACTCTTCACATCATTGTAAGGGCAAACAAACACCAAGTGCATTACATTACATATTGCTGCTGCTCAAAACCCTGGTGGGCATTTACGTCTACAGATACACTTTGCCTTTAATGAATTGTTGCTTTTTACCAGACTGCATTTTCCATGTGAGTCAGAATCTTCAACCTCCCTACTAAAAGGGATCTTAGGAAATCTCATTTCAATTTCAAGGACCTCTTAGGGATAGTTGCTAATGGTTATGCTAATTGGCATAGGGTCTGAGTGACAGTTATGTCCTGGAATGATTCACAAATCACATTTTCTTGGAGCCCATTAGCAGACTCATTAACTGTACAACACTACATTGCTTTCAGAAACTCAGATCTAAGCAGAAAATTAAAATTATTTACTAAATGACCTAATAAAATTGAATAAAATGTGCTGAGAAAGTGAAAATTGAGGTATAGCAGGAGCCCAGAATTTAGCTAAGAATAATCTCCAATAACATTGGTGTTCACCCCTCCTCTGGGAATAGCTGTAGCTCAGGTGAGACTCAGAAGCCTGTTTAGATATGAAATCAAATGAGCTCAGATCAACAGCAGCAAAGCCAGTTTGTAACACCCAGAGCTGGCATTAAGATGTGCTGCAGACTTAGCCAGGACTTTAGCCAGCAATGCATCTTGTGGTTCCCCCTCCATGTCTCCCTTTCTCATCCCCTCCATGGTTCCCTGTGCAATCAAAATCCCAAACAGCCACACTTTCCTGCTTCTCTAGTAAAATCCATTTGCAGAGGTATTTATTCTAATAAAAAGTCTTCCTTGGAGTCAAAAGGATTATGGCAAGGAATGAGAGTCTGGGTATTTAATTTTACTTACAGGTGAGAGATAAGACACTGTGAAATTTCAGCCCTGGTTAAGATACATTATCCAATCTTCCTCTGTGCAAACAAGATGTTTCCCAAACTCCACAATATTCACCTGCAAAACAATTTAATGAACACACGTGTAGCATTTTACAAGACTATCAGGTTTTCATGCTATGAAAAACACAAATTTAAGTGTAGGTGATATATACATGTATTTCTACATACTTTTATTGTGGATTGCCAAGATACTTTGTGCCAAGTCTTTGAAGGAAGAAGAACCTGATCTATGATTGTGTGTGAGCATAAAATCATGGAATGGTTTGGGTTGGAAGGGACCTTAAAACATGTAACATTGATGCTCCAAATCCCAGGCTGCTAGCAGGCAAACCCTCGCACATCTGGTAACTACAGACTGAAGATCAGGATCTGCATTATCACCTGATGATGTGCTTACACAGCATTGCCCTAAACTTATGTCCTCCAGATCTTGACTTGTGAGTGCCAGGTGTGAGATTTCTAGCACCAGTTCTACCTCCTCAGTGTACTTGCTTTGGTTCAGGTTTGGCTCTCTGACTAGCAACCAACAGCGTTTTAAGGCATTTTAAAGTTTTTTGGGAGGCCTTCAATGCAAAACTCACCAGAAGCCTGGGTTGGCTCAGATACACTCCCAAGACACAAGAGGATCAGAAATGTCTATTAAACTTTCAGGGAACCTGCTCTCCTATTCACAATTCAAAAAATGTGATTTAGAATCACAGAATCATAGAATAGTTCAGGTTGGAAAGGACCTTAAGATCACCCAGTTCCAACCCAGTTCTAGATTTCTTTTGGTTCTGGATTTTACTGATAACTCTTTAAATATCTTTACCTTAGAAACTCTTGAGCTGTAGCAGAAATAACTGATGAGTGAACAGTTCTCTTGGCACACTGAAGCGCTTGACAAGTTCTCCACAGTTCTCTGTTTCTCATAGGCACTGTTGTACTTGCAGGTCCTGTCGAGGTGAATGAAACACATTCTGGTTTGTGACACTTTTTGGTTGGATTTTTTTCTTGGGTTTAAGACACAGAACAGCAGGGCTTAAATAGAATCCAGGGAAATCTTTTGCACTAAAGAAATCTCAACCAAAAAGAAGCTATTTAAATATAAACGTGCTTGTCAACCGCAGAAAACTTTGGGTTACAAAAGAAGCAATCTGCTAAGAGTGATCTCCAGTGAAATGCTTGGCTTTCTGCTTCACTTCAAAAGAGCCAACTTTTGAAATAAAAGGTTTGAAAAGAAATCAGAATTAAATATTTTGATGCCATAGAAACAATCACTTTGCATGAAAAAATAACTTTGGCTCTAGCACTTTGGAGTGGAGATGCCTGAACTTGTCATGCTCTCAGTAAATCTGTGTCTTCAAAAACACTGGGGTTTTGGAGTGTCCCATATTTCTAGCATTCAGATCTAACCTTTCACTCTTAGTCACAGTGGGCTTTGACAGACAGCAGACATGCTCTGCTTGAGTCACTGCAACTCATGGATACAAGCCCAAACTGGAGAAACTCTTGGAGAAAAGGAGAGTCCTGAGTGATGGAGAAGTCACTCCTGCCAATGCCACAGCCACATGTCCTGGGATGCTGGGTTAACACATCCCAGCAGGTAGCTGCCTGTAGAAGAGAAGGCTCCTAAAGGGGAGACCTTAGAGCAGCTCCAGTGCCTAAAGGGGCTGCAGGAAACCTGGAGAGGGGCTTGGGACAAGGGCCTGTAGGGACAGGCCAAGGGGAACAGCTTGAACCTGCCAGAGGGGAGACTGAGATGAGCTCTTAGGGAAATATTAGGTCTCAGCTCCTTTGCCTCCCTCTACTTCAGCTTCCCTGAGGCACATGCCAGGAAGCACTGAGTCAGTGGTTCTGAACGCATGGAGCAAAGATGCCACCATGCCATGAGCAGGCCTTACTTTCCAGCCACTTGTCCAGGACTGCTCTTTCTCAAGTCCCTCCCCAGACCATTAGATTCAGTGTGGTGAAAGGTTAACCAGGGCCTGAGGTGAGTCATGGACTGGCATGGGCAGACGTCTGCTTCTGCCAGAAGATTGAATTCTACTAATGTCTATTTCTAATGTCCCACCTACCTTTCCTATCACAAAATTATACCCAGGTCCTGTGAGGGAAATTTCTGGTACATATAACTGCATTCAAGTCCAAAACCTGTGTTCATCTCAGCAGGTCTTTTGAAAGCTTTTCCCTCAAACTACAGTGGAAATTCTGTTTTAATCCACATATTGCTCATTTTCATATGGTCCAGATTTCAAGTGCTTACAAGCAAGAGAGCAATCACACTTGGGGGAGCTGGAGAAGTCAAATCGTTAAAGGCTGTAGTACAAATAGGGGAAAGGGGGCTCCAGGGAGATTTGCTTCTTAGTAAAACCCTCTACTTTGGGCAAAATTTGTCATATTTTCCCCTGATAAACAGGGAAACCTGTAGTAAAGAACCTGGGAGGCTGCTGTCACTGCCACGTAAAACATTATACTCTTAGAGGGATGGAGAGGCATATATATATATACTGTGCATACATGTAATATATATGCCAAAATACAGCATGGTATTTCACTATGGGAAGGCAGTATAATCTGCACCACAAAACAAATCTGCTCTGGGCTTCAAAGAGCCCCTACACAGATTTAGCTGTATTGTGATAAACAGAAATAGCATCTCTAGTTACCTCTTGGTAACTGAGCTTGGCAGGAAGCACCTTGCAACATGGTGTGTGAGGACAGTGGCAGCAGGACCACATCAGGAAAGAATTAAGAGCATAGATGGACATTGCCTCGGGATCCAAACATGCCCCAAACCAGAATGGGCTGAGCATGGAAATTCTGGCCAAAGATTGGCCTGGTCTGCTATCAAAAAATGTCAAAGGCAAATATCTGGCTGCAAGTCTGAACCTCCCTGATGCTCTAAGAGCTGGACCTCCATTTCTGTCTGATGTCTACTCAGGTACCACAAGCAAAGAGCAGCACAGAGAGCAGCCAGGAGAGAGGCACAGCAACTGCATGCCCTTACTGCTACCTACACAGGGAAATAGAAACTTATGTTCTAGGAGCAAAGGACAGCCAGGAGGACAAATTACAATAGGAAGAAGACTTGTGATATAGGAGATCCCAGAAGCCCAGTGGTGCTGCCCAATACCTGCATCTTTAGACCTGCTTAAGCTTCAGGGTGTGTCTGGAAGTCTGTGGAGTCAATGCAACTCCATGACACAAACTTCCCTGCAGTGCCTTTCATCCCAAGCCCTTCTCACATTAGTGACCCAGCTGTGTCTCCAGATGAATTTGCATTTGGCTTCAGAAGCTGCTCAGCATGTTGGAAAATCAGCCTGCTTGTTTAGGAAACCACATGCAAAGTTGGGAGCCCAGCAGTACATCCTGCCCTTGAAAAAGCCATTCTGGCTTGACTTCTGTTTCCCTAGCTTGAAAAAGGGGACAAAAAACCTCTAAACCAAACCTCTCCAAAACTGAAGTGAGTGGAAGGGGCTGCACTCCGGGGCTCTGTGGTGGCAGAGGAGGTGGTCACCTTGCAAGCACCCTTCACTCTTTGATTTTACAGGATCTCAATTTGGCACAACTTGACTGGTGCTACTAGTTTGCTTGAGGAGATCCCAATTTCCCAACATTTTCACTCAAATGTGTCAGCTACAGGCACTCTTTCAAGGCATTCAACCTATCCACAGGCAGCATTATTCTGATTCTTCTAAAGGAGGAAAATACCTAAAGCATTCACCCTTTTAAAGGCATACCCAAGGTTTTGCAGCCCAACCTGTTGGCTGTTGGAGGTTTACTTTGCAAATACATCTTTCCACTCTCTTTCTGTGCCTGTAGTAATAAAAACAAGCCAATAATTTAGCTTCCATGACTGCTGTACTGAAGCTTGTTTTTTATCCCAGTCTCTTATCTTCTCCATTCAGAGCCAATGTATCTTATTACTTTGCAGCAAACATGGTCAGAGATGAAAGATTTTGTCACATATTTTCCCTCATATTAAACCACAAGGCTTTATCCCTTCTTTTTCATTTTCCAGTCTTGGATTTTATTGTTTCTGACTATCTCTGCCACATGTGATTTTGGCTTTCCTGTGGATGTGAATATGTGCATTTCTCTGTTTATCCTCTTTATCACAATCAAACAAGAGTGGGAGCACTTTAAAATAACTGGCCACAGAATGTTGTTTCATCAGTTATTCCTTGCAATAACCTCACCGGGGCACACTCGGGGTTATGCAGATACAAGAATAAAACATTTTGGAAGACTTGCAATATTCCTACACATTCTCTTTACCTGTTTCATACATGAGTGTGACACAGCAGGAAAAAGATCACCTAGAAGCAGTAGTACCAGGCCAGCTCCTGCCCACACCAGGACAGGGAAATGGACCCAGAGGACAAGAGCTCAGGCAGATCTCCCCAGGATGCTTTGGGATGCTGTGGGACTGCCTAAAGTGAATCATTTTCCCCTCCCTGTATCAGCAAAACACAGCCCAGCTGCAGGTAGGGATTAAAATTCCTGATTTCTCAGTAACACAGATAATTATTTTCTCCTCTATCTTCTCCCTTCAGATCTCAGATTTCTTTGTGTGTGTGCAGGAAAGGGCTGGGTTTGCTCTGGAGTCAGGGAGCATCATTTCTATCCTGCTGAGGGAGAAATGAAGGTCGGAAAAATAATCAGAGCTTTGAAAACTATTTAAGTAATAATAGTTCATCTTTTTAATTTGTACTTGGAGGAAGGGAAGAGAAGCCAGAAAGATCAGCATGCCTGAAAGATTAGTATCTGATTTGAGTTTAAAGGAGTAATCGCATCACCTAATTCAGTCTCCTGGTGCCAGAAGCCATATTTCTCTGGATAATCAAAGAACTAAGGTAGTTATTCTAGAGCGAGACTCAAACTGTGCTTAAACTACAAAACTCACAAGCACTGCCCATTGTTATTCCATTTTTCATTCCTTTTCCACTGGGGTTCCCCTCCCATTCTTTCTGCTTTCCAGAAGGGAGCTGGGGCACATTTCTGCCAGATTCTATTTAGGACAGCCAGCAGACAAGGACAAGAGTGCATCACACAGTGAACCCCTTTCAGCTCACTGGACATAAGTGGTGGCTTGAATAAGTGTCAGAAGACCACTTGCTTTGTCTACAGAGAGCCTAAGCAGTGCAAATCCCTTTATGCCCCACAGTGGCTTGGGGTCTGACATCTCTAATGGATACAGTGACAGGGGTTGAACTAATTCAGTGTAGCACTAGTATTCCCAACAATAACCACACCTGCTCCTTCCACAGGAAGAGCAAAAGCAGGTTCAATTGTTTGGCAGTCTTATACAAGCACAGAAAGCCAAGGGATGGCTGAATCCCTGCAGGGTTGAGTTGGCAACCACAAGACCTCTCCCCATTTCACAATGAGTTTTCTAGGCAGTGCACAGCGGGTCAGCCCATTGCATCAGTGTGACTTTCATCGGGTACCAACTGTACAGAAGAAAAACTGTTGGGTTTGGGTGTGGTGTTCTCTGAGCCACAGTGAATCCCAGAATCCCAGACTGGTTTGGGTTGGAAGGGACCTCCAAGCCCCTGTGTCCAACCTGGCCTTGAGCACTGCCAGGGATGGGGCAGCCACAGCTTCTCTGGGCACCCTGTGCCAGTCCACCTTTATGTGGTTATTTTACAGTTGCCCAACCACTGTTTAGCTGAAACAGTGGTTTGGAATGGTAGAAAAGGACATCCAACAGGGGACATCACTGGGTGTGAATTCCTATTCACACCTTCATACCTTTAATTAGTGTCAGTGGAGTCATCAATGGTGCATTAATTACATTAATTACATCTGAATGACCGCTACAATAACTTTGAGAATAAGTACAGTTTTACTGGAGTGCCAAGGAGGACATACCTTCAACAAAATATCAGCACTGAGTGTATTAAGGAATAACTTGTGATTTAAAGATTTTAATCTTAAAATAGAGTATATTACAGTAGCAATAGAAAAGATGAAAAAAAAATGAAAAACCCACTGTAGAACTGCTGCTGGTAATTAGTTACCAGAAGTTTCCTACAAGATGGAGCTATAAATACTTCCATGGTGGGCATTAAGCCTTCCCAAATCTCATCTGATAGGCACCATCTGTTCTTCCTGCCTTTGCTGTAAGTGAGCGTGCGTGACTTGAAAGCACAAAGGCACATGGAGCAACCTTGTCTAGTGGAAGGTGTCCCTGTCTGTGGCAAGGGTTGGAACTGGAGGATCTTGAAGGTGCCTTCCAACCCAAACCAGTTTGGAATTCTGTGCTTTAGCCCACAACAGATGGTGAGTCTTCAACAGGTGAGTTAGACCAGGGATGGGCTCAGTCACTATCGCATTTGATCACAGGGAACTTGGGTGCTCTTCTAACGTTGTTCAGTGGCTATGACTGAGTGGAAAGATTCTGGGTGCCTGCAGCCCTGTGTCAGTGGACTCGACAATGTAGATGAGGATGTGTCTTCTCGGATGGTGCCTGTCCCAGGCAGCGTGGAGGTGTGATAGTAGCACAGGTAGATATGCCTGCAGTAGCTCTGATCTGGCACAGGAAACTGATGAGCATTCTGCAGCACGTCTTTCCCAGCCAGCTAACTGCAGAGATTTGGAAATCACCACTGGCAGGACAGGCAAGTCTGAAGTGTTGCCCTTTGCCTGGCTCCCGATTGGAAGAGGACCAGTTTCAATTACACTCCCTTAATGTCCTCATGCAAAAAGAAACAACTTCCAAACAGTACAGGGATGAAAAACTCTTGCTACAAACAGCATTCTGCCTCTGAATGTGATCAGTGTTGGTGTTTATTTATTTATTTACTTCCCATTGAGGCATTTTCCTGGCCATTAGCAACCCTGTGCCTCCTGTGAAGATGTGCAATACCTCTAACACAGTAGAGCAGACAAGCAGCAAGAGCTGCGGAGCTCCCCAATGGTTAAATCTATAGGAAACCTCTGGTGTTTAATGAAAACCCTATGGAGACCTTTATATTAACTATGGTTTAATGCTCCATAATGGCAGGGAATAATTTATCTATGAGCAACAGCAACTCCTAGTTCTCTGTGCATTAAGAGTTATTTATGAGGGAATTTTAACAGTTTCACACTGGCTGGTCATTATGCTGCTGAAGGCCAACTGTTAGCAGTGGTAGCCTGAGAGCAGAGAAATGCTTACCCTGTCACTGGCAAAGTGACATGGAAGCACTTGCATGTTGATGTGTGCACAACTGGAAAAAGGCAGCAGAAGAAAGAGCTCTACAAGAAACCTTCTTGGACAACAGAGCCTACTTCTCACCTCACTCCCACCAGCTCTGCCCCAAGGTTCCTTTCTCTGGTGGTAATTTCATCTTCCTCTTGTGTCTGTGTCCAACAACTGTGCTGGAGAAGAGGTTAGAGAGCAAGAAGGACATAGGAAACAGCCCAGAGACAATGACGAGCTGGAAAGCCAAGGCAAAGCATCACAGGTAGGAGATTTGCTGTGGTCCAGCTGCACTGAGATGCTGTTGAGGCAGGCAAGTGTCCCAGGACAATAGAGAATGGTCACAAGGTGGCCAAACAGAATGGGGTAATACCTGCTCTTTCTGGAGCATGCAGAACACTGTACAACCACCTAGTTATCACTTCGGGTCCAGGTGTGTTCTGCACACAGGCTGAGGGACCAGAAACCACGGCAAAAGTGGAGGGCACAGCCACAAAGTCATAACAAAGGCTCTTATTGCAGTGTGACAGCAGACACAGGATGCTGGCAGAGGAGGATGGCACTTAGAGATGGATGCGCAGTGCCACCAGGGCAGATAAGCTGGGATAAGGAGGATGTAGAAGTTCTAGACTTCAGCTGGCCAGAAGTGTCAGTTAAAAGATGAGGTTTAGGAATGGGACATAAGGTGAGTAACCATGGAAGTAGAAGATAACTACAGAATGGAAAGAGCAAAACCACAAATAAAAAATAGGAGATGATGCAACAGAGTTGAACCTTTGTGAGACTGGGATGTCAGTGGCCTGCAGCAGATGAGGACCCTGCTGCCAGGCAGTCCTTACAACCTGCTAGTAATGCTCTGGCCTTGGCAGATCAGCAAACACTGCCAGAAGAAACTGAATAATGAATACTATTGAAAGGAAGCATGTCAGAACCCCAGACGATACTGAAAAGACTCAGGCTGTGGTTGGAAGCAAGAAGTTGTCCTTTAGGCACACAGGTTGAGCACTGGTAGTAGTTGTGGCAGCAACAGAAGGAGGTTTCTTACCTCAGATTTGTTGTTTGGTTGGTGTCTTGTTTTTCTTTAAAACTTTTCTCACAAACCCCCTGGTTTTAGAACCAAGGCTTTTGGAACCCTGGCACAAGAACAACTGGGTAAGATGGAAGCAGGCTGCTCCTACACTCAGAAGCTGCAGGATCTTCCTCCCGCAGTGTCCCTAAGGCTTGGATCCTGGCTCAACTCTCGTGGCTGGCAGCCACAATACACTGCCCAGCAGAACAAGCAGTTGTGTGCTGACAAAAGTATTGGTCTTTTAGGAAGCTTCAAGCCCCAACTTGTCCAGAGTTCATTCTGTTGGCAATGTTCAAGCCAGAAATGAACCCATCCTTTTTATTCTCCTTTGTCCCAGAGATCAGCAGGTTCTGTTAAATTCTGTGCCAGATGTGATGCTGCACAGATTTGTAGAGCAGATGTGCTCACTATGAAGGCCCTGCAGCTAAACCACTTTTTCAGGCTGGAAGTTCACATCAGGAGAATTTACTTAAGGGAAAGATAACTCCTTGTCTGTACATATGGGTTTGCTGAAGCCAGTTAAAACACATTTGCTTATCAAAAGGAGCATCATCTGGCTTTCTGGATTCAGCCCAACAGGAATACTAAAAATAAGCCACGACACAAACCCATTCTGAATCTTAAAGACCATATTCCAGTGTATGGGCTCTCTTCCACCTTCAAACAACAGAGGACACCCTTAGCATTCATCAGATCATCATTTCTCCATAACCCTATTCATAGAAAGTGCTCAGTCACTTTTGCTGAAACCTTCAAAAGGATTCAGGCTGACACAGGTACCCAGCACAGACAATATCAGCGTAAGCCATTTGTTTAAAAGATGATAAAAAGATCTTATAATGGGAAGCACTGGGCCAGCACAACTGTGAATTGTGGCTTTGGTACATATTCAAGCTGAACGATACCTAGGCCCAGGGAGGAACTCCTTAAGATGCAAATATTTCTATAAGCTATAAAATATATTGCAGATATCAGGGAAAAAACGTGATGCTTTGGACACCAATCTCCTGACTGCAGGGAGAAACTCAGGAATTTCAGCATTTTCTGAGCAGATCAATATCTTCTTAACTGAATCCATAAAAGTCACACTCCCAAAGAAACCCCCACCTGCTATCCCACTCTATCACCTTTTTCTCTCTGATATCACCTATCAGACATGGATACTAGCTGAAAAGCCATGGCAGGGGGTTGGAACAAGATGATCTTTAAGGCTCCTTCCAACCCAAACCAGTCTATGACATGATTCTGTGATATAGCCCTGGAAATGCCAGTTGTCGATTCCCACAAGATTTTTCTGATATGATTTTCCATCCTTTCAATAAGAGACAAACCTGAATAAGATTTTCCAGGGTTGGACTTGATCATTTTCCATCATTTCCTCACAAAACACTACTGTATTTTCTACTAACAGCCAGTAACCATGGTCTTAACACTGTGCCTTAGAACATTAACCAAACCTCCCAAGGTGTATATGAAGCAGCAGCATCGGCTCACAAACGTGTACTTAGCTACATTACCTGGATCAAAGCTGTAATTTTCTATTTACAAAACCAGAGCTCATTTCCATCTAGTGCAAGCTTCTAGAAGCCCACAGGACTGTGCTGCTGTGCAGCTGCCTTCAGAGAGACTAGATTATTTTATCTAGTACTCAGAGGAAGTAAATGCCTGAGTCACCTGCCTTTTTCACTGCTTCAGAGGGGAAGACTTAGCAGAAGAAGCAAGGCAATGAGAAAGTCCATTTGTGAAAAGCCCTCAATATACAAATCCTCATCTTACCTTCCTTTTTCTTTTCCTGAGCATCAAATGAAACAGATGAGCCTTGGAGAGTCACTTCCATCTCTCTCCATATGTCTGGTTGAGAATGAACACTTCTCTCCTTGAATTCTTTTGGACTTTCTACTCAAACTCCAGACACCATCAAACACTGAGGAAATGCACCCAGCAGCAACATAAAGGCATCAAAGGTGGGATAAGAGGAGTGGCATTTGTGCAAGCCTCTGCCTAGCAGCATACACCTGGAACAGACTTTGGGAAGAAAAGTGATTTCCCAAGATTTTTCAAATCAAGCTCATTCAGAAACAATGCTGGAACAACTGCATGCTGCTGGGAAGAGTTAACCTTTGAATAGGTTCAGCAAACTCTATTTTCTTTTCTATAGAAACAATAGCTGCTCGATCCTTTTACATGTTTCTAAGCTGCTGTAGTTGGAATTTTGCTATATACAACTGCAGTGATTCACACTGCTGAAATTACTTATTTACACTTGTAAATTGGGGACTTTTATGAAGCTGTCTGAAAATCAATGCAGGTGCTTTGGTTCATTTAACAGTTCTCCTATCCACCTTCTGGTTTTAAAATGCACCCCAAAATCAAGCCTTCATTTCCATATTAGACAAGTTACAAATATATAACATTTGTACATTTTAACCTTATTTTGACCTCAGATAATGTGAGAGGTAAGATATATTCACACAAGGAAGTGAAGATGTTCATAGAACACTTGGAAGGGAATGTATGTGCCAATTTTGATGAGTCTGTTCTGGACCAGGGCTGCAAAGCCCTGGTTGCCATTTCAGCTCTGCTGCACTTCTGCCCAAGCTCTCTAGAGGGAAGCTAACCCAGAGTAAAAGGAGGGAAAACTCGTGTGACACATCCCTCCTCCCAAGCTCCTTTCAGCTCAGGGTCTCCAGGAACTGCAGAGAGAGTCTGTCTGCTTTGAAACCCTCAGATTCATTTCCATGAAGTCATGGAAATAGGGGAAAATTAGTGAGCAATCCATCCCAATCCACCCTCCCTCCTCGAGTTTTATGGATCTCCATGTCCTCCTCAGCTGTTTATTTTCCAGGATGTCATAAAGGCAGTAACAGACAGAGTTACAAATTATGAGAGATATTTACAAATAAGATACTGTGTAAGTCTAGTGCATCTACAGCAACCCCCTATAGAGTAACATTTGTATAAACTGCTGCTAAAAAGGAACTTTCATGCAAAGTATGGGAGGAGAAAAATCAGTGTATTTCCAGCAAATCAGGTGAAAACAGTAACTATAATGTAATTATTGCAAGGAAGTTGTTTCATCTGTACATGGCACAAAACTGTGCAGCAACAATGCTATTTAAATCTGCAATTTGTCCTCGCTGCCAATATAAAATATAACTGTGACACAAGAACAAATGAGAAATGATCCCCTGGGGGAGAGTAAGTTTAGGCTGGAAACTAGCAGGATCCGAGCAGTAAAGAGAATGAAGTATTTCAACATCCTTCAGCTTGGAGCAGGAAGACTAAAAAAGCCGAGGTGGTTTTGTCTTGTCTGTCATTAACTTCATCTGATTCAAGCCAGAAAAGATTTGCAGTAGGAAAATTTGAGCTTTTGGTCCCATATGAGCTGCTTGTGAATCCAAATCAATGCCTGGACTCATAAACTCAGGTGAGGGACATCTGCAACCAGCCCTTTGTGGGCAGGCATCTGCATCACTCAGATCGTGGCCTGACCTGCAGCAGCTGCAGTATGATCTGAGCATGTGTTCCTAATAGGAATGCTCATTCCCAGAGGAAGCCTGTGTAAGACTAAGTCAGGGCTTTCATCCAAGGTATGTATACTTGAGAAAGACTAAAGTGACATTAGCTGGACTAGATAAACTGAGCTTTCATTTCCAAGGCTGCCAGTGTTAGCTTTTGCTGGTGTGACACTTGAAGGGGAAACAAAGAGATTTTGCTTTTTGACTTTCACAGTAGGATGCAGAAGGCTGTGTCCAACAAAGTAATGTGCAATACCTTTAAAGTTGGATCTGTGGTGGTGTTGCTTGCAGTTTCCTTTTTTGGTTTGGCTTTTTATTTGTTTGGCTGGTTGGGGTTGTTTTTTTTGTTGTTGGTTTGTTCATTTGATTTGGCTTTTTGAAACATGAAAGCCGTCTCCAGCTGATGTACGTAGGGCCCAACAAATCACTGCAAAGAAGAAGAGAGCAATTCTGTTGTGTGTTTATTTGACCTTGCCCCTCTAATTGCAATGGAAAAAAGGCCATTGAAAATGGTTTTGTCTGAGCCCATGCAGGCTGAGGCGAGTCAGCAGGATGCTTCATGCCAAAGCAGAGCTATGTGTGTTAAGTAACAATTAAAATAGTCAATATTTGCTGTGGCAAACATGGGGCACAGGGCTCAGTGGTGCAGGAGGGTGAGTGCAGTGTGTGAACTCTTCACTGCTGCTTTTGATTTAAACAGTTTAGCAATTAACACTATTGTTAATCACTGCTCTCGCAGAACTGAGTTAAGGGCACTTTGCTGGCAGAAGAAAAAGAGATTCCCTACTTGACAAAATATCACAGCAAAAGGCAGGAGGAAATCTAAATGGGAAAGATGGAAGTGAAGAACATGCTGGCACGGGCAGGCAAACCTGCATCTCGTGCTTCAGAAACACAACATACTAATCAGAGGCTGTTCTGAGTGAATGATGTGTAGGAAGACTCATCCTCTTGCCAAAGAGGGGAACGAGGATTCATGAGCTACAAAAAACTGTTTTAATTTAACACCTTTATCAAGCATAGGCTTTTAAGAGGGATCAATTGAAAACATTGACTGTGAGCACAGCAGACCACAGAGAGTAAACAATTCCACTGATTGTGCTCGGCTATACTGTGCCCACTGCCTTCAGGATTTTGGATGCAATTCTTCACTGATGGAATAGCGGTTCGGGCTGGTATATAGTGCACACTCTGATTATAAAAGCAGAGAGGATCTTTATTGTTGCTACGCAACATTCCAACATTGCAATTATTTGACAACTTTATACCCCCAGTTCCCTCAGTTTGTTTTGCTGTCCCCTTAGCCAGAGTACCAGCTTTTGCAGCTCCACTTACTTCCAGTCAGCATCACGTTGCAGTCATGTCCCTCTGCGTATGGGCAACCTATGGCTGCCTCCATGGTAAAAAAAACCCTATAAACAACAAAAAAACCCAATGCACCAACATCAAAACCAAACCCGAGCCCCCCAAAACCCCATCATCAGTACTTCATTCTTGGGACAAGGCTCATACCACAGAGCTGCTTCGCCACCTGGAAAGATGTTTTGCCTGACATTTTGTTTTGTCCAGTGACAGTTTTATTACAGGAAGAAAAATGAATATTTGTATTTGCAGCCCTTGTCATTTCAGTTGTCAGGGAGTGAAAGCATAAAAGTTGCATCAGAACTGACTCAGATGTAGACCAAACCATCCCTATTTCTCTCTCCTGCCCCTCTCACTCCTCCTGTAACTTATCCCTTATTCATCCTATCTGCCAGTGTTTGTTTCACATTAAAATGTCACCCAGAAAGACTCTGAACCATCTTCAGCTGGGCTTCACTGCACAGGGCACTACTGACAAAGTTCTCTTTTTTAGATCTGACTTCTAAGAGTGAGACAATAGTTTGCAATACAGGATATTGGAAACTCTTCTATCTCTCTCTTTTCCACAAACACAGGAGAAATTAAGCTGCTGGATATCTGCACAGATTTATTGAATAACCACTTAGGATGTTGATACATATATGGTTCCAGGTAGCTGGAGGAAAGCAGAGGGTATTAATCCAATAGGATACATGAATACCAAATGTTCTGCATTGTGCAAAGCTGAAGGTGCTGTAATAGCATCTTCCCTTGAGTATCAGAGTTGACAGTTTGCACATCCAGGTGTAACCTCTGCAGGAACTTACCAAACCCTAGGCAGCAGCACTGTATTTCACATTGCATCTGAAGTAACCAGGATCTATTGCAGAGGTGAGGGGTGCCCCTGTCACCATGGCACAGCCATTTCCAGGCAGCAGAAGCAGACCTAGAGTTTCCCAATCACTTGCAAAGACAAAGAATTCAAGCTGCAGGACTTGAACTTGCTCACAGGTTTTTACAGAGGCTAAAAGAAATCAAGTACCTTGCTTTTTGTAAGTTATTCTTTCCATTGCCAACACACCCTGAAACTCCCTTGTAAAACAGTCTAAGTAGTACCACCTTTAGTACAACTAAGCAGACACATGGACAATGATATTTAACTTTCCTACCTCCACAAACCTTTTAGCTCCTACTGCTATTGTGGCACTACAGTGGCACTACAGTACCACAATAGCTATCAGCCTGTGAGGCTTCTCAGCAGTGGAGAAAATAAAGCTAAGCCTTAAAGAAGGGTTTCCCATGACTCCCACCTTTCCACGCGCAGTGCAACTAATGCCAGGTTCAATGAAAACCACTTGGGAGGGGAATCAATCCTACCCACAATAAAGTAGTGACATTTGTATGTTAAAAGAAGAGCATCGCAAACCAGTTCCAGTAATCACCTGTAACACCGAAATGACAGATCAGGGTTTACCAGCTCTGTGATTTATACCTCTCTGGATTGATCAATAATAGGGACTTTCGCCATTTTTTTACCTTTATTATGCAAGAACTCCCATTATCTGAGCCAGAATTGAAAATGCAAAGTGAGGCAGATGTTTATCAGAGCCCCAGTACTCAGCTCTCTGCCCCTTCAAGAATAAGGTAGTATTTTACATTGAAGATGATGTCTGTGCAATATGATTGCTACTAAAAAAGGAACTTGTTAAAAGGTGACCAGCTTTAACTGGAATCAAGACACAGCAGTGTCACCCTGAGCTGAGCCCAGTGCCAGAAATGTGCTAATAGCCCAGTATATTACAGCTGAAATGCCACTTTCTCAGATGAAGCTTGGAAAGCTACAGCTCATCCCTGCTTTTCACTGTGGCTTTGTGGAGATACTCAGGCAGGGGGGCCTCTCACCCCGTGTATGGGAAGCGGGGACAGTCCCAGGGGTCAGGGTGTTTGCTTACCTGGCATTTGAACCTACATGGATCTGTATGTTACTCCTGTAACGTCTTCACAGACATGCCAATGGTGACACGGGATCCTGCCACCAGGCTGCTCGCTCCAAGCAAACCCACTTGGGTTGGAAGAATTTGAAGTTCCCTCTTTCTGTCCCCCCAGAACTGAGTCATGAGCTTCAGGCTACAGGTCCACACCAAGCCCATCACTGCTGCCTTGAAGGGCAGACCTTTCCTGTGTATTGACCTCTATTCTTGCCATGCTGTACAGTACACAAGAAGGCTGCAGAGAGGTGGCAGAGGCAAGGTTTAAAAGCTGACCCAGAAGTGCCTCATCCCACTGGCAGAAGGATATATTTGTACCCTCTTCTCCAACCTCTACCTGGTGTGAAAGTCCCTAACAGAGTCTTTGGAAGCAGATGTCCCTTCTCAGGCGGGCATTTCATGCCACCACTGCTGATCAGGTGGTATAACAGGTTATCTTTAGGGTCACCTGTGATGCCTGCTGATGTTAAGGCATATATGGCTTTTTGGCATCTATTGGTGAATAAAGACTCCAGCTGATGCTGCAGATCATGTGAAGCTGGGAACGAATATCTCTAACATGAGTTTTAGGGTGGATGAGCACCTGCTGCAGGCTTATTGCCACTTGGGCTTGGTGGTTGATTCCAAAAGGCATTACTTGGCTCACTGGGACTTGTTACACTTTTGTCAATTAGATCTTCATTAGGGAGAGTAGTGACAGGACAAGGGGTAATGGTTTAAACTTAAACAGGGGAAGTTCAGGTTAGATATAAAGCAGACGTTCTTCCCTGTGAGGGTGCTGAGGCACTGGCACAGGGTGCCCAGAGAAGTGGCGAATGCTCCATCCATGGCAGTGTTCAAGGCCAGGCTGGACAGAGCCCTGGGTGACACGGTCTGGTGTGAGGTGTCCCTGCCCATGGCAGGGGGTTGGAGCTGGGTGATCTTAAGGTCCTTTCCAACCCAGGCCATTCTATGACCAACCAACCAAGTGACTAAAATGCACCCATGAAGTCCAGAGCCTGGGTCAGCAGCTGTAGCCTTTGTGGAGATAAAGAAATACCACAAAAGTGGGTTTTTTTCTCAAGGTTTTTCATAAGTAACCAAAGAGCACATGAAATTCTAAACCTGAAACAGCCAAATGCCCAAGAGATATTTTCATGTTTACCTTATGTGAATTAAAATATACAATAAGACTTTATGAAATAAGCTGCATTCTCCTCCAGACATTCCCGATGTGCAATAGGGCTCATTTGAATTGGAAAAAAGAAAAGCCTTGGAATCACTCTAGACATAATCTTGGGGATTTTCCAGTAAATTCAGTTTATTTTGGACTTTGTGTGTGGGCCTGACTGAGCTCTGGAAGATTCCAGAGAAGTTTTTGGCACCTCTGTGTTAGGTTTTTCTCTCTGTAGCACAAGTGGGAGCCTGAAACAGCAGCATTTACTGCATGAGATTCACTTCAGCATTACATCTGGATGCATTAATTGTGATCATACTCTGGCTCCAGCCCTAAATGTCTTTATATGTAGATCAGAGGGAAAGAAAGGATGACAGCTCCTTGTATCCATCGTACCAAATGAAGTTTATGTGCAAAAAAAAGAGGAAAAAATGGCGAAATATCTTATCCTCTTCTAATTTCCTTAAGTTTCTCATTTGAACTATTCAAGGTCTTGGATCACACAGTGAAAGAAGGGAGACTGCCTTCCCATGTCCACAAAAGCCTCGCATTGGAGACAGTTGCGTTTTGTACTTCATTTCTCCCAAAGCAGTATGTTTGCTTAGCTTTGTGGCTGTCCCATCTCTCTGTCATATGGCAGACATGGCTTTCTCTTTTACCTACTGAAAAGTACAGAGATAAGAAAAGCACATCTGTGTCTCGGTCATTGCAGGAGCTCAAGGCCAGAGGGAGCCTCAGGAGATTGTCTGGCTTCTTTCCTCACTCCAAGGTAAGATCAGTCCTCCCTGCATCACCCCTGACAGATGTCAGGCACACACATCTGCAGCCAGAGCACAAGCAACGGCACTGAAATGCAGTGAAGTACACCAGGATCCACAGCAGTGACTGTCCATTTGAAACTGTAATTACTGTTGCTTGGGATTGTTTTGTTGGAGATGGTCTCTTCTAGAAGCAATGCTATGAGCTGGAGACCAGGCTATCACTGGCTTGGGAAGCAGGGGAAGCTTGAGACTGTTCTTGCATTCTGGTTTGCACAGAAAAGAAAAGGACCAGAGCAGTAGTAAATGGCCACTTTCACCTTTTCTGCTTTATCTGCATACAGAATCATAGAATAGTTTGGGTTGGAAGGGATCTTAAAGCTCATCCAGTTCCAACCCCTGCCACAGGCAGGGACACCTTCCACTAGACCAGGGTCTCCAGTAGCCTTTTTAGGCACTGGAGCTGCCCTAAGGTCTCCCCTTCAGCAGCCTTCTCCTCCAGGCTGAACCAGCCCAGCTCTCAGCCTGGCTCCAGAGGTGCAGAGCTCAAGCTGTATGTTCCTTTCTGCTCCTGGCATAGCTCTGCATTGCTTTGCTTGCCTTGAAAAAACTTGCCTCTTGCATCCAGAGTATATATAACAATATAGTGCAATAACCAAAAGGAGGTTCTTCTTCCCCTTTGGCTAGACAAAAATATTTCATCTCTAGAGTCTGAAGTAGCTCAGCAAGCAGATTCATCACCACAAAGTGGAAGACAAGCTGATCAACTTGCTGGATGTAGTTTACAATTATTCTTGATCCCTTAAGTCTCACTTTGATAACAGGGTTGGGTGGGATGCCCTCCTTGCCATGGTTAGCCCAAAAAACTGCTTCCTCAAGGGCCAAAGGTACCTCTGAACTCTCCACTGATGCCTTTCAAATGTAATTGCTTTTCCAGCAGGGAGGCTGCTAGAGAGCTGGCTCTGACTGCCGGCTGTCTGAAGATCTGATATTGCCATGGTTAAGAACCAATATGATTATGCAAAGTAAGGCTCTGTGCATGTCTGGGAGTGAGTGTGTGGATGAAGTGAACACAGCAGCTTCCCTGGAAACGCGACTGCTTTTTCTAAGATAGTGAAAAATTTCTGCTGTCAAATGAATACTCCCCGAGTGCTAATGGCAATGGGGATCTGAGCAGAGATTAGGGATGAATCAGATTGCACAAACTGGATCCTTTGTTGGTGTAACTCCATGCCTACCGAGGATTTGACTGCGAGTCTACTCTAGGCTAGACTCATCCATCCTGCTCTCATTCTTTTCACATGCCCATAGGCAAGGAGGCAAATGTCTGTGCAGTCAGGATCCATCCCCTTATTGTGTTGCCTGCAGACATGGCTCCAAGAATAAAATCACAGAATCATGGTATAGTTTGGGCTGGAAGCTCAAAGTTCAAAGCTCCTCTAGTCCAATCCCCTGCAATGAACAGGGTCACCTTCAACTGGATCAGGCTGCTCAGAACCACTCCCAGCCTGGCTGGATCATCCATGGAGACATCCAGGGATGTCTCAGAGCAGCCAGGGGTCAAGGCAAGAGAAGGATCCTTCCCAGGCCACAGTCCCAAGAACAAAGTGCAGTTGGGGCAGGTCTTAAAAAGTAGGTTTTGTTTCCTTCCCAGTTTGCTTTCTCTTCCAGCCACTCTCCCCTCTCCTCTGACAATACATCTTGGTGGGACTAAGACAACACTGACAGCTCAGGAAGCGTGCGGAGTTGGGAAGTCAATGCTGCTTTAAGAAGAGTCGGTGAGAGGCAGAGCAAGGTGTGAGGAAGAGGTGAGTCCAAGGAGACCACAGATAAACCAGACTCTTCCCAGCAGCAGTGCTTTGCAAAAAGGGACTTTCCAGTATCTCCTCTTTGCTGTAACACGAGTATTTCATGCTGGTGGATGTGATAGTCCATGAGAATGAAGGGGAAGAGGAACGCATCAGCAGCTGAGATGAGGAGCAGCGGCAGCCTAAGAGGTGTAAAATGAGTGAGAGATGCCAGTAGGAGGAGAGGAGATGGGCTGTGATGTGCCAGGACACTCTGTTATTTCATGGAGTGCCTGCTGCACCGTGTAACCACCCGCTGCTCCTGGCAATTGCACACAGGCGGGTGGCAAAGCAGAAGGAGGAGGTAGCAAGAGAAGAAGTGGGGCAGCTCTGGAGTTCCATGTTGGTTCCACTCGGTGGGACACATATGGGAGGACATGGGTGTCATTGCACACCCATAGATCTGTTTCACTGTCTGAAGTGAGATGTTTTGTAGAATCAGAGACAGGGAGAGGTGGAAACATGTCAGGGATGTCTGGAGCTGCAGAAACACCCATCCTGCCAGCAGCAAACATTGAGAGGGAGCAGGAATTGTGCACAGGGCCCTTCAGCATGGAGCAGTGCCTGCCAGGAGACCAGACCTCTGCATAGAGGGAGATGGTGGCACACAAGCCCTCTTCAGAAAGCATGTCTGGTTTTCCATCTGTGGATCTGGTTTTCCATCTGAGTTCACACCGGTGAGAGGTTCCCCCAAGACCGCCCCATCACAGCCCCAGTGACAGAGAAGGACTGAATTAGGTGCTGTAACACCTTCCCAAAGGCTTCTACTACCCCATGTCTCATGTGTTCTGACTCAGAAGATGCTGGGACAAACCCCAGCTCCTCTCCTCCAAATAGGAGTCAGAAGGTAGTGCTGACTACCTGATGGCTGATGCAGAAGCATATCATTTTAAGAAAGCTTTCCAGGGTCAATAAAGAAGAGACATGCAGTGAGGAAACTGGAGATGAAGTCCTGGCCCCTCAAGGGTTAACGACATCTTTACAGAGTGCTCAGGAGGGCCAGGATTTCATGCTGTATTTCCAGGATGTGAAATACTATCTCCTTATTTCCGTGATCCAAACACCATCAGAGCAGCCAGAAAATGGATTTCAGCAGATACTGACCATAAGCAAAAGTGAAATAAATACTTCTTTTCCTTTAGGCATGCAGCCAATCCATAAGCACCCAGCATCTGAGACTCCACTCCGCTCACAGATGTCAATGCTCATCCTGTGCCCATTTGTAGCCCAGCTGCTTGCTCCTTGTTCTGCATTTCCTCTGCTCTCTGACCAGCCACGGGACTCCCCAGTCACGTTCCGCTTGCCTGGTGCTCCAGGGCAGTCACACAGATGGGGCTCTATCCCCAGCCCCTTCTCTGGATGTGAATTAAATAATCTCTCAATCCTCATTTGTTCATGAGGTTCAATTTTCTCTTCTGGGGCAGCTCTGGAAAGAAACCAGGAACTGCCCAGATGCCTGCAGCAAGGGCTCAGTCCTGAGAGAGGCAGGAGTGCGTCTCCATCATGCAAGAAAGCCCTTTTGCACTAGTCTGGGATCCCAAATTATCCAAGCTTCCCCCCTAGACAGTGTGTGCTCTACCTGTCAGCCCCTTTTTGCTATTAGCACAGTATTTCACTGTGCAGATGTATCCCAAGAGCTTTCAAAAGCATAAGTAACTCTCTGGAGATCGTTTTGTCCTCTCTTACAAAGCCAGAATACCCACCCACTTCATGGTGCTGCTTTAACACACAGGGTGATTTCCTGACCCTGACAGAACAAGTTGGTATCTGAGGCAAAATAGCCCAGACATCCCAGTGCCAGACTCCAGAATGTATTTGATGAGGTTCCACTGAGTGGAACCATTGATGTAAAATTAAAGGATATCCATCACTGTGTAGCAGCATTTACTGATGGTGCTGCATAAGCTAGTAAATAATACAGAACACTAAAAAGCACATGATTCTGATGGCCAAATGCTCTTCTAGTGACAACAGATTCTGCCAGTAGGGAATCTGGCTCTCTAATTCCATATAAACACAATTAAGGGAGATATATAAGGAACTGGCAACTCAGCTTCTGTAATTGGGCTGTTCTCATTTAGATACAGGTTGAGACTCAGATAATTTATTTGTTAGGGGTTCTTTGTCTTGTGGTGCTTTCAGGATGAAGGGGAATTCAAAGGGAAGACGACAGGAAATAACAGGAAATACCAGCGGGTAAAAATAAAGATTAAGATCCTGGGGGGATTATGTATGTTTTCTTCTTCCTTGCCACCAAGCTCTAAGATCAAACATACTCACCCTAGCATATATCATAGAATCCCAGACTCACAGACTGGCTTGTGCTGGAAGGGACCTTAAAATTCCTCCAGCTCCAACCCCTGCCATGGGCAGGGACCCCTTCCACTGGAGCAGCTTGCTCCAAGCCCCTGTGTCCAACCTGGCCTTGAGCACTGCCAGGGATGGGGCAGCCACAGCTTCTCTGGGCACCCTGTGCCAGTGCCTCAACCCAGTCTCAGCATGCTCTTTCCACAGGTCTAGTCATTATCTCTTCAATAACAAACCGGTAACTCCTCCCATCACCCTGCCTCAGCATCAGCGAGGGGCCCTAATGCTGGGGAAAGCTTTTTGATCTCTAAGTGTCTTTGGGTTGGGGAGGTTCACAGCATCTGCAGCTCCCTGCCACAGCGGCAATCCTCCTTCCCCGACATGTGTGCACCTTCAGTGCAAATGAAACAAGAATACAGCATTTTCAGCAGCAAAGACCTGCAAATCTCCATTTTTCATGCACTGCATTTTCCCATATGCATGAGGGTGATGTTTCAAGCCAAAGGAAAATCCCCAACTGAGGTTTCAAATCCCAGCTCTAAAGCAAGGAGCTGTCTCTTGGAAACTCAAAATTCCTTTCACCCAAGCTGTTTCCTAACCAAGTAGCTGCACCTCCTGCAGAAGATTTCAGCCCAAACACTTAGAATCTTGGAGTGAGATGTGTAAAGGGCTCAGTGACAGGCAACACCCTGGCATGAAGAGGGGCTGAAAGTTGGATGGAGACAAAAAAATGTAAGTAAAACTGAAGATCCATTTTATCAGTGTTTTAAAGGGGCAGAAAAGATTCACCTAAAAGGAAGGATGTGACCGAGGCCAGCGTGGGAATCATATTAATTCAACATCTAGTTATTACATTTAAAAGGAAACCAAACAAAATACAGCTTAAGTAACCTTCAGCTGAGCCAGCTCCCTGGCTGTGTTTGACTTGCCAATAAACAATAAAATCTATCAGTAAAGCTTATTCACACACTTCTATTTTGGGTACCAATTTCAGCTCAAAGATCAACTCCTGACACTTCAGTAGGTGAACTGACAAAAAAGCTGTTTGCACTGACTGAAAAGTAACAGGAAGAGAAAACTGATACCTTTATCACTCTGTGTGGATGGAAGAAGCCGTGGGAGATGTGGCAAGTCTGGGATGCAGGCTGGTGTGGCCCTGGAGGGAGTTACAGCATCCTTCAGCACTGGCTGCATGGGAATGCACAGCTGGCAGCTGATGTGAGCATCGCTGTGAGATCTCACCTGCTGTAGAGGGGAGGAAAAAGGTCAAAACATTTCCCAGCTAACAGCTGGGAATGTAAATGATGTAAGATAATGATTCTTTCATTGGAAACATCAGGTCCTGAGGACACTTGGTTCTCCTTTTTCATGGTGCAAAATAGTAAAGACTCTGTGAGTAAAAGACATTACCCAGTTTTTACCTTACTGCTCCCCACTTCAGTACTGATGTACTAGATTTGGAATGAAGGCTGAGTCTGCAGATGTATCTGTGCAAATAGGCCCCAAGGGGCAGATTCTCAAAGGCATTTAAATGATTAATTCCCTTTAAATCAATAGGGCTCAGGCAGCAAAATATTTTTAGAACTCCAGGCATTGACCTGTAATATTTAGTGAAATCAGGGCAAACCAAAGTAAGCCAAGCCAGCAGTGGCAGAGGTCTGGGAAGATGGAGTAGGAACCACACTGCATTTACACTACTAGCAGCTATCGGGTCCACATGGGCTTGGTGGTACCTGGAAGCAAGCGGCTAAACAGATGCAGCCCAAGGATTTTGTTAGGAGCCTGCAGTCAGCTCACGTCCCTGCAGCCCAGCAAACACTGGCAGCGATACAGCAATTACCACAATACTTACACAGCCCTGCGCACCACCTTGGGATCGAGAGACAGAGACGCAGCTCTGAGTAAATGACGAAGTATCATTATCCCCAGGGTAGAGATGGAGAAGCTAAAAGGTTGCTAGGGGCCCAAGACTGCATCGCAGCAAACAGCAGTGGCAGGAACAGAAACCGGCTTTGCTGCTCCCCAGCACAGCAGCTGTTTGCACAAGCTCAGAAACCAAGCACTGTTTCTGAATAGCCTGATGTTTGGGGATTTCCTGCCAACCAGTGTCTATGAATATCTTTTTATTTCAATGAACAAAGTCTCCTGTCTTATTTTAGTGAACAGTTCCAGCTGTGATTATCCTACATTTATGGAAAAGTAGTGTATGCAGAGAAAGCAGCAAGGTTACCACATTCCAAATTCCAGTTTCTTACAAATATGGTAACTATAATCATACTGGGTCTGGTTCAGAATACATAAGAATGATCAGATCTCAGTTAATAATTTTAAAATTAACTTCTTTAGCTTTAGGCTACATCATTACACCCAGTTTCACATCTCTCTTTCTCAATGAGTGATAACTGCAGTCTTCCCCAAGAAGAATGATGGATTTCCTTGGTGCTTGGATACAAACCTGAGAAAAACTTCCCGGAAATGGAAGAAAACCGTCTGTGTCAGCAGACAGAGCAGAGAGAAACTGCCATGAAATCTGGAAAATCCAGGATTCACACCCTATCTGAAAGGAGTTTCCCAAGGACTGTCAGCAGTTGGCATTGTCCCTTGACAAACATCAAATACACAGTCCAGTTTGCTGACATGACCATATCCAGTGAATATTTTGTACCCCAGCATTATTTGTACCACTCTTCTGGAGCTGACCTTAGCAAATTGCACACTGCAAGTTTAAGCCTACATTTTACTGATCATAAATGCCATCAAAGCCAAGCTACATCCCTATACACACAGTGGTCCAGCCTGCTGGCATGCTCATCTTAAAATGCAAATGAAGCTTAATACTGTCTGTATTTTTCATGCACAATTATACAACTGCCTTGTCAAAAAACCTGGTTTAGCAGTTGTGCCTGCAAAGCAGCTGATGGTTGTGAGATCTGTGGGGATAAGATACAGCTAAAAGGCAGCTTGAAATCAGGGCAAAAAGCAGCACAAAATGCAACAGACAAGCGCATCCACTGAAATCCAAAGATTCAACTCTGCCTAGAAGAGCCAAACGGGCTTAAATTGGAGGATCACATCGTAATCCCATATAAATGAACGTGTGTCATCTCGCTGTAAACTGCCAGATTATCATTAGTTCATCTTTTGTATTTCCAGGAGAAACTCATTACTTAGCAAGTGAGACATTGGGAAATTATTTACACTCGTGCTGCTGAGAGCAGTGGGCTAATTCCATCTCCTAATTAGCATCACTTACATAAGTAGAGGTAGAGTGCTATAAATAATAGCAGTAATGTGTGCCATGCTGGCACCAGTTCTTTGGCTCCCTGTGCAGCAGTGGCAGCTGCCCCCTCTGGTGGCCTTTTCTTGAGATTTTACTCAAACCACAAGAAATTCTCCTTAAAATTATTCTTTCCCTAAGGCGGAGAGATGGAGTGACCTGCAGAGCAGGTATCCCTGACCTCCCTTCTGCAGTGGGCACCTTTACTTAGCCACCACTTGATGCTTTGAACCTGCTCTGACACTGCTAGGCGAAAACGATTTTTGCATGGGCCTTTAGGGGAAGCAGTGCTCACAGAGGTAAACAAAACACCTAGAAGATGCTGTGCAGGTTCCAGGCAGGAGCCAAGCGACAAGGTGTAATGGATTTTGTGCCACTGGTGGCTCCAGTCTCCTTAACCACTGAACCAGGCTGCAGTCACAGAATCACAGAATCACAGCCTGGTTTGTGTTGAAGGGACCTTAATTCTCCTCCAGCTCCAACACCTGCCAGGGCAGGGACCACTTCCACTGGAGCAGCTTGCTCCAAGCCCCTTTGTCCAGCCTGGCCTTGAACACTGCCAGGGATGGGGCAGCCACAGCTTCTCTGGGCACCCTGTGCCAGCGCCTCAGCACCCTCACAGGGAAGAGCTTCTGCCTAAGAGCTCAGCTCAGTCTCCCCTCTGGCAGGTTCAAGCCATTCCCCTTGGCCTGTCCCTACAGGCCCTTGTGCCAAGCCCCTCTCCAGGTTTCCTGCAGCCCCTTTAGGCACTGGAGCTGCTCTAAGGTCTCCCCTTCAGAAGCCTTCTCCAGGCTGACCCAACCCAGCTCTCCCAGCCTGTGAGTGTTGCACACCTCTTTTGTACTGGACTGTTTGCAGATCTCAGCAGCAGCAGGAGATGCATTTCACATTCAATAGAGACTAGACAACAACCCACCAACAACAAAAACCTGCCTCCCTTCCGCTGGATCAACTAATAAAAGCCTGACTGGTGCTATGTGAAATAAGGAGATGGGAGAACCTTACTCAGGGAAGTGTTCCAGACTTTAGACCTTCCATGGAGAAAAGCAGGTCTCAGACAGGCTCTCTTCGATCCCAGGTGGACCTTCCTTTGGTGTTGTGTAAAGCCAGGCACCTTCCCAGAATGTTGGGTCACTCTTGAAGGCCATGATGCCTGGAAACAAAGAAGGCAAAGCCCACATTCTTCCTTGGATTTAGGCTGATAAATTGGCACCTGTTTGGGAAAAAGAAATGCAAAAGATTGCTGCACACTGGAAATTCAATTGTTTAGTTTAAGCCAGCATTTATTTCAAGGGTGGTTTCTTTTCTCAATGACTTTAGGGACATCTGGGATGCTGGAGAAGGAAGATGAACGGTGTTTTAACATCAAAGCATATACTAAAAACAGAAGTCCAGAGTGCCTTTTTCCTTAAGGCACTGAAATAACCCAGAAACGTTATTTTGGCATATGACAGAAATGTCCCATCCCAAACCACTTTAAATATTAGTGACTTATAGTGTCATATTTTCCTTGTTTCATACGGTTTTCAGTTGGCACACTTAGCAACAGCCAGGATTTCCTAAGAGCATGCAATTGGCCGACAGATTCAGCCAAACAGTCTCAGATGTTAGAGTCCTTATTGAAATGTTCCCAGCACCAACTGCTTGTAACTGTTTAATAAGATGGAACTGCAGTTTGAATGACACATAGAATCAACATTCTCATTTGTTTTCAGGTAATCTCCAGCAGAAATGAATGGAAGTGGTTCTTAGGCAGGCGGTCCATGTTCCAGTATTTATTGGATGCAATTTGAAATATAGGATTTGCCTTAACGGATCATCAGGTCTTAATATAGAGGGAAAATGAAGGTATAAGAAGAGCTGTTGATGAGAAGGGGAGGCCATGTTAAAAGACAACAAAAAAGAAGGAAAATAAAAGATGTATTTCTGTGACTGTAACTAGAAACAATTACTGCATACGGTGGGATTTTTCAAAATCCTTTGGTCACTTGCTATATCCAGACCATTTCCTGCTGTGCCAAGAATGGTCCCTATGGTCCACGATCCAATTTGCCAGGCAGCTTTTTAATGACCCATGCAAGGCAGCGAAATAGTCCCTACATGGTTATTACATCACTCCAATCTCCAACATGTTATCACGTAACTTTCATTACAGAGAAAAGCCTACATCCAAAGTGACTTGCTTAAAAAAAAGCAGTGAAAAGGAATAGTTTATTGGGGTTGTTTTTTTTTTGCTATTTTAAAACATGTAACATCAACTTTTTTCCAGCTCAGTTCATTCTCTTTTTCTCCTGGCTATCATTCTCCAAAGAAAACTGGTTTCTTCTCCAAGTTCTCAAATCCTGATGTTTTTTGTTGTTTGCTGTCTGCTCAGTCTCTCATGTCATCTCAACTTTTAATCATAGAACCACAGAATGATCTGGGTTTGAAGAGACCTTGAAGCTCATCCAGCTCCAACCCCCTGCCATAATAAGGGACACCTTCCACCAGACCAGGTTGCTCCAAGCCCTGTCCAACCTGGCCTTTAACACTGCCAGGGATGTAGCAGCCACAGCTTCAAATACATTCTTTAGGAAATAATCAAGTATATTCTTTAGGGAAAACATGCCAATAAAGTACATGCCACTCCTTCCCCTAAATATAGCATTTATCTAGCTCCCATGCCCACCCAACTGGTGGGTTGTCCATTACAAACTATTTCCCCCCCCAAACCTATGGAAGTCATCAGAGAACACACTTCAAGCCCCTCATTCCCCTCTGCAAAGCCTGAAGGCTTGGTCCATCAGTCTTGATCACCTAAGGGTTGATGTGTGTTGTGTGTTGCATTAGCAGCTCTGCTGGCACTGGGGCCCTTGGGGAGCTCAAGCCCTAGCTGAGGGGCAGTGAGTTTGCAGGGTTGCTCATACCAGGTCAGTCTGCAAGGCACCAGCAGCACTCCTGGGACCAATCTCTTCCAAATGCCATTCCTAAAACTTTCGAGACCCTGTGGCTTATGTGTTGTGCTACAAGAAATTTTAGGATACGGTTTACTTGGCCACATATTTGCCCTTGCACTCACTGGTGCTGCTAATCCTGTCTCCCTCTCCTGTGCTGGCATCTGGCTCCAACCACACTCCCCCCTCCCAGATGCTCTTCTGTTCCTTGTTGGAAAGGTGCCCAGAGTGCCCGGATTCCTCCCGATGATCTTCCTCCCTTTGGGGCGTTTTCCTGATTTAGTACAGATTAATAAGACCACATTTCCCTACAGCTTGCACTTCTTCACTTTTCCCCAGCCCATATGTCCCACAGTTGCATAGCCATCAGGCCCTGTTATATCTGTTGTGGGAATGGCATTGTTAGAGGTGGCAATAACAGAGCAGAAGCTGCATCTGTACCCTGAAAATTATGTGTGCAGCACATAAAACCACCACTTGGGTCAGGACTGGACCCCACATCCCTCTGAGTCCCAGCACAGGATGTGGGTCAGCCCAGAAGGCATCAACAGGGAAAGTAAAGGTTTTGCTGAGAGCCTCCAGGAAAAGCATCTGGCCAGCAGGAAGCAGCTCTGCATGCAACGCATTGTACTTACACTCCATCTTGATAAGTCATGGTCATTTGGACGACTCTGATTTGATCCATCTCACAGCATTCCCTCTGGGTCAGTGGGTATCAGGATTTGCTTTGTTGAGCACTGGGAAAGAAAGCCTGGACCTTGAAAGTTACTTTTAGACAGGTGTATAAAACCAGAAATACACAGATGTAGACACATTCCCATTCAGTTGTTTTCCTTGTAAACTTTAAAGACATCATAATACTTTTATATGTCAAATTCAAACACAAAATTTTGCTGTTATTTTTATTCCCTCTTATTTGATTTTGTATTTCCAGAATGCTACAAATCACAGGTTTTACACCAGGATGTCAGACATAAAAGCATTGCCTCATTTACACACACAAATGTTCGGGATTAAAATTATAGGCTAGTGGCATACATGAGGCAGATTATAATTAGTATCTAGATTGTTGGGTGATGAATTGCAACAGAGTGTTACATACCATCAGCCTTGCATGACGTTGCAGGTCAGAAGTTAATGATCCAAGCAATGCTATTTAGCACAAGTGCTGCAGGACTGGATGGATGATGCCTGTGTGCATGTCTCAGACTTGGTGAGTGGCATATTGCTCCTTGCGCTTTCCCCAGCACTGGAGGCAGGACCTGTGATGGGTGCTAGACAGACCACTTCAGATCATGGAGACTAAGAAGGTTTATCTCTGGCTTTTGCATGTCAGGAGGGATTAAGTAGAGAGAAAGCAGGCAGGAAGCTGCAAAAGAATGAGTAGATAGCTATTCAGGGCTGGAAAATTTTCAGCTGAAGAGGTTTCTTCAGGAAAATACCCACCTTTGGAGATGGAAAGTTCCTACAGGGAAATGAAAGACTTCAGAGAAGTTTTTGCACATACATGGGCTGGAATAGTCTGTCCCACGGCTGACTGTCCCTGCAAAGCTGAGCAGGTTCTCAGAGGCTCCAGTCGCTGCTCTTTCAAGAAGACAAAAATGAGCAGCCTGCACAACTTGATGACAGTGAGGAAATTCAGCACCAGGAAAACCTTCCAGCACAGGGACTACCGTGGACTCATCCCCGTGTGAGCCCTCTGCACTGAGTGCATTTAAACACTGAGTAGTGTTTCTGTAAGCCTGGCAACATTCTTGTTCTTAAGCATATTTCCCTGCTGACTGAGCATTTAAGAAACTGCAGATTCTGTTTAAATGCATGGATCTGTGTTTGCCTGCCTGCTGCTCCCAACACTGACTCTATCATTAGAAGCAGAGCATACATATATACATATATATAGTCATGTGTGTGCTCAGGAGACACACACACATAGGAGTAAACATTTCACTTGAAAAAACAGCCTCCATCTCATCTGTCACTAATTCTGCCCTCCAGAGAGACACAAGTGCCGACAGTGAGACAATTACAAAGGTGATTGAGCTCTGAAATGTATTGTTGCTCCCTTCAATAGTGCTGATTGGCAGTGGTGATTAAATGACTCGGGCAAGGGGAAGTGGCATTCAGAGGCTGACCGGGCAGATCATGGATGCAATCAGCATAAGCATCTGATAATATGTACTAGTTTTCTTCCTGATGTAGTTCAAAGGGAGGATGGCTGCTACTGTCACCTGCTGCTGTGGAGCCAGGTGAGCTCCTGCCTGTGTGGTTAGGATGGAAGCAGGACTTTGGCTATTTTTCCATTCTTTTCCTCACCCCATCTGGTGGTTTCAAGGGAAAATCCAGGTGCTCAGTCTGTATGGCCTGAACATCAGACCTTCAAAGTCCAAACAGGACTTTGAGGTAATTCCCTCACCTGAGATGCTCTGGAGGTGCTGGGCCTTTGGGTTCCTGCTTCTTTTATCCATCTCACTCACCTTGGGTTTTCTTCTTAGTCACTCTCTGGCTCTTAACAGTGTTGGAAGTGCTCAATTGTCGGGAGAAAAGAGGGTTATTGACAAAATTACAAGATGCTCCCCATGGGATCGTACGCTCATATCACATACAGACTTGATTTAAAGCACTCCTCTGGGTTAGTCCTGGTGACATCTGAACCCTCTCTATGAGCCTGGAAGAAGTCCTGACCTAAGGAACCTACTTTTCAGATCTTGCATGACAACTCCCATCTCCAGTGGCAAACGTTTCCTGAGCTATAGGAAATACCAAAACTGTAAGAGTGAAACCAGAAAGAGTATTTACGCATAGTATGATACTCCAAGGAGCAGCCATCAAAATAGATTTCTAATTTAGAGATGACTGTCAAATGCCCAGTAGAGTTAATGCATCATGCATCAAATTTCCCTTTTGCAGGTTTTAATTTTTAACTTCCCTCATAGGGCAGAAACAGATGCATTATTTTAACAATTGCTGACTGTAATTATATCATCAGAGCATCAGCTCTTCCCTCAGTTATGACAAGGCCACGAGAGCAAACTGCCCAGCACAGAAGTGACCTGGTCCCTAGAGGAGGGTGCTGCTTGTACTGTCTTGCATCACAGTCATGTGTTAACCCTCCTCATCCCAGTGTATGGTCAAGCACCATCATCTGGGTGGACTGGAGGGGAGTATCTTCCTCTCCTGAGTCATGGGTACAGATTTCTGCCATGGCAGAGAGTTCTTCCCTGGAACCTGCAGGCTAAAACCCTGCTTTACACCTTTTTATGACTTTAAGGCAATTTCTCTGCAACAGACAAGGGAGGACAGCCAACATGGGTGAGGTTAAGGAAGGATTTGGAACTTCCACCATGCAGCCAGCACTGACTTAGGATGGAAATTACATCCTATGCAGGGCAGCACAAGCATGGTGCTACTCATATGCCTGCCTTGCTTGGCACCCTCTTCCTACACACTTCCCAGCACAAGTGCTGTGAGGAGGCAGTGGACAAAGGACAGGCTGAGGAGCAGGAGCCTCACAGCTCCTGCTGCTCACTCGCACACCTCCTAGGACTCATTACCAGTGAGTTCCTCTTTACTTCTTTTGCTAATGTTCACAAACTGCAGCAGTAACATCTTTCAGTATTGAACTGTACTTGATGATTTCACCATAATGAAATTAATAATTAACTGGAAAGACATTTGGACCCTTTGTCGAACAAAGCTCACTAATTTGATGATGCATTAGGACTGTCTGGTCTGGTCTCTGGAGCAGCTATCCCACAGCTGGGAGCAAGCCAGGGGCTGCAGGAAATGTGTCTTTTTCTTGTCAGAGCATTTCTGACAGGCCTCCACCATGCAGTAGCAGCTCTGCTCACAGGAACCATTAGCTCCTGGTTTCTGGATCCTATCAAAGACAGGAGAACAAAAGACAAAGGTCAGCACATATGGGGAGGAGGCAACGGCCAGCTCCCCACCAACTATCTGCTGTTTGTGAGAAGTCCAGACAAAGGGGTTTTAAAAGGAATGTAGAGGGCACCAGTGGCTTGACATCTGCTTCAGAGGAGGACATCTGAAGTCCTACAGTAGACCAATGCAATGGAAGTCACCATTCATGGCAGGAATGAGGTGTAAGGGAATGACCACTTCATACAGCAGTGCCCTATGCCCTCAATCATGATCCCCAAGCCCCAAGCTCGTGTCATTGCCATGAGGACAGCAAATAACCATGGCACAATGGAATCCTTCAGCTGACACGCAGGACTAGCAGATTCTGTTGAGTCCTTCAGCTGACACACAGGACTAGCAGATTCTGTTGAATTTGGATGCTTTGCACGAGTTACAGAGGCTTCAAGTTGGAAACCTTGCATGGAAACACACTGAGTCTTTAAGATCTTGGACTCAAACCAACTGATTAGGGACATATTTTGGCAACCCCACCACAACCTGAAGGTGCAGGTCCTCTGCCACAGCACCATAGTGAGTCTGCCACGGAGCCAGCACTGTTCTTTAGTATTGAGGCATCTTAAACTCACACTTTAGCTTTCCTTTGAAGCCAACTGAATTAATCAATTCGTCCTTGGCAGTGAAATGAAGCTTGCTTTCTGCTAGGTGGGTCAAAACCACACAATCTATTTTGGCTGTTCTGTTCCCATGAATTCTATTACCATACGTTGCAAAGGGGAAGATTACAGAGAAGGCAGAGCCAGCAGCATTCCTTGCTTTATGAGGAGGAAAGAAAACACACACACAATTTATTTTTCATTGCTTTATGATGAATATGAATTCAATTACATGCAAAGGAGAACTGCAGTAGGCAGTCAGAATTACACTCAGCTAGTAGCAAATACAATGGCTTTTAACAAGGAGAGCTTATCATCAAGGTTCAGACAAGCCTGAGTCTGTGTTGCACCTGATGAACCTGCACAAGAAGACAATGACTATCACAGCTGAGAATTAATCTCTCATCTTCATGGCTGGAGATGAGAGAAGGAAGCAAGGTGTTAGTGGAGCCCTCTGGTCATTGCCAGTCCTCCAACCACACGTGTCAGAGCAGCCGACATGGGCACTAGGGAGCAGAAGGACCATCTGTCAAAACACGAGCACATGCAACAAAAGCAGCACAGAAACGTGCCTGTCTCCCTTCTCGTTTCTGTCACTTTTCCCACCAAACAAATGCATCTCTCCATGTTAGTGGATAATGTTTCCAACAGCCTAGTGAAGCTTTGCCTGCAAAGCTCACAGGCTTAGTGGCCATGTGTGCAGAAAACAGCTCACCTTCTGCCTTGATCCAGTCTGGGAAGTGTCTGTACAAACAGCATGACAGCACACAAGAACCCCAGTACACAAATGCATGTGCATCTATATATCCATGTATCTGTGCCTTTTTGCTTACAAGGCTCTAGTCACTCCAAAACAACCACCTGTGTAGCAGGTATGAGTTCCTCAAGGAGACCTTTTCAGTCCTTCTAATTGAACAGAAATCTACAATTTGTGACAGGCGCATGGTGCCTCATAGCACAGCTCTATGGGAGCAACAAGCAGCCTGCCTCAGGCACAGCAGTGAGACTCACTGCAGCCCTAGGAGAACCCTCACTGACCCTTGTGCCCTGCAATGCTCAGACATCCCCAGCCCCTGGACCCTCTGTCCTGCTCCTGAGAAGCAGCAGTGTGCTGGCAGCGGCCGTGTTTCCCCAGCTGCCACAGCGTTAGCAAGAGAAATCCTGAAGCAAATAGGAGGAGGAACACAGGAGGCACATGCTGTGCTGCCTTAACCTCCAGCATGGTGCAGCTCTCCTGAGATGTCACTGCTGATTGTGCAACACTGATACACCAGGTTTGCTTTCTTCAAGGTAACTCTCCACGTTTCCTAGGGTGCTGAGCAACTCAGAATTGGAAATCAATGTAGTGTTAATGCCAAGCAAATGCATCCAGCCCTCCTCTGGCAGAAGGCATGGGAAGATTATACCTCTTCAGTTATCACTTAATAGAGCAATCCTTAATGGCAAGCCCATCTAACTTGACATTGCTCAAAGCCCTATAACCCTCAGCAGTGCACACACACACACAAGTGTGCTGCTGCCTGTCAAAGCTGCCTGTGGGCCAGGCACCCCAGTCAAGCAAAGGGGAGAAGCTGGAAGCAAATGAGAGGGCACAGGCAGCAGCAAGCCAGGCAACGCTGGACAGAGATGTCATGTGTTTTGAAATGCAGCTATTAAAGCCCAGCCCTGGAGCAGCAGATGTGCCAGGCTGTGCTTCCCAAAGAAAGCTGGTGGAGACAAACATCCCAGGAGAAGCTGGTCTGCCATCCTCTCTGCACACAGGCAGTGCACTCAATGCTTTCCATTTCTCAAAAGGACAATGTTATTTTGGAGCAGCTGTCTGCAAACGGATGCTCCAATCTTGCCAAGTAACAAACATTTCAAATTCCCTCACTACTTTTCATCTAAGCAGTTCATGGCTATTTATGGTTTAACTTTCATCTTTTTCAGCATGGAAGCTGACTGTTGCTACTCTTTAGACAACTGAAGTAAGACACAGGGCATCACATTCTTGGCCAAACTTACGAATCAAAACAGAGCACAGCTCATACAAACCCCTGACATCTGTGCTCCTTCACCCCCATGTATTTGCTCCTTCTCATCAGCTGAGATGCTGATGGCAGCATCATGGCTCTGAAACACAGCAACTGTTCTGCAAAGTATTTATTCAGTGCTGGAGACACTGTCAAGCTTCTGTCCAAACTGCTGTCATTAACTGACTTCTGGTGGCAAGCAGAGTGGCTCTGTGTTTAATGCCCTGCTCAGAGCACAATGCTGACATCCCAGCAGTGCTGCTGCTCCAGCTGGGCACAGGAAGGTGCAGCAGCAGCATCTCATGGCCAAATCCCACTTCCCTGCGAACCCCCTGCTGCCTCGTCTCAGCATACCCATCACCTCTCTGTGGTCACACAGCAAGAGATGCTTCCAGTCATTAACACAAAGGAAGGTGTTTAATCCTGCTTCCATCCAGGCAGGCTGCCAAGCTGATGACCCAGCCCTGGTTCTCCCCTTTCCCAAGCCCACGCTGCAGCAGCATAAGCAGAGCTCATCTCTGCCCTGAACACAGCGATGGCACCAGCAGCCGGCTTTAGGACTGGTATCAGGCAGCACCATTAGACAAAACCTACAGGCTTGAGATCTGCCGTCTGCTCACCAGACTTGACTGAAAGTGGAGGAATTACATCAAATTACCTGATTATGCAAAGACTGACAGATGATAGCAGATATTACAGCCAAGGCTTGGTCTGTACTGAGGAGTGGGAGTTTTGTCCTCCTAATAACAAGCATTGCGTGTTTCTTCTCTTTAGAGCTGTTTTGCTCGGGTTTTGCTTGGGTTTTGTTGGGTTTTTTATCTAAGGATGGAGAAGAAAATGTACAAATTGCACATAATAAGTGGGACACAGAGAAAAAGAGCCAGCTGTATTCACAGATGTTACAATACAACCAAAGGTGCTTCTCCATTTTCCCTCCTCCTAGAATAAGCTGTATACATGTAATGAATAACACAGGAGAACTCCTCTATGGAATTAATAGCACACAGTCCTTCTCGACTTGCCTTTAATCACATTTGGTACCCAGTGGGCCTGGGAGGGAGAGTCAGCATTCCTCATCTACTCAGGCAAACTCAGTGGTTGTCAGCTATCCCAATCTGTCATGGCTTTAATACCGCAGCTTGGGGAATAAAACCAGAATCTGTGGGCAGCCCTATGAACTTTGCTCCTCACTAGGGGCAAAGTCGGGATTAAAGTGAATCCCCATTTCACATTTCACTTGAACACAACCAGTGTTCACAAATGATATGTGCAGAAATAGCCTTTGCTTAATGAGATTCATGCACTGTGATGCCTGAGTTTTTATATTTATGTAAATTCATGGAGATCCAGAGGATTTCACTCACTTAAAGGAGGTAGCTTAGAGGTAGATCTTACTCTATCAGTCTATAGGATGCAGAGACTGTTTATTCGGAGTCTTTTAGACATCTGTTATTAGGGTGCAAATAGAATGGTGCTGGGTGTCTGTGCAAGCCTCCAGGTACAACAGTTATCTGTGAAGCTTTGCAAATTAGATGAAGAGTAAAAAGGAATTCAGATATGGCTGAATCTTAAAATGATTCTGGATTTGCAAAGCAGGGTTTGTAAGTGGTCTCTCCTGGTCTGGCCAGAGCTGGTGCAGACCAGAAAACAGCTAGGTGTAGCACAGTGGGAGATGTGTTAAAGAAAAAGCAAATCAAGTATGAGTCATGGGTAAGTGTTGTTAGAGAACATTGCAAACTGGAGCCCCATCCATCAGAAAACCCCATGACCTCAATGAGTTTTGTTTAGAAACATTTCTACATACATAAATCAAGAGGTTTTGCTTTGCCTTGTTGAACGGGTGCTGCAGCCAAGCAGCTCGCTTACCTCTGCTGCCTGGCCTTCAGCCAGCATCATCTCCCAGCTCTCCTGCAGAGCACAGCCTCAGAGGGAAGGCTCCTGCCTGGCCAGACCCAGCCCGGGGAGGCAGATGATGCACCACGCTCCCTGGGCAGCAGGAGGATGGCACACAACACTGCAAGGCTCCTGCAGGGCACTGAACCAGCTCTGGTAAACACAAAGAAACGTTGAATTAACTGGAAATGACATGTTTTGATTTGGCTTAATGCTCCGAGATAGTTTGATCTGGATCCACTAGACTGGAATGACATGTTTTGTTTAAATATTCTTGATGAAAGAGAAAAGTATATGCATTGATTTCATACAAAATGATTTTTTTTCCATGGAAAAATTGATCTTTTTACGGAAACATCATTATCCATATCCACAAACACTTAAGCACCTCTAATTACCACATTGATGTTTGCTAACAGATTTCTTGTGATCTATAAGGCTTAATTCTCAATTACAGTAAGGTCATTTTACATCCTCTTGCTCCATGCTACCTGGAGCCATAAAAGGGGTGTAAAAATAGTTATGGAGAAACATTGAGAGCTCCCAGGCAGAACACATTTCTGCCTGCATACAAGGTAGACAGAAGAACAGCCCTAGGCAAAGTGCATTGCACAGCCTGACCCCAGTCCCCCAAACCATGTCTGCATGAGGCTGCTGAGTCTTATGGCACTGCAAAGTGATGAGAGAGGCCAGGCTGCAGAGGTGAGCAGGACTGGCCCCACATGGGATAACGTAACCTGCAAAGAAACTACATCCAATTAGCCAGCAAGGGTTGCTTGAGTCCCAGGGATCCCTCCCTTTCTCTTCTTTCCCTTCCAGGTATCAACAAAAGGCTCAGAAAAAAGTGTCAAAGTTGGAGGCAGGAGAAGGGGGATCTTCATACATCTGGATAACATAGAAATAAGCTTTCCTAGTCCCATGGCAACTTGTACATTTGTCAACTGGTCTTCACGGGAAAAATGCAAAGAAGATTTCTGATGCCAATGAGGAACCGACTTCGAAACAGGTTCTGAATTGTAAACCTCCTGAGAGAAGGAATTATCACACCCAAGAATTACTGTGTGTGATGGATTTCTAGTCTGCTAGTAATTTATTTTACTTTCTTCATAAGCATATTCCCAGCAGCACATATTCTAGAGCAATAAATAGATCCAAGGACTCTCCACTTTTACTCTCCTCACAGCATTCTTTGGACTTGCTTCATTTCATAGCCCAAGGCTGCTTTGTCATTTAGGTGAGTTTTAGACTGTGCCTGTTTAAGGTGACAAGACATCAAAAAGCTCCCGTTGCCTCCCTGCCAGTGCAGGGTATCTTACCAGCAACAGGTTCCAGTGCTCTCCATATTGGAAGCTCTCCCCTGCTTTTTAATAAGCATTTTCCTTCGGTCTGCATCTGCAGCATTCCAGTGTTTCCATATCCAGCCTGTGTTTTCCTTCTGAGCAGGCTGTTTCTTTTTCTTCCAGCTCAGGGATGTTTTCCGAGTGCTCTCATTGTGAATGAGCAGGACAAGAGCTGGATGTTTAAAACAGACAAGCAGAAACACTATCAAATGAACAAAATGAGCCAGAATGAGTGGATATTCATGGGATGCTGGAAGGCAGCAACAGTGACCGTGAAGATGGTCAAACTGGTTATAGCGTGCTGCCCCATCTGCCTCCTGTCCCACATGCTCCCTGCAGCTCCCCTGAGCAGGGCAGAGGGTCTGCATGTTTGGGCTGCTCGAAGTTACCCACAACTGTGATTTACAGGTACCACAGGAAGGCAAATAATAATAAAATCAATTAAAATAAACCCAAACCATAACAACAAAACAGAATAAGGCACCTTTAACATTTCTTTTTAGCTGGTGGGTTTTGTCTATATGGATTAGTGAACTACCTGAGACAAAGGAGTTCCTGGAGTTTTCTCCGAATCATACCCAAAGGTGTGAGAACATGTATTTTCTCTGCACAGAAGGGGAAACTGAGGCACAGACTGATTAAACAACATGTTTAAAGTCATAGTGACAGCAAATAAGTTTGATGCTCAGATACATGGCATGGCAGATACACGCTGAGTTTAGCTGCTCCTGGAAGGAAGCCTTTGCCTAATGTCACTGGTCCATAGTGAAACAACTTCCTCATTGAACAAACTTTCTTACCCTTCACAGCCTGAGCAGAAAATCTCACGGCCAAAACTCCTGATGAAAGTTGAGAACTGAAAATTCATGGTCAATTTATTGCTAAATATATTCCAGATATGGGAAATGGTGAACACTGGAAGATGGTCTTTAATTCCTGGCTTTTAAAGCAGTCCAGAGAAGCACTGTGGGGTAAATAGGAAACTTCCTGACTTCCATGTGAATTCGCCAATATTTTCATGTATTACTCTCCTACCTTTGCCTCGTTTTGGGGCTTTCTTCAAACCCCCATAACAGTTCAACTAACAGGGATGAAACAAAGCACTGTATTTGGGTATCTTATTTACCAAGTAGCTTTGAGCCATGACTTTCAAACACCTTTGTCTGTCAAAAAGCCAAAGGACTTAATTTTCCTCTACACTGATTCATCTGCAAAGTATTCAGCCACAAGGGAAACAAGGAGCATTCACAAACAGGGTGGAAATCAGCCCCAATTCAATGGTGATCTAAGATTTGTTCTCAAGCGATGATTGACTGCTACAGGAATATAGGGTTGAAAAAGGCCCTCCTAGGTCATCCTTACCACCTTACCAGTGCATGTAATCAGGAGCACAATGTCTAATCCTCTTCCTGAGTTTACCAATGGCTACTTCAGCTCTGAGGTAAGGTTTCAACATCACTTTGGGAAATCTGCTCCTTCTTCCTGGGGGCTGTGTCCTCAATGTTACCTCTCTGAATTGCGCTTGATCTGCACCACAGTCCAAGGCAGAGACTTTTGCAAGGTGTAAAGAGCCACCCATTTGGCAGAAAGAGCCCAGGACCTCAGCCATAGCCAGCTCCCCTGGGCTTTTGAGGACTTGCAGCTGGATTTCATGCAATCACAGAATCACAGACTGGTTTGTGCTGGAAGTGACCTTAAAGCTCATCCAGTTCCAGCCCCTGCCACGGGCAGGGACACCTTCCACTGGAGCAGCTTGCTCCCAGCCCCTGTGTCCACTGGGGCCTTGAACACTGCCAGGGATGGGGCAGCCACAGCTTCTCTGGGCACCCTGTGCCAGCACCTCAGCACCCTCACAGGGAAGAGCTTCTGCCTAAGAGCTCATCTCAGTCTCCCCTCTGGCAAGTTCAAGCCATTCCCCTTGTCCTGTCCCTACAGACCCTTGTCCCAAGCCCCTCTCCAGGTTTCCTGCAGCCCCTTTAGGCACTGGAGCTGCTCTAAGGTCTTCTGTTAAGGAACCTTCCCCGAGCTGCACCAGCCCAGCCTGGCTCCAGAGCAGAGCTGCTCCAGCCCTCGGAGCATCTCCATGACCTCCTCTGGACTCACTTGAGCATTGCCATTATACTGGAGGGCCATAGACCTTCTGCCTATCCTTGAACAAGCTGAACTTGCATCTGAGTTGCATCTGCTGTAAAGTGAAGAATTACCCCTGAGGCGTAGCCGGACGCCGGACTTGCAGATGGCCCCAGCTCTTAACTCCATGGAGGATCTGGATGCTCACCCTGGGTGGATCAGGCTATGAACCCAAGACAGATGGGCCACTGGGGCTGTGCCTGTCCCCCACGTTCCTGCTTTGTAAAGAGTCACCTAATGACTGAACCTGGGGAGACAAAGTAACCCAAAGATCTTAAAAGGATCTTGTCACCTTCCACTGCAGCAGATGAGATTTGCAATGCAGCCTGTCCATAACAGCAAGAAGGATATGCAGATTTGAGTTGTGGGATGCTGCAGGCTGCTGTTCCCAGGACAGCTGAGCCAAGTTAACTGTTAACATAGCTCCTGTACTTCAATTTATGCTGCAGAATGAATGCTGTTCTCATGGGCTGCAATGAGGTTGTAACATGCTTAAATACCTCATTAATGAGGGCTCTGTAAGTACCACAGAGACAAACAAGATTTGAGAGGGGCACAAGCTTTTGTGCTTTCCCCCTTTTCACGGGGGAGCATTTCAACTCACTGTCCAATTTGCAATTGCTAATAGTAAATTTGCACATGGAGAAGGGTTTGCTAGAACAGTTTTTGCCTCTGTCTTAATTGTTTTTAAACTTTGCATCTTGGGAAGAATTAGCCATCATGCTGGTCTTATAGGCTCTGGTTTGTTTCAGATTTTATTCCCATAATATCCCATATGTTTCTATTGTCTTCAGGGGAGCAGAGCCAAGTCATCCTCTGACTAAGACCAGCTAACTGACAGAGCACATCAATCTACTGGGCAAAGCATTTGCAGGCTGTTGTAGAGGTTAAGACAAACTTCCCCAGTGGGGAAGATTATATCAGGAATGAATGTAAATCTTGGTAACGTGATTATTTGTATTCTTTTGAACTATACACATATGAACTATTGATTTTCTCAGGGCTTTTTTATTCTGCAGTGAGGAGGAGTGAGGAGACGAGGATAGGAGGATGTCTGATTAAGACTACTAAGGCCAGGTCTTTGCATGGAGACATTCCTTCAAGCCTTGACAGTTGCCATGGTTTAAACCTGCCCAGAAACTGAGCCCCACACAGGCACTTGCTCACTCCTCCCTGGTGGGATGCAGGAGAGAACTGGAAGGGTAAAGGTGAGAAACTCCTGGGTTGATCTAAAGACAGATTAATGGGGAAAGTAAAAGCCACAGACATGTAAGCAAGGAAAAACAAGGAATTCACAGAATCTAAGACTGGTCTGTGTTGGAAGGAACCTTAATGCTCATCCAGTTCCAACCCCCTGCCACAGGCAGGGGCGACTTCCACCAGACCAGGTTGCTCCAAGCCCGTTGAAGGAAGAATTGCATCAAGGAAAAGGGATTTTGCCCATTTAAAGGCACTAAAATCCGTGATATCCTGTGACTAAAAGGTAATGGAGGTAAAATAGAGATGATATTTAAGGCAGTCAGACTGACTGTGTGTCCTTAAATGTGAGACAAAGGGGTGGACCTTATAAAGATCTGCTCTATAATGGCTGCATAAAACTTCTGAGGTAGTTAAGCTGTTGTGCCTAAAACTAACACTGGCTTTGGTTTTAAAGTGCTCCTTTAAATCCTCCTACTCAGGGAAATAGCATAGAAATATCCCAACACATCTGCACAACTTGGCCACTGCTTTTTGAGGGAGGTATTTCAAGGTGTTGGTCCCTAAACTGCTTTCCCCTAGCATTTCACAGTTTGGGTGGTTTAGGATTCAGGCAATGTCCACCAGATCAGAGAAAGGCCAAGAACTGGAGGCATTTGTGTGTGGTGGAAGCAGAGCCTGGATCAGAGCCCCACTCACTGCAGCACTGTTAGAGCCATCCCTTTACTCTGGCTTCCACAAAAGCCTCTCAACTAATTTCCTTCAAGGGAGACTGGTTCCCTATCCATTACTGTACTGTAGGCTTACAATCCCAAGCAAGCTCCTAAAAATAGAGCCACTACCTACCATCTGTGCCCTTCTAATGTCAGTAAAAGCAGTGCACAAAGTGCTTTAAATCAGACTCTCATTGCTGGAATAAGACGGATCACCCCTCTCTGGTCAAAAGCCACAGATGGCAGATGTTCATTTTTATTCCCTTTGGCCATCATCAGTGGCAGATTCAGAGCTGCTACAAAAGCACCAAGGCTCTGCACCAGCTCTTACCTCTGGGAAATCCTGGCTGTCTGCTCTTCTTCATTCTCTTGAAGGAATCTTTAATCTTCCCAATGTTCCCTTCAGGGTCTCTGTTCCAAAGCCACAGCTAGAAGAATGTCTTCACAGAGCCTCAAATTCAATGTAACCTAAAGGCATGGAGTGAAAAAGTGAATGTGAAGGTTTGGGTTTGCTTTTGTGGTTGTTTTAAAACTAACACCAACTCTACCATTAAATCGAAGTGATTCCGCTCCCAGCTTCCCCACCCATGAACAGACCTAATCTGCTCATTCCTTTGAACAACAAAGCCAAGCAGTCCTGTGCTCCCTCCCCTCCTCAGCCTTTTTTTCCCCTCAACAAACTTCCTCATTGCAACAGAAGAACCAACAATGGACACACTGAAACTATGGGTTTGCAGTAGGTCATACAGTATGTATGGTAGCTGGCACTTCCCATCCACTTCACCTACCTTTAGTCTGCTCATTGCTATGACTTATCCATGATAGGCTTCATAAAACCATGGCTTTCAAAGGATCTCCAGCTTCCTTTGACTGAAGCTTGTATGGCCCTGATGAAAGGGAACCCAGAGCCATGGCTGGTTCTGTGGTTCTCTGGCCCTTAGGATCTCAAATGCAATGTAAGAGAGAGGGCCTGTGAGGTCCAAGACCTTGAAAGCACTTAAGCACACCTTGCATGCACTTCCCTGAACAAGATCCTCTTCCCTTCCCAACAAATCTAGCTTTAGCATGCCCAAGACAGACATCAAATATGGAATGATGTGTCTTTTTTATCATGTTGAGGGGAGGCAAAGGAAACATAGTCAAGGACTAAGTTAAAGTAGAGGATGAGAAGATGGAGAAATGTTCAAGCTAGCTAGGGAAGGACAAGCCTGAAACAGAACCAAGTTTCTAACCAGACCTTTGGAGACATCTGAGGTGAGATGGGAATCAGCAGAGATTTCATTACTCACAAATCCCTCCAGATGCCTTAAATAATTCATAGCAAATGCTGGGACATAAAGACAAGGTGTCCCATTAGGAGGCACATTGTATTGGGTTTGTTCATTAGGGTGAGTCACACAGAACACATTATTACATAAAGCAGGATGTCTCACTAATTACATCAGTCTGGGGGCTACAATGAGCAGTGCCTGAACAGCTCTGAGGGACTCAGTCCTTGTTACTGATGTTCCAGAAAGTCCCCCATCACTCCCTCGAGGTCTGGCTCCAAGCACTCTGCCCGTGGGTGCCAACATGTGTTTCTCCAGCAATGTCACCTCTCCCATGTACTTCCCCATGAGGACACGAGTCTTCTTGTGCTCACCCCACACAAGCAGGGCACAGCTCCAGCCGGGCACCTAGCTCTGACATCAGTGAGGGAAAACCCTTCCCTGAGCTGAGCTCCTGCAGCTGCCATCAACTGACAATATGACAGAGTAAAGGAGGAACATCTATCACTGTTACATCTGGAATAACAAGGCAGTGCTGCACCATGGCTTTCAGAGCGAGGGGAACTAAAGCATTTCATTGGCAGCTGCCAGCATTTGCTCCTACAGGCATGCAGTAGCTGTGTCTGCAGATGGAGGGGAGACCCCCAGACCCCACATTTCCACACTGTACCTCTGCAAACATTCACCAGGGCCAGCCCTAATTGCATGGACAATGGTGCAAACAGGTACCCAAAAGGGAAGAATTTGAATTTCATGAAGAAAATAGAGGTTTAGCTTCTCTTTGCCACACAGATGTTGCAGGGCATGAGGAGAGTGCCCAGGTTTCTAAGGCTTAAGTTGTTTTTGTAGAGACAGGAGAGAATCCCTCCCAGGGGATGTACCAGCAGTAGCTGGGGAGCTGTAGGCAGGGACAGGCAACCCATCCCATCTGTGCTGCCTCTGCCCACTTTGAGAGCTCAGCAATGTAGCTCCCTCCTACCTTTTTGACAAAAAGAGTTGTTATGGGAGATATACACCACTTCACTCCTCTACAAACTCAGTCTTCAAAAATCTACATCATCCTGTTGAAGCTCACTGCAACCTCAGAGGCATGGGGTTAACTAAATAAATTCCCCAGACCCCCTGCAGCCTCCTTTCTACTGTCCTACAGCTTTCCAGGCAGGACTGTGTCCAGTGATGGATGCTTGGACCCTGCAATGATATGAGACAGATATCAGAAACATGAATAGGAATTAGATTTCATTGTCTGGCAAAGAAGAGGATCATATTAGCCAGGGGAACATCAAGGTCTGCACCAACTCCGGCTTTCTGAATAGCATTGACCTCATGCTCAGTTATATCCAGACTCTATGGACACTACTAAAATATGTACATTACCAAAATAATCCTGCCAGGATACAGTGTTGGTTGCCTGTACAGAATGTGTAGAATTTACTGCTGGGAGAAGGGAAAAGGTCAGGGAACATCCTCACTCTCTACCAGTGAGTCCTTGTGACTGTATCAATATGCAGTAGCAATGACAGGGACAGATGATCCAGAACTTCCTGTATTATTAATATACAGTGAAAGATGAAGCAGCTATTGTGAAGAGTATCTGTTTGCATGTTTAAAATACAGTCTCTAACCTCAATGCACTAATGTTGCTGTATTAAAACACAACTAACCTTTTCAGAAGTCCCACACCGAACAGAACAGAATATATTTGCTGAGTTCAAACACTCTCAAACGTTCCAAGCTTAGAAATAGGACTGTTAAGATCAGGAGAGCAACACAAATCAAAACTGAAGCAGGAAGGTGGGGAGAGAAAATGCAGTGACAAATGCCAATCATAGAATCATAGAATGGTTTGGGTTGGAAAGGACCTTAAGGTCATCCAGTTCCAATCCCCTGTCATGGACAGGGACACCTCACACTAGACCATGTCACCCAAGGCTCTGTCCAAGGTCAGGTACCCCTGTTGAAGCCCACTGCAATCGAAGTGATGTAGAAGGAGAAACAAACAGAAGGGAAGTAGAGATGTGGAGTCAGGGCTCAAGGTGTGCCCAGGCTCCACCAACTCCCCTTCTGTGTGCCAAGGTAGGACTTCAGCTTCAGCCACAGGACACCCAGACTGCGATACAGAGCAATGCGACACCACCCCTCACATGAGCAAGGGAAGGTGCTTCCTCACTCCTTTCTGAGCCTCCATCTCCAGGCATGCACTGTCCACTTACACATGCCTGGCCCAAGAGAAGAATTTCACCCCAGCACTTCACATACCATATTCTTATCCTGTCATTAACATGAAACAAGCCCTGGTCTGGCTTCCTCCCTCGTCCTGAGCTCAGCGTCAGGACAACTAGAATTAATAAGCAGTAAGATCCTCCCTATAGCAGCAGGAGAGCAGGAAGAAAGGATAAAGGGGTTCAAGGACCAAGGGGCTCATTCTCCTCTATGAATCCCTGTACAGTCACATTATGCCTGGTCATGATGTCTAAAGAAAGTGTGAATATGGCAGAGCCAGGCTTTTAAGCTGTGTACTAACCAAATCCCAGAAATACTTTATCCTAAAGTCTTTAACAGGGAGTGACTGAGCAACACGTGTAGAAACTGGCCTTAATGCTTGCAGACAGCAAGGACTCCAGGAGACATGGGCTTCCTTCTGTAACGTTAAGCCTAAATAGAATTATATGGTCTTTAGTTTACCTTGCCATGCAGGCACATTAGGCATGGATTTCTCTAAAGCCAGAACATCATAAGCTACCCGACCAACCCTGTCATTGCAATTTCACAATTTCCCTCTTTTGTGCATCTCTGAGCTCTGACTGCAGTAAAATTCCAACTCCTCAGCCCACAGCCATCTGGAGCAAGGTTCAGACTCAGTCACAAGCATAATGGGACAGGGTATTTCTGGAGAATGGTGGGAAGGTTAATGATAAGTGTGCTTAGATCTCTTTCTGTGTCTCACTGTGACACTCTGGAACCACTAAGTGGAAGTTACTGGGAAAATACCAGCTCTGAGATCTGACAAGAACTGGGGACCACAGACTGCAGTCAGCTATGCAGGGAGAGTCTCCCTAAAAGATCTGCAATCTGAATTATCCCAATTCATCCAGGAGACTGGAGCAGGGCCCAGACCATCTGCAGAGCATCAGAGAGAGATTCCTAGGGACTTTGCAACTCCCAGGTCTGGGCCAGCTCAGCTCTCAAGGGGACAAAACTGGATACTGTTCAAATGGGTTAATTCCAGGTTAAGATTCTCAGGATATGCCAGGGTTAAAAAAGCACAGAGGATGCCTTGTAACCTCCTGTCATCAAGCAAACAGGTGGTACCCGCCACTTTGCACAGCTCAAGTAACACACCATCTTTCCAAGCTGCCCTCCATCTATGGGCTGGATGCTCTGTACTGGCTTCAGCAATGCATGGCATCTCCTTTAACAGCTTCAGCCTCTGAGAACCTTCTTTACCATTCCAGTGCTCTTGCTCTTTCTGCTATGGCCCTGCCTTACAAGGCTACATCTCTCCAGCACTCCACAAGGCAGAGACTAGGAAAGAGAAAGGGAAGAGAGATGATAATGCCATCACTAGTAGGTGTTTGAAGCCTGTATCAGACAGGCTGTTTATTTCTGCTGGGCTTAGCTGGAGGTGTTTGGATGCTTTTATATGACTTGACATCCACCCCTCAAATAATCAAGCCTCCATCCCTGAAAAGGCCAGAGACAGACAGATAATTCTGGGATGCTATTTCTAGTGATGTCCAGCAGACACCACAGGGAAGGAGAACAGCTGCAGCTCAGGCAGCCTCGCAAGCTGTTGCTGTCCTGGCTGTTCCAGGCAATGCCTGTCAGGTCCGAGCGAGCCGGACTCTGGTAATGGAGCAAAGCTGTTGTTTGTTAGCCCCTCGCGGTCTCTTGACTTTTCATCTTGATTAAAGACTATGCTGAGCGATGGAATCAGCAAAGCAGGAACCTTCATCCGTCCGCCATGCCTGAAAACCAGTTGCCTGCACACGTGCTCATCCTCAGGGCTACCAATTAGTGGCACCAGCTGCCAGCCTGGATGCCAGGGCCAGCAGCTATTACTGCACACACCATTAGCTTTCAAAAGCATTTGGACCTTCTCAACATGTTAGAGTCTGTGTGACTGATGCACGCTACAGCCATATGTGGCTCGCTGTCCTTTCTGTCAACCACTTTTTATCCAGAGATGTGTTGATTTATCAGAGCAATCTAGGTGGAGCAGCTCGTGAAAGCTTCTTACCAAGAGGATTCAGTACCCGTATTCAGTTAAATAGTTGTTATCTGCTTTAGCTAACTTCTTTGGTATCTCTTGAGTTAAGAATGGCAAACGGTTGTGTAAAAGGTTGAATATCTGCACTCTATTTTTAGCCCTGTCATTTGGCCAGTTAGTGGTTCCAGGGATATAATTTCATTTCTTTATGCTTCAGTGACCCCATCTGTAAGATGGTGATGATGAGTCTGTAGCATAGGGTTTGGACATCTATGCTTGTAAAAAATACAATAAAGCTCAGAATTACCATTTGCTGCCTAAAGCGAGGGTGGAGAGGAAGCCCCATGGGCCTTTGCATGTTCTGCAGCAGTACCTGCACGGATTCTTCTTGCAAATCCTGTCCTGCCAGGGCATCAGACCTGGTTTCTGCCTCCTGAGCTCAGCAATCACTGTTCCGTGCAGGTTAGGCTCACTGGGGGTTGCTGTTGTTGCTGGGTCTCCAGCAGAGGTGGTACCAGCAAGCCATGAAGGCTGTCTCTCGAGATAATGACTGAGGGTGCTTTCATTATGCACTCTGGGGGCAATGAATCCCACAAAAATTGGCTGATACACAGCAAGAGGGATGGAGCCATTCACTTCAGCTTGTTTCCCTCACACTGCCTTCATTTCCCCACTCACAATCACAGCTCAATGCTGGGTAAATCATGAGCTACTCACCCCCCTTTCCACTGTTACTTGGGTCAACCAGCAGATCGCCACTCCCCTTCAGACTCATCCCACTTCTCAGCCTTGTCTCAGCCAGCATCCAGGAGGAACTGTGCCATGCAGGACCTGCTCTCTGTGAAAATCAAAAGTTAGACTGGAGTTACCTGGGCATAGTTACCAGTGCAAGTGCCAGGAGAGCCAGAAGATGAGGCTGTTTGCTATGAGTCTTGGGCAAACACAGGAGAAGCATGTCCATCAGGAGACCACCTGTGTACCCAATCATTAAGCCTGACCTACAGAGATGAGCCAGGTGGCAAACCAGAGCAAATCAAGCTAGAAGCCAGCTTGTCTCCCCAGCCTAGCTGATCTCACCGCAATGTGGCCACAGGGAGATCCTCTCATTTCTTTCCCAGCTTTCTGTTTAAAGCAGACCTGTCATGGAATTTGGAGTTCAAATACAAGATTTCTTTTAAAATCTCTAAAAGCCACTTTATAATGTGAAGTTCTGATGAAATTTCCCAGCCTTCCTCCTTTATATAGCTGGTAAACAACAGCAAAAGTATTTTATCACTTTTAAAACTATTTTAACATTATGCCCCTTTCCTGGATTGCTGACATAAAAACATTGAATCAGTGTTGTTCTAAGCTGGTCTTTTTAACCTGAGTGTGGTGGATTTTTCAGGCTCAGGACAGTTCTTTTGCCATTTGAAATGACTCTTCCCTGAGTAAGGACACATTCTTCTACTTACCCAGATGGTCTCTTCTCCAAGCTAGAATAATAGATTCAAATTTACCCAATGGCTTTCATGACTCAGATTTCCCACAACTGGATGGTTTCTAACTGTCCTCTGCTACTGTTCAGACATTAAGGCAACACTCACTGGCTCACAACCTCTAACGCTGAAGCTCATCAGTGGAGGAAAATGGCTATGGGCTCAGGGAGAGGCTTTCAGCTGGCTTAGCTTATCACACAGCAATTCTAGAGCAGCTTTACATTCACATAACTCATGGTCTACAGCTTGGTCTATGGCAGCCCTGGAGAGAAACCACGGCTTTGAGAAACTGCTTCCAAGTTTTGTTTCTTCTGGGGATGAAGGGGATGTCCTGAAAGCAGTCATTTCAATCTGATCAGACAGATGAAAACCCACACTTTCACTCCACCTCAAACCTCCATCCCCTGAATATTTCTCATCAAATTACATATTCAATCCAACAACAAACTCATTCAGCAACCACGAACACAGCAACTTCACTGTATAGATAGATGATTTTCTGGTTTGGATTACAGGAGAGAAATACAAATCCTTCCATAATGATGGTTCATCACCTGCCTGGATCACTTCAAGGCAACAGGCAGTGTTTTAAATAGCATATAAGTGATCCAGGTGCCCTCATCACTGCTGTTCACTGAGATCTGAGCTCCTGCAATACATAGGTCCTGGTAAAAATGCCACCAGTGGCTTCCAACTCACAGGATTCCTTCTGGAGCAAAGGCATTTTTGGCGAAAAGCATCCAAATTAATGATACTGACATTCAAGAAATCCTTTGGAATTGCTGGCAGGCTTGAATGGTGGCTCATCATAGCCTGGAGCAGCTGGAAGCCAGATGCAGAAGCAGGTGAAGGAGGATGAACTGAGATTGTTCAGAGAGGAAGGGGCGAGAGGTTAGATAGGTGTTGAAGCTGCTTAAGTAAGCTGTTAGGTTGAAGGCAGAAGTGAACTGAGCTACAGGATACTGTCCTGCCACCATGTTCCACAGACTATTCCCAGCTACCACAGAAATGACAGGCTATTTGAAACCATTACTCTGCCCCAGCCCAGCCCCCACAGGGCACCAAATGCACCACATTCACGCAAGAACATGGCTCCATGAAGAACAATGACCAACAAAGTCTTGCTGCAGTAGCCAAACACTGATGATGGGGCACAAATTACTGCAGCCAGTTTGGCTGTTCCTAAATGCAGACAAGCCCTGAAATGGCTAGAAACAGAAACCCAAATGAATAAAAGATGCTGAACGTAAGAAAACTAAGCCCCTTGCCATGAAAGACAAAACAGGAAGGAAAGATTAGCAAGGACAAACAGGTAAGCAATTAACTACAGAGTAAATGAACTCTCCAACCATGTACATAAGCAGACAAGGAATATTCTAAACATAAACCATCAGTTTCAATAGCAAAGTTGACAAAATTCCCTTACATCATTCCTGGCTCAAGCAATAAAGTTCTGCTTGAATGTGTCAAGATGCAGCTATGGGGAGCACCATGATCATCAAAGCCCTTGAATCAGGGCTCCGTTGGGAAGATTACTCCTGTCCATAGGACCCTGGTGTCATTAGCCACAAAAGCCACGAGATAAAGAAAACAAAGCACTTCCAAGGGCTGAGCACTCCCTTAGTAAACTGGTGCCATGGTTTGAGACATACAGGGGCAGTTTTGTAGATTTGAATCTTCAGAAAGCTGTGAAAATCCACTAAAAAAAAAAAAAAAAAGTGCTTTAAATAAATGAATAACCCAGAAATTAAGAAAAGCCCCAGAAATTTTCTAGTTGGAAGAAAAACCACTCTCCACAGCTCTTCAGTGCCTCCGCTCCTCAATTACAAAGCAAGACACTGTACAACATGTCTGGGATACAATTAAATATATATATATTAAGGAAGTCCACTCATGACCAAGAAGCAGAGGTAGGACAGAGAAGTACAGCAGTGAACCTGATCCCACACAGGGTCTGTGATGAAAACCCCATGAAGAGAACAGGGAGAAACACTGCAGGGTTGTCCAAGCACTGAGCAAAGCAGAACTTCATCAGAAAAAATCTGTGGTGTCACTGTATGTACAACTGCACTAACTAATTTAAAGTCCTGCACAGAATGTTAAGTGAGGCATTTCCAAACATCTGAAGGCAGATTTGATTCCCAACATCACTTGTATAGGGCTCCTTAGAGTTATGTATATGTTATGTTGAGTTGTTACCATTTTTAAGGAGTAAAATGGTAAGTCAAAGTTACTTTTTCCCCCTGAAATTCCATGCTGAGACTGTGGAGAGCTCTGGTGCCTGCCTTTTACATCTGAGTAACAAAACCTGGCTGCTTCCTGTAGTGTCCTGTTATGATTTCATCTGAAATGGCAGATAAACATGGAATTAAGTGGAAATGAAAGAAGCTGGTCCAAAGGTTGCCTGAGAGTACCTGAGCCTTGCTGGGTACAAGGGGCTGATGCTGCCTTTTGTCACCATCCTTCCTTGCTGGGGCTGGTGTTCCTGCCCTCACCTGAAGCAGAGGAGATGCCAGGTGATGACAACCTACCTGATGGATAAAGGACAATAAGCACATGGCACCTGCATTAAAACCACAGTAAGGGTGAAGTGAGGTAGGATGCACCCAGGAAAGCCCCCAATGATATTATGAGATGGTGGGAAACCTGCCTGCAGTCCCCTGATGAATGGGTTGTTTTTTCCACAGCATCAGCAGCAAAAGCAAAGCAAACCAAACCAACTAAATTGGGTTTTATTAGCTGAAAGCAAATATTTTCTTCCCTGTTGCTTCACAGCCTAAGGAGAAGCATGTGGGTTTTGTCAATACGCCTGAGGAAAATTTAAGGCTTTCAACATCAATGTGTCGTTTCCCATAACATCCCATCAGTGGGGCAAGTCCTACAAACAAGCTTTCAAGCCCTTAATATGTTTCACAGTGCATTTTGCTGTCTCTGACACAGCTTCCCAGGCTGCTTGCTCAGGCTCCAGGCTGCTGGTTGCAGACTGAACGAGCAGTGGCTGGGACCATCTCAGCAATGGCAATCCTAAGGCTGCTGCTACCAAGACAAGTCCACGCACATCACTGTCAGATCTGTGTTCCCCTCTCCAGGGCCAGGGTGCCACACTGCCATGCTCACTTACATCCTGCCTCCCACCCACCAAGGGGTGGTGGGTCAGGGCAAAACCACACCACCACGTAGGCAACCTGAACTGGGGGTGCTGTGAGCATTGGAGCTCCTGTTGGGACACCAGGAGATCTGCAGGAAAGGCCAAAATACCATCTGGTATATGAAATACAGGCATTTTCCCCAGTAATCCAAATACTGTTGCATTTCTTTGTTGTGACAAAAGGGGTTTTTTCATGCTGTAGAGCTTGCTGGGTTTAATGCTAACATTGTAAGATGAGATTTGGCTCAGGCTCCCAGGCTTGTACACTGTGGGTTTTGGGAATCAGCAAGGTTTGAACTGTGAGACATGTGTGCTGGGGTGGTGATGCTACTGCAGGGCATTGCTCTAACAAGTTTCTGAGCAGCACATCAAGGGTTGCTGCAGTCTCACATAACTCAGTGGTCCTGAGGCCACCCTGAGTGATCCTGGGGATGGAGCCACCACATGAGGGACCAGACCCTGGCCTCAGCTAGACCAAGCAAACCACATCCATTGAAGCAACACTTGCTCCATCCCTACCTGAGTTTGGCCTGGAAATATTCATAATCCAGATGACAGCTTTGTCTCTTAGGCTAGGGACAAAACACTGGGAATACATGGCTTCTCTATAATGACTTTGGCAAACCAGGTAATTGCATGCCAGTCCTGCAGGTTTCATGAGTCTGCCTTTGTCCATGGCAGATTGATGCTGCTTCTGCCTCTGAAGTGGCTGCATGCCAGCACTATCCATCTCTTCCTGTCCTCTTGGCTGCACAGTCCAGGTTTTTAATGGACATGGCCTGGACACATTCAAGAGGTGGCTGGTGGGAAGAGCGAAGCTGCATCTCTGAACATACTGAAGAATGACCAAGCATTAGACAGTCTCCTAGACACTTGTCTTTCTAAGGTCAAAGGTAGAGAGGCACGTTATCACCATGACAGACTGAGAGAGATCATTAGTATGTATGAAGATAAGCTGAGGAAGTTGGGGCTGTTCAGCCTGGAGAAGAGAAGCTGCGTGGAGACCTCAGAGCAGCTTCCAGTGTCTGAAGGGGGGCTATGGGGATGCTGGGGAAGGGACTCTTCATTAGGGACTGTAGTGATAGGACAAGGGGCAACAGGTTCAAACTTAAACAGGGGAAGTTTAGATTGGATGTAAGGAAGAAGCTCTTTACCGTGAGGGTGCTGAGGCACTGGAATGGGCTGCCCAGGGAGGTTGTGAATGCTCCATCCCTGGCAGTGTTCAAGGTCAGGTTGGACAGAGCTTTGGGTGATATGGTTTAGAGCGAGGTGTCCCTGCCCATGGCATGGAGGGTGGAACTTGATGATCTTAAGGTCCTTTCCAACCCGAACTATTCTGTGATTCTATGGATTTAATCCCCAAATATTCTCTACATCTTAAAATATGATGCCTGAAAGGAAGACCCTGCTGCCCTGAAAGCAGAGCTCAGCAGAGCTCAGAGTGGCAGAGTGATGAAGGTGGCTTTCATCATTCTACTCTTCTTCATTAAACTGTGGTGAGTGAACAAATAAATGAGCTACCAAGGCCTTTCCTGCAGTTCAGCCTGGAAGTGCTTTTGGGACAGGCAAGGTTATGTTTTCACAGCTCCTGCATTTAAATTCCTTCTTTTTGCATCTGGGATTTGTGATCGGAGTTTTATTCTCACAAACATTTCCTACAGCTTTCGAACACTTCCAAATTACTGCTCCTCATTTCTGCCTGAAATGAACCGAAGCTTTGGTGAACATCAAGAATTCAGGAACTTCCAGTGAAAATAAAAAGCTGGAAATCAGCTTTAAAATATAAAAACAAAACCAAAACCATAAAATGAAAGAAAAAATCCGGGGGTAGGAACTAATCTGATTTCATCTTAACCTTCTCAAGTGGAGAACATTCAGTAACCTTCAGAGCTCAGAACATTCTGTTCATCCCTCCACGTCCTCTCCAGTGGCGTTTGCAAATGACACAAGCACTGGGCTATGATCTGGCTGTGTACCAGCCTGGCACACCCGCTCCCAGTTTTCTCTGGAGCAAGTTCAAGCACAATTTGTTCATGCTGGTGTCCATCCGTCATCACATGTGTCAGATGAGCCTTGCTCAGCTGGAGTGGGGAGCAAGGAGACAGAAGGTCACCTTCTGCACAGGACCTGTTCTCCAGGAGGCAGGAGAGAGCAGGAGGAAGCTATGTTTTCATCTACCTGACAGAACTGAATGCCTTTTCCCCCTTTCCCTTCGCATTTCATTCCCCACACTAGCAGCAGAGCTCAGTGCCTCCGGTAGTGCTGAGGCACGGAGCTGAGGTGTGCCCTGGCCCACCCCACCACAAGCTGGCATGGCTTCCATAGTGTGCCCACAGCAGGTGTGCTCAGCGGGAACGGGAACACAGGCTCCATGGCTGCTGTAGCCTGTGACAGACGCTGAGCTCAGGTGCAGGCACCAGCCTTCAGCAGCTCAGCAGTGCAGAGCCTGAGCTCTCCGAAACAGCAATTCTGGGAGATCAGTCGGGTGGCTGCAGCACACCATGCTGCCCAATGAGGCAGCGCAGTGCCTGCATGGTGGGGCAGAGAGGGTGCTGACGACCCTGCTGACTGCTCAAGAGCACCGGCCTGACTCCCAGGCACCTGGCAGGCTGTGGTCTGGAAAGCACTGCAGAGCTTCCATCCCACCAAGGACCAACATGTCTGATCCTGGGGAAAGGCTTGCCATGCTCCAAGAAAGCCACGGTCCAAGGCATGTCCTGGAGCACGAAACTCACAGGTCCTGAAGCAAGAAACTCGCAGGTCCAACTACCACTTGCTTAGGGAGAAGTTTGGACAGCAGAGGAAAACACTAAGTGTGGTGTGACTGCTGCCCACACAAGATTTAACTTCTGTGCCATTGTGCAAGCCTGCTTGGCTTGGGAGGGAGACAGAAAAGTGGCTGGAGAGGGAAGAGAAGCCAGAGCATCCATCTCCATACGGATCTTATCCTTACTGCAGAAAGGACCACAAGCACCTTTTTATCCTTGAGGTTTATTTTGTTAGTGTTTCTGTATCTGACACCAGTCAAAAGGCATTCTGGGAGAAAAATAATTGGTACTTTTAGTGTTTTATAAAAGGGGATGTAGAAAAGATTGGAGATTTATTTCCCATTAGATTGTGACAGATGGGGAGGAAGGGGGCACAGAAAAACCCGATGATTTGATGTACAAGCACAGCTGAAATGTAGAAAACGCAGAAATCCAATTGAGACAGGCTGAACGTTTGCCAGTGCAATGTGACTCCACAGGGTCCAACTTCTTGCCATGGAGGGTGTCCGAGCCCTGGCACGGGCTGCCCAAGGGGGGCTGCGGAGTTTCCCTCTGTGGAGACATTCAAAACCCACCATGGGCATGTTCTGCGCAACCTGCTCTGGGCGGCCCAGCCCCGGCAGGGGTTGGAGTATGTGGCATTTCATCACACGGACTCCAGCTGATGCAGGCTCAAGTGCTCGTTTATTACCACCAAACCTTTTTATCCCCTTCCTCGGTACTTTCCCAACCCGTACATCCGTACAACGTTCAATCTCACTGGCCACTGTGAAACTCTCCAGGTAAACTGTCCACTCACAGTGCTGCAGACCTTTCACAACGCCCACATCATCTGGCCTACAACTGAGGTTCTGCCACAACTACATTCGGGCCTATCCAACCAAAGCTTGCTCTTTTACCTTCCCTGTCCATCAACGTTCCAACTCATTGCGCCAGGGCTTGATAAACACCAAGGCCTCAGAGCTCACTCCCAAACTCTTTTTCATGCAAATCTTATCACCTTCACTCCCCACAGGACTGCACAATCTCCAGAGGGCCCTTCCAAGCCCACCGATGCTCTGATTCTCTAACTTGATGTGTGTCTCTGCTCCAGCTCCTTAATGACCTCAGAGATGCCATTTGGCAGCGGGTATCACCCGCTGATATTGAAGATAATATCAAGAGGATATTGAAGGCAGTGGGATTCATCAGATCAGACAGAGTTTGCTCACATTCCTCACAGCCTTGCCAGCCCCTCTTGCCTTTTTCTGTTTGCAGCTGAAAACACACAACACGAATCATTCTTTCAGATGGCCACAGAACCAAGAAATGAGGCTAAACTGAAGTTACTGCTCAATCTCAATTAGAGCTCCACCACCATTAACTACAGATTTGGGATGGCACGTGGCTTCCTCTCTGCACTGCTGAACCTTCAAGTTCATGGCCAGTGATCCAGAAAGTGCAGTCACTCCCCTGAAAAGGGAAGGCTCTCAGTCCCGAGGAGTTGCCTCGGATGGCATCCTGACCCAAGGGGAGAGTCCCCAGCTGCAGGCTGCTGCTCTGAGGAGGAACAACTCCAAATGGCTGCCCAAGGGGCTCCTTTTATACCCTGGTAGCATCTGAGCTCTGGTCAGATATGATCACAGAATAGGTTGGGTTGGAAGGGACCTTCAAAGCTCATCTAGTCCAGCCCCCTGCAATGAGCACAGGGACATCTTCAACTAGATCAGAGTGCCCAGAACCACATCCAGCCTGGCCTGGAATGGCTGCAGGGATGGGGCATCCACCACCCCTCTGGGCAACCTGTGCACAAAATGTCTTCATTCTGTGCAGCCTGAAGCTCCCCTTTTTAGTTTCAAACCAGGCACTGCTGCGGAGTATCTTGAAGTGAGGTAAAAGACACATCAGTGGCCGCAGCCTCCCAGAGCTGCCGACTCCCATTCCCATCTAGAAGCTCTCAAAAGCATTTTAAATGAGACCAACATCCCCAGCAGGGCCACGTCAATGGGGACACCCCTGGGTAGCAACATTCTGCTCAGCCCATTCGCTCACCCCTACAGCCAAGGCCCTGGGGAGGTGGGTGATTACATCCTTGAATACTCCAAGGAGGTGGAGGAGGCCGTGCTCTCCCTCGGCCTCTACGAGGAGATGGAGGGGGTCAGGCAGGAGGGTCCCGTCATCAGCCCCATGCCTGGGAATCCTGGTGGCACCGGCACAGCCATCACCCCCTGTGGCTTCACCTCTCTGCCACTGCTCAAGGAGCTGCTCACCTCCAGCTACAGTGTCCTTGAGACTGACAAAACTGTTCAGAACCTGGAGGATTGAGCACCATTGGGATGGTGCCCTATGGGCAGTGGGGGGAGATGGAGATGGACCAGTCACCATCCCAACCTGCCAGGGCAGGGATAAAACGTGGGATAAAGCATGGAGGGAGCTAATTGCCCACGCCCCTACAGAACACAGAGCTCCCCTAGGGGACGATGAGAAAGGGTTGTCTGTGTGGGACAGGAGGGGGGCAGGGGTCATGGTGATGACAGCCAGGACTTGCCCAGCAGCATCCCTATGCCTGGGGTCCTTGATGGCAGCTTCAGAGAGGGGAGAACGGTGGCCCCAACCTCCCAGAGCTGCCGACGTCCATCCCTGGCTACGAGCAGCTCAAGAGGCTTTTAGAAGGCACCGATAGCTCCAGCATGGCCGCATCAATGGGGACACCCCTGGGCAGCGACATCTCCCCAGGGCAGAGACGTCCCCTGCAGCTCCTCTGCTGATCCTCACAGCCAAGGCTCTGGGGACAAGGCTGGGGACATTGTGGAGCAGGAAATGGAGAGAAAAAGCCCCAGAGCCAAACTTGAGGGCTGGCCACAAGTTAAAGCCTGTTCAGAAGGGCCCTGTCCACATGGGCTCGTCTTGAGCCTGCTGGGGGCTGCAGTGCAGTAGGGAAATGATGACATTGTCGCCCGCACACAACTGTGCTGGAATGATTCCCATGGTTGGAGTGCTGCAGTGGATGGCTACAGGCTCTTGAGAAGGGACAGGCAAGGGAAAAGAGGTGGTGGGGTTGTGTTGTGTGTCAGGGAGTGCATGGACTGCCGTGAACCAAATGCTGTGAGAGAGAAGCTGAATGAATGTTTGTGGGTAAGGATCAGCAGGACCTTTGCTCTCCTGAAGTCCAGGGCAGTGACTCTGCTGCCCCTGCTCTGCGCTCATCTGACAACCGTTTCATGCCCACGGTGGCCAGGACCATGCCAGGCCCCTGCGTGCTTGTCCACTGGACCCCCAGCCCAGGAGGGCATCTTTCCGAGCTGGCCCAGCGGAGGCTCGGAGGCAAGAAAGTTCTCTTGTCACCAACTTCAGAGCTGGCCCCAAGGAGAGCCCGGCCCTGGGAACGGAGCAAGATTGCAGCCAAAGGCACCTGCACCCCAGCCCCTGAGAGGCGCTGGTGGGGGCCGGGGGAGCCCCGCCCCCACCCCCTTAACCCTTTCTTTTCCCTGCCCAGGAGCAGCTGGGGACAATCAGGGGCGTGGCAGCACCCGGGGAGCCCCAACGTTCCATGGGTGATGGCAAAGAGTCCTTAGCAGCAGGCAGCGGCCAGCACGGGCCATGGCGCTGCCGCCACAGCGGCTCCCAGCGCGCGGCCCCCGGGCCCCCCCGGCGCTGCAGATGCTGCGGGATTTTGTGCTCCCCGAGAGCTTCTACCCGAGAGGTGGGGACCGAGCCGCAGGCGGGGGGATGCTGGGGGCAAGAGCGGAGGTGACCGCGGCCATGGCTCCTGTCTCTCTTTCAGCCTTTGCCAAGCTCTCGAAGCTGCTCACTCGGGTGATGCCCTTCCCGCATCCTGGATACCCCTGGACAGCATGGGCACCCCCGCAGCGCAGGACCCCCCAGCAGGTCTGGCACCCCTGTCTGCTCTGGCACCGCGGCCCCATCGCACCTGCAGCATCCCCAGGGCCGGGTGCTGCGGATGCCAAAACCCTGTCCCCCGGCAGATCCGGCACAGGGGCTCTGCAAGCCCGGGCCGAGCGTCCCTGCCCTCCCCTGGCTGGGTGTGTTCAGTCAGCCCCATCTCCAGGGACGTTCCCAGAGGCTCAGCACGGCTCCCACTCCCCCTCACAGGGCTGCAGAGGGCTCCATTTAAGGGCTTCCTGGAGCCCCAGCTCGTCTTCATGCCCTGGACCAGCCCCAGCCTGCCTGCAGCGGACACCTCCACGCTGGGCTTCGGTGCTGCTGCTGTGCCGGGTGCTGCCCTGCTGGGCCCTGGAGGCTGTGGGTCCCTCCCGGCCTGGGCAGCCCCCGGGACCCCCCAGGGCCCAGTGCAAGTCCTCGAACCCCAGAGCCATCGGGGGAGAGGAGCAGAGGCCCCAGCGGCCCCAGTGCTGCCAGCGCCCAGCCCCGGCAGTGAGCGGACTGAGGAGGTTCCTCAAGACTTTGACATCTGGAGCACGGCCACCTCCTTGGGGACACCCTCTGGCAGCAACAGCCCTGCAGGCAGCGGCAGTCCTGCAAGCAGCCACATCCCATCAAGCCCCTCTGATGAGCAGGGCAGCTGGTTTCTTGGGAGCCCAGATGAGGACACTGGGGCCACCGAGGGGATTCTCCTCGGAGAGGCCCTGCATGTCTTTGGCATGTCCCAGGACATGATGGAGGTGATCCAGGACGTCCCTGGCGATGTCACCACGCCTGGGGACCCTGGAGTCACCAAAGGAAAGGAGGGAGGAGTGGCCCCAGCTGCCCCGCTTGGGGTGAATTTCATCTGTGGGCACGAGAACACCGAGGGGGTGTCTGCGGAGTCCAGCATCTCCGGAACAGCCACCTCCATGGGGACACCCCCTGGGAGCAACAGCCCCTCTGGGGGCCACGTCCCCCCAAGCCCAGCTGCTCAGCGCCACTGCCAGGGCATTGGGGAGCTGGGTTTCATGAGGGAATACGCCAGGGAGGTGGAGGAGGCCGTGCGCTCCCTTGGCCTGTACAAGGAGATGGAGGGGGTCAGGGAGGAGGGTCCCATTCTCAGCCCCTCTGGGGGCCACGTCCTCTCCAGCCCAGTCGCTCACCCCCACTACCAGGGCCTTGTGGAGGAGGAATTTTACAGCTGGGAGTATGCCAGGGAGGTGGAGGAGGCCGTGCGCTCCCTGGAGCTCCACAGAGAGTTGGAGGGGGTCAACCAGGAGGGTCCTGGCAGCAGCCCCATGGCTGGGGAGCCTGGTGGCCTGGGCTCATCCCCACCTGCCAGGGCAGGGAGAAAGAGGGGGGGGAGCCACCTCCCGACTCCCTCCCCCAAGCGCCGGGTTCCCCCGGGGGGGATTAGATGAGAAAAAGTTTAGGATGGGGATGAGGAAAAGTTCTGGGGATTGGAGCAGTGGGGATGGGGGGGTGGGGATGGGGAAGGAGAGTTCTGTGGTGGGGGGTGACATTATTAATAAATTGTTCTATGTTTCATTTAAACCAGTTTGTTCTGCACTGCTCTGGGTCTGGGGAGCGGGAGGGAGCAATGGGGGCACTGGGAAATGGCTCCCAAGAGGTGCCAAAGCCCCGCTGGGCCCCACATAAGAGGTGCCCAGCGCAGAGTCACCGGCAGTGGGGCAGCAGTGGAGGGGGAACCTCCTGTCCCCTTCCCCTGGAGCCAGGACAGACGGGTCCCTGCAGGACCCACGGACATGGCCCCGCGCAGGGGCAGCACCAGGACCCTGGCACAAGGACAGAGCTTGGGGTCAGTCAGGGACGGACACACAAGGTGTGGGCACATCAATGGGGACACCCCTGGGCACCGACATCCCCCGGTGCCTCTGGTGTCCCCAGAGCCAAGGCTTTGGGACAGGGCCGGTGACAGTGCAGGGTCCAAGGAGATGCCTCTCGAGGAGGCCCTGAGGGTCTGCAGGTGCTCGGAGGACACCATCTGGAAGGAGCCCTGTGAGCAGTGGGGGGATGCGGGGATGGAGCTGGCACCGTCCCACCCTGCAGGGGCAGAGAGGCGCAGGGGGAGCAGCTTGCCCAAAGCCCCCCAGCAAGCTCAGGCCCCTCTCAGCCAGCCCAGGGCTGCCAGAGGGCATTAGAAGAGAGCAGAGGGGAGAGGGGATGGGGGCAGTGGGCATGGGGAGGAGGGGGCTGTGCTTGGGCCAGGGGGTGTTTGTGTGGAGCCAACGAGTCCATTTTCTCCTTCCTTTTTCCGTTGTGTTTTGCTGAGTGATGCACGTCACACCCTTAGGGGCCTCAGGAACTCCATGCTTTAGACCTGAACCTAGTCACAATTGTAAAGTGTTCCCGCCCTCTCCTTTGAGTGGAATTCCAGGTCTCCAGAGTTTTTAGGTCTGTTAGAATCCTGCTTGGCTGTGGAGCAAAAGAAGTCAAACCCCTGACACTGAAGGGTGTTGGGGATTGGCAGAACCCCATGCTTTCGCTGGCTGAACCAACATAAAACCTCTCTGTGCAGAAAAACCAACCCAATTCCCTCCATCTCCTTGTACATTTTTATTAGCAGGGGGAAGGTGAAAGGCAGTTGAGGCAGAGATTTTTGGTTAAGCACAGAATCCCAGACTGGTTTGGGTTGGAAGGCACCTTAAAACTCCTCCGGATCCATCCTCTGCCATGGACAGGGACACCTTCCACTAGAGCAGGTTGCTCCAAGCCCCTTGAAGAAAGGATTGCATCAAGGAAGAGGGATTTGTCTCATTGAAAGGCAGTAAAATCTGTGACATCCTGTGACTAAAAGGTAATGGAGGTAAAATAGAGGTGATATTGAAGGCACTGGGATTCATCAGATCAGACAGAGTTTGCTCACATTCCTCACAGCCTTGCCAGCCCCTCTTGCCTTTTTCTGTTTGCAGCTGAAAACGCACAACACGAATCATTCTTTCAGATGGCCACAGAACCAAGAAATGAGGCTAAACTGAAGTTACTGCTCAATCTCAATTAGAGCTCCACCACCATTAACTACAGATTTGGGATGTCACGTGGCTTCCTCTCTGCACTGCTGAACCTTCAAGTTCATGGCCAGTGATCCAGAAAGTGCAGTCACTCCCCTGAAAAGGGAAGGCTCTCAGTCCCGAGGAGTTGCCTCGGATGCCATCCTGACCCAAGGGGAGAGTACCCCCAGCTGCAGGCTGCCTGCTCTGAGGGTGAACAACTCCCAAATGGCTGCCCGAGGGGCTCCTTTTATACCCTGGTAGCATCTGAGCTCTGGTCAGATATGATCACAGAATAGGTTGGGTTGGAAGGGACCTTCAAAGCTCATCTAGTCCAGCCCCCTGCAGTGAGCACAGAGACATCTTCAACTAGATCAGAGTGCCCAGAACCACATCCAGCCTGGCCTGGAATGGCTTCAGGGATGGGGCATCCACCACCCCTCTGGGCAACCTGTGGACAAAATGTCTTCATTCTGTGCAGCCTGAAGCTCCCCTTTTTAGTTTCAAACCAGGCACTGCTGCGGAGTATCTTGAAGTGAGGTAAAAGACACATCAGAGGCCCGGCTGGTGCTCGCGGTCCCTTTGGAAAACACCACAGCACAAAGCATGGGGGCAAAGCCCCACTCCACTCTTAGCAGACCCTGTGGGTGCAGCTGGCCTGGCCTTTGGCAGGCTCTGAGTTCATCTTTCAGAATATTGAGGGCTTCCATAAGCTGTGGAGTCCAGCCCCATTCCTCATTCTTCCAAGGAAAACCATGCCATGGGCAAGCAATTGCCAAAACCCCTGGCCTGTGTTTTCTCCAGGAACCTCATGTGCAGCCATTGTAATTCTGGTTTATTGCCCAGTGTTTGTCCCTTCCCAGGGCATCATCAGGTCCTGCAACAGCTCCTGTTGCCCACCAAGCCCCTGAGAATTTAACTTCTTGGTCAGGACCTTGGCATTTGGAGGCTGGAGCATTGAGCTTGATTTTACTCAATAGGTCCCAGCTGGCCCCAGCCACTTGCCCCACTGGTTCTTTCTTGTCTCCACCAATTAGGATACCAAACTCAGCAAGTTTGCTGCTGATGGGAAGCTGGGGCAGTGGTTGACACACCTGAAGCTGTGCTGCCATTGAGTGGGACCTCCATAGGCTGGAGAATTGGGCAGAGAGAAAGCTCATGAGGTTCAGGAAGGGAAGGGCAGGGTCCTGGCCCTGGGGAGGAAGAACCCCAAGGTCCAGCAGAGGCTGGGGCTGACCCACTCGAGAGCAGTTCAGCTGAGAAGGACCTGGGGGTGTTGGTGGAGGAGGAGTTGAGCATGAGCCGGCCCTCGCAGCCAGGAGGGACCAGATATCCTGGGGTGCACTGGGAGCAGTGCGGCAGCAGGGCGAGGGAGGTGGTTCCTCCCCTCTGCTCAACCCTGGTGAGGCCACGTCTGGAGCGCTGGCTCCATTGCTGGGCTCCTCAGTCCAAGAGAAACAAGGACTTTTCCCTCCCCAAGCAATGAGGTGTTTTCTGCAAAAGGAGATGTTCAGGGACAGCCCTTGCTTATCATGGAGTTGTTGTTGTTTTCCAGTTTGCATTGAGGAACCAACCGAGAAGGGATTCGCACCACCAGAAAAAGGACTTGGGTTGCAGCAGACCTGTCTCCATTGAAAAGCGGGTGAAAGCAAAGGCTTGTGTGCAATTCTAGCATCAATAACATCTCATTTCCCAACCATTTTTAAGGCTAAACAGAAGAAAAAGATTTAAGGAAAAATATTCTCAGGAAAAGCAAAGCAGGCCAGATGCTATTGACAGGAAATCTGTAGAAGCTTTCAGCAAATCTGGCTGCTTTTGTTACCCATCAATCTCCTGAAGTTGCCACACGGAGGAAAACCACGTCCTGGAGGTCAGCCTGGTGCTTAAAACAGGGATAGGCTCATACACCCCAAAACCTGCATTTTCACCCTCCTTTCTTTTTCCCCCTTAGTCTAACAAAAGGTTTTATCATCTGTCACTACAAACCTTGCCTTACTGTAACGCTTCACCTCCTCTAGCTACACCCATCCAGAATAACCAAGCCTCCTTGGAGAACAGGAGAGGACTGTGCTGTATGGAGCCGGTGCAGTCAGTCTGGCACAGGGATGCATCTTAGGTGGGTCAGAAAAGACAGACTGCCCATTCCATCAGGAAGGCAGGCCAGGGAAGATCCCATTCCTCAATCCCAGCTTGTGCTGTGCTTCTGAAGGTGTTCCCAAAGGATCTGTGCTCTCCTCATCGCATCCCTGATGGCTCCCGTTGCCCTGTTGGATGTTTGCAAAGTCACTAAAATAGGAAAATAGGACCACCCACACGAGACAAATTGAGGAACATCGACTGGAGCATTTTCTTTTGTACGTTACCAGCAGACAGCAACAACCGGTGCACAGGGTACATTGTGCAGAGCGCGTCACTGTGTAGAGCCAGGCACAGGTTTTTAGCAGCAGCAGTTGCTGTGCTGAAGCTGGCTGGTAAGAACCAAGTGTAAAGTAATGACGGGAGATGGAGTGGCAGTGGAAGACTCAATTCCCACTCTAAGCAGAGGTCAGCCCAGCCCTGGGTTAGAGCTTTGGGACTGGAACCTCCTCTATTGCTCTTCAGGGCTGGCCGCGAGCTAAAGCCTGCTCAGGAGGGCGCCTTCCACGTGGACTCCTCTTGAGCCTGCTGCCAACCAGAGCCCAGATCCCGCTCTGCAGGGCTGCTCTCCACACACTCCTCTCCCCACTGACCCTTGTATCCCTGCATAGAAACATCACCCGAAGCAGCCGTGCTCCCCCCAGCCCCTCTGCTGTCCCCACAGCCCGGATCCTGGGGTCCCAGCAGGTGACCTTGACATGACTGATGAGATGATTCTCAAAGAGGTCTTGAGCATCACTGGCTCCTACCTGGCAGTGGTGGGGCTCAGCCAGGATGGTTGTGGCAGTGTCCCTGTTCCTGGTGATTCTGGTGGCAGTGGCAGAGAGGGGAGACCGGTGGCCGCAGCCTCCCAGAGCTGCCGACTCCCATTCCCATCTAGAAGCTCTCAAAAGCATTTTAAATGAGACCAACATCCCCAGCAGGGCCACGTCAATGGGGACACCCCTGGGTAGCAACATTCTGCTCAGCCCATTCGCTCACCCCTACAACCAAGGCCCTGGGGAGGTGGGTGATTACATCCTTGAATACTCCAAGGAGGTGGAGGAGGCCGTGCTCTCCCTCGGCTTCTACGAGGGGATGGAGGGGGTCAGGCAGGAGGGTCCCGTCATCAGCCCCATGCCTGGGAATCCTGGTGGCACGGGCACATCCGAACCTGCCAGGGCAGGGATAAAGTGTGGGGGGAGCCACTTGCCCACAGCCCCACCAAGCGCAGAGCTCCTCAAGTCGGGGATGAGATGAGAGAAGGGGTTGGTTGGGGATGGGGGGAGAGGGCATGGGGGTATTGGGGATGAGGGAGCATATGCGGGACAGAGGAGGGTGCAGTGTTGGGGCTGCGGGGTGTTACAGTAGAGTCAATGAGTCCTTCTGCTGTGCTTTTCCATTGAAACCTGTTTCTCCAGCACCGCTCCGTGCCTGTGTGGGACAGGACCGGGGGCAGGGGTCATGGTGATGGCAGCCAGGACTTGCCCAGCAGCATCCCTATGCCTGGGGTCCTTGACGGCAGCTTCAGAGAGGGGAGAACGGTGGCCCCAACCTCCCAGAGCTGCCGACGTCCATCCCTGGCTACGAGCAGCTCAAGAGGCTTTTAGAAGGCACCGATAGCTCCAGCACGGCCGCATCAATGGGGACACCCCTGGGCAGCGACATCTCCCCGGGGCAGAGACGTCCCCTGCAGCTCCTCTGCTGATCCTCACAGCCAAGGCTCTGGGGACAAGGCTGGGGACATTGTGGAGCAGGAAATGGAGAGAAAAAGCCCCAGAGCCAAACTTGAGGGCTGGCCACAAGTTAAAGCCTGTTCAGAAGGGCCCTGTCCACATGGGCTCGTCTTGAGCCTGCTGCATCTGGATGGGAAACAGCGAGAAGGAGTTGGGGGCTGCAGTGCAGCAGGGAAATGATGACATTGTCGCCCGCACAGAACTGTGCTGGATGATTCCCATGGTTGGAGTGCTGCAGTGGATGGCTACAGGCTCTTGAGAAGGGACAGGGAAGGGAAAAGAGGTGGTGGGGTTGTGTTGTGTGTCAGGGAGTGCATGGACTGCCTTGAACCAAATGCTGTGAGAGAGAAGCTGAATGAATGTTTGTGGGTAAGGATCAGCAGGACCTTTGCTCTCCTGAAGTCCAGGGCAGTGACTCTGCTGCCCCTGCTCTGCGCTCATCTGACAACCGTTTCATGCCCACGGTGGCCAGGACCATGCCAGGCCCCTGCGTCCTTGTCCACTGCCAGCCCCCAGCCCAGGAGGGCATCTTTCCGAGCTGGCCCAGCGAGAGCTCGGGACAAGAAGTTCTCTTGTCACCAACTTCAGAGCTGGCCCCAAGGAGAGCCCGGCCCTGGGAATGGAGCAAGATTGCAGCCAAAGGCACCTGCACCCCCAGCCCCTGAGAGGCGCTGGTGGGGGCCGGGGGAGCCCCGCCCCACCCCCCCTTAACCCTTTCTTTCCCTGCCCAGGAGCAGCTGGGGACAATGCAGGGGCGTGGCAGCACCCGGGGAGCCCCAACGTTCCATGGGTGATGGCAAAGGAGCCCTTAGCAGCAGGCAGCGGCCAGCACGGGCCATGGCGCTGCCGCCACAGCAGCTCCCCAGCGCGCGGCCCCGGGCCCCCCGGCGCTGCAGATGCTGCGGGATTTTGTGCTCCCCGAGAGCTTCTACCCGAGAGGTGGGGACCGAGCCCGCAGGCGGGGGGATGCTGGGGGCAAGAGCGGAGGTGACCGCGGCCATGGCTCCTGTCTCTCTTTCAGCCTTTGCCAAGCTCTCGAAGCTGCTCACTCGGGTGATGCCCTTCCCTGCATCCTGGATCCCCTGGACAGCATGGGCACCCCCGGACGCACAGGACCCCCCAGCAGGTCTGGCACCCCTGTCTGCTCTGGCACCGCGGCCCCATCGCACCTGCAGCATCCCCAGGGCCGGGTGCTGCGGGATCCCAAACCCTGTCCCCCGGCAGATCCGGCACAGGGGCTCTGCAAGCCCGGCTGAGCGTCCCTGCCCTTCCCTTGGCTGGGGTGTGCTCGGTCAGCCCCATCTCCAGGGACGTTCCCAGAGGCTCAGCACGGCTCCCACTCCCCCTCACAGGGCTGCAGAGGGCTCCATTTAAGGGCTTCCTGGAGCCCCAGCTCGTCTTCATGCCCTGGACCAGTCCCAGCCTGCCTGCAGCGGACACCTCCACGCTGGGCTTCGGTGCTGCTGCTGTGCCGGGTGCTGCCCTGCTGGGCCCTGGAGGCTGTGGGTCCCTCCCGGCCTGGGCAGCCCCCGGGACCCCCCAGGGCCCAGTGCAAGTCCTCGAACCCCAGAGCCATCGGGGGAGAGGAGCAGAGGCCCCAGCGGCCCCAGTGCTGCCAGCGCCCAGCCCCGGCCATGAGCGGACTGAGGAGGTTCCTGAAGACTTTGACATCTGGAGCACGGCCACCTCCTTGGGGACACCCTCTGGCAGCAACAGCCCTGCAGGCAGCGGCAGTCCTGCAAGCAGCCACATCCCATCAAGCCCCTCTGATGAGCAGGGCAGCTGGTTTCTTGGGAACCCAGATGAGGACAGTGGGGCCACCAAGGGGATTCTCCTCGGAGAGGCCCTGCATGTATTTGGCATGTCCCAGGACATGATGGAGGTGATCCAGGACGTCCCTGGCGATGTCACCACGCCTGGGGACCCTGGAGTCACCAAAGGAAAGGAGGGAGGAGTGGCCCCAGCTGCCCCGCTTGGGGTGAATTTCATCTGTGGGCACGAGAACACCGAGGGGGTGTCTGCGGAGTCCAGCATCTCCGGAACAGCCACCTCCATGGGGACACCCCCCTCAAGGACAACAGCCCTACTGGGGCGCGGCCCCCAAGCCCAGCTGCTCAGTGCCACTGCCAGGGCATTGGGGAGCTGGGTTTCTCATGGGGATGCGCAGGGAGGTGAGGAGGCCGTGCGCTCCCTTGGCCTGTACAAGGAGAGGAGGGGGTTAGGGAGGAGGGTCCCATTCTCAGCCCCTCTGGGGGCCATCCCTCTCCAGCCCAGTCGCTCACCCCCACTACCAGGGCCTTGTGGAGGAGGAATTTTACAGCTGGGAGTATGAGCCCAGGGAGGTGGAGGAGGCCGTGCGCTCCCTGGAGCTCAACAGAGGAGTTTGGGAGGGGGTCAACCAGGAGGGTCCTGGCAGCAGCCCCATGGCTGGGGAGCCTGGTGGCCTGGGCTCATCCCCACCTGCCAGGGCAGGGAGAAAGAGGGGGGGGAGCCACCTCCCGACTCCCTCCCCCAAGCGCCGGGTTCCCCCGGGGGGGATTCGACGAGAAAAAGTTTAGGATGGGGATGAGGAAAAGTTCTGGGGATTGGAGCAGTGGGGATGGGGGGGTGGGGATGGGGAAGGAGAGTTCTGTGGTGGGGGCTGACATTATTAATAAATTGTTCTATGTTTCATTTAAACCAGTTTGTTCTGCACTGCTCTGGGTCTGGGGGGCAGGAGGGAGCAATGGGGGCACTGGGAAATGGCACCCAAGAGGTGCCAAAGCCCCGCTGGGCCCCACATAAGAGGTGCCCAGGGCAGAGTCACCGGCAGTGGGGCAGCAGTGGAGGGGGAACCTCCTGTCCCCTTCCCCTGGAGCCAGGACAGACGGGTCCCTGCAGGACCCACGGACACGGCCCCGCGCAGGGGCAGCACCAGGACCCTGGCACAAGGACAGAGCTTGGGGTCAGTCAGGGACGGACACACAAGGTGTGGGCACATCAATGGGGACACCCCTGGGCACCGGCATCCCCCGGTGCCTCTGGTGTCCCCAGAGCCAAGGCTTTGGGACAGGGCCGGTGACAGTGCAGGGTCCAAGGAGATGCCTCTCGAGGAGGCCCTGAGGGTCTGCAGGTGCTCGGAGGACACCATCTGGAAGGAGCCCTGTGAGCAGTGGGGGGATGTGATTCCGTGACTTGCCGTGTGCCTCTGCTCCAGCCCCTTCATGACCTCAGAGATGCCGTTTGGCAGCGGGAATCACGGCACAGGTTGTCCAGGCTGGGGTAGCGCAGGACGAGCGGCTGCTCCCTCCCTGCACCCCAAGCTCCGCACCCCGCCATGGGCATTTCTTCCTGAAGGCCTTATTCCGCCCCGGGCTGCCTCGGGACGGCTCCGGATCCGGATCCGGCGGGGCCGGGCCAGGCTTTGTGACCGACCGACCGGCCGGACCCTCCGCTCCCGCCCGCGCCGCGCCCCTCTCGGGGGCTCTTGTGCCTCGTCCCGCCCGCGCCGGGCCGCGCACGGCGGTTGCTGAGGGGCGGCCGTGCCCGTGGCGCCGGGAGCCTCCCCTCGGGGCGTGCGGAGGTGCCGTGAGGGGGGCTCTGAGGCGGCGGCACCCACCGGGGCGGCCGTGTCCGTGCAGCCCCTCTCGGCCCTCGCCTGGGCACAGGCAGCCGCGTGCGCTCCGTGCGGCAGCTCCAGGCCTTTCCCTGCAGTTTGAGGCAGTTCTGGCCCTCCCAGCGCACCTGAGCCCCTGCAATAGGTGCTGCTTCCTGATCGCCGCATGGGCCCTGCTGGCGGAGGCTGCCGCTGCTGCAGGAGCTTCGTGCAGGCTCCACAGTGGGGAAATGACGTTAAAAGCAGCAGAGAAAACAGGAGCGGTGAGAAAGGGCCGTGTTTTCCACAGAGCAATGCAGGCAGAATTGTGAAGGTGCTTTCAGAGCAGAACTGGCACCGTGCGTGGTGCTGGCAGAGATCTGTGCTCTTCCAGCAAGCTACGATGCGCTGTAGATTCCCCTGTGTTCGTGGGGCTGTTCAGCCTGGCCCCATCAATCCCAAGCTGCACTTTGCAGAAATGACCCTCCAAACATGCCGAGCTGATTCCCTCAAGCAGTAGTAGGAGGGGATTGTCAAAGGGAACCGCTTGCGTGTTTACAGCCCCAAATGAGTTGTGACTTAATACTTGTGCATGGCACCATGAATGTGTTCGCAGCTCTTTGGTTTACAGAGGGATGTGAGGCTGAAGGAAGGGGCCTGTTTGCCTTGGACCCTGCACTCGAGGTGAGGGTGGGAGGCTGGTGAGAGGCTGTGGCAGGTCTGAGAGGTGCAGAGGGAGCCGGAGCAGGGGTAAGGATGTTTGTGGGTAAGGATCAGCAGGACCTTTGCTCTCCTGAAGTCCAGGGCAGTGACTCTGCTGCCCCTGCTCTGCGCTCATCTGACAACCGTTCCATGCCCACGGTGGCCAGGACCATGCCAGGCCCCTGCGTGCTTGTCCACTGCCAGCCCCCAGCCCAGGAGGGCATCTTTCCGAGCTGGCCCAGCGAGAGCTCGGGACAAGAAGTTCTCTTGTCACCAACTTCAGAGCTGGCCCCAAGGAGAGCCCGGCCCTGGGAACGGAGCAAGATTGCAGCCAAAGGCACCTGCACCCCCAGCCCCTGAGAGGCGCTGGTGGGGGCCGGGGGAGCCCCGCCCCACCCCCCCTTAACCCTTTCTTTCCCTGCCCAGGAGCAGCTGGGGACAATGCAGGGGCGTGGCAGCACCCGGGGAGCCCCAACGTTCCATGGGTGATGGCAAAGAGTCCTTAGCAGCAGGCAGCGGCCAGCACGGGCCATGGCGCTGCCGCCACAGCAGCTCCCAGCGCGCGGCCCCCGGGCCCCCCCGGCGCTGCAGATGCTGCGGGATTTTGTGCTCCCCGAGAGCTTCTACCCGAGAGGTGGGGACCGAGCCCGCAGGCGGGGGGATGCTGGGGGCAAGAGCGGAGGTGACCGCGGCCATGGCTCCTGTCTCTCTTTCAGCCTTTGCCAAGCTCTCGAAGCTGCTCACTCGGGTGATGCCCTTCCCTGCATCCTGGATCCCCTGGACAGCATGGGCACCCCCGGACGCACAGGACCCCCCAGCAGGTCTGGCACCCCTGTCTGCTCTGGCACCGCGGCCCCATCGCACCTGCAGCATCCCCAGGGCCGGGTGCTGCGGGATCCCAAACCCTGTCCCCCGGCAGATCCGGCACAGGGGCTCTGCAAGCCCGGCCGAGCGTCCCTGCCCTCCCCTGGCTGGGGTGTGCTCAGTCAGCCCCATCTCCAGGGACGTTCCCAGAGGCTCAGCACGGCTCCCACTCCCCCTCACAGGGCTGCAGAGGGCTCCATTTAAGGGCTTCCTGGAGCCCCAGGTCGTCTTCACGCACTGGACCAGCCCCAGCCTGCCTGCAGCGGACACCTCCACGCTGGGCTTCGGTGCTGCTGCTGTGCCGGGTGCTGCCCTGCTGGGCCCTGGAGGCTGTGGGTCCCTCCCGGCCTGGGCAGCCCCCGGGACCCCCCAGGGCCCAGTGCAAGTCCTGGAACCCCAGAGCCATCGGGGGAGAGGAGCAGAGGCCCCAGCGGCCCCAGTGCTGCCAGCGCCCAGCCCCGGGAACCAGCACATCAAAGAGGTGTCTCCAATCAACATCTGGAGCACGGGCACCCCTGTGGGGACAACCCCTGGCAGCAACAGCCCTGCAGGCTTCAACAGTGCCCTCAGCTCCTCTCGTGGCCTCCAGAGCCAAGGACTTGGACACCCAGAAAGTGACACTGGAGTCACTGAGGAGACGCTCCTCCACGAGGCCCTGCCCCTTCTTGCTGTGCCCCAGGACATGGTGGATGTCCCACCTGCCAGGGCAGGGATAAAACGTGGGGGGAGCCACTTCCCCACTCCCCCCCCCAAGCACCGGGTTCCCCCGGGGGGGATTAGACGAGAAAAATTTTAGGATGGGGATGATGAAAAGTTCTGGGGATTGGAGCAGTGGGGATGGGGGTGGGGATGGGGAAGGAGAGTTCTGTGGTGGGGGGGTGACATTATTAATAAATTGTTCTATGTTTCATTTAAACCAGTTTGTTCTGCACTGCTCTGGGTCTGGGGGCGGGAGGGAGCAATGGGGGCACTGGGAAATGGCTCCCAAGAGGTGCCAAAGCCCTGCTGGGCCCCACATAAGAGGTGCCCAGGGCAGAGTCACCGGCAGTGGGGCAGCAGTGGAGGGGGAACCTCCTGTCCCCTTCCCCTGGAGCCAGGACAGACGGGTCCCTGCAGGACCCACGGACACGGCCCCACGCAGGGGCAGCACCAGGACCCTGGCACAAGGACAGAGCTTGGGGTCAGTCCAGGGACGGACACACAAGGTGTGGGCACATCAATGGGGACACCCCTGACGGACACGATCCCCCGGGTCCCTCTGGTCCAGCCCGAGAGCCAAGGCTTTGGGACAGGGCCGGTGACATTTGGGATGTCACGTGGCTTCCTCTCTGCACTGCTGAACCTTAAAGTTCATGGCCAGTGATCCAGAAAGTGCAGTCACTCCCCTGAAAAGGGAAGGCTCTCAGTCCCGAGGAGTTGCCTCGGATGCCATCCTGACCCAAGGGGAGAGTCCCCAGCTGCAGGCTGCTGCTCTGAGGAGGAACAACTCCAAATGGCTGCCCAAGGGGCTCCTTTTATACCCTGGTAGCATCTGAGCTCTGGTCAGATATGATCACAGAATAGGTTGGGTTGGAAGGGACCTTCAAAGCTCATCTAGTCCAGCCCCCTGCAGTGAGCACAGGGACATCTTCAACTAGATCAGAGTGCCCAGAACCACATCCAGCCTGGCCTGGAATGGCTGCAGGGATGGGGCATCCACCACCCCTCTGGGCAACCTGTGGACAAAATGTCTTCATTCTGTGCAGCCTGAAGCTCCCCTTTTTAGTTTCAAACCAGGCACTGCTGTGGAGTATCTTGAAGTGAGGTAAAAGACACATCAGAGGCCCGGCTGGTGCTCGCGGTCCCTTTGGAAACCACCACAGCACAAAGCATGGGGGCAAATCCCCACTCCATATATAGTCTTTTAATTTCCAGCTGAAGCAGGACTTCTAGTATTTCTTTCAGAATGAGGAGAGAAGCACAAAAACCTCTCTCATAAACATTTTTTTATAATGAATGCTTCCTAACAAACTGATGGGATGGGATAAAAAGAGCAATCTCTCTCTACCCAGCATGAGAGCGTGCCTGTACTCCCTTCTGACACAGCCTCCATAGGCTACTGCAACATCCAGGGAAAAAGCCTCATCCATGACTATTGCCCAGCAGTCCCAGGGTGAATGAAATGAGATAAACTGACCTCCCACTTAGCAATGGTAGATGGCTTCCCCAGAGCTTCCTTCCAGCTCCATAGATCAGTCATTCCAAGCAGAAGCTTGCCACAGGGTGCCTCATCCTTTCTAAGACTCTCAGCCTGCCCTCCTCTCCCAAAGCCATTTATTTGGAAAGAGCAAAGAGCGGTCCCAGCACAGCTCTGACTAATGCCTGGCTAATTCCCAGAAGGGAAAGTAAAGCAGTCCCCAGGGAAGCAGCCTTGCGCTTCCCTGACCCAGGCTGTGACAGCTGAAGAGAGAGCTTGCTCTTACCGGTAATAAAAGCTCTTTCCTCATCAGAGTTACAAAGGGCAGTTCTTCCGTCTGTGTTACATCTGCAGGGCCAGTGGTGCAAGGGCAGGCGCCAAGATGTTGACTGCAGCAGGCACCTGGAGCAGTGCACTGCAGGGATGAACCTGGGTGCACTCCAGAGGAAAAGCTTAGTGTGACTCTTGCCCTAAACATTTTCGGTGTTAAATGCTGAAGTTACTGGTTGCTTTTCATTGCCACAACCAGCCAAAACTTACATTCACTTCCCCAAGTACTTGTTTTCTACTTTGAACACCAAAACCGCTACAAAGTCCTACTGCAATGCTCATCACATTCACAGGCATGAAACAACCACTCAACTTCTATACACACCTCCACTGGAAGCTGCTCTTCACATAAGCCTAAAAAGCAGGTTCTGAGAGGAGCAAACAAGCAGCAAATACATCATTGCTTAATACATGGAAAATACAGTACACATGAGCTATTTGCAACACCAAAGCAACGAGGTTCAATGAAGTTGAGGAAAAATCTATTAAAATGAAGAATACTTCAAATTAGACAATTTTTTCCTCAAATGTGCATGTTTTAATTTAGTATTTTTAGCGCTTTATGCTTCCTACACATTACCAGCTCATTTGTACATTCCAGCATTTTTACATACTTTTTAAGCTACATTTGTTCTTTTACTGACAATTAATGCTTTATTGAATTAATATTTTTACATTCACCAAAGAGACATAAAATCTTTTCTCTTTGAAGAAAAACAAATCTTTTCATGATCTCCGATGTTCTGCTGTGGGCAATATTTTGCAGGTGTACGTGGGAGCTGGGGAACAGCAGAGCTAGAACTGCCAATGTTCATTCTCCATTTGGAGGAAAGGAGGATTCCAGCACTCAGCAATTAGTTCTTAGGAGGAAGGATGCTGTACTGAAATAACTGCAGTTAGTGCAGTTACTATTGTGCATTTTGCTCATCTGAATTGAACTAAGTTTCCTCTTTCTAAAGGAGCATGAAATGTCTCGTTCCATCAGTTCACTCTGGGCAGTGAGCAGGAACGCTAAAAGAGCTGCCTCTAAAACTTAATCCTAGAGGGAGACTTCTCCCTTGGAGAAGCTGATGTACCCAAATAGCTTTCCAGGGTAGGCAGCATCCTCTGAAGGGGCCCTGCAAAAGAGTATGGAAGCTGATATGAAGCTTACTCTTTCCGTGCAGGTTTCACCCTTCTGCAAGGGTTGATTGCAAGGATGCCCAAGAGGGACTCTTCATCAGGGACTGTAGTGATAGGACAAGGGGTGATGGGTTTCGACTGGAACAGGGGAAATTCAGGTTAGCTCTAAGGCAGAAGCTCTTCCCTGTGAGGGTGCTGAGGCGCTGGCACAGGGTGCCCAGAGAAGCTGTGGCTGCCCCATCCCTGGCAGTGTTCAAGGCCAGGTTGGACACAGGGGCTTGGAGCAAGCTGCTCCAGTGGAAGGGGTCCCTGCCTGTGGCAGGGGTTGGAACTGGATGAGCTTTAAGCTCCCTTCCAACACAAACTGTGATTCTGTGAAAGCAACAATTCAGATAATTGAAGTCCCATTCAGTTCTATCCCCAAGAGTGCTTTGGCAAGGCACCAGGGCTGGCAGGGGTTGGAGCTGGGTGAGCTTTAAGGTCACTTCCATCACAAACCAGGCTGGGATTCTTTGATTTCAAGGAGCTTTAGACCCTGGAGGGGGTGAGCAGAGGGCCTCTGTAGCATGACTTTGCAAAGCAGGACTGGAAAAGCTCACTAAGTCTGAACTGCAGAAGGAATTTAGGTTTGAACATGTCAGCAGGAAGCAAAAGTACGTGAGAGCATGAAGTGCACAACAAATGACCCATGGTTTTCTGTGCAAAAGAAGGGGAAGTTCATGGGGCAAAGTACCACAAGGAAGGAAACTATTTTAACCTTATTTTAAAGAAAATAGGTTTTAGTTTAACAGAAGTGTTTTCTGACCTAAGAACCCATTCCTGGTACAGAAGGAACCCAGTATCCAGCTTTGCTTTCATGATGCTGTGCCAACACAGCTTGCTGTGCAAGAGAAGACTTTCAAATCCTTATTGAAGAGAAAAGGTCAGACTGAACTCAAATGGTTTCTCAATGAAATGCAGCTTAATGTGGGTTTGGCTAACTTTCACAGCTCAGTGCCAGGCAGCAACTCCAAAGGTTTTTTCTGAGGCAAGATCTTCAACCTTCCTTTGCTTCAATCCTCCCTTATTCAGGGAAGGAGAGCACAGCAATGGGACTGAGAGATCTTCATAAAGCAAAAACTTACAGGGTCTTGCCATGGAGTTGCTGTAACTTGCAACTGAGGACATCTATGCCAGACAATGTGTCTGCTGCTTTGTTGCTGGACACACCTTAAGGGAAGAAAGAGAGTTGTCATCTGTAGGTGGGATGAACGGAAAGATGAAGCCATGTGTGCTGCAGAGAGGGATGGGTCATATCAACAGTTCGCTTCAAGCTCAGGTTGGGATGGACTGGAGGGTGACATCATGGCAAAATCTTCTATTTGTCCTCATTTCATGGCTGGATCTGGGAAAGAATGATGATGACAGTTGCAAAAGCATCACCACAAGTGCGTTTCTTTATTTTGTTGTCTTTCTTTGTTGTTGTTAAGGCGTTAAACCTGATGTATTCCATCAATTCTTCTGCTCCAGGTACATTGTTAATAGCAGAAGCAAAACAGGATGCCTGATTTATTATGTATAGAGCTTTGGAAAGCCATAAAAAATGAAAACCTAGACAAGTCATCCAACTCCTCATTAATGGCCTTCAGCAAGAGGGAAATGAGACTAACTGTAGTAAAAATGCAAATAAAAAGCAACACAGGAATTCAAGCCTCTGTCTTCATTACAGAATCAACAAGAAATATGTTGAATTCAGGCAGCCAAAAGTTTAAAGTCAAAAAAAGGAGAACAAGCCCCAGTCCTTTACATGTGTAGCTCTGGCAGCAAGGAAGTCTTGCCAAATTCCTAAACACTTATATCACAATATATACCTCCCATTGGCGCACGTGGGCTCTAGCAGCCTGTGTCAACAGTGCACAGAACTACTCTCCAGGAATAAAAGTGCAGTTTTCCTCTGGAGACGGGAGGAGCCTCTTTTGAAGTCTCTTTTATGATGAGAGTGTGAAATTATCAAGACCCATTGAACTGAGCTTGAACAAAGTTTAAAGTGGGATTTCTGACCAGTCCTTGCTATGTCCTCCCAGCTGTTTCCCTTGCAAGAAGGGCTCAAGCACAGTGCCAGGGCTTTTCAGTCATGTTAAGGAGCAGGACTGATCAGCAGCTGCATGAGAAATCCTCTTCAAGGTAAATCCGAGACAACATGCTCTGGTTAAAATGTGGGAACTTGAGCAATGCAGTTGTGATACCAGCTGCTCTTGAGGAATCTCTTACCCAGCCATCAGCTCATGACAGCTCTTGGCTGGCTTTTAAAGACTGAGCTAGTGACATAGAGGAGAGAGGTCTCCATGCAGCTACCTAACCTCAAAGCCCCTTTGTGGTGAAGCCTGTGCAAACTGGACTTAGTGCTGAGAAAAGGGAGTTCAAACAGGTACAGAGCCCTCACTCACTGTGTTGCATGTATGTAATTTCTGCCTCCAGATAAAACACACCAAGGAGAGACTTACCATTTCACAGGGTCTGTGTGCTCTCCTGCCCTCACAGACATCATAGCACTTTTCTGCTGGTTTACATGTGCGAATATTTGCCTGGATAAATAGGTTTAGAACAGTTTGAATAAGCTGCACTTTCTCTTCGGAAGCTGGATCCTGGAAAAGATCTACAGCACAACCACAAAAAGGAAAACAAACAGGGAAGCCGGCACTGAACAATGCATCAAGGGTAGAAATGCCCAGACTATGTGAGATGTCAGTAGCCTGTAAATGTAACAAAACTGTGTTGATGGAGACATTTCCCCAAGCTCAGTCTTTATGAAAACTGTTTCATAAAACACTCAGTTGGATACAAACCTTTTTAAAAATGCAAGATACTGCCTTTTTCTCTTTTTTTATTAGGAAAGTTGCAGACAGTAAGCTCAGCAGGAGCAGAACTCCTCAAGGTGGTATACACAGCTGCATGAACTGGACTCTCTTAGAACTGGACACTGTCCTAATACAACCTGTGAGCTCCAAAGGTACTAACCAGAGGGAAAGACTTGCCAAACCACAGTTGGAGATAGACCTCTTGTCCCCAGCAAGTGTCTCAGAAACCCCAAGGAGTGTCTCCATAAAGCTGTCTTCTTGGCTGGGCTGCTGCAGTGCTGCACGGTGCTCCTAAGACAGCCCATGCAGCAATGTGGTCTTAGTGCTGGGGTCAGATCTTGCCATGCAAAGGAAAGACAACAGAGGGGTTTGGGCAGAAACCTGCCCGGCATGATGGAAACACCCCTGGCAATGTGGCACAAGCATCTGAGGTGCAGCAAAGCCAGTATTTTCCCCTCTCTTGTTACTCATCCCACAAGGAAGGAAAGGACCACAGTAACACATGTACTGTAAGAGAGGGCCTGAGTTATAATGTTATGTCTCTCAGGACACAGTGAGAACCCTCACATGCTTCAGAAAACCAAGTGGAGATCTAGTAGGTTATGTAGATCAATTGCAAGCATAGGATGAGGGAAACAGAAAGTGATATTCCAGCCATTAAACACAGGTTCAAGCCTTAATAATGCACAAAGTGAGGGAAACGAGCAGCTTTTAAACTGATGTTATTATGCACTGCTGCAACTGCCAGGAATTAAATGCTAATGTCATTCTCTTGCTTTTATTCCTCTCCAGCTCAGCAACAACCCACTCTCTGCAGCCTCTTCCTGCATCTGCAACTGTTCCTGTTGCACAGATTTGACACTTGCCTCTTTAGACAGTGGACCCTCCCCCATCAAAATACAACACCCCCCCCCAAATGCCTCAAACCCAAGAACTTCACCAGCAATATCTCTGCCTGAAAGCACCCTTCCCCCTCCCCCCCCCCACCCCCCCAAACCCCCAGCATTAAGCCTGACAGGCTGGACCTTAATCTGAGATATTACTCACATCAATTCTTTCGTACCAGCAGTAAAAATGCTGCTTATAAGGATCCACTTTAGCCATTTGAGCTTTCTCAGCCTTATCTTTCACTTCTGTGTATAGGAAATAGTGAAAAAAACAAAAACAAACAATTAAAACTATCGCATTTATTTCTCCTTCCTGATTTGCTGCATTTAAAAGGAACAAAGAGTCCAAGGCTGGCCAACTGGAAATCTGCAGCATGGCATTGCTTTCCTGCCTCCAGGAACACAGGAATAAACCCAAACTTTCTTTCCCCCTCATCTTCAGCTTCTGACTCTGCATTTGCACATGCAGCGTGCAGTCAGCTACTTTCTCTTACATGCACTCACACCTCTAATTAAACAGAAGCTCGTTTCAGCCTTTGGTTGTTTCCTTTTACACAGGGACTCCAAGCCTACATTACTTCTGCTCTGTCCAACCTGCAGTTTCACACACCACCAAAGGCAGGAGGATTACGTGGGCAACACGTCATTCTCCAGCAATACTGGTCTTGTTTGGCAGCCCCTGTGCCATCCCCAGATGACTGAGTAGTGTCTCAGTGATGCTTACGGAGCAACAGAGCGCGTTCACATACTACAGAAAATAAACTAGAAATGCAACCAAAGCACAGGATTGCCTGGGGAAAGGAGGGGGGAACAATCCCGTGGGGCTGTTAACACCTAGAAGCTGTTTAAAACTATGCATCAATATTATTAAGGGTGCCCTGCAGTAAACATACAACTGCACTGTGCTCTCCTCAGCCACGTAATGGTCGTGAATCCCCTCTGCAACCACAAGTAACTTTGCTCTCCTACCTCTGTGAATGGCTGCTGTTTTCCAGTCACCATGGGTACTGCACCCAAAATCAGACCACGGCAGAGGTTTAATCACAGCAGTAGCGATAAACATGAGAATGGTGTTAGTGTGAAGCAAAGAACCCGGAGGGAGAAGGGAAGAAAAAAAAACCCAGAGCCACACAAACCCTATTTCCAGGGGAAGGGAAGACCAAGGTGAAAATCAGAAAGCCACAAGATCACAGGCAATTATAGGTGACTTTCTTGGCAGTCACAACTTGCAAATCAAGGCCACCTCCTGCCCCAGTGGTTGATTGCCAGGAACAAGTTCATTAACCAGCGCTAATAAATGCACGTCTGGTCTGGGCTTTAACCAGCCAGCTCCACCTCCTCTTGGCAGCTTCCCCTGCCTGACCTCCTGCGATTGCCCACAGGCCAAATGGAGCCCTGGGGAAAGGCTGGGGGATGTTTTATCTTGCACCAGGATTAATTCAGCCCGAAAGCATGTCCTGGTGTCCTCCCATCACCTACAGGAAAGCATCGAATCTTTCTTTTGGCTTTTTATTTCTTTAACCTTCCCTCCACATCATTGATCTTTCCCGTCCTCCTCCGATCACCTTCATGCCAAAGGCTCACAGCCAGCTCCTTTTCTCTTTCAGCTGATATTTGCAAGCATTTATTTTATTTAACATGTTGCTCACTGAACTTTTTCCAGTTCACGTGTCTTATTTTAAACCTACAATTTGCAAAACAGCCTAATGCTCCAAATGGTGCTGAACCAAGTGGAATAATTACCTCACTTGTTTCAAGCCTCTGCTGGAGTCCAGAATTATACACTTGGAAAATTATGATTGTTTTATCTTTTTTTAGTTGCACAAGATGTGTGAAAGACAGGTTTTTATAAAGGACGGAAACCAGCCAAAACTATAATTACCACAGACAGAAAAGAATTCAGAGAAAACATGATTTTATGATTAAGGCATTGGAGCAGAAACGCAGGAATTCACATTATTTTTGTGGCTCTGCCAAACCCTCTCTCTCTAACCTTTGCCGAGGGAGTTAATTCCTTTGTGCCTCCCAATAAAATACTTTGGCACTTCCCTGTTTTACGACTCCTCCTGCAGAAACACATTCATTCCCATTGGTGAGATGTTCAACTCCACCAGTACCTGCAGAACCACACCATCGAGGACGGTTGCAATCATCTGGCTGAATTTAATCATCACTTGTCAAAAGCATATGCATCTTTAATCACAGGCACACGGGATACAGATGCATTGCTCAGCTGACCGAAATGTCAATTCATATTGCACTGGAGATGTATGAAGTCCAGAGCAATTACAGCAACTCCCAGGCTTCCATACTGATACTAAGTACACACACGAGGATGATTAGGGGCTAAAGCACCTCCCATAAGCTACTAAGAAACACTAGTAAAGGCTTACCCATAGCTTTTAGAATAACCTTGGAAACAGGATGCCAGAGGAGCCGGGGAGATGGGGGTTGTGTATGTTTCCAGGACATGATGAACACTGAACTTTCGGAGTGAACTCCATTTTAAAACCCTTGAGCAGCAACTCACATGGAAAAGCAGGAAAGTCAAGCCCCACAGGCTAAAGCCACATAGGAAGCAAGAGTCACTGGTGGTGTGTGTGGAGGCAGCTGCTTCACCCAGCACTTCAGTGCCTTGCTGGCAGCTTTGGGCACAGACTAAAGCATATTCAGAAGGTCCTTTACGCTGCTACCATGAACCATGCTTGCCTCATGCACTTGCATAGAAGCTGCTGCCACCGTCCTCCAGCCCAGGGAGAGAAGGCAAGCTCACGGGTGTCTCCCTTCTTCTCTTTTCCTCCCAAGCACCAAAGAGTGGGAAGGCAGCTATGTCAGCCGATCCCCCCCTTCCTTTTTCATTGCTTTAATAAATTAAGCTGAGCAACAATAGAGATGAGAGAAAGCAGGACAATGTGGTAAATGTAGCAGAAAGAAATTTGAATTGTAATGAGGAAAGCTAATCAGGAAAAGAATGGACTATAGAAAAAGCACTAATGAGTTTCTAAATAAATTCAAAAGGTTAATATTGTTCTATCTAGCAAATACGAGAAGAATCCTAATGTGAAATTAAAGGCCTCGCTCCAATGCCCTTGTGGCCAAAAGCCACACAATCCACCCTCTCTATTTACCTATCTGGCCACCCCAGCCTTCTGCTGCCTCTCATAGATGGCTGCTGCACATGGGATCCCTTCAGATGAGCTGCATCTCTCCGTCTCTTTTGTTTCTGTATATCAAATCCTTGATCCAAAGTGCAATAGGTCAATGGACAGACTCTCTTTGACTCACAGATTGTGCAGCAAGATTTGTGTTGGTATTAACAAATCAGTAATCAAAACGCTGGTTTCCAACCATGAGAGGTGTGTGTGTACTTGTGAAGTGCAGGATGATGTAGTTTTCAAGCACACTTATAATCACTTCTATTACCAGGTGGATTACCAGGGTGAGTAAAAAGCCACTGAGGAAAGAGTAAGTAAAAATAAAAGCTTATACAAATAAAAAGCTGGAGGGGTTTTGTTTGTTTGCTTGTTTTAATTTATATGATGTCAGTAGGTCAAAATAGAAACCTAAGACTTTCTAGATATAATCAAAACTGAGACTACTGAGTCCTTTATGCATCTCTTTACAAAACGCAGGAAAAATTGTATTTCAGCCAAAATATCCTATTTTTATGGTGAGGAAAGCAGTTTTCAAAGAAACAAGAAAGTACCCAATTCCCAGCAAAGTAATAGACTCGAAGGCTTTTTATAAGAAGATCTGCTCAAATATTTTCTTGCTCGAAGGAAATGGTGCTGTTACAATATTTTACCCTGAATATAAAAAACCCTAGAATGACATCATTCTGTGGGGAGAAATCCGAGTGTATTTGTGTGCATGGCTGTCCATCTGTCTTCTGAACTGCAAACCAAGCCTGGAGGGAGGAGATGAGGGCAGCTGCACATCCATCTCCCTCCCTGGTCGCACCATGCCAGGGTATGAGTTAGGTGCAGTCCCGGAGCTGTGTTATGATCCAGCTTCCCCCACAGCAGTAAATCCATCTGCACACATTTCTGTGCTCAGCCACACGCTGACGTGCTGGCACAGCCAGTGACCCACAGCCCATGAGGTCTGTGCACCTCTGCCCTGCCCCAGGCAGCAGCCATGGGCAGACCCCCACATGCATGGTCCCGATAGGCAGAGCTGCAACTGTTCAAGCTTGACCATCAAACAATCTCTTTTGCTCCAGAAGGGTCATTGGGTATTGAACAGGCTTCCTAGGGGAGTGTGGAGTCCCCGTCCCTGGAAGGGTTCACACACCGTGTAGATGAGGCCCTCAGTGCCATGGGTCAGTGGTGGCCTTGGCAGTGCTGGGGTAAGGGTTGGACTGGATGAGCTTAAAGGGCTTTCCCAACCTTTAGACTCAACCAATAGCTGGTCCTTTGATTCTATCACTTACAGAAAATGAAAATAATTAAGATGTTCACCTTTTTTCCTTCAGGCATGTGAATTATTCTGCAGCTGGAGTAATGCTCCTGTGCCAAGACTGACCATCCTATGTATTATTCACGGGGAACCTTGCAAAATGCTGCTCAGCCACTTACCTGCCATGAATAATACTGTTTGAGAGACAGGTTAAATGCTTTAGCTTTTTAATCCTCCTCCTCCTCGCAGGGAAGGCGGGCATACGTGCACTGCACTGAGGCAACACAGCAATCATGTTTGATAGGGGATTCAGTGGCGTTCGAGCCTGGCAGGCAAAGACTGAAAGCAGAAAACCTTGTACCCAAGAGACAGAAGAGTGGGAAATGCATGGAGGCAGAGACTTGACAGTCAAGACATCACTCGTTGCAAGTAACCCTTTGAATGCCAGTAGGAGGTGTGCACTTACCCTCACATCAGTTATGGAGAGCTCACCAGAGCTCCTCAGTGTTTCCAGCCCAACACGAGGGCAGTAAGATGGGAAGCAGTGGAGCAACTTGTGCTCCTGAGCCGAAGGTGGAAGTTTCATGGCTGAATGTTTCTGGCCTTGATCTGTCTGTAAAAGTGTAAATGCACAAATGTTTCTGAGACAAAGAACACTGTGATGAAATTGCCAGCTGGGAGTAAACAAACAGGTCAGCTCAGCACAACCCTAATGCCCCTCTAGATCATGCAGGCCCATCACCTACATCTACTGGCCTCATTAGCAGACTGCTGAGCGTGGGAAATATGGGGAGGATCATTTTAAAGGGTTTTGTGTGCTGTGCCCATTGGGAACCCTTTGAGATGGAGTCTGAAGCAGATGGTGAAATGGGAGAATTCATCATGGTTAATTCATTTGCAGCCTAAAATACATAAAATAATCAGTGAAACAATGAAAGCCCCCTCCAGCCATGGCTTTGCTTTTGCAGCCCTCATAAAAGCCCCAAGAGGAAGAACCCAACGCTGCCACATTCTGCACCACAAGCCTTCCGCAGGTTCATTGGCTCAGTAATACCCTGTAAAAAGATATGAGGTCTTCCCCTTCATGAGCTTTTGCTCAGTGGCCTGATGAAAGAGCAAACAAGATGAGGCAGCAAATAAAGCGCACTGCACACTGCTGAATGATGAAACCCTTTCAATATTCCTTCACACATGTTTTGCTTTAAGCTTCTCATCCACTCTTACAATGACACATCATTGCTAGTCCCTCATTTTACAGACAGGGAAACCGAGGCCCTGCTTTCATCAGAGGGGTAAAAGCAAAGTGAGGTTTAGACCCTGTGTCACATCCAACCCCAGACTGGGTTTTCCTGCTTATTTTGCAGGTAACCTGAGGTCTCCTGAGCTAAACCAACTGCCCCCTGCACAGCACCACCAGGACTTGCAACCTCTCAATGTTTCCCTCACCCAGACGAGCCAGAGGCCCTGTGGAACTGCAGGGGAGCCCCACTCCCACAGCAGCACACAGAGCTCTGCACGAATCCTACTTGTGGCTAAACCACGAGAACAAACAAAGAACATTGCCGAATTCATGGGACTTCTGTGTGAGAGGAGTACAGAGCTCTGTGAAACCACTGGAAGCAAACGAGGGAGAATGCAAATATTTCATACTAAAAATGCTGAAGTTCACTTTTGGACTCACCGACACCAAACTCATCTAATATTAGGACACAGTATTTGTTAAATGGAAATCTCTGCGTCCGTTTTTGCTCCTGACACTTTACAGCCCTGTTGCTTTCTGGCTCTTATTTCCTATTAATTTTTGGCATGATGAGTAAAACCGGTTGAGGGAAAAGTAAGCGTCTGAGGCTTACAACCCCTTGTGGCTCTAATCTGTGCTTCTCTAAGCTTCTGCCCATGCTCCTGATGCTATTTTATTTTATCCTCTTCTCTCTAATGCACTAAGGTGTGCAAAGTGATTCCAGATCACACAGTGAGAGCTGCCATCAGCAGAGAGCTTCACTGATGTTCTCCCATCAGGTTAGTGCTGGCATAAGCAGCCAGCTGTTGCAGTGGATAAATATATGTAGGCTTTGCCTCACCAGGACAGGCTGCCCTGCCTCATTTCCCAGAGTCCAGCAACGGTGAGACAAAAGTTAATGCAACTCCAGCACTGTCCGCTGCCTGCATGGATCCACCTCTGCAGCCCGGGAGTAGGGACCAGAGCCACCAGCAGTGCCCTGAGCTGGGGCCAGGCTCTGGGAGCAGTTCCCTCTCATCTGAGCACTAAGTCTCAGGCACGTCTGAAGCATCCCTGGGCTGAGGCTTCCCTGCCCTGCTCCCAGAATGAGGAATCCTGCTGGAGGGGAGGAGATGGGAGAGCAGTTACGCTGGGCTTCTCTTGCCTCTGCCCCGCATCAGCTGAAAGCTCTGAGGTCTGGGAAAAGCAGCTTGGTAAAGGTCATGATCTGAATGCAGATTATTCATGGACATGAATTTGTCTGATGAATTATTCTCAAGCTATAATTCATGAAGCTGGCTCTACAGAGCACGGATAGGATGTGCCTCTGCAGCTGCTCTAAATACAAAGCAGGGCAGTAAATAAGGACAGTCTCTTGCTTGAAAGCGTAATATTTTATTTGCCACAAATATGCTAATTATCTCATTTTCACACTCTGTGCTAACGAGAAATACAACCTGAGCAAGGTGTGTTTTCTTGTAGCTGATTACTAGGTAGCATGTCACAATTGATATCTTAGACTTCAGACCCTGCTTCAGTGTTTCCTTAGGCTCTTGCCTAATTTTGATCACACAGTAATGGATTTTGAGTTGCTTACAAACATGTAGGCCTATCATCTGTCAGCCATGTCCCCACGCTGCTCATTATTTGTGCCTGCCGAGCAAATTCCTTTGGCAGGTTTGTCAGAAAATGCAGTGATTTTTCTGGTGCCTTCTAAATAAATAAATACTAAGAGGCAATTAAGAACCAGCCCTTTCAGTACCTCCTGGTTTCTGGACTCTATAAACTGGGTTCAGATAATACAAGCAAAACCAGAGCCTCCTTACCATTTAACACATCTTCTTGTCTGAAGCTTCACTAGTCCTGCTGTTAATGCTATAGAACTCTTCATTCTAAAAAGGCTATTTTCTGTCCCTGTGGTCTCTGCTGAGCCCAAGCTCCCATATGGAGGGACCGCAGGCATTTTCAATGGGATCTGGGGAGGTTAGAAAAATGTATTCTGTCCGATACAGGTAGATCTAGTTAGAGCTAAGCTAATTACACACGAATTATGGGAATCGTCTCCAAGGAGGAAGGCACGAGGCCTTGGTCCAAGAGGAATAAACTGCAATTCACTGAAGCAAGGCGGCTCAGAGATACAGACCTGGGACTGCAGCATGTAATCCAGGGGCTCCCAGGGGCTCAGGGGTGCACTGCTATGTGGTTAATTAAACTGACTTGAAGGGTTTTGCCCAATCTGGTGAATGGAAGCACGTGCTTAAAGCTGCACTTCTGTGCTTTTAGAGACTCAGGCAATATGAACATTTCAGCTTGGGTGCATCTGACATAAGCAGCTCTATGGAGTTATCCCTTTCCTGACAAGTTATAGAAGCCTCTCCAGAGGCTTTGAGCCACACGTGATGCTTGTAACTCCTGTGGTATTTTGCCATAACAAAGGAGGCAAATTGACTGTGGGTGTTTGGGACCATTGCTTGGTTTAGTGCCCGAGTACAGCATCAGCACAGAGAACTGTAAGAGATGGAGAAAACAGAAAAGCTATTTTAAAAATGAGTGCAACTCTTTGGATCTCCTCAATAGCCCAAGAACACTGTTGGCTCAGGACAAACATTCAATTTAACTCTTATCCAAACTCCCAATCTCTTTTGTCACCGGTTATTTTCCAAGGCACTGAGCAACAGAGCTCTGAACTTGCATTCAGAAGACACAGACACAACACAAAGCCCTTCTGCTTTCCCACGTCCCAGCAATTCTCCCAGCCCAAACTCCTGACAAACTTCAGATTCTGGGGAAGTTCAAACCCAGAACAAGCCAGAAGGAATTTCCAAAACAATGGAAATAATGGCATCTAAACATTACAAGTCAATTTCCAAACGTATCAGGGCAGATCAAAACCCAGGACAGGTCACACCAATTGATGCAAGCCTGTTGCACAAGACCAAGAGCTTTCTTTAGATCTGTGTCACATTCTTTTCACCATCTCCTCCTGTCACCTATAAAATTGATTGTTCACTTCCTCCACAGATGGAAGAAACCGGAGCAAGCAGGGCCTAAACCAGGCATTTCTCTTGGCCATGTCCAATCCCTGGAGCTCGTTAGGGAAGTTGGATGCAATCATCCCTTTGAAAAGTCCACATCTAGTAAATGGGCGCTGATGAGAAGATTCTCTTCCAAATGTTCTCTTGATTTTGAAAAGAAGGTCCAAAGATATTTTTAAAGTTCAAATTAAAAATGCTCAGTTAGAGGAATTATTTTTAAAACTGCAGGAAACCATTAATTCTGTTCAGCTCCATAATGTTGACTGACATCAGGAAAATGTCCAGACCCCAGCTCCTCCTGACTGGAAATCTCACGTGCTTTCCTCGGAAAAGAAGATAACCTATAATCTGTTATCAAACCAGGTATTGTCACCTTCCTCCTCATTCTTCGCTTCATAACCACTTGCTGAGAGCAGTTTTCCCATTATTAAGTAAATAATTTGGGTGTTTCCCCCACACACAAGCAGCTCCCCCAGATGAGGTCACTAAAGAGCAGGTCACTGTTGGCTGAGCATCATTTCCACATGGACAGGCAAAGAGCCATGCAAGTGCTCACCTTCTCCTTCACTGCGATGGCAAATCCACAGCAGTGTCGCTCAGAAGGGTAACAGGATGGACACAGGATGTGTTCCCTTTCCACTCACCATGGGGAATGACTAGAAGCAGACAGAGTACAGATCCTGAGGATGTTCCCCTCCTGGTCCATGTTTTCTGCAAGGAAGGATCCCTGTGCTCCTCTCAGCTGTGAGCATCATGCACTTCTACACTGAGAAAAGTAACCCTGACTGACTCGAAGTACCTGCCCAAAGTCAAAAACCACCTTGGCCCTCATAGCCACAAGGCAAGGTTTAGGCATGAAATCACCACATTTTAGAAACACCCTTCCCCTGCAGCCAAATCACCACCAGCTCAAGTAGTATTGTAGTGGCAGGGTACACAGAGCATCCCCAGGGCCCATGGGGATACTGTGGGAAGTTTTAGCACAATAAAGATGCTTCCCCTGGTGGAAATATGAACGCATGGGGCTTTCTCTTCTTCATCTTAATTTTCCACTCATCTCCTCCACAGTTTAAAGACGAAATGGATCCAGTGGACTTCAAGAAGGAAAACAAGAGAAAGAAAAGCATAACCCCTTCCACATTTATTGCCCCCAACCCTACTCAACCTAATGGTTTCCACAATGAGTCCTTCCAAATGCAGGAGGCATTGTGCTTACACACGTGCCAAGAGCAAGTCAAGGCCCCTTTGACACTCCAGAGAACATCAGGGTCTTTGTGGGCACAAAAACACACCTCCAGCTTTCCACACAGACCTCAGAGGGGTCATGCATAGCAGATTTTGGACGTTGCAGGACTTGGAGCTAAGCATCAGCTATTGCAGTGGAAGTAAATCCAAAAGCACTGACAGGTTTAACTCTCAGCAGGACACGTTATGCTGTCGAGTGTACGTGTGGGAAATAAAGGATAAACTGAACAGCTGAAACTGCTTCAGACAGCATCTTTATCCAACCAGCAGAAAACCAGCTGCTCAGCACTGGGCTTGGTTTATTTACAAGAGCTGGGCAGCCCGATATAACAATGCAAAGGAGGGTCACTAAGATTCATTTGCACCATTGTTCTGTGCTAACTTGAGAGAGAGAGACTGGTGCTTCAGCTCCATGAGCTCTGGAGAAATGAAACCATCGCTGCCTCCCTCAGGAGCCTTGTCTAAGCCCCGGCACTGAACTATGGATTTGTTAGCTTGAGTGTCCCCTTGGATCTCATTAACCACCATGGGTTAGGTGGGGACAAGAAGGCTCTCAGATGCCTTGTGAGGCCTATTGACTGCACTTGGCATCCCTTCCCCTGTGCTGGGTCACAGCCTGCAGCTGCAAAAGCATTTGCTGCCTCTCCCCAGCCCCTCCTGCAAGCCCAGTTTGCCTCAGAGCAGTGCCAGTCCCTGCCACTGGTGTCCAGGGCTATTTCGCACTCAGGTGACTATTGACTACCCATACTGAACCCACAGAGAAACTGAAAGCAGTGAGTTAAGGAGGAAGACTCAACAGAAAAAGTCTTCCCTCGCCTGGGAACGGCATGTTAAATTTATACCCACAAAGCCACATAATAATTACCCAGGCCTTCTGTTTGCACAGTCATTACAACTGAATGGTTTAAGGAGGAGGAAGAGTCTTGCATATCAGCACAGTCGGTCTTCTATTCAACTCCTCCATCTTAAATCCCTCTCCCCTCTGCAGCAAAGGATACCCTCTGGCTGTGACCCTTGGGGACCTGCTCCAGGTCTGTGGGATGCAGCTGCTCAGGATGGGCTGTGGGGAACTGCGTGCCCCATCCCATACACTCCATCCCTGGCACCAGGACCACCCACAGGGAGCAAACAGTGCCATGGGCATGGCTTTGTGGCTCGGCAATATTTGAATGCACTCTTCAGCTCCACCAGAACGAGCCCTTGTTACCTTCCGGTCTCTGCTGTCTGCATGAGAGGAGATTCCTCGATTCCCTAAATCAGTGGCCAGCTGCTGCGCAGGTTCAGCTGGGACCGAGCCCAGAGGCTGCACCCAGGTGGGTGGGACCGTCCCCCACCATGCTCGGTGGCAGATGGGGAGGTTCACAGTGTGGGCAGATGATGCTGGGGCTCTCACTCACCTCACTTCAAACACTGATATAAGCCCCCAGCTTGAGGCATTAAGACTGAATCTCCAAGGACAGCGGGGTCTGAGCGAGGAGCTGACTGAGGAGCCAGAGGAAAAACGATTCTGCAGCAAGCTGGCCAGCACCGAGGAGAGGACTCCAGCCCTGTGTTGTTTGTACATCTTCAGGGCTCTCAGATTTCCTTCCATCAGCCTTGGCTGGCCCAGCACTGACTCCAGGCTTGCAGCCCGCGGTCCACACCTCCAGGGACAGCCCCAGCTTCTCCCTTTGAGGAACCTGCTTTGCCATCTCTGTGCTTGCTGGGAGGCAGCCGAGTCCTGCCACACGGGTGACACACATTGTAGGGGTCACACAAGGCAGTGGGGCAGGACACAGGTACCTGTGCACACACCCCGACCCAGGGATGGCTGCCACTCCAGTCCTCACCAGCACCAATGCTGGAGCATCCTCCAGCCCTTGACTGGCTTACAGCAACACGTAGGTGACAGGTTTCATATTTCCTGTGGGAAATGAAATTCAATCTCACACAAATAATTGTGTTTGTTTTCCCTACAGGTTCCAATCAGGCAGAGCCAGCTATTGAAAACGCCAAGCACTCAAATCTGCTTCTCCTCTCATTTTCAATGCCAGAGGTTCCAAATTTTTCTCCTGGATGGGTGATTCCAACTTAAATACTTGGGCATCAGCTGTATTCCAGCTTTCAGGGAATCAGATCAAAGCTGGGGGAGCAGATGTCTTTATACACACGAACAGGGGCTTTTAAACAGCCTTTTTGCTGCAATGAAAGAGGAGAAAACCAGCAGTTCTGAAACCTGAGTCTGCAAGATGAGCTCAATCTACTTTACCCCAGCAAATCAGTTGGTTTGAGGGCTGCTGTGCTTTTAAGAGCACACACATCTTTTCCTGCTCCAAAGGGGCAGTGGTGCCATGCAACAGCAAAGGAAGACGAAGCTGGTCCCTGCGGCACGGCCAGTCTGCGACCAGCCTCACGCCCAGTGCTGGTGCTGGGAGCACCCAAGGGTGCAGCTGGGGAGCTGAGACCCCAGAACTCAGCTTGGCGGGCTCTTGGAAGGAGCTTTGCGGTGTGGGAGGAGGGTTAAGCCCGGCACTTGCCGTGCGTGGGGCTCTGTCCCCCCCTGGTGACGGGTTACGGCAGGGACGGAGCAGAATGAGCTGCTCAGGAACCCCAGCTGCGGCTCAGACACAGGCTGGGGCTGCATCGTCCTGGGCTGGGTCAGGCTGCGAAGCAGCACCGGTAGGGAGCCATGGCTGAAAACAAGCAATGAAGAAACCCCTCCATTTAAAACGCTGTTAAAAAAGCAGCTCAGTGCCATGGAACCTCCTTGGGGCAGAGACTGAACCGAGGCTGGTTTGGGTTGGAAGAGAACTTAAATCTCATCCAGCCCCAACCCCTGCCACAGGCAGGGACCCCTTCCACTGGAGCAGCTTGCTCCAAGCCCCTGTGTCCAACCTGGCCTTGAGCACTGCCAGGGATGGGGCAGCCACAGCTTCTCTGGGCACCCTGTGCCAGCGCCTCAGCACCCTCACAGGGAAGAGCTTCTGCCTAGAGCTCAGCTCAGTCTCCCCTCTGGCAGGTTCAAGCCATTCCCCTTGGCCTGTCCCTACAGGCCCTTGTCCCAAGCCCCTCTCCAGGTTTCCTGCAGCCCCTTCAGGCACTGGAGCTGCTCTAAGGTCTCCCCTTCAGGAGCCTTCTCTTCTCCAGGCTGCCCCAGCCCAGCTCTCTCAGCCTGGCTCCAGAGCAGAGCTGCTCCAGCCCTCGCAGCATCTCCATGGCCAGAGGGCAAAGGGCTGGTTTTGCACCTTCCCCAGTTGGGGTGTAAGCAGAGATGCTGCACTGGGTCTGAGAACACCCCTTGTAAAAGCAGGCAATAAACTGTGCATGTGAAGATTTCATACCTGCAGAGCAAGGTGCCACTCACCAGCCCAGAAGGGAAGTTATCACTGCTCCTCTGAAGGCCATGTCTGAAGGATGTGCTTTGCCCCATTTCTGATTTGAGTTAAAGAGAGGCAGGACAGTTCCCACTGAAAGCAAACACCATCCTTAGAGACAGGTGAATCCCCATTTTTCCATTAAAGGAAATTTTCTATAGATCTTTGTTGGCCAGCCCAATTTTTCATCTACATAAGGCACGCTGAAGAGATGAACATTAGTGACGGAAGCATTTACTCCTTGTCTGTGATACAGCCAGGAAAAACCACATCATTTCCCCTTCTACTGAGAATGAGGAAAGGAATTCTTGTTTTCTAGCCACACTGTTCCAGCAGGTTCACCAGGAATCCACCCGAATGCTCTCCCAACTCCTTTCAATCCAATAAGGAAAAGAAAAGGTTTCACTTTTTGGAAAGTATTAAGTAAAAGAGAAAGTGGAAAAGTTCCACCGTGCAAACCTCAGGTATTACCTTGTTTAGCTCTGTCACACATTCAACTTTGGACCCGAAAAATGCTTTAACAGCAGAAGATTGCCTGCTTGCTTGTAATTTCTTTGTAAGATGTAGTCAGAACCATTTGGGGTTTTTTGTTTGGGGGTTTTGCCACCTTGGTGGAAATGTGGGGAAACGAGTACGGGTGGATTTGGTTGAAATGATTTAGAAACATGCCCTCAGGCTTGGCACAGCCCTGTCACTGCCATGCAAAGCTTCTTACAGGAACAGGTGAGCAGGTACATTCGGGTGTCTGTGATTTCGGTTTTCAGAAGCAAACTCAAAGCCATTTTAAAAAGTGTATTAGAGGCAAGTGGAGCATTTTCCTTAATGCTTTTCATTCCCTGCAGTCCCTGGCCTTCGGAGGTTTAGCTGTTCAATACACACAATAACACAGGGAAGGCAAAGGCCAAACACAAAACCCTGTTGCAGCTGGAGCCATGCTGGAAAGGCCGTCCTGCAGAAATCATGGAAGCTCAGTGATGAAGGGGAGGGAAAAGGCGCACATAGAATCCCAGCCTGGTTTGTGCTGGAAGGGACCCTAAAGCTCATCCAGTTCCAAGCCCTGCCATGGACAGGGACATCTTCCACTAGAGCAGCTTGCTCCAAGCCCTGCCATGGTGGGCAATGTCCCCTCACCCCCACCCCTCCCCTGCAACAGGGTCCTGCAGCTTCTCCAGGTCCATGAGAGCCGCTCTGCAGAGCTTACAGGAGAAGCTCCTCTAGGCAGATCTGGTCAAGCACCATTAGAAAGAAGGCTGAAGAGGAGCTGCAAGGGTTCACGCGTTCCCAGCCTATGCCTGCTGCCTGGCAATAAGGAAGTGCTTCATTAGCCCCGTCCATCCCCAGGGAATGGTAGGAAACAGCATTTCCCCATCCCTGCTCTTTCTGGTTTTCCCCAGTTGCTCTGTTTCTGACCGTTCCTCTTTGCTTCATGAGTCGTCTGTTGGTGTCCTCTAGTGGTTCCTTCCTGCACAAGGAATGCCAGCTTCCGTGGCTAATTTATGTCAGAAGCGCTGTACAAGCATCTGGGGGAAGGAAAACCACCAACTATTGACAGGACTCGAAGGAATAGAAAAATAGATTAAATTCCTCTCCTTCATTTATGTGCTTAAAAGTTAGAGCAAAATTCAGTCTGTCCTAATGCTAAGGACATTTTAGGAAAGGTAACAAACAGCACCATGATTCAACGCTTTTGAAGTGATGGCTTGCTATAAATATAGAAAAAACCCAGAAATGGCCAATAGAACAATTAATTAAAATGTGAAGCAGATAAATAATGAATAGCAGTGTCATGTATTCATTAAGATTCTACAAATGAAAAATCTCTCTCCCAGTTATTCCTTTGATGAATCTAGCCCAAATATACTTGAACTGCAACATGAAAAATTCAGGCTGCTCGTATTTCACTCTGTATCAGGCATTCTCAGATCCTCAGATCTCAAAGCCAAGAATTGCAAATGCCCAATCACTGTGCTGACACTGACCTCTTTTCTCTAGCCTAAGACAAGTCATTTAACCTGCCATGGTTGTAAGGACTTAGTGAAGTTGGGAGACCCTTACAAGGAGAGCAGTTGGCTGGTGTGCGGTCCAGGGCTGTGGATGGAAATGTCAGTGTTTGGTCCAAGGACTCCTGAGAGCTGGGGCTGTGTCTTATTTATTCATAGGATCATCTTAGAAAGACAAGAAGGTCATAGAATCACAGACGGGTTGGAAGGGACCTTAAAGCTCATCCAGTTTCAACCCCTGCCACGGGCAGGGACCCCTTCCACTGGAGCAGCTTGCTCCAAGCCCCTGTGTCCAACCTGGCCTTGAACACTGCCAGGGATGGGGCAGCCACAGCTTCTCTGGGCACCCTGTGCCAGCGCCTCAGCACCCTCACAGGGAAGAGCTTCTTCCTTATATCTAACCTGAACTTCCCCTGTTTCATTTCAAACCCATCACCCCTTGTCCTTTCACTATGGTCCCTGATGAAGAGTCCCTCCCCAGCATCCCTATAGCCCCCCTTCAGATACTGGAAGCTGCTCTGAGGTCTCCATGCAGCTTCTCTTCTCCAGGCTGAAGAGAATCAACTTTCTCAGTTAGGTCTCACATCTCCTGCTTGCTCTGGATATTTGCTTTGTGGAGATCCCATGGACTTGTAACTTTCTGCTTGGCAGGAAGAAATCTAAACTGTTCATGCTGTCCTGGGTCTTGGCAAGCACACTTGTTCCTTATACAGTTTTTCTTTTAGATACAGAGATACCAACTAAAGCCAAACCAGCTACACTGCTGGCCTATGCCTCATCAGCAAGATGAACCACACTGTTGTGGTCCACCACTGCCTTTAATCCAGGGGTCCAGTTCTTCCTCATCATCATAACTGCAGACTCACAGGGAAGACTCAGTCAATTAACAGCATTTCTATGGCAACTGTTGACACCATTTCAAACCCACACCATCACTGGGGAGAACATTATAACCACCACCTACAAGACTTTTTGGAGACCAGCCCATGGTTTCATAGTGAGAATGGCCATGATGTCCTTGTCATATCACTGTCACCACCAGCGGGATTTGATTTGAAGACCCAGAACATCAAGGTCTGTGACCATTCTCTAGCAGTCTACTGCTCCCAGCCCTACTTACAGGAACAACCATCTGCAGGAGATGGGGGCTTTCTGCTCAGCACAGTACAGTCAGTGTATTGATGTATTTTGGAGCTCTGTCAAGCAAAGGAAGCACATGGGAGCAAGGATTCATAGCAGTGCTGGAATGAGAGGGAGAAGAGAGCTGTAGGCCCATATCTCTCAGATAATTCTCCATTTGTGCAAGGCAGATTAACGACAGGAATGGATCCACCTGCTATTGCATGAATATATTGAAAATGAAGCTGCAGAGGTATATGTGTATAACAAACTAATGTGGCTTCTTTGTTCAAATCTCATCTAAATGTGCCTTTTGAAGAACCAGAAGCCAACATGCCACTGAAATCCAGGAGCAGCCTTGGGCCCTAAGTCACCTCAACACTAAAAACAACACAATCATCCAAAACAATGCCACAAAACTACCCAAAAAGGACACAAAGAAGAAAAACAAGCAACCAAAAACCAGAACAACTGCCTCGTCACTGATCCCACAAGGAGTTCCGATGCACAGGGAGGTGTTGATGGGGACCCAGCAGTGACCATCGCTGCAGGCTGGTCCTCTCCCACCCCACCTTGTGTTCCAGGCACTGTGGAGGAGGGGAGCTGGAGGGCGGATGGGCACTGAAGCCTCCTGACATGGCCAGTGGATGCCTCAGCCCAGCGATGCCTTTTGATCACACGGAAAACACTTTCACTAAACATCAGAATCAGGTTCCTGAAGAGCGGTTGTTAATAAAAGACCTGCTTTCCCTTGGGCTTTGTCAGCTCCACACTTCAAAGCTCATTTTACACGCAGGCCAAATGCAGTTTTAAAAAGCAAATGTTAACATGAGCTCTTGAGCCAGCTGAATAAAAGTATCAGGAGCCCTCTCTTCTTCCCTCTCCATCAAATTAAAACCCAAACACATCTGTTTGAGACGCTGAGGTCCCTTCCAACCCAAACCACTCTATGACAGAGTCACAGGAGATGTTGGAAGGGGGAGGTAGGAACACACCCATAGAATGGGATCTTCTTCCACAACTGCAAAATAGAAAACAAACCCAGCTGACACAGACCAAAGATTGGGATGTAATAATGGACGTGCCCAGAGGGTTTAACTGGCTCACTTCTTTTCTATCAGACAAAGGTTGATACTGCTACAGGCTGGCTCAGACAGACATGCTGGAGCTGGAGACTGCAGCCCAGAAAGGTGAAGGACTTGAGATGCCCATTTCCTGATCTGCATTCATCTCATACCTCTTGTTTGGGTTGCTCTGCAGGGGCCATTGTAACACTGTGTTCCTCACAAGCTCTCCAGCTGCTCCTGTTCATGGTGAGACAACATGGGCCCGCCAGACCAGCATATGTATGATGGTCCAAAAGCACCTCAAACCCTTCACTATGGGGTTCCACACTTACGAGAGCACGTAGGCACCTTACATCTGGCCACATCTTCCATTCCTAGCCAGGAACAAACTGTTTTATCCTCTCACAAGAGAGGAACACTGTAACTCTCTCTTTCAGCATCGCTTGTCTTAGGACGAAGCCCAAGTCCCCACAAAACCAGGCTTTCAGCTGAAGCACAACATTAGCACAGTGACGTTCACCTTTGGCTTCCTTGCCTGGGGTTTTTGGAGGTTGTCTCCTGCTCACACTCCCACCACGGTCAACGCCTCCATGGAGGTGTCCTGCGAGAAGATGTTGGCCCCATCAAGCTGTGTCAAGAGGACCTGGCTCTCAGCTTCCATGTCACTGGTGGTGGAGAGGTGCTTCTGGCTCTGGGATCCACAGCCAGGGTGAAGACACCAGCTGCCTTCACGGGCTGCAGTACTGCAGGCAGCAGCACAGGCCAAGCAAGACTGGCTGGCTATGCACATGAAGAGCCTGGCTCCTCCTGCAAACAGAGGACAAAGCCCTCCCAGCATTAAATCAGAGCATGTAAATTGGGTGCTGTCTGCTGGCAGGGATAAATTGTGAGAGATGCAGGGTCTCAAGCAAGGCACAACTCCTGAACCCATGAATTTGAAGGAGAATTACAAGAAAGATACGTTATTTCTAGTTCTGTGGACAGTTAATTGCAATGATATATGTGTGCATTAAGGTTATATTTATTGTAATTACTGAATAATTTCTATCACTGTGCAGTTGACAGAAACTGTATAAAGAAATGAGAATGATTTTTAATTATTTTAAGTGCTTTGAATGCTTGAGAAATATTTTTAAGATATAGTGAAAGGCTCTAAATCTAATTACAACTCCAAGTTCCAGAAAGCTCTGTTTGAGCTAATGCTTTTTCCTAGCAATTAGAAAATGGTTGATTATGCAACTACACTGAGGTATAAAATTTTTGCAACCAAGATACTTTTATATTTAAAAATAATCATTGAACACAGGATGTGAGAAGTGGTCCTGTTCGGAGGGGTTCTCTCATCTTCCCCAGACATATGTTGTAGCTCCAGTGTAGGTCTCAAAACACAAAAGATGGGGTGAAGGGGGGAAAAAGAAGGAAGGAAAAGAGTCAGGATAAGCAATGAATGCATCATAGCTCTCCTAAGAAAGGATCATCCCAGTCTCCATTAGAGAAGCGTGCAGTTCATTTCATTTCAAATAGAAGAATGATCTCACACATGAGATTAGGAGGATTAAAAATCAAAAGACAGAATAAAAATTCTTACTGTCATTTTGTTTTCCAAATCTCATGATTTAAAGATTATGATTTAGTAGTGGGTGGTGGAGGGTATTTTGCTTTCTTTTTCTCCATCTCCATTTCCTGAGCTGGCAGTGTTGTAGCTTTGGAGCAGCAACCAAAACCCCTTTGGAAAAGACAGTCTTTACACAAAGGTCAGGGCCAAGTTCCCTCACTCAGACATCCAAGAATCTGCCCTGGCACAACCTGATACCTTGTGGGAATCAAGCTGGTCTCAGCCCCAGGTAACCCCAGGAGCCTGGAACAAGAAAGGCAAAGGAAGCATTTGTGTTGAGGTCCAAAGGAAGGAAGTCTCCAAGTCACCTTGAAGCAGGTATATTCCTTCCAGGAGCTGGCAGGTCATAGAATCATAGAATGGTTTGGATTGGAAGGGAACTTAAAGATCACCCAGTTCCAACTTTCCCATCTTTTACTTTAGTCTTTCTGCTTGCACCAGAGCTCCAGCAGAGGCGATGGGTCAGGCTGCCCAGCCTGTCCAAATGCACAGCTTTGAAAAGGCTCTTTTAGATAATTATAAGCAGCTAGAATTTGAACTGTTAAGATTTATCAGTGGCTTAGGAAATCACAGATGAGAACTCAAAGACCACACTATCACTCACCAGTAATAAATGTTTCTCTCTTGAAAACGAAAATCTTATGTAAAGAAGCATTCAATTACCATCCATCACGTTCCTTCTGCAGAGTCAGCCTTCGCTCTACCCTGGGCTGGCCCGATCCCAGACATGCAGCCATCTATCACTTGTTTTGAAATGAGCAAATTCTCCCTGAATATTTATCCCATGTTGACTTCCTTTGCTCATTTACACCCACTGCATCTCCACTGAATTCCATCACATTATTGCTGTCAAATTCCCTGAACAGGAGTGAGCTTCAAGATTGCAAAGCCAAAGGATGGGATCTCCAAGGAAGTCTGGGAGTCTCAGGTCAACTTTACTGAAAGATGCAGAGGATGATAAAATCCTTAAGCAACTACTTAAACACTGAAGCTCAGGAGATGCCATCAACTTCAGTGGTGAAGACTGGAAACCAACATTGGGCTCCTCTCCAGAACTGCCTTTAGGCTGGCAACCACTTGGATGTCCTGGGCATCACCATGCTGGAGGCACAGACAGCACTTCCTTAAACAGCCATCAGCTGAGGGCTGCAGATCCTCCATAGCACATCCAGTTATGCAGAGACCACAGGATGCCTCCACACTCCATCAGAACATCCCTTGGCATTCCAGATTGCTAAATAAGAGCACTGCTTGTCCAGTGATGCGGTACTGGGTAGGTCTTGCAACTGCTGACACAAGTATCCCTGCTCCGCAATTCATGTGGAAGGAGTAGAAGTGGCTGCCAATTCTGGTCACTTTTGTTTGCTGTAATTTACAGGTTTATGTATTTATTAAATTGGTGGGTTATTGTGGTGCCAAGGAAAGACTACATTGATTCACCAGAATAAAATCCCTGGCATTTGAAAATCTAGCTATTAAACACTATGTGCAGATTTCTGTATCTTCCCATGATATACTCAGCTTTAGAAACAGGCAGATGTTGTTACCATGGTCCATGGCCAATGCTCAGGCTGTTAAAGCTGGGTAGGAGAGGACCAGCTAAACACACGACCCCTTTTTGCCTTGCAGAGATCATTTCTTACCCCTTTATGCTCAGAGATGTGTCTAGCTGAGAAAAGACACAGGAAATTCCTGTCGCAAGCAGATCAGCTGGGTAACTGGATGAAGCTGTGCTGGCAGAAGTGCCTGGAGGTACAGGGCAGGTACGGATCAGCAGATGTGGATTTACATGAAAGCACTGAACTGTGGGGAAAACAAGGTGGAGGAGAGGTAGCGTGAGCATGAGGCCAAGGGGAAGGGTCATGTAGGGCTTCGAGGGACAGCCGGGAAGCAAAGCAAAGCAGAAAAGTGGAGGGAATCAGAAGGAAGTGAAATGTGGAAAGCAAAATGTTCAGTGCAATAAAATGCAGTGAGCCAGTTGTTTCCCACTGGTGCATGGGTAAAGGGAAAGCAGCCGTGCTGACACCACTTCAGTCAGAAAGCACGGAACTGGGCTTGGTGGGATCACACTCAGGATTCGTTTTAACGTAGCACCAGCTCCCTTGGATCATAAAATCACAGACTGGTTTGAGTTGGAAGCTCTTCTAGTTCCAACATCCTGTCATGGCAGGGACGCCTTCCACTAGATCAGGTTGCTCAAATAAAATATGGATATATGGATATATATAAGGATATATGCCTTCTATGTCAGTGCAACACAACTTAGGTGTCATCACCAATTCTTCTACGTCAGTGCAAAACAACTTAGGTGTCATCACCTATTAAACCCAAACAGTTTCACTTACTGACCCCAGGGAAAACTGCAATGCAAGGAGCAGCCTGCACACACTCAAGAACCAGGCTGGACCAGGTGCTCTGTAGCACAGCTTCCCTGATGGAGACAAACACTCAGGAATCTGCTCAGCACAGATGAAAGTTTGAGATTCTGGGATTAAATCATGTGTGGCCTGCAAAAGTGGCTGTAATTTACAGATGGAAAACCAAAATCACAAGCAATGCTTCTGCTATCCATGTGCACAGCAGGATTTAGGGTTAGCTGGCATCTCTTCATCTTCAGATGGTTGCTGAGATGTCCTGTTTTCCTATGTCAGGTTTTTTTATGCACATTTTGTTAGGGAAGCCAATCATATACTTTTGATTTTTCAAATACAACAAAACCTCAGAGGCTTTATAGAGAATAAGATGTTCCAATGAGCTCTTGAAATTAAGTGAGACTGACCTGAACAGCATCTGGAAATGCTGGCAATGAGAAAACATTTGCAAGCAAAGGAATGATGAATCAGGCAGTTTAAATTACTCCAACCTTATCTGAATGAAGGTCTGAAGAAGAGTTAGGAGAACTTATTTTAACAAATTGGAACAGATTGCCAAGGGATGCAGCAGCTTTTCCATCACTTCATATCTTTCAAAGAAGATTGAATTTTATATATACATACACATTTTCATTCCAGGTCAACCAGAAGTTACTGGGATGGATGTAAAACTGAGTGAAGTCCTGTGACTTCTGTTACACAAGAAGTTAGCCTGGGTTATAACATTAATCTGTCTGCTTCTCCTAAAAGAACTATGGGTGAACTAACAACATCATTTGGAATAGAAAGGAAAAAAGCCTTCATTTTAATTGTAATAGCAACTCACCCTATGAACCTACTGAAATCCAAGACAAAAGTAATAGCTTTTATATACATCAAGTAAGAATTTGCAGCTACCGAAGGTTCAATAATATTTCATTGCAACCTTAAATAGACTATGGTTATGCTCAATCACTGTTTTAAAAAGCTATTTTTATCTTTATCTGATAAAGAATATGAGCCAAACCAGAACCTGAAAGCTCCCAGGGATTTTTACAATGAATTCTTGTGAAAAAATAATATCTACTTTCTGTAGAGAAAGAAAGAGGATTTCTCTGTAATGTATTAGAGCTTTTTCCTAACACCAAATTCAATATCAGAGACTGGGGAATTTCTAGATAATTTTCCATATTTGCCCCGTTTGAAGTTTTTACATCAGGAGTTTTTGGTTTCGTGATCGTGCTCTGTCAGTGTCCAGCAGGCTTGGGTGGCTCTGGCACTCAGCACTGCAGCTCTGCACAGCAGCCACAGCATCACAAGGGTCACCACGAATCGTAAACAGTTTTACAGAGCATAAAATTTAACAAGGAATATGATGGCAAATATACAAATTAACTACGGGAGTGCTCCATCATTAGACAGGGATCAAGGAGCAAGCTGCAAAGCTGGCACTGGATCAGGAAGCTGACACAGTAACTGAGGGTGACCAGTTTACTCTGCCTGACCTCATGTGCCACGCTGGCTCTGGGTTGCACAGGCGTTCTCTGCCTCGTGTCTCTGCATGCACACAGCACTCAGTAGCTGCTGGTTCTGTTTGCAGAAAAGCTGCCCTGAAGCAATCACCACGTTTTATTAAAACAGAACATCGGCACATGTAAACTTCTCCTGTGCTCCCTGTGGTTGGAAACCTGCCTATAAATTCTGTCACTGGGGAGAGAATAGGTGAGGAGAAATCAAGAAACTGCATTTCTTCTACTGCCTGATCAGTTCAAGATCCAAATCACTTGGAAAACTATAGCCCATATTTATTTAGATAACAAACATTCAGCTCTCCAGAACAAGCACTCACCCCTCTCTGCAAGAAGACAGAGCTCCATTATCTGCAGTGCTTGAAAGGGCACATCTTGACCCAGCAAAGAGCTGCACAATGCGAGAGGACTGAGAAGGAAAGCATTAGGCTGGGTGACAACATCATAAAGTGGCTGATACAGTAGAAAAACCATGATTTGCCTGAATGGATAGCCTCAGACTCAGGCTGAGATCCACAAGTCAGGAAACCATAAGGAAACAATGGGAAAGTAGCATGACAGGCAGAGGTGAAGGTCCAGAGAAGGGACACACAAATGATCAGAGGGCTGAAGCACCTCTGCTATGGAGACAGGCTGAGAGCTGGGAGAAGAGAAGGCTCCAGGGAGATCATATTGCTGTGTGCTGCACTCTACTGAGTTTCTCCTCTGCAGCCAACCTCACTGTAACTCTCTTCCATAGTGAAGAAAAAAAAATCTACATATTTTTTAATGGTCATTCAGTATGTTTAGTCAAAATATGAAGTTTGGCAGTCCAAATACTAAGCTATGAGGATCTTTTGACAGGAAAGTGGAGACCTCAGAAAGCTGAGATCACAAAGACACCGGCTCAAGAGACGCCTGCATCAAGACAGTTTTCCAGGCTGCTGGCACAGAGGTATTGCTAAGACTTCCTAACTCCCAGACCACGAACCTACAACATCTTCTCACTGCTTACTGCAGTAAAAATTGGCCTCTGCTGAAGACAGCACGCTCTCCTCATGCATTAGCATTCAATCCTGATATAACAATTTCTTGTGCCATGTTTTCCATATGACTTTGTTCTGAGGGTCGTATCTCTAAGATATGCTGGTGGATACTGGGAATCATCCCATGAAAAGCAAAGTCTTATCAGAGGAAGGCAGAAGCAAATGAAAGCAGAGGAGAAATGCTCACGCTGCTGTCCTCTTCTGAAACCTAATAACGAGTTTTATCAGGAGGAAGAAAAGCAATAGCATCTCTAATAGTCTGAGAAGGCTCTAACTCACAGTAATACCTGACCACTTCACAGCAGCAAGATGAACAGTGCTGCCACTGTACTCAGTTTGACTGGGGCTGAAAGGACTTGACGAGGCTCACCCAGAAATCCTGGAAGTAACAGGAAAATCAACCCTGGGTCTTCCTATAGGGAAGAGTCCTCTTTTCCTTAGTACTGCATGCTGCTCTCCCGCATTGTAACAACATTCTCTCTGCCTCATGCTGCCTTCCCAGTTTTATATGTACAAAGCACTGCACATACCATTTATCCTTGACATCAGTATATTCACTTTTTCTACGCTATATGTGTGTATACATATATAACCACGTTTCCCTGAGACTGGGAAAATTCCCTCTTGCCATGGCCAAGAAACCAAAGAAACCTACCCAGGAAGCTCTGGTTCTATGATTTGTAACAAGTGTACGTGAGAAGGGCTCCTGACAGAAAGGTATGTGAAAGAAACACCCGCAGGATGCTGCCATGCACAGCCTGCTCCTGGGAAGGAGGCCAGAGCTGCCCACACTGTGCTCCCTGGGGATGAAGAGAGATCCCTCTCCTCACCTCAGCACAGGGCAAGGGCAGAAGGAAATGCTCATTCCTCTGCACCTCAGCTGATGGAGCAAGCACCAACAACCTGACAAGGATCAAAGCCCTTTCACACTTCTCATGGACATCTCTGCAGCCCAGTGGGTGTCGATGTGTGCGTCCAGGAGATTTTCCAGCACAGTAAATGTATCCCCAGTTAGCCCCGCTGAGCCGTCACAGTGCAGTGCACCAGATGCATTTTCTCCTTCAGAAGCACCAAGCTGCTGGGCTCTACCTCGGATGATGCCCAGGACAGGGCACTGCAGGACACTGAGGGAAACGTATTCTACCAAATGCATGGTTAAATGTCAGGCTCCAATCTGGCAGCAGAGGCCAGCTCACTCACCCTGGGCACTGAGCTATTGCAGTGCAAGTCCACAGCGATGCTGCGCTCACCGGTGCTATAAACCTGTGGACTTTACTGTAAAGCAAATATAAACCCAAGCATGCAACAAAACAAAGCAAACAAAAAACCATAAAAGCAAGCTGAATTCGTGGTGTGTTTTACAACACTCAGGGAGAAAGAGGAGAGATAATAAATCTGGGAGCTAGTAGCCACAGCAACAAATTGCATTTCTCCCCTGGATGGCTTCCCCCCCCCCCCCCAATCAACAGCAATTACCGGGCACCTTAGAGTAATATAGTAAAGTTTATGTTGCTTCTATGGCAAAGTTCTTTGCACAAGACTAATTTATTCCATGTCTGCAAGGTGCCGATTCATTACAGCACATTACTGGGGGTCAGGCCATGACAGCCAGTGATAACAGAGAAAAGCCCTGAACAGAGCTCGTCCTGATACCAATTAGAAGCCCAGTACATGGAGCTGGGAGAAGAGACGCCTTCCCCGGCTCTTAGGAATAGGGGAAAGGAAGCAAAGATTAAAGTATGTGGGGGAAGCACCTTGAGGTGAAAGGAAACGTAGGCTCGTACCTGACAACATCAGTTTCGATAAAGGCTGTGGTTGAGAAACCATGTACGTGCTGCTTGAAAAACTACAGTGCTTCCTTCCTTCCCTCAGAGGGTGCCTACAAACCGCTTCAAACTCTCCCTGTGTCACTGCAGTGCCATCAGGTGTAATAAGGGGCTGGCAATCTGGTTTCCATAGATTTTATCCAAAGGACCTTTGTGAAGAACCAAGACTGATTTGTTCTCAAAACATCTGTGTGAATACAGCACAGATCACCTCCCCTGGCACACCATAAGACAGCTCAGCAGTGGACAAGGTGTGACATGTACTGCTCTGTCCTAGGGCATGGCACAACCACTGATACATCCTGCCATGCGCTCTGCAAAGGGCTTTAAAGCAGAAGCTAACATAGAAGGACAGAGTGAGGACTGAGCCACACACAGCAGGGCAGATCAGATCCTCCCAGCTCTGATGTGACCCAGCACTTGCCACTGTTGGATTTCAACCACATTTGCCTTTGCTACCATACAGGCCCTCGGGGTTTTCTGCTTGCCAAGCTCCCACCTAGAACGGACAGGGTGACAGCACACCACATGCAGGCACATTCATTCAGCCAGTGGGAGAAACAGTGGGAAATCCTGCTGCCCAGGGATGTGTCACCCCTGAACAGAGTCCCTCCAAGACAAGAGAGCCTACAGCATGCTCTCAGCAGGCAGGGTGAGCTCTGCAGGCTGCAAGTAGGGCACTGCCTGTTCTAATGAGAAGGAAGAAGTGGTGGAAAGAGCTGTCTCCAACCATATTTAATTATTAAAGTTGGCAGCAGGGATTTGTGTAGCTTTCTAAATATTTTGCAGGAAAGCTGAGTTCATCTGTGTGAAACAAGAGATTATTTCCATGCAGGATGAAGAGCTTTGAGCTCCCATTCAGGAGCAGTCACGTCCTGTCTGTACCTACAGAGAGCACAAGACATGCAGTGGACTGGATGATATACCAGGATGATATCTAGCATCACTTATGATAGCTTGACGTGCTACTTTACTTGCCTTAAACACACTCTTACATCTGTGAATCCTATACAGCAGTTATTTTCCCACAACCTCAAAAAGTGTGGAGCTCACAGGACACACCATTCTTCCCTGTCCAAATGTGCCACTTGTTCCTTTAACCATGTAAGACCATCTAGAGATACCATGTCTGCTTGTTGATGGTACACACATCAAACACAAGCTTCACCTGGATTGCAAAAGAATCCTTTAGCCAGGACTACCAGAATGGATCTCTCATTTCTGCTGCCTTTAACAGCTTGCCTTCATCCTGTTTTTACCAAATATTGTGATTTATTTAGAAAAAAAGCCTTCACTAGGGTCCTGGAAATATGCCCAACACACTAATACAAAGCGTAAGGGTAAACACAGAAGCCTTTTTCCTATTTGAACAGTTTCTGCAAACTACAGGCACCCAAGCAATGTTTTTTGCCAAAGTAGTTCCCCAGCTCGCTCTCCGAATGCTTTAATCTACAGCTAAAGCACCCTGCCCTGCTGCTGCTAAAATTCATAGCTGCTTTGCCATTACTCTTAGTGCAATGAAAATTCAGCCTTAAGAAAGCCAGACAATCCCACTCCAGTCCATATTCATGTAGGGAATACAGCAAGCAGATTTAAAAGGACATTACATTTATCTTCATGCTGCCTGCACTCCATCTGCATACAATTGCTTACGTCTGCAGATGCTGGAATGCTCATCAATGGCTATAGTCTTACCCACACTTGGTCTCTCTTTCAACTGGTAGGGAATTCTTGTTGCTTTACAATCTCTACACAACCATTCAGCATTTAATAATTCAAATTGTAATACAATATTTGATGGAAAACAGTCATTAGGGTTTAGAACACAATGCAGGTAGCTGAAGTACACAGATTTCAGCATTTCAGGGAATGGTACTATTTTCAAACAGAGCTAATCCTATAATAAAAAAAAATCCATAATATTATCCATAATCTTTGCTGCATGCATCTATGGGGTTTGGTTGCTTTCCTCCCCCTTCTTTTTAATGCTGAAACAACTGAGTTATAGCAGAACATTTTTCTACACTCTCAAGCTTATTTACATACTGTAAATAACTGTGAATGCAGTAAAATTGTGGTGCAAATAACATGAAATAATGCCTCAATTTGCAGTTGGTTTACATCAGCATAGTTTATAGCAGTGTTTACTGTAGGCTTAGGAATAAATAAATAGAAAGACAAAAACTTCTCTATTCCCCACACCCCACAGTGGGTCTTCTAATCCAGTAACCAGCACTGAGCTTACTCACCACTTCAATAACACCACAAAGCAGAGACCACAACTGACAGCAGATCCCAACCTGGCCAGCACAGTACAGGGAGAAGGTAATGACTGGGTTTCTATTCCACATCACGTGCAACCTTATGTGCCAAGAGCTACACACTGATTTCAATTTGATGAGAGTGAGGGACTGCTTGGACCTGGATAGCCAATGGACCCTTCCCCACATCCCAGTCTTCATGTGTGATCTGGGACCAGTTTCTACCTCTTGGAGCACTCAGGTTCCCCAGCCATGCTAATATCTTCCCCTCTAACTTGTCCATTGGAATGGTCTCGTTGGGGTGCCAACTGCAGAGCAGGGAGAGCTTCAGACCCTGACCCAGCTCTGGTTTCTATCAGCTTTTATAACACACTCCAGGCAAACAATCCTTGTGACTGATTCTTACCCTCCACTTTCTGAAATGGAGAGATCCTGGTGGAAACTGTCCAAACTACCCTGCTGTTGTCATTCAGGCACCAGAAGGCAGGTACTGCCTAGGAGCAGGGAAGTCTTGTAAGTCTGGCTGACACCCAGTGTGACGTGTACACAAACAGGATCTTACATTCCCCCCCAACAGCCCTCTGCAAACCTGAATTACTGATGACATGAAGAAAACCATCACTTCCTATCTGGAAGCTTAATGTTGGCTCCTGATTTAGATTTCTCTGCCTGTTGGTTGGGTTTTGATAAGTTTCCACAGAACCTACATGAGGATTTGATATGCCTTTTATTAAAAAAAAATAAAAATAATAAAAACTCAGTCCTTTAACACACTGGAAGGGCTCATGGGAAACATTTTGGGCTGTCAGCAGGGCTGAGCTAAGATAGGCTGTGTATAATGGCAGATCTCATAGACCACTAGCTACCAACGCAACAGTCAACCAAATGTGTCAAAATTGTGCACTCCCTGGAATAGAAGGGTCAGGAGAATGACTTCTCTAAATTCTTTTTCCTTCCTGATACATCAGAGAGCCAAAATAGAGCCTCAAAACGATGCAGTGCAATTTTCTCCTTCCTTTAAGCAGACATCGAGATGTAAATAGTCATTTTCAAGAGCTTAAAACCCCAGGGAAGCAGATAATAAGCAATTACTGTAACCAGATAGCACTGATGCCTAGAAATTAATTTCTGTGCTAACATCCCACCCCTAAAGTTTTATATTTCACAGCAGAGCATCTTCTGAGAAGGATACACAGGTGTATCATTGCCTTTTCTAGACATCTGTCTCCATCGACTCTGGTGGAACATTTACCCTGCCTACTTGGAGCACAGAAGCCCACAGCCATCTTTCCTCCACATTCCCCAGGCACATGTGCCTCCAGACAAGAGCTGCTGATGGAGTATGAGGCACTGTGCTCATCAAAACAAACTGACTTTGTCACTGCAGCCTTCCTGCCAAGCTTAGCCCACTACACATTGCCTTTTTTATCATTGCCAGTATTTACAAATCACTTTGATTTCAGAGAATGTTCCTGTTTTCCTCAGGACCTGCTCAAGCACTGGACTAACATCTTCAAAAGCCACTGAAATGAGGCAATAAAGCCATCATAGAACGGTTTGGGTAGGAAAGGACCTTAAGATCACCTAGTTCCAACCCCACTGCTGCAAGCAGGGATGCCTCACACTAGACCATGTTGCCCAAGGCTCAAAGTCAAAAAGGTGATCAATGTTAGAAGCATCAGGAACACAACCACAGGAATCTGGTTCCTCCAAGCAGCTCCTCTGGTCACAACACTTAGCTCACAGGCAGCAGTGCTAAAGCTTACACTGATGCTGTAGCACCACTGGCCCACAGGGCGATGTTTCACCTTCATGGCTTCACATCACAGGAAGAGTCTTCCACTTTCCCAGCATTCAGAGATGTCATCCATTAGAATGGCATCAAGACTTACTGGTAAATGCTTCTTCCACTAGTATTTGTCAGAAAACAAGAGCGGTTGTAGGTTTTCAGACACTGTGAAATCACTGCACTCTTTATTTCAGCCTATATAACTAACCATTAAAAATAACCAAATGAAGTGAAGCAAAAACAAAGAAGACGTCTTCAACAGCAGCAGTTTGGGTTTACAATACTATTAGATGGACATCATTTATAACAAATGAGCCCATCATGGCCAGTCTTTCTTGCAGCTAGACTCCTCTGAGACATCTACAAATGTGCCTAAATAATCGTTCCAGCACCCCAGGCACCTTTTATCATTTATTTGCTGTCATTCTTTGAAGGCAAGATAAATATTGAGTATCTACATATGGATTTAGTGCCTACCTTAATAAATGCTTACATTTGGAACCTCATTCCACAACCACTGTGTAATCCTTTAAACAGAGAAAGGGAAAATTAGCTGATTTGTAGGAATTCAGTGACTATTTATTGACTAAATATCTATTAATTTGTGCTATTCTACAAAAACCAACTCCAAACCAGATCCTCTACCAAAGCCCACCATGTTGTGCTACTCCCTGCTCCCTAACATTCACTACTTTATGGTAGGCAGAAACAGTATCAGCAGTAAGTTTGAGCCCTGTGATCTCATAGTTTATATCATTTGCCAAACATTCCCTTCCATTTTTTTCCTTCAGCTCTGAGTGTTCCCTGCCCTTCATTTCAATTCCTGCTATCAGAGTCAGTATATTCTCCCAACAAATTATTAAATTAACTGCCACCTTCTTCCTCCATTTTTTATTCAGAGAGAGGAAGGAAAAATAAGCAGAGCAAAGTGATGCACTTAACTCTTTATGATTTCGAATAAAAGCCAGAAAAATGATGGTAATGTTCCGCCAGTCGCAGCGTTTAGCCAAAAAGCACACTCTACATCTTAGTTATGTCATGTTTTGTTCCTTAGCCTATGAAGATGCTGGAGAGTGATGCATCTAGAGTCAAAAAAAAAAACCCAAAATGAGAAGAAACCAGTAGCAACTTGAAGACAGAGATTTCTCTCTCACTTAACGCCTCCACAAATAACCTTGTTTCTTCCCTCTCCCTTTAAAAACAAAGGGGCAACACAAGGAAGTAAAAGTGTCAGATGAAGCTTTTATTCCCAACTCTGTGGAAGCAGTCATTTTTCATCCTTAGCTTTCCCAGTTACAACCCCCGTCACGTCCTTCCCCTGCTGGCGATGGGAGCTGATTGACAGGGCGCTGTCTGCATTCGTGCCACGTTGGAAAGCGGGTCAAATACTGCCCTGACAGAGAGGCTGGAGGAAACGGCCCCTCAACTCCCTCCACATGAAATATTTACAGATATCTTTTCTCATGATTGGGCCACCAAGGACAGAAAATTCTCCACCAGGAGATTCAAACTTCCAACCACCCCTTTTCCAGCAACAATCCCTCCCTCTCCCCCTCTGCACCCTTTCCTTGTCCTCACTTTCCCCTGGCTTCCTACAGTCTTCTCCCCAGAATCTCCTCCATCAAATCTCCCATTCAGCATCAGCCTTTCCTCCTCCCACCCACCCCCTTTTGTTCATTTGTTTTGAGGGAAACTTTGAGCTTAATTAAGTAAAAAAGCCAGCAACAGTGTAGATCAACAGCTAGACGTACTCCTTGGAAGAAGCAGTGTAATGGACCTGCTGCCACTGACAACCCCGTAACTGCTGCAGATTTGCACCTTCTAGGCTGTTCCTTTCTGATGGGGAGCTGCATCCACTCACCTCACAGCTGAAATCAGCCTAAGGGGTGTCTCTGTTGCTCATGGCAAGGACAAAAACCTGCCAGGCTCTCCTCCAAAGTTAGCAATCTCTGCACATCCCCATGCTCTTCATCATCATGCTCTGTGCTTGAGCACTGCCTGGGAAAGCAGGGCCTTGGGCCAGGAGCAGGGCTTCCCAGGGCCACCACAATACACGTGTCAAGTTACTGCACTGCAAATCATCTCCTCCGCGGCACCGAGGTCAGGTATCCATCAGTCCCACATCCAGAACTACACACACCTCTCTTATCTACACATGTGATTTTCCCAGACCATTTTATTCCATTCTGTCAAGAAAGGATTTCAAGCCTGTTAAGGAGACCCCTGACCTGCCCCATGCCACGGCTCTAACTAGCAATGTGTAAGGAGCTGTTAGATGTTTAGGATTTGGGGCAATCCTTGTGCATTAACTGCTGATGGAATTCAGAGACACTCCTTTGAGCTCTGCAAACAGACCATAATAAGAAACTCTATAACCAGGACAACTGTGAAGACGTGAGAGAGAAAAAATGAGATAGATTGGGAGTGAAGACAGAGAAAATGGAAGAAATTATATGAGCTGCAAAATGATGCAGAGCAACATTGCTCCTGGGTGTCTCACACTGACCAAGGACAGGGAAGAGTGTCCCAGTTCCTCTCCCATGCACCTTCACAGGCACTGCAGCAGCCAGGGCAGTTTTCCTTCTGCTTCCAGGCGGTTACTTACGCAAGCTCAGGGTTCCCTCAGCAATATGTTTATTTCATGGAATCATGGAATGGTTTGGGTTGGAAAGGACCTTAAAGCTCCTCCAGCTCCAACCCCTGCCACAGGCAGGGACCCCTTCCACTGGAGCAGCTTGCTCCAAGCCCCTGTGTCCAACCTGGCCTTGAACACTGCCAGGGATGGGGCAGCCACAGCTTCTCTGGGCACCCTGTGCCAGCGCCTCAGCACCCTCACAGGGAAGAGCTTTTTCTAATGTCTAATCTAAATCTTTCCTCACTCCATAGTGTCCAGGAGCTCTGAGTTTGGAAGCGGTGAAGAGAAACATGGTGAAGGGTTTTTCACCACGATCTCCCCTCAGCTGAGTCCACAGACAACAAAAGTAAGTGCAAGGACCTGTTTCTTCCTCATTACATAAAGGGGAGAGTTACAGCCATAAGTCAAAATTCATTAAGTTGCACTTCAAAGACAAACTCACCTCCCCAAGAGCTCCTCAAAAACCAACCCACCAAAGGAAACTGAGATGCAAGTCATGAGTTCTCTTCACAGCTAAGACTGGCACAGGCAAACTCCAAAGCAAAGGCAAGATTTGGCCATTTCTCTGGTGCTTGGCCTAATGGAACAGGATGCACAGCACTAACTCCCATGAAGACCTCCACCAGGTGAAGGTAATGGTCTCAGCAACTGCATCCTGGATGGGGAAGCAGACAAACCACATCACAGCAGTTCACACAGATTGCTGGCATAAGTGGGAATGAATCCCAAAATCAAATACCCAGGACCCAGGTTTGCTTCTCTTCAGCACCCCAGACCCAGGGGAGAAAGCCTGATAGTTTCATGGAGGTTAACCTGAAGAGCTGAACCCAGGCATTAAAGGAATCTTAGTTTCTAGTGCCAGAGGTTGCAGAGGATATTTTTAATTATCACCCCTGGGAGCTCCAAATAGAGATGGAAAAATATGAATACATATGTTTAGGAGAAACTTGCTTAACTTCTATAATGTTGTGGGCAGGCAATACTGCAGGGGTCTGGCCACAACCACACAGCTCTGACCTTTGCTGAGGGTCATCGCCGACCATCATTAGGCTCAATTCAATTACAATTGCATTTCACCATTTCTTTTCTTTAGAGGAAATCTATCACAGAGGCTTCGTGACTACCCTCATTATTAGTTCTGCTTTTTAAGGGCCATGACTCACAAGCTGGGTTGTCCCCTGCACAGTGAGAAATGAGCAGGAAGGGCCATGAATCACTCCAGGCACCATTACCTCTCCCAGCGATTGAGTAATGGGACAGAGGCACAGAGGCAACCTTTCCTGCAAACCCACTGAGAAATCTGTTGCTGCTTCGGAGTTGCCATCACTTTCTTCATCCACAGAGAAAGAACAGACACTGCAGCAGCGACCACCATCCTCCAAAGCCCCTCATAGCAACCACTGCAATGCAGAGGACAAACCATTCCTTCGCCCAAGATGGCATACAGCCGTGTTCTCCATAAGCACCACCTCCATAAAGTGGTACTGCTACAGGATGTTGTCACCCCAACTTCCAGTAAACAGGGGCAAATATCCCTCCCAGAGCTGACAGATCAGCTATGCATTCAAACATGGTTTAATTACATCCCTTTCACATCCCACTCATGGCACATGAGCCTCTGTTGCCTTGTCATGACTGGTTTGCCTGCAACTGAAACACTGGGATCAGAAAGACCTCTCAGGTCACCAAGTCCTACCCTGTTTATTGCAGGCAAACACAGTATGTAAGCCCTCTAATAAACGTTATCAATCCCGTCTGTAAAAATTCATTAGGTTAATGTGGTGTTATTAAAGCTCAGAACATGCATTTAACAGCAATTGCACTGTTGAAACATGAAACAACTCCAAAATGATAAAAGCCAGAGTTTGATGCTTGCTTGTGGCCATTCTTCAGAGTCAGCTCTTCACAATCTATCCCTCATACAGCTGTTCTCACTACCACCATCCATCAGCAGTGAAAGGCTCTGGCAAACCCCTGCAGCACAAGGCCATGTTGGAGCTGCAAGCACAAAGCATCAGGTGTCCACAGAGCTCTTTCTCTCTGGAGTTCTTGCAGGGAGAGGACAACTCCTATACTCCTCTTCACACATCAAGACATCCTAGAAAGCAGAAGACCTCACTTTTTCTGAGTGGAAACAAGTGGAAACAGCATTTATGTGAACTTCAAAAAGCATTGTTTTCAATAAGAATTTCTATTTTCATCAGCATGTGCTTCTGGAGTCTATTAATCTCCCTAAAACCTTCATGCTCAGCAACCTGGCAATTATCACACACCTTGCCTAACCACGAAAACAAAAGGCCATAGTTTAAGTAAAGCTGGTGCTGGGTCCTCATTAGTCAGGTGTTGGCAGGACTTTATTAATGGCAGCAATTAGTGGAAAAAAAGTCCAGTGGAAAATTCCACCACTTAAATATTCATTATTATCGACTCCAGCCTCATGGCTCAAGTTATCTTGTTAGCTTCCTTTGGGCAGCATCTCAGGTCAGCTCTAATAGCATCACTGAAGGTGAGAAGCTGGTAATGTTAAGCTTCTTTCAGAAGTCAGCAGAATTAGAAGCTAAGACAAACGACCACCCCTCAATTCCCTTCAGTTGTGCAGGGCATCAGAGCAATCTGGGCATGGCTAACAGGTACTGTTCTTCATTTGGTAACGGAGTATGGAGAACCAAGAGGAAAATCAAGCACTGATTATAGCAGCAATGTCATAGATCCATCAAGTGCCCTGCAGTTCTCTAATAGGACTGGGTAATAAACATCAGCAAAGAAATCTGCTGGTTTTAATTTTGCCACAAAGTGGGGCAAAATTCTCTCTAATCTCTGTCTCCATCTGTGGATGTTCAACTTTGAGAGTTAGGTCTAGATCATCAGAGCAACCTGAATGCTTAAGCATGCTGAAGTCCATGCGAAATAGAGGCACAAGCCTTGCGGAACCAAGAAGCTGATGTCTGTTTTTTCCACTCTCCCATGGAATGCACTTTTACCTTGGCCCAGCTGCAGGAGATGAAGGCAGCTCACAGACACTGCTTTGGTGAAATCCTTTGGTTTTCAGTTGACCGAGGGTCAAATGTACTGCAACAAAAGGAATTCTACCTGAAATCTGTGCAGTCAGTATCTCAGTTGTCCAACAGATGTCGGACACATTAAACCTACAATCTCCAACATATTCAAAATGCAGGCAACTCTAGATACATACACTGAAATATCTGCTCTTATTCCACATACCCCGGGACTTCTGGCCACGTGCAGCTTCCCCTTTGAAGGCCACTTCCACCCAACAATGCACAACCTACAGAAGGAAGGCCAAGGACAAAGCCCACCAGCTACAGCATGATGGTATTTAATTCCTCTGGGTTTTCATTAAAAAACAGCTCCCAAATGTCTCATTTTGTGGTAATTTTTCCGTCAGCATGAAAACAGATGGACCTAAGCCAAATTCTGCCAGCTAGAGGACCTCAGAGCTAAATTCTACTGGCCCAGCACATTTCTGAGATAAGATCTGTGATTCTCAAAAGCCAACCAGGTCTTCTGTGGCTTTTTCTCCTACCTATGAACCCATGAGAGTACTTTGCTGTGTCTTAGTGGTGCTGTATATCATAAAACAATAGCTGCTAAGTGCAAGAAGAGCCTCAGTCTGGAGGGGGAAAGCATAAACCTACGGAGAGTTTTATTGCTTCAGGTGAATGATAGTCTTAGTGTGGCACTTGTACAAAGAGGCTGAGTGGATCTGACCTTTCTGCGGTCCTATAACTTTTACTACGATGACCATCCCAAACTCAGCCAGCAATGAAGTGAAGCAAGCTCGTGGTACACTGCCACAGTGAGGAGTGCCCAGCTCCAGAGCTGAAAACCTGGCTGGGGCTATTTATAAATAGCTGCAGAAATTGAGTTCTTACAGAAGGCGCTGCTGTTTTAAGAAGCCTTCATAAAAACCAACAGCGTATTTGGTGAGATCATTCCATTCCTAGGAGTTGATATATTTCTACAAATCTAGCTGATTCCATATTTATCCTTAAAATCCCTGTATGTGTGAAAGGATTTAAATAAAAAGCAACTCGTTTCCCATCTTGTTAGATGTCCTGTGATACCCTTCTGTTTGTTGTCTGTTTGCAATAGCTGTTCAAGCCCACGGTGCATAATCCATTCTCATTTGTACCTCTGCTTTTATCCCTGCTGAATGTGGTCTGCTGTAATATATTGACTTTTCGTTGGAAAGTTTTTTTTAAATGAAATGTAAAAATGGGAATGCTTGGAAACCTGCATGGTTCTAGCAATGAAAAATGGAGCTTTCCCACTGTCACCTGGGCTGGAAAAGCAACGCTCCCTGCCTAGCATTAGACATGCAGAGCACTGGCAGCAAAGCTCTTGAGACACCATCTGTGCACGTAATAAAGAACAGTGGGATTTTTGTAACATAAATGATTGAATCTGCTTTCTGCTCCCCTTGCAATGGGAGTGTGCCAGCTATTAAGCACCATAAGAACTTGCCAGACTACCTCTGAATATAAAATTTATCTTCTCTGATTCATGCCCTCTCCCACCTCTGCAAGTGAAGCTGGTGCTGCTATAGGAAATACTGTAGTCTTCACCAAAAGTGAGTCTGTCTCCCTGTCACATCCACCTAAATGAGGAAGGCAGTTGAGAACTACAGAAAGCATAAACTGCTTTCAGGTCTTGCTTTACTCTTCAGTGACAGTGGGACAAACATTGGGTCTTAACACCTCTCAACAAACCTTTTACATTTCAATACCAAACCTGAGCCCTGCAGGAAGGCTGATGCACAGGACCATCTGTCTGTCGTGTTAAGAGCTTCTGACCCTTGGTTTACTCCAGCACTTCTCTATCACCACATAAAGGGGAACTCTGGATGTCCAACATCTGCCAGTATTTTTCTTCTGTAAGCAAAAAAATCACATTTATCAGCCACATGCATCACCATCAGGACCAGAAGGGTGGTCCAGCAAAAGGTACCCCTATTAGACCTGTTTTCATTGGATTATAATGCCAATTTTTCTACAAGAGTATTAGAATTTTATACGTTGATGTTTGAAATATCTCAATCTGGTATCTCAGAAAACAAGAGAAAACAAACAAAATCATTCCTTTGTTAAAGAGATAACCAAACCAGCTAGTGACGCTTCTACTAGGAGCATTAAGAGCATCTCATCTTCCTGGCAAGGACATGAAATGCTAGCAGGGAGGACCATGAACAGGACCATGCAATTAAAGACGGTCATAATGAGTGTGTGCACAAAGCAACTGTACAAACCATCAATTCTGGCCTCTGCCTATCTCTGTTACGCTTGACTTTTTACTCTCCTGGTATCTCAGATGTGTTGCTCATGTGGTTAGAGGAACAAAACACAACCCAGTTATGCCCAGGCAAATCTTCTCAATTTTATGGGACTGTGGGATGTACATGGTGGGAAAACTCAGCCTGTACAGATTGAACAAGCAGAGGCAGTGGGAGGAACAGCAACAAATGTGGAGTAGAAGCATCTCTCACTGGTCCCATGCATGGGAGCCCTGGGTTCTCGCTGAGCCCCACATGGCACGCTCAGCAGGCACAGGGCTTAAGAAAGAAATAATATGCTGAGTACAGACGGTTTTATGTTGAATATAAAGGGCAGGAACGTGTCCCACAGCCTCAAAGGGAAAAGCCCTCAGCAATCCCCGTGCTTGGTACAGCCAGCTCTGCACAGCACCCCAGAGGAGGCCTGGTGGGGCTGCAAAGATTTCAATCCACAGTGAAAGATTGCTAAAGTGCAAACAAAAGAGGTTACTTCAGCTCCTGCTTAGCTCCTGTCCCTGTTCAGCTCCAATGAAGAGCATTACTGCTCCTATCCACACTGGCAAATGCGTTTTCCTTGCAGTACCTCTGCTTGTCTCCCCTCTTCTAGGCTTCTCATGCCCATTGCCAGCCCTAACTGACGTTTTCTGTGGTTACTTCATTACTGCATCCCCAGAGAGTTCGAGGGGTGAGTGAGGGAGGAAAGGAAGAAAAGGGAAAAAATAATGGCAAGGGGATTTAATTGACAAGCAGAAAAGAGGGAAGCATCCCTCTGGGTTTGATCAATAATGCAGCACTTGTTATCTTGATCTTCTTAACAAACCATGAGCAACCCAGACATATTTCTATCTGAGAATCAATTCTTTGCAATGTTTCTATCACAATATAGCCAGAAAATGCAACCACATACAACTAAAACGAAATGGTCTGCTTCATTGATTGTCCAAACAAGAACCCTTATTGTTTGCATAGATTATCAGCAGAAGTGCTGCCTGCTTTGCTTCTGTTTGATTACTTTTGCTTTGGTTCAGACTTTCTCCTCACTGGGGACATACGCATTACTAAGCAACCCCCTATATCACTGGCTAAATCCTTCCAGTTTAACCCCAAAGACATTTGCTAATTCTGCAACAGGAGCTGCCTCTGCTTGTGTCAACCACCAGAGAAACAGTCCTAGACGCTGCTGTTATTGAAGTCTTTCTCTTAAGAGGTGTCCCCACACTTCCCAGGATGCAGAACTGGTGCAGAGCTCCTTGCCCCAGAGAAAGTTTAATTACACAGCTAATTATATGGGGGGCTTTTTGTTCCTGTCCTGGAGCCGGCCTTCAGATTCCATCCTCTTTGATCCCTCGGTATGCAAGCTACAACCACCCACCCAAACCCATGCCAAGAGGCAGCAACTGTTGGGCTGGGAACAGACTGTAGAGTCCTCCAGGCTGACCTAGTACTGTAGAATAGAATCATAGAATAGTTAGGGTTGGAAAGGACCTTAAGATCATCCAGTTCCAACCCCCCCTGCTGTGGGCAGGGACAGCTCTCATCAAACCATGTCACCCAAGGCTCTGTCCAACCCGGCCTTGAACACCGCTGTCCTGGGTTCAGCAGCAGCAGTCATTTTTCTCCTTCTTGGTAGCTGGTGCACTGCTGTGTTTTGACTTTTGGCCTGGGAACAGCGCTGATAACAATGATGTTTTGGTTTGGCCAAGGACTTTGTGAGCCCCATGCTCTGCCAGGGAGGAGGGGAAGCCGGGAGGAAGCAGAGACAGGACACCTGACCCAAACTGACCAAAGAGGTATTCAATACCACAGCACGTCATGCCCAGGAGGTAAGGGAGAGTTACCTGGAAGGGCTAGGAGACTGCAGGGTTGGACTAGGTATCGGTCGGTGCTTGATTGGGCTGGGGGGGCAAGTTATCGGTCGGTGGGTGGTGAGCTGTTGTATTCTCTTCCCTTGTTATTTCCTTTATCATTATTATTGGTGGTAGCAGTAGTGATTTGTGTTATACCTTAGTTACTAAACTGTTCTTCTCTCAACCCATGGGAATTGCATTCTTTTGACTCTCCTTCTCATCCCTACAGGAGCAGGGGGAGGGCTAGAAGGGGGGGGAGTGAGTGAACGAGCTGCCTGACTGGCTTTAAACCATGACAGGATGGAGCATTCACAACCTCCCTGGACAACCCATTCCAGCGCCTCACCACCCTAACACTAAGGAGTTTCTTCCTTATATCCAATCTAAACTTCCCGTTTAAGTTTTAACTCATTACCCCTTGTCCTATTGCTGCAGTCCCTGATGAAGAGTCCCTCCCCAGCATCCTTACAGGCAGCTTTGTGAAGCTGTGCTGACCCTCACAACAGATACCCCATGGATAAAATGCTCAAAGGCATTTTGTGCTTGGGTATTTTCAGGTCCCTGATGTACTCTCTTGATTCTGGCATACCAGGACTGGTACAACAGCGTGGATGCTGGAAGCAGTCTTTGGTAGATCTGGCCTCAAAGAAGGCTGAGTGACCTGCAGCAATGCTTTCCATCATTAATGCACAGGAGATAAGGATGCACACCCCACACATACAGTGTGTCAGTACAGGGTGTACTCAAACATCGTAAGTATCCAAAGAATGTTCTTACTGCCTTAGATTGAATTCCAGTGTCTTTTGTTTTGCTCTTCCAATTCTCAGTAACACCTTGAGCCTTCTGCAGAGCAAAATTTCCTTCTGCAAAAGCAATTCAAGAACAAACCAAGCAAAGCTTCAAGATTTGATCAGAGAAGAAATTACAGATTTTCTGACCACCTGATGAAAGCAACAAGCACAGAAGGAGCAAGGTAACATCTCATCATCTATCAGTTCAGGTACTGGGCATGCTAATGTTTCCTGTGGGGCTGGTGGAAACATGCTGCACCTTGCACTGCTCAAATGAGCATCCTAAAGTAATTCCCCACCTTTCTCAGGCATTTACCATAGATATTACTAAGTTTTGGGAAGACAGCCCCCTAATGCATGTAGATGAGCCCACTTCCCACTGAGTCAGCACAAAATCCTTTATGAAGAATTGTAATTAAATTAGACTTGTCTAGTGTAGTGTTTGTATTGCACCCTGCTGAGAGTAGCAGCAAAAGCTGAACACTCTTTTTCACTCTCTGCAATCAAGCAGTAGCTCCCTTATTAGAAGCAGGGATGGTGCTGATAGGCTGGGCTGCTGCAGTCCCAAAATTACCCTAAGACCAAACCCTTGTGAAAGATGATGCTGTGGATTAAAGCTCTGTAATAACATACACAGATAATGGAGCTTCACTCTAGCAGGATAGTGCTAAAAGCCTCAGAGAAACCCTTTCTGGTGTGGCACAGCTCACTGGCTGCACTGTATCCATGCCCACACCACACAACAGCCTGGTGTGACTCTTCCATCTCCTGCAGCCACCACTGACCAGCGCCATGAGCGTGCAGGTAAGAGGATGAGCAGTGAGACACGCATGGGACTGGTGCTGGACTTGCTGCAGCCTCTGGCTCTTGAGCCAGGCTTTCTGAGCTGGGAACTGTCCCTCTAGGATGGGAAGCCCTTCGTGATTTTTCCTCTGGACAGTTTTGCTCAGTCAACTTTGTAAATGTAATGCCAGGTTTTTGCTTTGGACACCCTGTACCCAGGAGCCCCACACCTCAACAACCTCCTGCCTGAGGCAAACCCTTCTTTGGGGGTTCCTGAACCTGCTCTTTCAGTCTGAGTCCACGTGGGTTTAGGAGAAGCAGTGAACCTCTTTCCTTAGTTCAAGCCACTCCTGATTTTCTTAAATACTGCCATAATCTCCCCTCCACCTCTGCTGTTCCAGGTTGGATGCCTTGACCCCTTTGCTGCTATCCCTGGGGAAAAGCCTCTCTGTGCCCCTTGCCCAGACTTGGTGGACATCCCGCAGCAGGGGGCCAGAGCTGGCTGCTGGGCTTGGAGGAGATCAGCAGTGGCTTGCAGTGTTGTGACAACACCTTCAGCTTTGTTCTCAGTTTACCCCTCACACTTGATTCACCTATTTGATTCTTCTTGAGCACCAAGCTTACTCTTCCTTAGCTACTCTCTGTTACAGGTCTGACACCTCATTCTTCAGAGCACAAGTCAGGTCAAGGACCATCAAAATCTATAAACACACACACGTATATATATATGTCTTTATGTATATTTGTACGTAAACACATACATACAGTGAGCACTGAGGTTTTTTTCCCCCATTATTTTTCCCCACATACAGTGTACTCAACTACATTGAATGTCATCAGGTCCTGTATTACCACTCACTACTATGAGGTCTTTACACTCAGTCCTTGTTCACTTTGGGCATTTTTGGGTTTTAAGAATGAAATCAAAAAACCCAAGCAATCTGATGGGTTTCTTGCGATGCAAAAGAGGGGAGCTTTTCCAGACGTAAAAAGATAACAGTTTATCCAGGACCCCAAACACAGCAGGGTGAAAACCTCCTGTGAATTTTATCCAAGAGAGTTCATTGCCTTAATCCTGGATAATCCATATCTAATCCTTTTTATAATCTTACTCATCTACTTGCCTCAATAGTTTTCCACAGCAGGGAGTTCATGCTTCATAAAAGGAATATTTTCCTTTTCCTATTTCAAAATGAGTTTTACTGTCACAGTTTTCTCTTCTGCAAGAGTTCTTCATCCAAACTGAAACCAAACTTCCTCTGTCTGATGCCATGCCTTGTAAAGGACTAAAGCATTGTTTTGCTTCCCAACAGGACTTGTATTCCAGGTGGTGATGTCTGCTACCATTCTGGAGCCAGGAATAGTGACAGACCCCTAAAACCCACAAGTGCCAAACACATACTGCATAGAATAGATGCATATTCAGTACCGAACAGAATATATTTTATCAGGAGAAAAGCAGTCTACAGTATCCTATAATAAGTATATTTCTGATGGGGATATTATATATAGATATTATAAGTATATTTCTAATGAGGAGAGACAAGAAATCCTGTCTCCTAGATGGCATCATATGGGACAACGCCGCCTTCCAGCTGCATTTTCCAAAATGTGGTACAAAACAAGCATCCTGAATTCTTTCTCCAAGATGCTGAGACTTGCTCAGTCCCTGCCAGGGAACCTGGACCTGCTCTGGCCAGGCCATTAGGGAGCTTTCTGCCAGTGAGGACCTTCCTCTGTGAGGATGGGGGCATCTGGGAGACTGCAGGAGGAAAGCAAGAGCAGGGAGCTGCCCTCCTGCTTCGTGATCCAGAGGCAGAAAGGCAAGAGAAGTTGCAAATATGTGACTTGAGAGGTTTAGTTTTCCAGTCACAGCACTCCCTGTTGATATCTGCCTTAAAAACTGCTTGAATTATCTCTATTGTGCTTAAGGAAACAGGCCTGATGCAGCATTCCCTTTGCACGTGTGTGAATGATTAAAGAAAAAGGCTGCACAGAAAACATAGCTGCCACATATCATTGCTCTGTCCTCCTGACAGAAACAAATCAGCCAAACTTCTGTTAACCTCTCAGGATGAAGGGGATTCGACATGTCCTCTGGAGTAAAGCACATGAATCTGGCAAACATTCAAGGTGGGTATAACACACACCACAAACCACAGCATTAAACTGAATCATCTATTAGCAGCCGGAGTCCACGCTCTACAAATAGCATGCCAAAACCAAAGTGCAAGCTGCATACCAAGGTGGGTAATAATTAAGAGAAATAGGAGGATTTGTCACCAGGATGCAGGTGGTGCAGCTATTGTAACCCCTACAGATTGTAACCCCTTAGTAATCCCCGGTGAAATCCTGCCTTTCATTAAGCGGAGCATCCTCACTTGAAATTCAGGTCCTCTGCTCAGCTACCCACTTTCTCATTTTGTTATGAATTTCAGAGAAGCTCCTTTGCCCCCAAACCCTGCACGCAGTTTCCAAGCCACAGGCCAATTACATGCAGCTAACAAGCAGGGTTGGCACCACAGTGTACAGTGCTGCTGGCTTGTGCTAATGAGGAACCTGCTCCTCCTGATGGGTTTTGGGGAGCAGAAGATGAGCTCCCCCTTCCTCACACAGTGCATCTCCAGTGCCTCTCTGAAGAACCCTGCAGTTCCTTCAAGTTGCTGCTAATAGAAGCCATTTCCCGGCAGTGTTAGATCTTAAATGCAAGCAGATCACTTCCAGCTGCTCCTTATCTAATTTCCCTTGTCATCTGCCACTGTTCATTTACGGTGTATCAATCTAGCTTGGGAATGTTTGAAGTATTAATTATGCGGCGGCCTCAGCTCATTACAGGGGATGCATTTAGTGGGATGCAGCCTGTTTACAGGTATCCAAAGTGCTGAGCAGCACAAATAATCAGTGCCTTCTCCTTTAGGGTATGTCTGTGCAGATGACTCAAACCAGCTTTAACTGAGCCAGCTTGGGTGCTGCACTGGTTCTGTGCTTCAGCCACGATGATGGGGTTTGGGGAGACAAAAAATACATCAGGATCCACCAAGGATCATGTACAGCTCCACTGAGAGGCACTATCAGGCTGTACCATGCTCTTAGTTTTATTCATGTCCATCCGAACCTACCTATGCTTAGTGCCCACATTGGTAAGCACAGAGATGCTGTTAATAACCCCTCTACCCTGCTCTGAGGCAGAGGAGCATTCCCTGTACCCCATCACCCCACTGACTGGGATGCAGGAGGGTGCTGCTGGCATCAAACCTGGGTCAGGGCGTGCTGCCTGGTCAGTGCTTGCCCCAGTTTCCAGCCAGTTTTACAGCCAGTGCTGAGCTGCTGCATGTTGAAATCCTGCTCACCCACCCCATCACAGCTCCTGCATGACAACCGTGCCTCTCCTTTATGGCAAGGCTGGAGAATGCAGAACATAGGAGAAGGGAAACACTGAGAGCTGTTCTCCACCTAAAAGAGACAGGGCAGCAAGAGCCAGCCCTTCCTGGAGACACCCAACACGAGACATCTGACAGCACTTTGCCCTCACCCCACTTCTTGCTGAGGCCTGTGGCCATTATCATATAAGTGAGAAAATCTGGGCTTTGCACAAAGTGAGCCCCATAATACAGCTCCTGTGGCAGTGCGTGAAGCTGCTTCTTTCTCATGCACCCTCGACTGCTGCTATCCATGCCCCAGCTGGCCTTTCCTTGGTTTTGCCAAGGGGAGTCAAGCTGGAGGGGAAGAGACAGAGACCCAAGTCCCACTGTGCTGTATCAGCCACACTGCAGCTCTGCCCAAATGCACTGTGAAGTACCAGCATAGCCAGACACAGGCTTCAGCCACTCCTGCACTTTTCCCTGATGAGGCAGAATTGAGGAGCCAGTCAATGAATACACACAGAGACAAGCACACAACCACTAAAAGCTGTCATTTAAATGCTTGGAAAATAGTCTAATCTCACCATACTCTGGCTGCCTGTTGCTGAGATGCTGGAGGAAGATGGGCCAGTGATTGACAAAGTGAGACATTACCTCCATCAAGCAGATGGAGAATGGCATAATTATGAAAATAATAACAGTGATTGACCAAGATAGGACAAAAAAAAAGAACAACCCTGGAGGAATATTTACACTGAGGTATGTTGGGGCCTGATTTATTCTAGTGTTTGAACAGCAAGAGAAAACACAAGAAATCTCAGCTCCTGGGTCAATGCTTGTAATAGGTACCACAGCCCATAACAATGGCTACAAGCCAAAGTGTTTTAATCACAGCTCCTGATGAATGAAATTAACCTTTCTTTCGGGCTGATGTGCACATGTCAGCCAACAGCATCTCCCGAAAGGCTCAAGCTTGCTTCCATTGTACTCAATGGCTTCAACGAGTTCAGTGTGGTCTGGAGCAAGCTGAGCACGGACGGGTGCACTGGGATGCCAGATAAGAGGAATTAAACTGTACTCAGAGCAGCAGCTCTGAAGCAATTAAAGCTCCTCATCAACAAACAATTTACAAGGAGATGATGAAAGACTGATAAAGGAGTTGGTTTTGAAACAAAAGAAAATGATGCTGCAGTTATGTTTCAAGAGGAGCAAATCTGGGCACGTATCATGGTGGCTGGCCAGGAGACCAGTGACCTTCCTAAATAAACCACTCTCATCTAGGAACTGAAATATGGCTGTGGGGAATGGGGCGCTGCCAGGAACACTTACATTTTTCATACTTAACCCTCAATCTTTTCACTGCTCTGAAGTTTGTCATCAATATCCCTGACACATTTGCTGTTTGTCAAAGCTCGTTGGCCCTGTCTCACCCTGCTTCCACACCCCTGGAGCAGTGCTGGTACCTGGGGGCGTGGGATCAGCTCTGTACATGCCAACTGGCCCTCTCCATTCATCCTGCTGGGCTGTCTCCTCACTAATTGGTGGCCCTTCCTCCCAGCCCACTCTCTCCTGGATGAGGGATGTTTTGGGATTTAGACACACAGGACCCTGCCTCATTTGCAGCACAGGACAGACACCGCTAAGGGAACAGGAGAATTCACTCTCATCCTATAGGGAAAGTCTGCCTTATTTGCTGCACCCCTCCAGCCCCTGCGCTTGATTGTTCCTCATCTTCCCAGGGGCGTTCATCATTCTGCCTCACAAATGCTCATCAGCTGCTCTCTCCTCTTCACAGGGGGAAGCAGAAAGCTGCTTTTGCCCTTGTTGCAAGTGGTGAAGCCAAAGCAGAGGAACACCCTTAAGGCAAGTCTGAACAGAGACTTGGGTGACATGGGCTATGGTGAGGCATCCCTGCACATGGCAAGGGGTTGGAACTAGATGATCTCAAGATCCGTTCCAACCCAAACTATTCTGTGATCCTATGCCTGGAGGAAACCAACTGCAGAGGTAGAAGTCAAGCCAAAGAGGATGCTCCCCACCTGCCTGGCTGCACCCCATCGCCTTGTTCCCTGGGAGTGGTAAGCACCACTTGGGTACCAGATATCCCCCAGCATGAATGAGGGGCACACAACTACACCAGTGATGGACCCAGCATCACCTGCCTTATATATATTTCTTTTTTCTATATTCTGTCTCCATGTTGATCCGAACTGCTCATTTATATGAGCATGTTTAATTCCCTTGCTGTTCAACCTCAATTCCCTTCCATACCCCACTACTCTTCCTCAGCACAGAATCAGTGACTACAGGATGACATGGATAAGCTGAAGTGGAGTGTTTCTGTATTTCTAGTGTTTGTCTCCTCCCAGCCTCAGCGGCCATCACTCCATAGTCAAGACCAGCTTCATTTACACCTATTGCTGGCAACCAAAGTCCTGTACCACAAAAGAAGATGAAGTTTGAGAAATGGAGTCATCCGCATGCTCCCCAACAGCCCCGCATCTTTTTGGCCAGAGCAGCTCTCAAACAAATAAATGCCCCATCCCTGGCAGTGTTCAAGGCCAGGTTGGACACCGGGGCTTGGAGCAAGCTGCTCCAGTGGAAGGGGTCCCTGCCCATGGCAGGGGCTGGAGCTGGATGAGCTTTAAGGTCCCTTTCAACACAAACCAGGCTGAGATCTATGACAAGTACCTCTAGCCCTATCCTGCATTCTGGGCACTGAGCCACTGCCTGTGCCAGGCTTGGGCATGGCAGAGAGGGGTTGTTCTTCTCCCAGGCTGGCTGATGGCAGGTACCAGGGGAGCTCTTAAACCCGATGTTTCAGATCTCGCTGGTGCAGCAGCCTCAGGTCCAGCTGTGGCTGCAGAACTTCCTGACTCTGAGCATATCCTGCTGTGAGCTGCCTGCTCCTGCTGCCAGGGCAGCAGGGCCCCTGCCTGGGGGCACAGCTCCCATCCTGCACTGTGTGGAAGGGGGAGAAGGGCAGGAAAAGCTAACAGAAAAAATGAAAACCACTGCTATGAAATCCCCTTGAAAGCCCCTTATGCACGGACAGAAGCATGGTTAAACTAACAGGAGTCTGCAGAGAAACCTGCAGCAGCCTGACACCGGCACAGGCTGTTGCACCTGAACAGAAACGAACAGTGGCCACAGTGTTTGTGCACTAGTTCAGGTAACACAGTCACCTCATGCAGCAGCGTCTGGGGCTTTGTCAAAATCCAGATTCACAGAATCCCAGCCTGGTTTGTGTTGGGACCTCAGAGCTCATCCAGCTCCAACCCCTGCCACGGGCAGGGACCCCTTCCACTGGAGCAGCTTGCTCCAAGCCCCTGTGTCCAACCTGGCCTTGAGCACTGCCAGGAATGGGGCAGCCACAGCTTCTCTGGGCACCCTGTGCCAGCGCCTCAGCACCCTCACAGGGAAGAGCTTCCACCACCCAAATGATTTTGAGCCAGTTCCAAACTCCAGTTACCCCCCCCGGAGACAGTGATGGTGCCTGCGCAAGGCACAGAGCCTCTGTTAGCCCTGTCCCTGCTCCAGGAGCAAGGAGAGGGCTGCAGCCACCCATGGTTGTCAGTCTGCTACCTTCCAGAAACATGGAATTCACACAACACTTAAAGGAGAGATGTTGGGGTTTGTCTAAATTTTCCCCCAGTTGGGTTGTTGTTTTGCTCCAATTTATTTAAGGGTAAAAAAAAGGTATTAATTACACACTGCCAAGATCTTTGGGAAAAAATTCACTGTTATCTTTTACGGTGAGGAAGAACGGGATCACGGCTCCATTCCAAATCCAGCAGAGCCCTGACTTTGACGTACTGAGGAAAAGAATAACTTCCAGCACATACTAATTGTCTTGTTAACATGGATTATGCAGCCAGCCAAAGAAACGTCACTCACGCTTTTATGAGGAAGAGCAGAAATCTCAAAATCAGGAACACAGACTCGTTCTTCATCGTTTCTTCCCATTCTGCCTTCAGAGCTGAAATGTATTTACATTTCTAATCCACAGAAACAAAGCCAGACCCTGCTGGAGCCTTCGGAACCCGCCAGGGGTGCCAAGCTTCAAGGTGATCACATCTTTAAAACAAGCTGGGATCCCGTGTAGCCCTCAAACCAGTTTATACTCCCTTGGCTCTGCAAAGCGGGTTTAAATAAGGATGCTTTACACTCAATTAAACGTACGCTCAGTCCCCTCCACCCACTGAGCCTGGCCTGCCCAATGAAGGGAGTGTGCTGAATGCTCATTTCATGCGTTTGCAGGGAGCGATGGGTCCAGGAACCAAGTGGCAAAGCCAAGCCCCAAGGTGGTTTCCCCAGTTGAGGTGGCTGCCTCACCCCACCAGACCACTGCCTCCCTGGTTCAATCCATCCCCCTCCCAGCAACATAACAGTGACTGCTACTTACGTGCTTAACTGTGAGTTTTCTCTCTCAGAGCCCTCACTGTGCCTTCACTTGGTGCCAGGGGAAGGAAGGAGGCAGAGGCGACATGACCTGCAAAGCCACCCACAGCCCAGGACTCCTGGCTCCTTACAGCCAGACCTCCTGAAAGCTAAAATGAACATTTAACTGAAGGAAGGAATGGCCAAAAAGGAGACTTTGGCTAACACAGGTCACTGATAAACCTCACTCATCGCTGGCAGTGTTCAAGGCCAGGTTGGACACAGGGGCTTGGAGCAAGCTGCTCCAGTGGAAGGTGTCCGTGGCAGGGGCTGGAACTGGATGAGCTTTAAGGTCCCTTCAACCCAAACCAGGCTGGGATTCTATGATTAATGTTGCCTCCGTAGTTACTAAAACAGCATCCATCTCCCACACATAGATCAGGCCCTTGCAAAGCTGCACGCACGGAGGGACCCACAGCACACCCTGGTGCCTGGCCTCCCTGCCACAAACTGCATTTCTCAACAGGAGCTGCTCCTTGGGCTTTCTTTCATCTCAGAGCAGCCTGGCAAACAGCACAGCTCTGGCACAACACTGGGCTAAAGCCCATGGTGCTCCTTGGCCCCTCTCCCCAGCCTGATCCCGTGCAGGATTATCCCTTCCCCAGCCCCAGCACTGCCACAGCCGCCCCAGTGCTCTCTACATGCTAATCCAGCTTCTGACCTGGACATCTCTTCTAACACTGCTGTTTATCACCCTGGTCTGCTGGGATCGCTTTAATTCCCAGTATCCCGTTTCTCCTGATCTCTTCTGCTCTGGCTGGCCAGCGTCAGCAGCAAGAGCACTCCCAGCAGTTACCAGGACAGACCATGTCAAAGCTGCCCACCACACAGCTACCCTTCTCCACCTCAGCACTTGTCCTACTTTGTACACATACCATTGCCACAGAGTGCAAACGTGCCACACGAGGTCTGCTTTACCTGACCCCGAAAATGGCCTCTGAGCTGGTGCATCACAGTACTGCAGCATCACACATGCTGCCTCTGCATTCAGAGAGTGAATGTCCCCAGCAAGACCCAAGTCTGGGTTACTGAGTACCAAAACCAGTGCCAAGATGCTGCTCTCCTTCAGGGCAAGAAGCAAGCGGACTCGCAGTGCACATGCGGTGCTCTGCAGGCTGGAGACAATGCCCCAGGCCACAAGCACCATGGAAAGCATGAAGACAGCCCTGTCTCTGCAGGAGCAGGCTGAGGGATTGATTTTTGTGCAGTTCTGAATCCCTGCTGCACTTCACAAATGTAAATCCAAGCCTGCTGTAAAAAACTCTGATAGCGTAGATCAACCAGCTGAGGAGCAAAGCCAAAGGGAGCGGGAAAGCAACCTTGACAGAGCAATTCCAGCAAAAGCTTATGGACAGACACAATTAAAAGCAGCACTAGAGTTTCAATTAACTGCTCTCCCCAGCAGCACAGGCTTGGAAAGGCCTCTTAATAGATCTCTTCCACCGCAGTGCACAAACTCTATTGCCATTGCTTCACCGATTATTGAAAGTTAACAGAGTGAGGCAGTTCTCTCACAACACCTTCAATAGTGATTTGAGGATCTGTCTGTTATTAGCTGCCCATTTCACGTAAGGAGAGGATAAGCAGGGTATAGACTGTAACCATTTTGCAGATAGTTTATCTACCCAGGCCCCCGTCTGCTGCCTTCAGGGATGCGCTTGCCCTGCTGCCGCTGCCGCATCCCGCACACGGAGCAGCATCCCAGCCTCTGAGGAATGGCTGGACCACGCTGCGTCTGCCTTGATTAGATCACAGGAGCACACAATTCCCCCATCGCCTCGGGTTGATTGGGAACAAGGCTCAGAATAATCTTGGATAGATTTTCTTTCCCAGACAGAGAGACAGCCTGCTGGGTTTAAGCTTGCTTTTTTAGCTTGTGAAATACTCCCCAAGGAGGGCAGGCCCCTACCAGCCCCACCGCAGGGCTTTCATGGGTGAACTCCTCATAGGGCAGGGAGCATGGAGCAGATCTGTTTCACCAGGTGTGAAGGTCAGGCACCTGCACATCTGGGCATTTGGGAGCAACATTAAATTTAGCATCCATGCTGTCAGTACACAGAGGCCCTGGAGGAGATTCTGGCTTTAGCAGCCAGCAAAGCAAAGAGCATCAAGGAGAGCAGAGCTGTGCCTTTGCTCCCCATCTCAAAACACTCTGTAAGCAGCAAAGGGCTGTTTTTAATGGAAATTGTTAACCTTTGGAACAAGTGACCTCGAGATGTCAGAGATTCTCCAACTCCACAGGTTTGGAATTAATCCTGGCAGACTTTCTAAAAAAACATTACAAAAATAGGCAATCCCACTCACATTTTTCATGAGGAATGACAGCTCCCAACAGCTTCTTCATTTCCTCTCCCTCAGGCTTCGCCCTGACTACAAGACAATGAAGTGTCCTGGGACTGAGGCTCAGACACAAGAACCAAGATGGTCAGAGATGTCTGGCCCTGACACAGACTTTCCATGCTCTTGTGTCTCCACTTTTGTACTGCAAAAAGACGATGGAGACACCCCCCAACCTTCTACAAAGGCACCAATAGCAGCCTTGAGTGGCAAGCATGACAGAACTGCAAGTTATTAATTTTCCCCCAGAACTGGCTCCTCCCATGATTTCCCTCAAGTCCCACTCAACAATGGTCTTGTCCCTTCTTCCTATCAATGTTCACTTTAATTTAGGTTAATTCCAAGAGTCACCAAGGCTTGAGACACCATGAACATCCAAGCCACCAGCTCCCCCCTTTCTTTTAGCTGAAAAGCACACCCTAAATTCCTTTGTAGCCAGGAGAACCACCAAGTCCTGCTTGCTTATGGAAAGCACCTGAGCAGATGTTTTTAGATCTCCCAAGGCGCCAGCTCATGCTGTAGGTTTTCCCTCAGGTGAGCCCATGGAAGAGCCTCTGCTTTACCTGTGCAAGTCTTTTTACAGAGCTTTGCAGAAGTCTATCACCTTCTGAAGCTCTTGTCTGTCCAACTGTATTGAAATTGGCCAATTCTTCAAGAGTTAGCAAGTCTGGCATGTGGGCTCACACACACCTGGGGTCCCCAAGGCCCTTCTTCTCTCCAGTAAAGAAGCATACAAAAGCCAACAAACACCTTCCTCCTCCCAGCCAGGCTGGGACCTCTGGGATCTGCATCGCTCAAGCCAGCACGGGCTACACTGGATCATGGGGAAAGGTCCAGGTGGAAGCTGAGATCTGGAATCACCCCTCACAGAGTGACCCGTACATCAGAGGGAAGCACAGGAGGCAGACAAGGCTCTGAGGTGTCAGCAGCACTAAACCAAAGAAGCCTTTCCAGTCTGGATCCTTACCTGGATCTAACTCGGGTCTAGCACTCTAAATATGAAGCCAGTATCCTGGCTATGCCTGCCTGCTCTGACAGGGATATCCCTGTACAGTTTACACCGCAGGGGAGCTGGACATCACTAGCAACATCTGAGCAAATCTGCACACTTTGCTGTGTGCTCAGCTATGAGCTCTGTTGACTTCTTTTTCAGATAGTCTGTGCCCTGCTGCTACCCCTCTTCTGGAGGATTCCAAGATTTAAAGGTCTTTGGCAACTACTCAGACACATGGAAGACCTGCCGGTTGGTCTGTATGTAGCAGAGGGCAGCAGAGCATCGCACCACTTTGGGGTAGCTACCCCTAAAACAGAGCCCAAAGGAGGAATAGATTCCTGAGCATTAGGCAGCTGTGGCTGAGTACTTCATACAAGCACCTCACATTGCTTCCAGGTACCTGGGAAAGGAAGGAAAGAGCATGAGCAAGTAAGTGTGAGTGTGTAAAGAGAGAGAATGTTTTTTCTTTGGATGAAAGAAGGTGCCATTAAAGGCAATCAAATGCAGTTAAATCACACACACCCCTCCTGCAAATATCCCAACATAGATTCACAGAATTGCTCAGGCATTGTTGATGAAAATTTGGTTTCTTTCCCCTGAAATATCCACCTGTGCTCAGGGGAAATTCCTACATGAATCCCACTTTGAACTGTGTAACTCCAGGTTTTCTGATAGAGGCCCTGTCTGAACAGGGTCAGCATCCCTCCAGGCTGCCTGCATCCCTCTGTTCCTCACCAACACCCTGCTACCCTTGCTTCTCTCATCTTCAAAATGGTAATGGGTGTTCTCCTCTTGGTCTGGATCTATATCCCATTTTCCTCCAAGGGGTTTGAAATATTGGACAACACAAGACAGAAAACCTGTCTTTTTTACTAGCTTTAAAGAAATAATTTCACCTAGATGGCTGCAATAACAAGAAGCTTTTCTAGAAGGGTAAATTACTTAGTGGTGGTACCAACTGAGAGTGATGCTGGTTTATAACATCAGATGTAATCTGTCAGCAACAGGGGGAAAAAAGCTTTCAGAAAAATGCTTTTTGTCACTGGCCACTGTGGTGGTGCATCCAATTACACCACTTTCATTTCAGATCCAGGGGACACAGCTCAGAGGAGAAATCAACAGCCACAATAAATGTGTGTGGCAAGGGTTGGAGTTTGTACGTGTCCTGCTCCATGAGACGGAGCATAAAGTCTGTCCTATTTCTCTTCATCTCCTTTTGGACTCTTTGGAGAAATCTTGAGGCTTTTGGTAGCCCAAAGATGTGCTCACAGAAGAGGCAGGTTAAAGGGAGGGAGAAGCATTATGTCCTTCCTTCAGAAAACTGCCGATTCATCAGCACATCCAATCCAGCCTGGAGGCAATGGGAATCTGATCTGAAGGTTCTAACTCTGTTCTGAATCTTCCTGCTCCCCTGGTATCTGAATTATTTATTTATTAACAATCTTAACCTCAGAGGGTCCCTCTGGCTGGAGGTGACGCAGCATACACAGAGGCTGGGCTGTTGGGCATCCTCCTGAGACCCACCATTGCCATTATGAACCCCCGAATTGATCACTCCCCCTCTTCCAACTCCATTGCTCTCCAGCTGCCAATATTATCTATTGCCTTTTCTAACTGTCATTCTCACTGGTCTTTCAGGCTTCCTCCCCTGCTCCACCCTTGTTGGCAGCATGCAGGAATTGGGTTTCTCAAGTGCAGTCCCACCACCCAAAGAGAGGTGTGTGCTCTCAGGGAAACACTATGGGGTGCCTCTTCTAGCCTGCCTGCCCCCCATCACCCCTCCAAACCTTGCAGAATTCCTGGGGTGCCCAGGATCTGGTTTTGATTTGGAATCCACTCCTGCTTTAGGAAGATCTTGCCTCTGTCAGTACATAATGGAGCAATTTGTAGGGGAAATGGTTGCATAATGTTCATTTCTGTCTTTTCTGACAATTATTAAAATCCATTTACAAAACCCCTTTTCCCAATATTCAGCCAGCTCAACAGATGAGTGAACAATACACACCAACTACATCATCTGCAATATTTCCCTGTCAGTCATCAACTAATGAATTCAGAGATGAATTCCCTTTCTCCTAGGCCAGCTTTAAGTCAGATTTAGTGACTGAAAACAATATTAGCCTTATTGACGCTTCTATCAGAATCCCATTTGTTGGTGGGGAGACACGTCCCAGCTTTTCATGGATGGTAAGGGTGATCATACTTTAAAATAACATGATTCATGGGGAGAGTAGGGCAGGGGCAGAGGCAGCAATTTCCATGGCCAGATTGGGTCCAAACCCTTTTCCCCACAGCTGAGTTTAGATCTGGGTTTGAACTTTGCCACTAACACACAGAAGCTGGGTTCTGATAAGGACTCTCCTTCTCTCCCAGCCTGGCCTCCAACTACCCAGCGGTGCCTTCATAGAACCATAGAAGAGTTCGGTTGGAAAGGACCTTAAGGTCATCAAGTTCCAACCCCCCTGCCATGGGCAGGGACACCTCGCTCTAAACCATATCACCCAAGGCCTCGTCCAAGCCTTGAACACTGCCAGGGATGGAGCATTCACAACCTCCCTGGGCAACCCATTCCAGTGCCTCACCACCCTCACAGGAAAGAATTTCCTCCTTATATCCAATCTAAACTTCCCCTGTTTAAGTTTTAACCTGTTACCCCTTGTCCTATCACTACAGTCCCTAATGAAGAGCCCATCCCCAGCATCCCTATAGGCCCCCTTCAGACACTGGAAGGCTGCTATGAGGTCAGACCACAGTAAATCCCTGTTAAAATCCTTTCCTGGGCTCTTGCGCCTGATTGTCTGATTCGGCATCTGCAGGGCTTTCCCTGCAGTTAAAGTCACAACAACACAGACACCCACAGAGCCCAGGCAGTTTGCACCCCCAAACCAGTAAGCAACCAACCCCTTCCCTGGTGGGGATGCAGGCACTCAGCAAACACATGCAGGGGCAAGAAGCGCGCTCAGGTCTCCTCATTCACAACCACCAGCCCATTTTTCTCCTTGATAAGCAAAACGATCAGGCTCTGCTCTCTGAAGAATAAAATACCTGCCTGCCCAGTAGTCAAAGCCGACGTTCTGCTCTGTAAGTCATGGCCACAGCACATTTATCTGCCTTCAGCACATGTAATCTTCTGTTTCCTGCGCACTGCGCCCTTCCTTGGGAGAGCAGAGGCACATCAACACTCACACCGCTCTGAAGAACAGAAACAAATCATTTACATTTGGTTGTCAACCAATAGCATTTTCATTTAATTTCCTGGCTGCTTATTGTAATCACCCTCTACACAATTTCAAATCAAATCACATCCATCAATCTGCCCAGCCCAAAGCTTCATGTCAGCGACACTCCTGTGTGCTCAAACACGGAATGCAATTGCAAACTGCAGCAGGCAGCACTCATCTGACCCATGCTCACTCTTCATTGTTAACCTCCTGCTCCAGAGATTATTTGCTGCATGAACTCATCTCTGAAGAAGCTCTTGGGTAAAGCTGTCACAGATTCTCATATGAAGGTAAACTGTAAAAGGAGAGAATTCTCCATTTTTAAATATGGGGAGCTGGCAAGAGAAGTCCTGTCTCCAACTGCACGGCTGCTTGCCCTGGCACACCCAGCTTGGCATTACCTCTGCACTCCACAACCATGTCCAGGTTACGTTTTGATGAGCAACCTGGTAGGCCCATATCCCTGTAGAGACAAAGCAGGTCACTCCTCCAGGTAGTTCCAGATGCCAGCTAGGAGTCAGGACAACCTCTGCTTTGCCTCCTCCAAGATCCTGCAGTGCCTCAACTATCTCAGGTGTTCTGGTTCGATCTGAACACAAGCTCTGTACAGCAGGCACACAGCTGTGCTGGCTGGACCAAGAGCTCTCCAAGGAGGTACTTTGTGCTCTCAGGTTCTGTGCAACATTCGAGACAGTGAAGACAAACTCTGCCAGTATCAGATGAGTCAAACCAGAAGTTGTCTCAGTGGGACAGTCCCCCGGGAGAAATGGGATCCAAGTCTCACGTAGCTGAGCAGCTTCATGGAAAGCACCTTCACCAAGCACATGCCCAAGGATATGTGTGCTCAGGATGGTTCTGCCTTCCAAAAGAACACAGGTAAGATGCACTTGGAGCTGCTCTGATGTGTTATTATTCTACCTTAGTTATGCCTGGCTAGAAGCACTGAGGAAAGGAACAGAACAAATTAAGGGCCACATACCAGACTTGCACACACCACTGCCCTCTATACCAGGGCAACTGTATTGCACTGAAAGACGTTCAACCACTGCCACCTTCGAGCACAGACATGGCCCTGGGACGCTAGGATCCAGACCAGAGGATTGCTGCTGTGCTTTGCCTTTCCAATGACCCTGCAGCTTTGACAAGCACTGTATGCAGAGCTGCAAATCAAACTAATCTGTACACGAAAGTACCCTTCTTCAAAGGCTGCAAATCACCCCTAAAACCGTCCTGTGAGAACAGCCACAAGAAAGAGGTTGCGCCCAGGCACATCACAGTCAGTGACGTCCAGGCCCCACAATGTATGGACCCAGGAGCATCCTAAAGCAAGAGCTGGGGTCACCAGCCTATGATCCCAGGGCTCCTCAAGGGTGGCTTGCTTTGGTGTGAGGGCTGAACCTCCTGCCATGGCTTTACATCTCTGAGAAACACCTACCATGGCTTGCTGAGGCAGGAAAGCTGAAAACAGCACTTCTCAGCCAAATAGCAGGGGGGAAATCAACCCACTTGGCAATTGTAACAGCTTCAGGTCACGTCCGCACCTCGACCCAGCAACAGTCCTTCCTCCTCCTCCTGCCACCAGCACATTGGGCACTGACACAGAGCAGATCTGGCTCTGCAGCAGCACAGCAACCTGCTGCTAGCAACAGGCCATTATGCTGCATACAAGTAATGAGGAAACTGGGAATAGTGTGGAAGGGAAGAGATTATTAGTTAATAAATTATCAAGCACCAAAAACTGCTCTCTACATGTTTTCCCACCCTTACAGCTTCCCCAGTGTCCTGGGAAAGCGACAATTACACAATTTAAGGAGGTTAAGTTTATTAAAATCTTTTGTTTCTTTTTTTTGCTATTACTTTTCTTTTAAAATATGGTCAAAATAAAGCATCTGATTAGAGGAAGGTCACAAAATAAAGTACTGAATACTTGTGGAAAGAGCAACTCGCCCTCCTCTCTGCATGCAGCTGAAGCAGAGAGCGGGGGGCTGGTGAATGCTCACTGCAGAGGCCAGAGACTGAGCCTGCTTTTCCATGTTGGCTTCACCACGCTGTGACAGCCTTTTGAAATGGTAAAGTGGGAACTAGTTGCACAATGAAGTTCATTATTTTTTCCCTATTTAGGAGGAATATGGCAGTCTTTAGGGCACTGCAAGTTGTTACTTGACAGCGTATAACCCTATCCTAAAAGCTCGGAGAGGCAGGTAAAAGTCTTGTTGGTCAGGTCACACCGTGGGGCCAGGGAACACTCTTTTCCAGCAGGAAGCAAACAACATCACTCATGTTTCATAGGTGGTCCCAGTGTGCTCAGCCCAGGGATGGACCCTGTTTCCTAAAGGAGAAAGGGCCCACTTACACACCCAGCACCCTCCTTTCCCTGGGGCAGCCCCACCACTCCTCTCCACCAGTATCCATTCCCCTTACCACCAGCTCCTTCTGTCCCCTCTCATTCAGCACAAACCTGTACTGTAAATTAAATGCTTGTGACACACAGCCTGACCAAACAGAGAATCAGAATCATCAACACAGCCTGGTTTGTGCTGGAAGGGACCTTAGAGCTCATCCAGCTCCAACCCCTGCCACAGGCAGGGACCCCTTCCACTGGAGCAGCTTGCTCCAAGCCCCTGTGTCCAACCTGGCCTTGAACACTGCCAGGGATGGGGCAGCCACAGCTTCTCTGGGCACCCTGTGCCAGCGCCTCAGCACCCTCACAGGGAAGAGCTTCTGCCTAAGAGCTCAGCTCAGTCTCCCCTCTGGCAGGTTCAAGCCATTCCCCTTGGCCTGTCCCTACAGGCCCTTGTCCCAAGCCCCTCTCCAGGTTTCCTGCAGCCCCTTTAGGCACTGGAGCTGCTCTAAGGTCTCCCCTTCAGGAGCCTTCTCTTCTCCAGGCTGACCCAGCCCAGCTCTCTCAGCCAGAGGATTCTGCTTCCACACCCTCCAGCTGTGAGCACCAGCCAAATTCCACAGGGAGCATTGTGGCAGCAAACCTGAAAAAGCCCCTTAGCCTTTGTAGCAACCTGCAGCCCCCGTGGATACCTGCTGCATGTTTAAAGCCCTATCTAAGGTCTGATTTTCCATGAGGAAGCCATTTAAGCTTTGCTCACCTCCTTTAAACACCAGTGCCAAATGAGCCATTGATGAGCTGTATTTAGCTGTTGGACACTGCACTTGGCTCCATGTTTGGGACAGGGCCCTCAAAGTCACTGCCTTGCAAACGCCTCACTTTGAACTTTGCCAAAAATTCCCATCTGGAAGTGGTTCCCCGTGAGCCTTGGCACATCCTGACTCCTTTGGCACTTGCAACCTGGGCTTTGTGCAAACCCCAACAGCTTTGCAGTGAAGGTGGATGGTGAGTAATGTATACTTTTATGAGGCTGAGAGCTCTTGCATGTCCAGAGGTAAGAGGGCAGTGCTCTATTCAATGGCATTGTCAAGCTACCTGGATTAATTTAACTGTAATGGTTTCCAAATGCTCCTGTGCGACAAAAGGGCGACCCCTTTCTGTATACTCCTTGCAGTGTGCTGTGAAGCGAAGGAATAAAGTATATGGTCTGTTAAGTACACTGCAGGTAAGAAATAACAGCCCCAGGCTCCCAAAGCCTTGCACAAACACTGTCAAATTACTCCTTATTAACAGTTCTATGAGCCAGGTACACACTTTCATTGCCCAAAGCCAAAATAAAAGCAAGCAAACAAAAGCAGTGTCCCAGGGGGTCAGCAGAAGTTAGGTCAATGCTCTGAGCCTAAAATCCAGGCAGGCACTTACCTATCTCATGTACAGCATCCAACCCCTCCAAGCACGTGAACATCCAGAGGCATGGCCAGCATTCCCAGATGGACAAGCGATGCACAGAGCCTTTTAGGGGCTTGAGCTGCCTGCTTCCATACCAGGAGCCTTTCCCTGGCACTGCTGCTTCCTGATCCTGGGGAAGATGCTGTGGCTACCCCTGTGCTGCTGGGAGCACTGGGTGAGCCAACAGTGCTGCTGATTAACACCACACATGGGAGAGGTGAAACAGAGTTTCTCTGTTAGCAGTGGGCCCTGCATGGCTCAGCTTGATCAAATTAGCAGACTGGAGATGGATGAAGCTGCAAATTACTGCGGAGTTACAGACATAACACAGCGACAGAAACTGATAGAGTCCTGGTACCGGGAACAGCAGGGCAGGTGTTTAATGTAGAAGGGCTGAAAGCAAAAAATCATCCCTGTCACATCCCCAGGTCAGCATCTGACTTACAAACTTCTGCTTTGGGCACAGGTAAATGAACCAAGCCACGCTGCATGCAGCTGCTGAAGTTACACAGGGTGTTGTGGGTTTCTAACAGGGTCATTAAGAGTTGCTCATGCATCTGTGGAAGGGGCATCAAAAGAAGTATTTTCATTTAATAATCAGGCTTAATCTCTTTAAGTGTTGCTGAAGACACTTTCCTAGGGCTTTAAGCAAAAATCAGTCTTAAAAGCATTAAGAAGCTGTACAGTGCTAGTTAGATAATGTATTATTCCATAACTGTGGGTCTTAATCTACTCAGAGATTGTAACTAGGATTTGTTTCAACATATAATTATTTTCCTACATTTACTTGCAAACATTCACAAAGAAATGCATTGTAAGGGGGGGAAATGGGATGGATGCTGAGCTCTTCCTGCTGGGCTCCCACGCTGAACTCCATATTTAGTTATCAGAAACAAAGAAACAACAAAGTCACTTGCAGAACTTCAGCAACAGTTTCCCACCTGCAAACTAAAAGGAGAAACCAATGACAATCTGTCCCAACGCAAACTGGTCCTTCCCAGACCCCGCCATCACGTGTGGACTGCATCAGGTTTGACAGGTCATTGCCCTGGACACAGCATGGGCATGCTGCTCACCACCAGCCCTGTGGAATCAGTCCCTGGGCTGCCACACTCCACCAGGGGACTTGCACCTCGCTTGTTCCACACCCTGGGGGAGCCTCCAGACAAGACATGATTTATCTCTATAAAATACCTAGAGGTACCTCCCAGAGCCTGTCAGGAGCCAGGAATAAACACTGGAGATGCAACAAAGTGCAAACAGATGGGGGGGAAAGGTAATTTATGGCATATCTCAACATACAATCATTGGGGCAGCACAGAAACTAACTAAGCCCCTTACTTTGCTCCATAGCGAGCCCACAAGTATTCATTTTCTTCTTCTGCAAGCAGAAATAATGGCTTGTTTTGGAAATATTTTGGCCAAATCTTTGAAACCAGCTTTTTCATGGAAAAATCTAAGAGTTTGAGTTGACACATTTGAAAAATAATAATTTCAATTGCTTCTGACCTCTGCTTTCCAGAAGGAAAGTTCCTACACACTGCAAAACATATTCAGGTCCCTTACATTCACAGGCTGGGCCAACAGGTCAACAAAAACCAGTCTCATTCAGCATCAGCACATACTTCATGTAAGGGAAAGCAAGGCTCCTGTGGACATGAAGTCGTGAAAGCCTTGCTACTCACAGCAAGGGGAAGAAATGAGGCTCAGGAAGGAGCTGGTGGTAGCACTCTTCAGAAAGAGACAGCTAATTTGCACCTCCTGGGACACTAATTGCAAATTGTCTCTTGCTCCTTGGTTCATACCTCAGTGCACAGCAACAGGAAGGGCTGCTGCTTGCCTGAGTTTGCCAGTCTCTCCATGAACCCCTCCTGCCTCACTGCCTTGCTCAATCTCCATGGAGGAGAATGCATCCCATTTCCTATATTAACAGCATGGTACTGTTTACCTGAGTCATCATGAGAAATGAAGCAGTAACTGGTGTGCTTGAGTGTGCTTTGGTCTCCTTTGCTCTCGCTGCTGGGGACCTGGGGCATGGCACAGAACCCAAGAAATGAACTGCACGGCTGATGGGACACTCCACTCTCCACCAGCCCAGGAGCTCTGGTTATAGCAGCCTGGCTTGCAGAAGGTACCAAAGCTGTACCCAAATGAACACTCTTTACACACTGGCATAAATTCCAGGCAAATTAGAAACTAAAAGCAGAAATCTTCAAGAAAGATTCCTGTGTCTGTTTTACAACCATCTTAGACCACATGCCCTGTTTATAACTATATGGGCACTGCTATAAAGGTACTCATAGCTTCTAACACAATATTTTTTTAAAGGAATGGCTAAATCTGATCATTTGCAGCTCAGAGGTGTCCTTCACAAATACATTTAAGCATCTACTCATAACTATCGATACCCAACAGTGCACTTTAATTTAATCATATGCTTAACTACATTTCCCAGTGCAGACCTTGGGGGACAAGCAAATTAATAACATTGAGAGACAAGTGAAAGAAGCTGATCCAAATCCCCTAAAATTCAAGAGTTTCTTTCAACCAGGTTGGATGGGGCTTGGAGCAAGCTGCTCTAGTGAAGATGTCCCTGCCCATGGCAGGGGTTGGAACTGGATGAGCTTTAAGGTCCCTTCCAACACAAACCATTCCAGGAATCTATGAAAACCTTTTTTTTTCCCATTGCTTTAATGAGCTGAACTGGCTCCTGGAGGCATTCCTGAAGTCCTAGAGCTGGTGTAAGGCGAGTTGTGAGAGGAGGTGCAGGGAGCGGGGAGAGCACTCTCCCCTTTCATCAGCAATAAGCTTCTCTCTGACTTGTCCCTCAGAAGTACCACCAGACAAAGCTCCAGTAATCTGGAATCCTGCTGCCCTGCCAGGGGTTTACACTCTCATAACACACAGAATAACGTGCCTCTATGTTTGCAGCTACCTGACCTGCCTAGTGGCTAATGCCAGGCCCCACCAGCCCCCAAGAGAACAAAGCAGCAAAACCCAGTGACTGCCCATCAGAAGTTTGCAACCGGATTTCTTCAGCAAAGACCAACCCTGCAGGCAGGAAGGGCCCACGTCAGAGTAAATTTGATTATGGAAAAAAAGTTGTGCAGACTGAAACAATGAGAAGTTGTCCAAAATTCTGCCATGGGAGTTCAGCTGACTTAGGGCTAATCACTGCATTTCACTTTGCCATGGGAGTTGCATTAATTATCACTAAATCAGAAAAGGCTTCATCCAGCTCTCCTGAGTCACCAGGAAAAATATTAAAACTTATTAGCTTCTATTTCCTTCACTGGCTCTCTTCAAAATCTCATAACAGCCAGAAATCCACATCAAAAAAGATGACACATTCCAATTTGCCTTGATTGAATTTCCTCAAGCTGACTAGTTTAATTGCGATATTTGCCTGCTACCTTTCCTCCTTTCTTGCTCTCTTCCCGTTGTTGAAACCTGCTTCCCAGTGCTGCTCCCTAACCTTAAATCTGCACAGATGTTCCCAAATTTGTATTTGTTAGAGACTAATTACTCTCATTCCCCAATGGATCGTTCCGTAGGGATCAGACCGTCCGTTTGCCATCACAGATGTAACACACGCACGCATTTCATGTGGTTATCTAAAGGAGGCTGGTAATTAGGTACCTCAAAAAGGATAAATTGTTTAGAGACAGATTAAAAATTAAATCTAGACTATTACTTGAGCCTTAGCTGTGGTATTACCCTGAAAGCTAGAGCTACCTAGCGAATCTACTGGAGCAAGATTACAGTTCAGCTTAGGCACCAAGAGCTCAAACAGCATCAAGGTGAGGCAGTATTGTAAAAGTCCACAAAGTAAAAAGTTTTTAATGTATTTCAGACGTTCTCTTTCCCCCTGTTATATTTTTGAGTTTGGAAATAATAATAATAAAAAAAATAATAGTGCCAGCAGTGAAACCATAACCCAAAATAAGGTGAAAATAGGCAAGAGATGGGTTATTCCTTCTGAGTATCTGCTCCCTTTCCCACCACTTTAGTTTCTTTCACCAAGCTAAAGGCACCAGCATGAGAACCTGCCCTGGGAAGTGCAGCTGAGCATCATCACCCTGTGCCCTGCTGCAGGAGCCCCTTCGCCCATACACCCCCAAGCCTGCCTGCAGCTCCTCACAGAACCAACAGGGACTTTCCCTTCCCCAAGTTTTATGTCTCAATGCAGCAAGTTTGTTGCGGATGAATATTGAGAATGTGAGTAATGCTTTTGAGCTGGAGACGAATCCTCCTGTGTGCAAAGCTCTTTACGTACGTATGTATGTATTTCCTAGTTTGGGCTCTAGCAGCAGACTTTCAAATGTAAGAAATGGGGATCATAATATCTGGGAGATTTATAGCAAACAAAAGGCTTTAGAAGCAGGATACTCTGTGGATGACTTAACAATCACCAAGGATCCTGCAGCATTTTCCTCAAGACCAAAAGGACTTGCGTTATCACACCCTGGCATGGCAGTGGAAACGGGTACAAGTTCTGCCTTGTGGTCTCAGCCGCAGGCCCTACCTTCATGTACCCTGCCCCAGGGTACCAGGGCTTCTCATCTGCCCTCTCAGAAAAGGACACTTTTCCTGCTGTATAAACACACAGCTGTAGATCCTAACCAGTGCTGCCACACAGGACCCAGATGAGCCACTATCCACTCTGCTCCCAGGACTTGTCCTAGATTTGCCCATTGCCACCCCTTTATTCTCAGGACCCACAGCTCCACCTCAAAGCAGCAATACACTTGGGGTTTTAGCATTTTCTTGCGGACATCGCAGAGGGAGCCTGGGCTGAAGGACCATATTATCACGAGGTCCATCTCTCAAAGGTGGCATCTCTCCTTTATGTCCTGGCAGAGACAGGAGACGTGCTGCTTTTCACTCCCTCATGCCCTGTTCAGCACAAAGCAGCCGCACTCAGGGAAACCTCATGGCACCAAGAGCATCAGTATTAATAAAAATAGTCTATCCATCAAAGATACGAGCAGAAAGAGGGAAGAAACTGTTTAAAGACATTGACTGGAATATGAATGGAAAACTCTGTGCTATTTGCCCCTTCCTGAACAGGACATCGTTGTACCAAGTATTCTTTAGCTATTCAGATTAGCTTTTGACTATGAACAAGCTGGAAATTACTTATAATTATATTCATTATGATTTTGCTTACAGATCCAGCAACCTGCAAGCTTAGGCTGGGCCCTGCAGAGACCTGCAGTAGCAGCACTTAGACCCAAACCTTTTAAATCCTGCATAACTTAAATGCAGCACACATTTGGCAGCTTGATGCTGGCTTTAGGAGTCACTCGTGAGACACCCTCACGCACACACTCATTACGCTACCTCTATTCCCATGCAAACCCCACAACACCTCACTATGTGCCCAGCCTTAAGAGCTGAAGACTTTTGTACCGGTTGTAATCCTACCAGCAGCTCACGAGCGTGCTGTCAGGCGTCAGGCCGAAGGAGGCTGTTTGAGCTCTCACAACAGCCACCAGGCCACCACAGCTCTGGCTTGATGGCTTCTCATAATAAACATTCTCCATGACTGGGTTCGAGCAGGATGAACCATGAAGAGAAGGGAGGTTTTACACTGCAGAAATAAGCCTTTTCCTTAGCCCAGAGCAGGGCTGGCCACAGAGACTTGGGCTTTTTGTTGTCCTGTGTAGAAACACAAAGGAATGAGGTTTTTCCCTTTGTTAAATTATGAATTACCTTTGCAAGGGAAGAAAAAAGATCTCCTCAACTGATACATTTCACTTCAGTTTTAGCTCCTGATTTTTCCTCCTTCTGCCTTTCCTCTACTTTGAATTAAAACATTATTTCAAACTAAAAATATCAAAACCTGTCATTCAAATCCAGTTGATTTCCAAAATACTGCCTTTTCCCCTGCAAAGTTACGCTGTCAAATCAATCCATTTCCGCATGCTGCAGAAACAACCAATTTCATCTAACTACATTTCTTCCAAAGTCTTTTGCAAAGAAACATCCAAACACTCTGCATGGCCCAGGCAGGCAGGCTGGGGCAGAGATGATACGGGCCCAGTGGATATCTGCAAAGCATTAGAACTGCAAACACCAGAGCTCAAGAATCAATCTGTGGTACTTCTCTTTTTAGTCAGTACTGTCCTACAAGACTAAGCAGTTACTGGATCATCATCTTTTATAGATCATAAGCAGATTTAGTTAGTTACAATGGCTTAAAACAAGAGCATGGGGCAGTTTCCCTTCCAGGTGTATCTCCTTGAGCAAGCCAGACCATCACCAGTTAAGGTGCAGCCAGGTGGGACTCAGGTGGGCAACACCTTCCCCTGCTGCTCTTCCCCACAGTGTCAGTGCCACCAAATCTCAGCTGAGCAGAGGGGCCAAGCCCTCAGCTTGCTCCTTTCTACCTCAAATCCTACCCCAAAAAGAGAAAACCATTGGGAGATCCCAGGAGGCAGCAACCAGTGGTATTTCAGAGGCCAGGATTCCTCACGGAGAGGAGGCTGCAGGCAGTATTTATACTTCAGCAAAAGAAATAGACCTGCCTTGCTAGCCAGAGAGGTAGCAAGGACAGTGCCATCATGTGCAGGACAGCAAGGGCAGTGCTTGGAGCTTCCTCTTGGTTTTGCCCTAAGGAAAAGGGCTCCCTTGTGAGAGGAGCAACCTGGCCCTGCATTGGCCTTGGGTTCACCAGCAAGGCTCCTGCAAACATATAAAGCAGAAGATTGAATGATTCATGGGAAGAGGCACTTACCAATACAATCCAATATTTAGCACCCGTGTAGCCTCTCAGGGGTCACACTTGTCCATCTTGCTGAAGGGCAAGAACCCTTTGTTTTTGTTTCTCATCCAAATCCTTCAGTTAAAAGGATTCAGTTTTATTGAAAGTGATGTGAAAACCTGCTCCTTTCTGTCAATTGCCATTAAGAAATTACATCGTCTTGTCTCAAACTTTCCAGTAAGAATTTAACTTCAGAACTGTGGAATTTCAGTTTCAATTCTGTCCACAGCTTTGGTGGGGTCTTTTTTCCATTTCATGACAAGTCCACTACAACTAGTACCACACGTTACTATGACTGACAAGGGCTGCCATCAGGAACGACGAGCTGAAACACCTTTGACTTTTTATTTAAACACACATCAGGGACAACAGATACCAAATACTTCTTCTCTAGAACAAACCATTTCTCATTTGTTCCAATGAAGCGAGTTGACACATAGATCAAAGTGCTGCCTGCTTGCAAACTGTCAAACTGTTTCATTGCAAACAAGATGGGGAACACTTGGAAACACAGGAAAAAGCTGATGTTTCGTTCAGCAAGCCAAACCCCAGCCACCCTAACACAAACAAGGAAAATGGCAGTGTGGTTTGCTTAACTGGATGTCATAGTATACTATTATCAGTGAAATCTGCTCTTTGCTATTAGCACAGTGTCACAAAACTATGGTAACACAAAACAAGGATAAAAGTGAATTTAAAGTGTCAGAGTTCCAAAGTGAAAATTCTTCTGGTCTGTTTTAAGGGCATGTTTTCACCTGGAAAGCTCAGGTATTGAAGAACAGCAGCGCGTTTTCTGTCCTGGCCTGTCCACCAGCCATTGTGGCTGGTGGAGTAGCGCAGGGTGCCCACCCAGCCATGGGCTGCTGGAGCCTGCCAGGGCACAGCAGAGATATTGTGGCTCATTAGGGAATTTCTACTGTCTCCAGCATAAAATTTTCTCACCCTCTGACCTACCTGCCCTTAAACCATAAAGCACCAACACATTGAATGAACTATGGGAAAGCATCTGGTGAGAACCACATCCTGGACCACAGAATAGAGGTTGTAGAAACTGATTAACACAGTTAAGGACTGTGCAAATGTGTGGGGCATGCATTTAGGAATTCAAAAGTAGCTATATATTGCTGTAGAGCTTGAAAGGAACCTCAATAAAAGAAAAAGGTTAAATTTGTCATAAGTCAACAACCTGAAGAGCTCCTCTGTTATTCAGCAGAGCTGTTACCAGCTGCCATTGCAAAAGGTAATGCTTCACTACTAAAAAGGATGGATTTATCTGTATAGCTATTTCAACTGTTACATGTGACAAAAGGGAAGAATTCAGACTACAAGGGAAAGCAGCAGTCCAGAGATATTCATACAAGTTACAGGTTTTCAAATGAGCTGGGTCTGCTGAGATTCACTGTCAGGTACTTAGAAGTGTTGGAGGCAATCCAAGGGCTGTTAGGGCTTATCTTTGGAAACTCAGGGACCGTGGTGTGTCCCAGAAGAGCAGAGAACAGCAAACAGAGCGGGGAATTACGGGCCATGCAGCTTAACTTCAATTCCCAGGAAAAATATGGCAACAAATCATCAGACACACACTTTCTAAGTGCCTAAGAGATAAAAGGCAGCAAGGAACAGCCAACATGGCTTTGTCAAGAACAAACATCAATCCAGTCTCATATTTTACTGTGGCAGGGCAGCAGGACTGGTGGAGATGGAGATGTGGTCACTTGTATACAACAACCTCAGAGAGGCCTTTGGCATCATTTTACATGGCATTGTCTTAAGCAAGCTGTAAAAGCATGATTAGGTGAAACCCTTCTAAGTGATAACACACCAGGTAGAAAGCAGCTTTCAAGGACTTACTGGCAAACTGGAGGAACATATCTGTATGCATTAAGTAAGGATTTGTTCTAAGCCACTGTTACCACTATCACTGTTACTGCTATCTGACCTGAGCAATACATGAAGTTTGGAGACCTCATCAGCTGGGGCAGCGACACAAGCAAACGGGTGACAGTGGGCACCTGGACCAGTCTTGGCAAACAAGGGAAACGCTCCACAGGAGCAGCAGGCTGAGGTCAGTGAGGGCCTGTGTGGAGACTTACGGTCAGATAGGAAAGACCCAGCACATGGCCATCAGCCGAGGACAAACCTGAACCAAAACAGGGACAGCAGTGAGGAAAGCAGGGTAGGGCAAGGCATGGGGCAGTGGTGAGGCTTCCAGGCATTGCCATCCAGGAGGGATGTGGATGGACTGGGGAAACAAGAAGGGTGACTGTTAGGAAAGATGAAGGAGCTTGGATTCAGTTTAAAGAGGAGAAGTTGTAGAGGGGAAATCAGGATAAATCCTCACGTTAGAACACAGAAGCCTCAGAGAGGGAGGTGGACAGATCATCCTCTGCATCTGCTATCAGCAGTGAGAATGAACATGTCTGAATCACAGCAATGCGCATTTGGGGTCAGTGTCAAAAGAAACCTGAATTTGAGGGGTAGCAAAGCACCAGAACTGAGTGCTCAGAAAGTATAAAAACATAAACCCATCAGCAAAGCATTGAGGAAAGGTCAGGCAAGCAATTAGGAAGGATTATATCAGTTAGAATGCCCCATTCACAGGCAGATCCACCCTGAGCTGCTCTTCCCTGCACCCAGCTGCCTGCCTGGCTGCCCAGCAAGATGAGCACCGTACCCTGCCCATCAGGAGGATGCTCTTTGTCTCAGGTTTTTATTATTCTTTATCTTTTTTTCTTTTTAAGGAAAAACCAAAAATCCCTTGTAAAGAAGCACCACTCATCATTGTTAGTGACTCATGAAAGTGCTACCTCTGTGAACAGGACGATTAATTCTCCACAATGTACTCTGCCACAGAGAGAGATTTGTTCTAGTGTCTAATGAAGATGGTACTAAACAGAAGATAAAACACACTTCCATAACAGCCACAATAATCTGAGTCCATTTTAAAAGAGCAGCAGAACACTGACATTTTCCAGCACCACCACCCTTACCCCATCAAAAATAAACTCTGGGCAATAATGAAGCACTTGTCATTTCATGCAGAGCCAAAGTTGCTATTTTTTTTTCACATTGATTTCTCTACTATATCACCTATACATTGTGCCCTCAAAGGAATAAAAAGGATGCTGGTGCAACATAGGAGCCAGGAGCACTTACACAGGGGCTTAGCTGAGGGGAGAGTGCATGGATTGCCCCTCAAGAGAAAGATTTAAAGGAGCAAAGAAAGAAGAAGGGAAGAAATTGGGATCCTTCTGCTCCTCCAGACAGCACATACAGATGCAGTGTCCCTGGTGGCACAGCACTGTAAATCCTCAGGATCAAAAGCATAAACCAGTCACCCACTTGTGTCAGGCCAGGAACGTATTACCCCCATGGGGAAATATGGATCAGCTGGAGAGGTGAGCGCTGCAGTCAGCCACAGCCTGGAAAGCAACACTCCCAGGAGCAGCCTGCCAAGCTCAACTGAACTAATGCTCCTTGGTTTCACCTCCCTGGCTGTAGGCTCTTACAAACCAAGTGCAGGTTCCAGGATGGAGCATTTTACCTGTCCTGGGTCCTCATGATGCATCTCCTTCTCACTGCAGGCCCCACACAAACTCTATTACCTTAAATTAACAGCTACAGGCTGGGCAAAGAAGAGATTCAGAGCAGCCCTGCGGAGAAGGACTTGGGGGTGCTGGTCGATGAGAAAATGAACATGAGCCGGCTTCAGTGTGCGCTTGCAGCCCAGAAAGCAACCGTATCCTGGGCTGCATCAAAAGGAGTGTGACCAGCAGGTCGAAGGAGGTGATTTAAGGTCCCTTCCAACACAAACCAGGCTGGGATTCTATGATTTTTCTCTAAGCTAGGACTCCCAGGGATGCTGTAAAGCAGAGATTACAGCCTCCTGAGCCTGTAGGCCATTCTTCAATAAAAATCCAAAGAAATTTTAACTACCCATTACATTCATCTCTTCTGTCCCGAAGCACAAAACCACAGCTGCAGGGCAGAGCCTGGAGCAAGCACAAAAACTGAACTGTTTTATTTTGGGCCTGTGCATGAATGTGAAAAATATGAGCCTTTGTCAACCCTTTGCCTTCTAGTGGTACCCCCCGGGACCTAAAAGCCTCAGGATATGTGGGCCATACCATGATACTGTATTGCCCAAGGTCCCCAGACTTCCTACCTGCATCAGAACCTCCTTTATTTGTGGCCATGGGACTTGCATTGCCCTGAAAACAAAATTTAGCTGAGTAACTGTTAATATAGATCAAGTACTTGGAGTTTCTCCAGATATCCACCATCAGAGAGCTGTATCTGCCCCAAAGCCTGAGGGCAAGTCTATGGTTTTGGCCTGTATCTCTGTTTTTTTCTATTTAATTTATCCTTCTCTTCCCAAACTTCCCTCCCATCATAGCCACTCCCAGTGAATCACTAATTCCAGGCATGCACACCTGGTTTACTCTTCCCATGCTAAACCCACTCTGGTTGCTGCTCTCAGCCACCCTGTCACTAATCTCACACGACTGACCCGACTTCCCTGCTCTAATGCCCAGGAGACAACAGCAGAGATAAACTGCAATCTGGCTCTGCAAATGCAAACCACATGTAAAATGCAACCTTGAGGGCAAGGCAGTGAAGAATTCAGCTTGGCAGCATTTTATCCCCACTTAGCACAGGTGCAAATGGCTCCATATGGAGCAAGGCAGAGGAGAATCAAGCCCAGAGAAGGAGATTACTCAGGTGCTGAGGTTTTTCTCCATTCCCCCACAGTTTACCAAGCTCCTGTTATAAGGATCACCCAGAGCTTCTGCTGGGTAGAATTTAGACTCCTGTTGGCTGCATTGCATATTAATGATTTACATAGATGGGACAATATATCAGATATATTTAAAACAGTACAATCTTGCCATACTTTTTATGGCATTTTAGAATTGATGGGCCCTGGTTTCAATACAAGGAAAATCTGAAGTAGCATTAACACTGACTGTACTTTGCTATTACATCCATTTTTAATTATCAAGAACACTCAGCCGAGTTTGCAATATTTTTAACAGCTTTACGTGTTGTCACAAGTACCCAAATTATGGATGTGCACCACATTTTGCTAAGCACTGCATGAGAACCATGTTGGGGGACATCATTTTCTTAGCATTAAACTGTTAGGGCAGAAGGAGGAGCCTCCAGAAGCAATTCTTGAAGCAGGAAGAGGAAGGTGGGTGACAGCAAGATCGACTCCTCACTTCTCATAGTGTTTTGGAGGGTGACGACCCAAATCTCAGCTGCTTTTCTGTGGGGAGAAGAGGAGATGGGAGGGCATATATGATTCTGTTTTTTTTTGCCTTGATGCTGAAGAGAGGTCTCCAAAGGTGCCTCCTCTAATTGAGAAAGGGACTGAGCAAAGGATTTGCCTTCTTTAAGAAACAGTGTTCCCTATAGCTACAACTGGTAAAGCTCTACACATGGAGTATTATGAAGCCTAACACATCCCCTCTTACCCTAAACTCCTTTGGCCTTTGAGCCCTCCAGCAAGATTGATCAGTGCTGTATCAAATTCAGACAAGGGAAGCTGAGGCACATGGACACCAATGAAAACTCAGGTGATGTAGCGAGCCAGAAGAATCAACAAAGGCATCCCCAAACCACTTGGATACAAGAACCACACAAAAAGCGTTTGACCAGCTCTTGGCTCTTTTCCTCCTTCCCGTTGTGTACCTACACAGAAGCTTCTGGTCAAACATCACCTGAAGATCACAACACAGGACACGAGTAAGGAGCAAGACCGCAGCCAGAGGGAGTAGCTGAGACTCAAACCCAGCTGAACAGCCCCATCTCAGCGACTGGGGGTCACTTCGGCACACCACCGTTGACAAAAGCCTGAAGAGGCACCAATGCCACCCTTCCACACTGTTTTTCCTTGTTGCGGTTGGGGTTTTGTGTTACTGAATGGACTGGCTCTGCTGGGCACAGTTATGTTTCCTCCACAACTAAAGTTTGAACAAGTTGCCTTGGGGAGCAACTCTGGAAGCAGCTGCAATGTTTATCATCAGTGCAAGTAGGTTTTTATTCCTTTAGCATCAATCTATCATGCCCCATTTGATCAGTTGCTATTTCTCACTGTTTGCCCTCAGATGAGCTGGAAATGTTTCTTTTCTGTCCTGGAGCTGGAGAAAACCTGACAACATCAGCTTCTGATACCAGGGACCACAGCAGCATCCTGAGGTGCATCCCCTGCTGACCTGCAGAGACACCACAACTGCGTGCACCAGTAATGGAGAGGTCTTTTTATTCCCTCCCTAGAAGGGATGGGCTGATTTACATACAAGTGTTTCAAATCAGGAAGTATCCCTGGACTCAGTCCTATTTCTGTTTGCACTTTCAAGTGACTCTTAAGCAGAAAGGTTCCTTCTCACTGGTGGAAAATCATTAAAACATGAACTGCAATTAAAGGTAGCCATTACATTCAATTCCCTGCTTCCTCTGAATGCATCCAAGCAAGTGCAGATCCTGAATATTGCCAGAGTCTGAATATTTCCAATTTTTTGCCATGTTAAACAATGTTAAGAGATACCTTCACAATTTACTAACTGATTTGGACAACAACTGGAACTGAATGAGAATGCACAAATCAGCATTTCAAATAGCTGCCTCCCAATTACAAGTTCTTCATGTGTGCTAGGCCATAAAAATGCTTTTATTAAAGCATGCTTTGCACTTCAATCTGATTTACTACACAAAAGAATTATCCCCGGTCAATAAGATTGAATCACTTGTTCCAATAACTGGGGCCACAACCTTGGAGATGTTAGAGCTAATATCCATTATCTTCTTGCACCTGATTTATTCAGAGGTTGCAGAGGTAAACTTTCCTGGACTGCTTTCTTGGGTTTGTTTTTAAGCAAATGTGGATTTATTTGAGCTTTATTACTGGCAAAAACCGCTATAAAAGTTATTATTTCTGTAACTCCTGCTTTTAAAGTCAAGGCAACCCTTCAGCAAGGTGTTCAGCCAGGTTACAGCTACTCTTCCAGTGGTTTGATGCACCAGAAAACTTCAGAAGTAGATGAGTTGCTTTAGCAATTGCCTTTACTATAGCTTACTTAAATATATTAAAGATTTGAATATAGCTGGTCAGAATTTCACACTTCATTTTCTAGTTTAAGAAATTTGATGGCCTTAAAGCCATTTATTTTTACCTGCCATGTCTCCTGTAGAGACTCTTTTGCAGGTAGAACCTAAATCGTGGCTCCCAAAGAACCCACAGCTTCAGATCCTGAAACTTTAACATATGACCATTGAATATTCAGCTCCTCGCGCTGCAGAGTACAACACTGTCTTCATCTCTGCACACCTCCTTTCTCCTGCATCCCACAGGGGTGCAAAGATGAGGGATGCAGAGGACCAGGCAGCCCCTTGCCCCCAGCCAGCAGCGAGCTTAGCCAGTGATCCTGCTCTTTGTGCTTTGAAGATGACAAAAAAAAGCCTCTCATCTTTCCAGGCTGTGGGTGGAGATTGGAGAGGCTTCATTTTCCTTGCAGCAGGACCACCCTGTGCTTGCCCATTGCTGAATCCTGCCTCTGGAGCACAGAGCCCAAAAGCCACATGCAGGGAAGATGCTATGTGCTTCAAAAGCTGAACAAATCATAGCACCTCTTGGGCATGACAGGGAGGAAGAACTTCACTGTCCTCCAAAAAACTAACACTTGCCAGTGCATTTTTGCAGCCTTGGACCAGGAAAAATGACAAATCCCTAATGCGTTCTGCAAATCCCAGGTTTTGCCTGCAGAGGTACCCAGCCAGCTAACCCACGCACTAGAATCCAATTTTCCAGAGCAGTGGAAACCAGCAGAGAGCCGGTTCGGACAGCAAGCCCCGTTCTGCAGCCCGCTTTTGTTATTACACCAGTTTGCTGTTAGTTTTAAGCAGCAGTGTTCAGCTCTGATTACCTTTTCGCTGGACCACTGAGATCTACCAGGAAAATAATTTGCACCCACATCAAGGTACTTCAACAGCTACAGAAAAGTAGTAAACAAGGTTCATTGAGAGAAGTCTCCTTCGGACCATGTTCCAAAAGTCACTGATGACTGAACATTACTGGAGACATGGAGGGCGACTTCAGGAATCAATGCTGATCTTGTTTCCAAAGAGAAAATGAAACACCAGGACAGCAAATTGATTTGGACATGAGTAATTACTTCATTTATTAGTGTACTTGTCTGTCACACCAACTAAAGCAGAGGTGGCAAGGAGCTCAGGAGAAGCCTACGAGTAGGACAACCACAATGGGCACATTCCTGGTGCTGAGCAGCCCGGGACCACTTGGGCCCCCAAAGGGTCCTTCCACCAAATCTGTTGGTGATTCTGCCTGTGCACATCCCTCCTCACAACTGCAATCCAGTACCTGATGCGTAGAGCAGCAATTTCTTCCAAAGGGCAGAACAGGTTAGGCTGGGAAAAGCATGAATAACAGGAGATGCATCATGGAGGAGACAGTATTTGAGAGCTGTGTTATGAGAGCAGGGAGATGCAGGCGATAGATGTGAAATACACCCATGTGCGGCACAGTCTCCCAGTCAGTGCGCTTTCCTTTTCATGTTAAGAGGAGCCCTTTGGGTTTTGTACCTGGATAGGGAAAAAGCTTCAGTAACCAACACAGCCTGCATGAGGTACCCTTCTTAACACAGCTCTGTAGTGCTGAGCTCCCTTGTCAAACTGAACACTGACCTTCAGGGGACATTCAGGCTCCACTGAACACTAGAGCTCTGCACCCCAGCAGCCATGTGCCAGGCACATCACCTCTCTGATGGCACAAAGACAGGGCACCACCTCCAAGGGCTGCTGCGTGGTGCAGAGAGAAGGAGCAGTTCACACAGCAAAGGAACAACAAAACCAATTCAAAACAGAGGGCACATCTTCAAAGTGTTGGCCAGGAGGCAGAGTCAGATGGTGGGGAATGTAGGCTAAGCCCCTGCATGAGGGACATGCATCTTTCATGACCTCCCCATTCCAACCTTCAAATATATGTAAAGAGAGATTTCTCCTCCTCTTCTCCCACCGGTGCAGCTTGGCCCCATGTACACAGGAGCAGCTCAGGGGATGGAGAAGGAGTCACTGAGGAGTCCCTCACTCCCTTAAAGGCAAAGCTTGACCCCAGAAAAAGAAGGAAGAATTTGAGACTTCCTCAAGATGGAGGAGTCAGAAACAATGCACCCCATGAAGCACCAAAGGGCTGCTTGGAAACGAGCAAGTGAGCAGCAAGAGCGGAAAATTATCTTAAAAGATGCTCTCATTTAAATCCATCAAACAAGGAGCTCACCTCCTGCCCCAGCCTCAGAGACCACCCGTCTTGGGCAGACAAGGCAGAAAACATCAGCATGTGTCCCAAATGGTGGTTTTTTCCCATCTCAAACATTGACCACCCCCTTCTGTGCAGGTGAGAGGGAAGACGCAGGAAGCCTACACGAAAACAGAGATGAGAACAAGGAAACTCCCAGTCCTGGTGGAAGAACAGCAGAGGGGTGTGAGGGTTTGGGGATTACAGCAAAGGAGTCAGCAAACTAAGAACATTTATACTGGCCTACTAGATACAGTAAGAGCTTCACTTCGTATGTACTGTTACCTCTGCTCTGTCTGTGTGTCACTGCCAACACCCCACATGCTCTACCCGTGCTGTTTATCACTCAAAATGCTGCCATCCCTTTACACAGCTGGAAGCCAGGAGCCAGCATTGCCTATTGCCTATTGCCACCACCAGCTTATGCACTTTACCTTCTGAACTTGCCTACATCCACCACCTTCAGAGCACAGACAGCATCCTCAACTACCCCACACCAGCAGCAGGGCCATGGATGAACAAGGTCTGACCCTTCAATAGATGATAAACTGCACCTGAGGTCCCACCCTGCTCCATAGCATAAAAACACCAGCTACCCCACAGCACAAACCTGCCTGTGACAAGGCTCACACAGGTATCAAGTCTGCCTTGTACAAATGCTACCGAACCACAGCTCATGGGCTCTTCCAGACTGGGAAGGATTCATCCTGGGGGCAGTTAAGGGTCCCCCTTGCAAGTGAGGCCAGTTTTTGGAGCAACCGCCCATTAAAGGAAGCATTAATCTTTGTCAAGCATGCAGGATCCATCATCCACATTTCTGAGCAGGACAGTGAGAGCTCCCTTGCATCTGAGTGTCAAATAAAGGCTTTGATTGCTGCTCCCTAAAAGGAGCATATCAGAACCACAGCTGCATTTTGATAGTACCAGTAGAGCAGACATCCCCAGTCCAAACACAAGGTTTCCACATGCAGAGTCATTTCAACCATCCTCCCCAGAGCCCCAACTCCTAGACCTGTTGCCCGATTCTCCCACATGCAGGTGGTAACATGCATGAGCAGAGTTTAACTCCTTTGGCATGCTTGCCTCCTCCAAAGAGGCCACATGATAATAAATAACTTACATTCACACCCAAGAAAGCTGCTGCAGCATTTTGGTCTCTGCTCCTCCTCCATCAGACAGTGATGGGAAGCACAATGCAAGGCAGGTCTTCTGTAGCACAGGGTAAAGAAGAGACTCAGAACCTCCACAGTGCATAAAAGAAGAATTTTCAATCGCTTCAGCTTGAGACCAGAAGCAGAAGGATAATGTTCCCATGCCTTGCTGCCGGGTGGCTGCTAAAGACCCAGCTTTGATGCCAAAACTCCCTCTGCATGAGGGACTTGGGCTAAACCTGAGCTCTGGCTTTGCAATGCCCCATGGTTAAGTGTGACCCAGGCACAACTCATCCCCATCCCTCCTGCTTCACACAGGAGCCACAGCTCACCCCTCCCTAAGGGATGGACACCAGAAAAAGATGTGTCAGAGGTGAGATTTTTGTTGTCTTGTGGGTGTTTGTTGTCAGGGCTTTTTTAAACTATATAAAACCCCAGTGAAGGAGTAGGTGATACAGAAAAGCTTCAATCAGTATTGATAACACTGCTTCTTATCAGCCAATACGCTGAGTGACAATACAGCATCCTCATGTCATAATTGCCAGCTCTGCCCCATCAGCGTTCACACTTCCCGCAGCATGCCCAGGAGCTGGTATTTAGACACCAAAGGAAATTTTCTGAGGGATCTGCAAGAAATCCAGGACTTGAAACCACACCAGGGTCACAACAGACACAAATAGCATCCATAGAAGATACGGAGCTGGAATAGCAAGTCACCAAGCACCCGCTCAGTGAACCTTTCACCAGGGCATTACACAGTATTCCTCTTTGCCGCATAAACAGGTTTCAGCTGTGTTCATTGCACAGGCTCACGTCTCTGCTCGGCCGGAGCACATTAAAAGCAAATCAAAGAGGATAAGTTCAGTTGCCACTAACCACATGGCACATTGCAGGGAAGCTGCTGCTGATTAGGGGCTCACAGAAGCGTTTCCTAAGAAAGGAACAAAGCTCCCAACCACCCCTCGGTGCAAATTGCTACCTGCAGCCACAAAGCTCACAGCACTTTTACTTCTTTCCCTTAGTTTCTGGAGCTGTGAACTGAAGTCATGGGAATAATTGCTTCCCACACCAGCAAACATTCCACAGAGCCAGTGCTGTCCACCGCTGGTTGGGGTTTCTTTTCCTTCTTATTTGTCGCTGACAGATTAAACAAGGAACACAGAATGTTACCCATTTGCATGAGCTCTTTACAACTTGCTGAATAAAGCTGCTTTGCAGCATTTCCAGCAGGAAACATGAGGTTTTAAGATAAAACATCCCCAGAAGCTACCTGAGTAACACCTAGGAGAGGGACGGTCCATGGTGCAGCAGACCTGAATGAAGGAGGTCTGAGATACGGATGAATCTCTGCCATGATGGCACAAAAGCTTATAAATTGGGGTTGGGACATCTACAAGTGACTGTAAACCCTGTGGTGCTCGGCTACTTTTAACAGACAGGCAAAAAGTTGAGCAACCTGAGGCACTTCTGGCCTGTGCTGTGGTTCATACCAGGTATCATCAAGGTTGGGGAAACGTTTTGGTCTGAGAGTGATGGAGGTTAAAGCTGGACACCAAAGATGTTCCTAATGTGACTATTATAGAGCTTTGCTAGCCATGCAGGAGGGCATCCCAGCAGGCAGTGCCATCTCTCACCCATTAACAGATAACCCTCTCAGCTGCCTGAACGTTTCCAGTTGAGCAGTATTTGAAAACAGAGCAGGAAAAGATGTGCAAACGTAACTGTAGCTTCTCTGTGTTCTGTGCTCACTCTGTTGGGCAGTTATTTTAATTACAATTCACTCCCAAAATAAACTGTGAGCCATTTATCTGCTGCCACTGCCACGACCACCCAGCCTGGGCTTGGCTGAGAGCAGCAGCTGGCCAAGGAGCACACGTGAGCATCCACCACCCCCTTGCTGCTTGGACTCCTTTTATTACCATCGTTCCAAGGGAACTTGGCTTTGCGATAAACCTCGCAGAGGACCCGGCAACAGAGGCAGGAAGGGTGCATTATTCCTTGTTTCATTTGAGTTCAAAGGTACCATATTGGTCATAAGCCTTTCACAGCAGCTATAACCCCTCGCACTGACGCAAAGCCAGGCTGCGCAGGGACACTGCTCACCACGCCAGCAGCTTCAGAGCCCTGAGCCTCGTTCAAAGCCACGCTGGCAGATGGCACTTCCCCATGGTCACCACCAGCCCTCCCCTCCACAGCCCGTGGAAGGGGGAAAGAAAACCTCCCACAGTTCACTATCGGGGCACCCAGCCCAAGAACAGACCCGCTTGCACTGAGGCCCCCCCACTGCATTCATTCCTGCTGTGAGAATGAAGAGAAAATGTAGATTAGAAATTAAATGTAGACGTAGAAAGCAAAAGTAGTGGGCTTTTCAGGCTCAGAAGCACTCCACACTTTTGGACTTCAGCTTCTCAATTCCAAGAGAATAAGAATACCTGCAGTGCTCCATAATTATTTAATCTTAATTTTCCACATTAATATAGAATAAGTAAGATTTGCTTTCAAATGCTAATTCTTTCTCTTTTTTTCTTGTTTAAAGTACAAGCCTCTGAGCTGGTTGGCTCCATCTGAAGGCTTTGTTTTAAAATTAAACTTCCCTTCACATAGATTTCAATAGCTACAATACTTCTAGAGCTCATGTGAGCCAGCAGCAAAGATGAGCCCAAGGACTTGCAGCAAACTAAGCTGGGTTTTGCTTTGTGCACCCAAAGAGGCGAGAAATAGCCTGGAACTAAGCTTGGGGAATGGAAGGAAGTGCTTAGAAAAGATACACCAGGGAGGACATCTCCTGCATAACTCATCTACCTTCAAGCACCTTAGAGCCACAGACCCTACTAAATGGCTTCCAAAAAGCCAAGCTGTGCTGAGATATCAGCAAAAGAACGGGTTCAGCCACAATCCCAGCTCCCAGAAAAACAGAGATGCTGTTCTCTGCAGTCAAAACATGCTGACAACAGTTGTCAGTGAGCTACCAGAAACACCCCAGTGTTTAGAGTCGTTTTAACGCTGCTTATCCAGAGACATACAAATGGCTTACGAAGAAGCTGTATAAAAGCAATAAGCCAACACTTCTCGCCTTTCCTTGGTAAGTGCTATTCTTCATCAAATTAGTTACGCTCAGAAAGCCTCATCTCTTTACTTGGCCTTTGTGTGTTCACTCCAAAGCATTTCTCTGCACAGTGAAGTGCAGCGAGTGCTTCTTTGCCAGGTTTGCAGTCAATGGACAACCAGAAGAAACAAGCAGCTATTTGATTGTGGTTTTAATACCGCCAGTAATTACAAGGAACTGGGAGGGGGATTGCAGGGAAATCCCACGTTACAGCTCTCTTTTACTCTCGGCACTGGCAGCACACAGAGCCTTTTCCAAGGTCCCTCTGACATTATCCCACCAGTAGGTTCACTGAAGCAGTGGCTTCTGCCTGCATTTGCAGTGGAAAGAGCACCAGAGGGTGCTTTGGGGTTGGCACACCTTAGTGTACTCCTGCGGCCAGGCAGAGGAAGGGGAAGGCACTTTGTTCAGTAGACGTCCATTGCACCAACCCCGTAATTATGAGTATGGGCCACCATAAACCAATTTATTTCCTTTTTCCTTACCTTGCAGTGGGGCGTTATGGGGAAGGCACATTTTCTGTAAAGAACTGAGTGCATTTCAGTGACATTTGCCCCATGCCATGAAACAATGCACGGATGCACACATATCCCCTCGCTTTACACAGCCCTGCGTGGAGCCCAAAGCCAGCCTTACAGTCAGTTCAGAGATCAAGGATCACTCCTAATAGAGACGCCTAATGGAATTCATTTAATATTCCCCTTGGATTTGAAATAATAATATTGTCAACTAAATAAAAAGCAAGCATTCATTTGTATGTAAAACAGTTGGTTATATCAGGCCTATTTATGTCTGTTCTGCCTTCCAGCTATGAAGAGTTATGACTGAACACCCAAGGGACCTTTATATATCTATCCAATTTCATGCATTTTTTCCTTTAACCTGTGTACTGGCATCTTGTACAACATGGCATGAAACAATAAGGTAGGGTTTTTTTTCCTTCATATTCAGGCAAAGGAGGAAAAAATTCCTGCCAATAACAGCAATAATAAACTCCTGGGCTGGTTTGTCATTCATACAGGCCTGTATTTATATGTGCATGTACGCATATGTAAATGTATGCACACAGAAACATGTTATGGACACATACTGTACACACACACAGGTTGCTTCTCGACCTCCCTCTGTCTGTTCTGTTCCATCTCCCATTCCAATTCTCCCCCAGCCTTCCCACCTTCTTGCAATGCCAGGCTTGCTTTTCCTTCAGTATCTCCCAGGCGACAGGGCAGAAAGAGCCACAATAAATAACTCTCTGTGTTTTTGCCATTAAGTATATTTTTAAAAGTGAAACTTTGAAAGACAGAGATGTATTTGTATGGAGCAAGAACAACCACCTTTATCACCCCAGGAAAATGACTGCTGCCTGGAAAAGGTGGAAGGCTGGAGGGTACGGAACAAAATCCAGCTGCTGTTAACGCTAACAGGAACAAAAGGTTCTTTAGGTTGACGACTTGTTTGGTTTTGCTAACTCTTATCAGTTGGGCTTGACTGACGCCCTTGTGTATGTTTTTAGCTAGCAAAGCAGTGCCACCAAACAGACTTCACATCTGAAGTCCCTGGCACTTGGCTGCACCCTAAGAAGGGGAACGGGCCCCAACCCCATTTTGCATTTGGGGACCCCAGGCACTGCTTGGCCAGAGCATCACTAGTGCTTCTTGGGGAAGGGGAAGTGAGAAAACAAGAACCATCCAGCTCTGATGGGGACAGCAGCAGGGCAATGCCTCAGGACACACAGGGGAAAAAAACACATGGGCCTTCCCCAAAACAAAGCACCATCAGCATCAGAAGCCCAGGATCCCCCTGTGAATCCAGGCTGAAAGATCCAGAGTGGGATCACCCTCCCCTCACTGCAATTCCACCTCTAGAAAATGCAACTCTTGTGGCAAAATGCTTCCTGATTCCGGTGCCAGCAGAACCACTGCAGCAGCAAGCCCCCCCAAGCCCATGATCTCCCTGCTTCATCCTAAAGCCACTTGTCTCAAAGAGCCACAGCTTACTCAAGAGATCCCCGCTTCCTACTGACATCCCACACAGAACCCCTGAGACTGAGGCACTGCAGGGGCAAAATGACCCCAGTGGTGTGGGGCTGTGTTGTAGTGGAAAAAGAGCACATTGCCTTCCAGACTGCCTGGAGAACCCAGGCCATTTTAAGGCAGCAAGGAGCATACTGAATCCAGGAGACATCCGTAACTCTGAGATCTTACCGACTACTGAATTGCATTAAAGCTCAAATTTTCTACTTTAAAAAACAAAGACAAAACCAAAAACAAGCTCCCAAGAGAGTGTTATTCTTGTATCTATTTCTATAGGAACTGCTAATGTTTGTTGAGGTTTGACAGGGGGGACACATGCAGGACGTTGAGGTCTTTGGGGAACCAGAAAAGCATTCAAGTAGCAAGAGCATCTACACCCCACCTACCCTCAGACCTGGACCTTCATCTGCCACACATGCACTAAGAGGGCTGCTGCTGGAATAGCACTGCCCAGTTGCTGCCATCCAAACCCATCCCTCTTCCTTCCCACCCACAGCCAGCAGGCATTACACCTCTTTGAAGCACTGTGCCTTGTCATTTAGGTGACAAGTTTGTTCCACACCTTCTGCCTCCTGCCTCTTCCCAGAGAGAATTGAGCCCCTTAAGTAAGCAGTAAAACAAATGCAGAAGCTGGGTAGAAAAGCTCCAGCATAAATCTTTGGGGTTTTATAGTAGTTTATTCTATTGCATTTTTGTATTTTTTCATGTTTAATAACACATGTTGAGGCAGAGCAATCAATCTTCAGTGAGAAGAGCAGCCTTTCCAGGAGGAGCACAGTACATCTGCACAGTACTGCTCTCGTGCCTGAAAATCTCAAGAGTATCTCAATTTTTAATAGAAGCATCTTCTTTGGGGTACCATTTTCAGCCTACCTTCATCCCACACTGCTGCTCCATGGGTGCAAGGGAGCACTGCAGCACCCAGCCACAGCCTGGTGCCAGCAGGGGCATAAAGGTCAGAACCAGCACTGGGATCAGAGAGTACAATAAACAGGATGGGCTACTCAGTTATTCAGGTCATCCCACCCCGATGGAGTCTCCTGGGACTTTGGCTCCTCTACAGCAATCCAAATCAGGCCCTGACCTGCCATCTGTGCTTTTGAGAAGTCTTCCTTCCATCAACTGCCATCAGTTGCTGACAAACATCCAGTATGCTGGACATCGCAATGGGTCCAAGCAGGTCTTGGAGCCAGCCTCAGATTAAAGAGCAGCCTGGAAGAATCCCACCCTTGCGCTGTCATCAGCCATCTCTCCTCTTCCTATGGAGAAGGACTCGGTCAAGACCTCATCCAATAAATCACCTCAGGAATGAACACTAGGACATGGCACTGCCTTTTGAGAAACACTCTTGTATGAGCTAATGAGACCATTGCCCAGAAGGTCTGGTAACCACTGAAGTTGTGAAAATTCAATATGCTTTTCCCTACCCATTTAGAAGAGCAAGTCCTGCCACCTATGAGACACTCACTGGTAGTGACAGGAAGGAGCTGGCACACCACAAACCACCCACATCCAGCCAAACGCAAGGCTGGCATTTTACAAGTCACATTTGCAGCCTCCTCAGCTGCTCCTCAGGTACAACATCTCCGAGACTCAGTAATAAATGTACTACACTGTTCCCTGGTGCAGCCCCTCAGGTACACTGAAAACAGTGATTTTCATGACTAAATGGATAGGGGCGTTGCAGAACGTGACGGCAGCTTGCTAAGTGCCTCATCTCGGAGTTACACACGATTATTTTTCTTACAAAAATCAAAGGTGATCCATCAATTACTGTCTTTTTACCCTATCTGCTTTTCTATTATTTTGTACTCTTAAAACATTGTCTGTATTAACTAAATAGAATTTACAGCACACACTTTGATTTCCCATTAATCTTTCTTTAGCTGAGTCTAAAATTCAAGCCACTTTTTTCTGCCACAAGTGTGTGCAATTGATAGCAGCATTAACTGAGATTATGGTAAACCACTTGCTGGCCACTGATGGCTAACAAACCTCTAACATCATGTGAGTGTATCTATTGAAAACCGGAAAGATCCATCAGAGACCAGACTGTCAAGTGCAGACACATAAACACTGTCATCTGTATGTGCCTTTTTAAGGCAAAACAAGATTTTGGGTGGGCAGAGAGTGAGTATTCAAAGGCAGGGACTAGCAAGAAAGAGCCTGACTTTCTCTTGGGCTGTCAAGCGGGTCTCCTTGTAATCCAGGCTGTTACACACAGAGGAACACAGCTTCATCCAGTGACCTGGGAACAGGCCATGGTCATCCCCAGTGGCCCCTCACGTGATGTGGGAACAGATACCTGCATCCCTCCAGTGATGCTCTGCACATCCACACCACCACAGCCACGCATCTCCTCCCCTCACCCACTGCTTTGAGGTTTCTAGATAAAAAGCTGCTAATGTAGGTTAATGTATAATTAAACACATGATTTACACACACGAGCAGCTTGGCACAGCTCCTACTAATACATACATATTTCTAAGTGGCCATAGACAAATGCAAGAGAAGTAAAGCAAAACCCCGCTGCTCTTGAAGCTTCCCAAAGTTAATGGTGCTGCATTCCCAAAGCCACCACACAGCTTGGGGCATACCTGCATCACCACAGGTCTGCAGCTCGGGTCCCTTCCAACCCTAATCATGCTGTGGACTCTTTTGCCCAAAGAAGTGGTGAATGCTCCATCCCTGGCAGTGCTCAAGGCCAGGTTGGACACAGGGGCTTGGAGCAAGCTGCTCCAGTGGAAGGGGTCCCTGCCCATGACAGGGGTTGGAACTGGATGAGCTTTCAGGTCCCTTCCAACACAAACCAGGCTGGGACTTCATGCTAATGCAGCAGCAGGACTGATGTGGGGGCAGAGGCTCAGGGCAGGCAGAACATGGCCCCAGTGATCACCCAAGCAAGCAAATACACTGCGCTGGTTTTGACTGGGGTACAGCTCATTTTCTTTATAGCAGCCGGTAAGGGGATGTGCCTTGGATTTGTCCTGAACACACTGTTGATAACACAGGGATGTTTCTGCTACTGCTGAGCAGAGCTCACACAAAGCCAAGGCCTTTTCTGCTCTGCACCCAAGAAAGGAGCTGGGGGATCACAGCCACTACAGCTGATGCAAGGGATATCCCAGACCATATGGGGTCATGCTCAGCATATAAAACTGGAGGGAGGAAGGAAGGAAGGAAGAGGATTTGGACATTGGGATTGACTCTTCATTAGGGACTGTAGTGACAGGACAAGGGGTAATGGGTTAAACAGGGGAAGTTTAGACTGGATATAAGGAGGAAATTCTTTCCTGTTAGGGTGCTGAGGCACTGGAATGGGTTGCCCAGGGAGGTTGTGAATGCTCCATCCCTGGCAGTGTTCAAGGTTTATTGTGAGATATCCCTGCCCATGGCAGGGGGGTTGGAACTGGATGATCTTAAGGTCCTTTCCAACCCTAACTATTCTATGATTCTATGATGGTGGTTGTCTTCCCAGGTACAATTATGCGCCAGCAGGGAGGGGGCTGAAGGGGCACTTGAGGTCCCTCAGTGATGCAGCAGTGCCACTGCTGAAGCCTGGGCAAGCCAGGGTGCGAGCCATTCCTGCTCACACAGACAGCTCCACCAGCAGCAGGTACAGTGATTATCCTGCCATGCAAACAGCTCTGAGCACACCTCCACAATGGCCCAGGTGTATAGGAAATGCTCTCACAGTCCTATTACTCCATACCACCACCAGGATGAATGGCAGCTGGGGAAGGTTGTGTCTTTTTGCTCCCCTGTGCACTGAAGATTAATTTAGAACAAATTAATTACATTTGCATACGCCTGAAAGCTGGCAGAGAGTGAGCAAGTGTCCTGAAGGTGAGTGAGTGCTAGACAAGGGAGGCATTCCTCTTTGCAGGGTGGGGTAAGTTTGGAGATGGGAAGAGGGATGTTGAGGGGCACAGCTCAGAGCATCCCTCTTACACTGCGGCACTGGGTGGGCTTGGACACGAGGTCTCACCTCAGACACTGCAGGCTCCAGCTGGGCTTTCACTCCAGGTTCATCCCCATAGGATTCAGCTGCTGCAGCAAAGGGACCCATCCATGCACAGCAGTAATCTGCCTCCAGAGGGGCTGCAGAGGAACACCTTCAGTGTACTGAGAGAGACATTCATCCTCGGGTGTCCTCTATCAAAATACATGTGTTCCTCAAGCAACTGCTCTCCTTAGTACAATACCACTGCTTCTCCTTCAAAGGATCCTGAGAAAACCTAGAGAAAAACCTTCTCTAAACCCAGCTGAGGTTGTAGCTGGGACCAGGTCAAGTCTATGTCCCATTTCAAAGCTGTTCACCTTCCCACCCACCCTTATTTTACCCCATCAGCCCAAACCCAGCCCTCAAACACTTCCCATGGAGCAGAAGCATAACAGAATAATCCACATTTTGCATCTGAATTCACCAGATGTTTCCCCACATCTTCAGCAGTCACCTCACCTGGTGCACCCCAAAGATCCCTTTTGCTGCTCTACAGAGGGGAGACCATATCAGCCTCTTACTCAGTGATGAAGTTCAGCCCTTCTCCCAACATCCCTCCTGCTAAGCAGTGTCCAAGGTGAGACCTTGGTGCTTCTCTGCCCAGGATATATCCCTTAGCACTTCTCCCATTTAACCCTGCTGGGTATCAAACACTCTGCAGCATAGAGCCAATACCTGCATATATTCCGAGTAATATATTGAAAAAAGATATCAAGTCTAGTTCCAGACTCTAAGGGAGCTGTTTTTTTTAAGTTCAGGTTTAATTATAACTCCCACAGCAGCTATAATAAGGAATACCAGGAAGCTGCTGTTCTTCCTTAACCATTGAATAGCTGTTCAGATTGAGTAACCCTCCCACCTTGGCTCTGCACTTAAGAGCCTGACCCTACAGCTCTGGGGGTCAGTTTGTCCAGGAGCACTTTCAGTCTCTGATCTCTCAGAAGAGTCAGGAGCACACAAATCAACCTCTTATCCTTTAAAAGCTACCTGTCATGGTAAATACACAGCCATAATGGCTACTCACAAAGCAGTTAATATAATTAGTATTTAACAGAGTTAAGCTGTACTACCCAAGATCCATCCAGCAGCATCTCCCAGCACTGTGTCAGAGCGCTCCTAACTCTTCAAAACCAAGCACGGGCTCCTAAGGAAGAACCTGTACAATCCCCACAAGCAAGCTAGAAACCTGTGGTTTAGGTCATATTTTCTGTCAGTGTTCCAGCAAAGCAGGAAATAAAGGAAGGAAATAAAGATTAACTTCTCCCTGATACCGTGCAAGGAGCATGCTCTTCAGGCAGAAAACACCTTTGTGCTCAGTACTGACTCAGTCTTCTCCTGAGCTGTTCCAGTTCTCCAAGGTTCCCCTGAATTTTATACAAAAGAAAAAGCACAAACTCTTCCCATTGTTTTACCTACATTCATTTATCAAACTGACTAAAAATAGAGCTAACTCTGCAGAAATCACTTTCACTGGTTTTGCACTCCTTTACCATCTATTGCAACGCTGCTCTAGCACTTTTCACAGCTATGCGTAAAGCAGAAGGGGGTATGCAGTGGATGGAGAACATTGGCATCACATTGGTTCCCCCGGAACCCCTTGGAAGTGGTTTAGAATGTGGCCCTGCTCCTCTCCAGGTTCAGCCTGGGCACAGTCCTCCACCCCTGCCTACACCAGGGGCAGGAGAAGTCCGTGGTCACCTTGGTGCTCACTCATGGCAACCTTCAGCAACCAGCATTTCTCTTGCTGTTCCTTTCTGTGGCATGGGGCTTCCACAGCTACAGCAAGTGTTGGGAGACAGGAACCTCTCAAGTCACAGGGCAAAGCAACGCTCGGCCCCAACCACTTCATACCATCTCCACCCATACCCCAGGCATGCCTCAAGCTCCTCATGATGGAACACCTTTTCCAGTGCAGAAGCAACCTTCCAGGGCACTGTAACAACCTTTTTCCCCACACTTGGTGAACTTACAGATGAAGCCCTTGGGAGCATTTGCCTGGATGTGAGATGGACGAACCTTTTATGGTGCCTGTCCAGCTCTTGGAGGCCAACCCACAGCACATTGCAACCTGTGAACAGCTCAGCTTGCCAACCCTTTTCTGACAGCAGAACCCTGTCTTATTTCCACACGGAAAATCAGTGCTCCAGGAAAGGCAGAAACAGGAGAATTGCCACCTGAGCTGGCTCAGAGAAGCGAACTCCGTATCTGGCCACAAAGGCTGGAGAGAAACTACATTAAAAGTGGGTTTAAATCAAGAACTGTGCATGGAGAGGATCAAACAGTGGCACTTCAGAGCTAAGCAGCTGCTCAGGTAAAGCAGAGGAGCTCTGGCTGGTCCATTACTCGTCTCCCAGCTCTTCTCACCCCTTGCTTCTGCAGCTGGTGGCAGAGCACAGGAGGAGGATATCAGCTACAACAAGGCCTGGAGGAGCCGTAAAGTCTGGACTGATCACACTTGAAGTGGAACAAAGTGCTCAGCACTCCAGTGATTACAGCTGGGACTCTTAACCTCTTCCTTTGGTTTTAATCACCTGGCCACTATTCCAGGCTCTTCATTTTCCTCAAGAGCTATGGGCTGTGCCAGAGTAGCAGAGGGAATCTGCTAGGAAGGATTTGCCCTGCCATTAAGCATAGCTACTTCAGCCAATCTCACAGCTGGTACAAGCACTGGTCAGCACCTTAATGCAGCAATAAAAGCCACAGAGGTTTACCAAAAAGCAACTCAGCATTCCAATTAAGAACATCAGCATCTCACCTAAGGTTTAGGCTACAAGGATGCTGGAGAAGGACTTTTCACCAGGGACTGTAACAACAGGACAAGGGGTGACGGGTTTCAACTTAAACAGGAGAAGTTCAGGTTAGATCTAAGGAAAAAGCTCTTCCCTGTGAGGGTGCTGAGGCGCTGGCACAGGGTGCCCAGAGAAGCTGTGGCTGCCCCATCCCTGGCAGTGTTCAAGGCCAGGTTGGACACAGGGGCTTGGAGCAAGCTGCTCTAGTGGAAGGGGTCCCTGCCCATGGCAGGGGTTGGAACTGGATGAGCTTTAAGGTCCCTTCCAACCCAAACCAAGCTGGGATTCTGTGAGGTTTCAGCTGATAAAGCAGCTGTGGGTATCATGCAAGGGAACATGCATCAGGGAACAGACACTGGAGGGGTAATCATGCCTCTGAGAATGAGAGAGGGTCTCACAAAGGCACTGCAGCACAATGGCCTACCCAGGGTCCATGCCTAACCCTTGCTTTGCACTCGATCAACCTGTCCAAGATGTGCCCAAGCATCCTGCATGAACCTTCCTCCTTCAGGCCATCTCTGTGAGAGCAGGACCAGTGCTCCCAGCAGTGCTGGAGGCCACCCCATGTCTCCCCAGCTCACACTCGTCTTGGAGTGTTGCTGCTGACAGAGAACAGCCACAGCATGTGGGAGAAGAGCAGGTTCAATGAAGCACTGTGAGGGGAAGCAGGGAGAGCTGGGGGCCTGAGCACCCCATGAGAGCAGCCTCCTGCCTGCTAATACAGTACTTATTTAAAGATCCCAGCCCTTTCAGTTAGCAGGAGGCAGCATCCCATTAAACGTGTCAGGTTACCAGCTGCACCATGCAGATGGTGAAGTGTTAGCTTCTTGCGACCTTATCACAGCTCTCCGTCAGCTGCTTCCAGTTCTCCTTCCTTTAGTTCATCTCTATTTCCCCAGTCTGTGCTTCCTCAGCTCTTTTTCTGCTATTGTACCCATCCCTCAGTGTCCCCATCAGAAGCTGTGCTGCAGAATGCATCGCAGGCAGCCTCTGGTGCTTTAAAACTTTGCCAGCACCTGGAAGCAGAGAGTAAAATCTCACTCCAAGCCCTTAAAATCAGCTCCTAAATCCTGCAGCAGCCTGGCACAGCCAACCCATAGCCTCCAGAGCTTGGGAACAGCAGGAAGAAAACATAAAGGAAAAGCTGAGTATAAGCATCTCTTTATTCTGGGCAACAACCAGCTCCCACAGAGCAGGGGCTGCACAAACACACTGCTCCTCTGGAAATGGTCCTGAAGGCACCTGTAACTGCTGGAGCTCTGGCAGTAACTCACTTCAACAACAGCCCCACTCCCCCTGCACACACCCCTATGCCCTCCCCAGCATCTGCACTGGCATTTTCACTGCTGGGGGGTGGGTGCTCATGCATGCAAGCAGCAGATCAGGTAACCTTAGGAAGAAACCAGCCTGTGTCTTGGTAGAAGCTCCTCCATCAATAAAAAGCATTAAACAATAAAACAGAATAAGCCAACAGCTGACCTACTTGGGGATAAAGCATCAAGAAACAGCAAGAGGGGCTGCTCTGTAAAGGAAGATGAGCCAGGAACCAAGGAGAACAGCAACCTCACCAACATGGGGCTCAGCACCTGAGCAAGGAGAGCCAGCTCTGGGGCAGTGATTACCACCACACATGTTCATAGCAATGGAGAAGATCCAAAAGCAATGCTGAAGCCAAGGAGCACGGCAATGCACAGCACTCACACAGCCCAGGCAAGGAAAGGAAACGGGGTAAGAGCCTGAGCTTAAATTCAGCCCCAGCAAAGGGCCGGAGGTCAGTGGTAGGTGGGAACAGGTCCCAGGTGAGGCTGGTCAGGGTGATTGGATACATGCACACCTACAGGGGATCCCTGGTACTACTCCATTAGCACTGATGCTGGGGCTTTACCTACTGCGCTCCCAGTCCAGCATGAGGCACCCACTGCACAGTGTCTAACCTCCCCTGTCCCGTCTTTTATCCTCAGCACAGAATGAATTCAGAGGTGATATTACAGAGGTTACCCACAGCTAGACAGAGAAGAGTTTACAGCTTCTCTTCCAGGAGCCAGAGTACTACAGCCACCAATGTGGGAGGCTCCAGGAGACCATTAAGCTCCTCTTTAAGAGCTTGTGTGCTCAACCCCAGTGGTTAGTTTCAACCCACTTGCCCTAAATACACCCCTGAATTCCAGGTTTGGGAGCTGAGTAGTTACCAGTGTGTCCCCTGCAAAAGCTGTCCCCAGAGTCCTGCCCACACAGGACACAGCTCTGCTGCTCCCCAGGCACTGCTGTCACCCAGAGCCATCAGTGTTTCCAGCCAGGAGCCACAGAGCAGTGCTGCTTTTCAATGCAACATCCCACGAACAGAGGGGATGGTCCCCAGGCACCTTTTTTAGTCCTCCTGCTGCCCTTGTGCACTGTTGGTGCAATCGCCCTCCCTGCTCATGCAGGGGCAGATGCAAAGCCATGCTTCTCCCAAAGCCACATGTCCTCTCCTGGCCTAGATGGGAAGGAACATAGACCCATGGGTGGTGTGAGAGGACCCACAGAGCATCCCTGGGCTGGTAGCACATGTTGAATTGTCCCATCAGCACAACTGGTCCAGCATGGGGGGAGCACAGAGAGGATCCTCCCATCCTCCCTTCTCCATGGCCATACATCCCAACCCACAGGGCTCCACCAACAGTGCCACCTTTCTGCTCCAGCAGGTTTGTGTTCATGCTGATCATTTCCACTCATGCCAAACTTTGCTCCCTTAATTCCTCCTTTTGTTCACTTGCTGAGCCCTGTGAAACCCATCCATAACCAACAGCTGCTGTTTCTCAGGCTGCACATTTGAAATAAACCCACTCCAAACCCTCCCTCCTCCTCTAACAGCAGATAAAAAAGAAGAAACAACCCCTCCAAGCACAGCACAAAATGACTTTAATGGGAAGAGCGGGTTTTGGGCAGACACAGAGAAACCACCTCAGTTTATCTGGGTCCAGAGGCGGACAGGGCTGAAATCCCCAAACTTGCATCAACAACCTCCAAACAATCCTGCAGCTCTTAATGACAGAATGAGAACAGGAGGCTTTGTGTTTAGAGAATTGTTTCCTTTCAAACCCTTTAGGCGCTTTTAAGGGCTCTAATTCATTAACCTTTCCTTGGCTGAGCAGCAAATGCATATCCAGAAACACAGAAAGCAATTAGACAAATTCATGGGGAAAGAACTCTATCAACATTATTAAACACAGCCCCTCAAGACACAGCCTGTGGGCTGCAGAAGTGCAGCCAAGGCTCTTCCTGAATTCAACCCATTCCCTTGGCTGCTTTTGGAGATGAGGGTGCTGGGGAAGCTGGGCCTTTCCTCTGACAGGTAACCACTGTTCCCAGGTTAACCTCTTCTTGCCAGTAAAGCCCAGGGATGTCTGACCTTCAGAGCCCTCACTCCACAAAGGAAATACCAATATTTTCATATGGCCACCAGGCTGCTCCCACCGAGAGGGGGACCTGCTGGAGAGGTCACTTCTGGGGTGCCTGGTCCAGCTCCAGCAGCAGCTCTGCAAAGCACAGCCTGCACATGGGCATCACATGTGGGCAGGGTTGCTTCTGTGCTCATTCGGACACAACTGTGGCCGACTGCCTCCAGGCTGAGCCTCAGTCTTCAGCACTGGAGAAATTCACAGAGTCCCACAGTGGTCTGGGTTGAAGGGAACTTAAAGCTCCTTCAGTTCCAACCCCTCTGCACCCAGACGGATGCTCTGCTGCAGTGGAGCACAAGGAGGAGGCAGATGTCCCCCTTCTCCTTCTGCCTGCTGCCACTGCCTGGACAGGGGCTGCAGGGGCCAAGAGAAAGAGGAGGAGCAGGTCTGGTTACAGCCCAAACCCAAGTGTTTAGAGAGCACTAGAAGGGCATTTCTGAAAAGGTTTGTGTCATTATTTAGCAGATGCAGAAGAACTGAAATCAATCAAACTGAAAGCTCAAACTCAAACATGCTTTGATATTGAAATGGACTTTTTACAGACACCTCGGACTCTGGGAACAGGGACATGGCAGTGCCAGCCCCTGCGGCCCCTTCCCTCACCAGGACCTGTCCTCAGCAGCAGTCCCCGGCTGCAGGAGGCAGGGGCCAGGGTCCTGCTGCTGCCTCCTGATGCAGAGAGCTCTGCCTTTGCCCGGAGCTCCCCTCTGTTCCACATTGTGGGTCGGCTGCACTGCATCTTCATTATTGGCTTTCCCTCTTCCTTCCCCACTCCCCACCTTCCATCTCCCCACTTCATCTCGTTCTTCCACCTATTTCTTACTAAAATTCAGGAGTTTTAATTCCCCTCAGATGCCCTCTTTGTATCACTTTGGAATTTCTTATGTGGCATTTGGCATCATGTGTATCCCAGTGCTGCTCCGGAGCCAACCTCCCTCGGTGTGCTCACCAGCTGCTCTGCTAGAGACCTTTGGCCATGTCAAGGCACAGGCACATGCTGCTGGTCTGTTGTTGCTGGGGGGTGGAATCACATGCAGTTTATGTATTATTATTGAATCACAGACTCAACCAGGCTGGGAAAGCCCTTTCAGCTCATCAGCTCCAGCCGTTCCCCAGCTCTGCCAAGGCCACCACTAACCCACAGCACTGACGGCCTCGGCTACACGGTCTGTGAGCACTTGGGACGGTGACTGCAGCCCTGCCCTGGCAGCCTGCTGTCCCGTGTGACCTTTCACCGCGCTCTGCACAGTTCACAGGAGAAACCCCGGGCCCTCCAGAGGTGAAAAACTGAAACAACCATTGATTTTGCTGTAAACCGCCCTAAAACTGTGTCAGGAGCAACAAAAGTCTTGGCAGGTTCTTTTTCTTACCAAAAATCCGAGGCAGAAAAGGAGGAAGGAAAGAAAGAAAGAAGGAAACAAAGCAATAGGCTCACCAGCCCCTGGATCCAGCGATGTCTTCGCCACCAGAGCCCTCCCAGTTGTGTCCTTGTGGTCCTCGCAGCCAGCAGGCCTGCGCTGTGCCGGTGCGGGTGCTCCACGCGGCTGCAGGACGGTGCCTGTGCAGGGCCGGGCTGCTGGGACCCTCCCGCGGGTCAGGCTCCTTCCCGGGGCCCGTGGGGAGCCCGGCCCGGCCCCCGCCGTGTGTGAGCCGCTCCGCGGGCGGGTGAGGGCCGCGGCCTCAGGGCAGGCAGCGCGGGGAAGCACCCGCGGTTCCCGGAGCAGGGCCCCGGCTCTGCCCCGCTGCCCGGGTGAGGAGGAGCTCAGCTCCGCCTGTGCTCTGGGTGCGTTTGAGGCACACAGGAAGGGTCTCTTGGCCATCCTGCCTGTTCCAATGCTTGACCACTCGTACAGGGAAGGAACTGTTCCTCAGCTCCATCTAAACCTGCCCTGGTGCAGCTTGAGGCCGGTTCCTCTTGTCCCATCCCTTGTTCCTTGGGAGCAGAGCCCAGCCCCTCCTGGCTCCATCCTCCTGTCAGGCAGTTGTAGGGAGCCATCAGGTCCCTCCTGAGCCTTCTCTTCTCCACACTGAACCCCCCAGTGGCATGAGCCAGCAGGACAGTGCTGAGCTGGCTTCTATTGCAAACACTGCACTCAGACAACCTGTGCAGACCCTCGTGCCAGGCACACACCTCATCAGACAGGCTTGTCCCAGGGGAATGACCCCCCAAAGCAGATACCCAAAAGACCAGCCAAGAAACACAACCCAGCTCACACTTCTCTGTGCAGGGCTGGAAATGCTCATGGGCTGTGGAGCTGTCACACCTGGTACTGCTATCCTGCCTCTGGAAAGTTAGGAAAGTGTGCAGAGGAAAACGACAAGGAAAAGAACCAGAGCAAGCAGCGGGTTCATTTGAACATCAAAGCACTCTCGGCCAGCTCTACCCCATTATTTATGGTTTACTTGTGGATTTAATTTTTCTGCTTCAGTTTTTGTTTAGTGGCTGTTGTTATTCGTGAGGAACAAGACAGGCCTCTGGGGCACCACGAGGTTTTCTTGTTCTGCTTAGTGCAAATGCTCAAAAACATGCTTGTAAAAAACAAGGCAAAATCGAGAGGATTATTGTCTGCAGTGATTCAGCCACTCTGCCTGAGTGACGGTGGCGGCTTTGCCTGCCTGGCCTCCTCACATTGGCTCCTAGCAATAGGACAAAGTGTAGAGGAAAGAGGAAGCACTCCAAGGAAGGCACATTTATCTTACTTTTGACTCTGGCCATGGGATATTTCAGCCCCAAATCAGAATTCAGACCAGGTCCCTGCACATCACTGCAGGGGAAGGGCATCACTTACACCAGCTGGGAGGGGCTGGTTGGAGTTTACACCAGCTTGTAGGTCCAGGGCATGAGAGTCCTGCAGGGACTCAGCAATTTGGCTCCTTCTCTAAAAGAGCCTCTAAGTCCCTCTGCAAAGGCAGCTGGAATAAGGGACTGAGAATCCATCCCTGCGCTGCCAGACATCCCCATTCACAGTCACAAAAGGCTGTTCTGGTGGTGAGTTCCCTTTGGTGGGACACACACTATTTGTGCCCTGTGAACAAAGACCCAGGTGTGACACACAAGTGCTGCGTGGAGGCAGGAGCAGATTCTGTAGATGCAGGTGAGCTCTTTAGGGGTAAGGACAAACTCAGTTAAACACACACTGAAGGAGAAAAGTCACATTTATGCCCTAACCCCAAACTCCCATCAAGGGGTTCTCGTGAGGCAGCTTCTGGAGGGACACAGCCCTTCTGCAGTGCAGTGTTGTCTTAGAACAAGGGGCAAGGGCAACACAGGAACAAAAACGGATTAGAAGCCTTTCATGTAGGCAGGGGGGAGATCGCACCCCGTAAGGACAAACCTCCTGGTCCTTGTTCTCAGGGAGACCAAGGAAAGGTTTGTGTCAACAAGGACTCTTCAGACAAGAAATGCAGGCAAATAAAACCCCAAACAAGTCTTTTAAATGTCTTCAAATAAAATTATTCAAATTAAATAAAATGAAGATATTTTACAAATAAAACAAAGAGAGAGGAGCAGGGTGAGAGGTGATGTAACAAATGACCAGGCAATTGAGTTGCTCCTCAGGAAATCAGCTAATTCCCAGGTAGACAGCGGCTGGGGACTGATTCATTTGTATGCCGCGGGAAGTATCACAGGAAAGACAAGACCTGCTACAGATCTTACACCATGGGCTGGAAACGAGCTGGGAAAAGCACATCCTGGGCAATTCTTGTTCCTTTTCCCTCCCGGAACCTGGGTGGCACCAGGGTCCTGCCAGGGCTCAGCCCTCCTGCACCGGCGGGACCATGGAGGGGATGATGCTGCAGGGGGTCACTGTCTGCCCCTGGAGCTGGCAGGAGCAGGAGCAGGAGCAGGAGGAGGAGCAGAGTGGGATGGGAGCAGCCGCTCAGCTCAAATGAGCACTCGGTGCAGTTGGGGTGAACTAAACTTTAGTTGAGGTCAGTGGAAGTTATAGGACCAGAAAGGCCAGGAGAAACAGCCGGAGCAGCATCTTGCCAACAGGCATTATTTTTGTCTCCTTGAGATGAAGATGAAATGTTATGATCTTATTTATCTTGCATCAATGGAAATATATTATAGGTGTAATAAAATTGGAGTCTGGCATTCAGGTATGAATTCACCCAGTCTGTGTTGTTTATAGGCTTCTTGTATGACATTGATTGAGTAACATTATTTTAGTCTTTTTCCCTGAACACCCTCCCTGGGATGGATTGTTGCAGCTTATGAGGTTTTCCAGTTAATTTCCAGGGGTGGGAACAGGCACACACAGAACAGGCTGCCCAAGTCACTGGGAATTTTGGCAGCTGGGTCTTCCTCTCCTTTAGTCCAATTGTGAACTTACTGATCACAGCCCCAGCCCACCCAGCTAGTCATGTCGGATGACAAGAGACAGACAAGTACCCAGAGCAGTTCCTGCTGGAGCCGGCAGCCATTCCTCTGCTCCCAAGGTGAAGGTACCAAAGCACACAAGGAAGCAATGAAATGCATGGCATGAGCACCAGGGGGAGGTTCTCTGTCCAGAGCTGCCCATGGATGTGGCTGCTCATTGCATTGTTCATTAACGTGCCAGGTCTGCACACTGCTCGGAGTCCTGCTCATGCCAGGGCTGTAGCATCTCCTGCTCCATCCAAACCAGAATATCAGCTTTTAACCTTTTACAACTTATCCTGCACTGTTTCTCCCAGCAGACAGAGTTTTCTGTAAGCAAATCAGAGCTTCAATAGTGGTTCTGCTTTACTGCAGCTCTCAGCTTGGGCCAGGCCAGAGCACAGGCTCAGAAGCAGTGGTGATGGTTTGCTGCAGTGCTGGATGCCACCGTGCTGCCACCCTGTCAGCAGACACAGCCAAGAGCTTGGCAAAGGCTGGTCTTGCAGCTGCAGCAGATAAAACTCAGTGTGGCAAGACATGCTCATTACAAACCCACCCTCCGTGTGAGCTGCCAACTGTGCAGCTCCTCACTGGTGCAGAGAAGGAAAGGCTGGTACTGCTTTGCTAAGGATTGGTTCTAACCCTGATATAAGGTACAAAAAGAAAGGTAAATTGCGTGTCTGGAGGAGAGGAAGGGGTACCTTCTGGTACCTTCTGGCTGTGGGATGCCTGGCCATGGGCACAAGCATCCCAGAGTGAGCTCTTGTGTTTGCTACAATGATAATGGCTTGAGAGATGATGAGCACATCTCTTCCAGCACATGGGCTCCTACATATTTGATAGTGATGTGGTAACACTGATTACTTTCCATTTTTTCCACTCTCCCATTTGAGCAGCTTTCCCTTGCACAGCTGCCCAAAGTCTGCCTGGGGAATCTACAGACACTGTGTTGAGAAGCATGATAGAAATGTGTTTGAGCTGATGCCTGACTAAGCAACACCCATCGCATCATCATGTCAGTGGGGTGGGTCTTGATGTATTTGCTTTCATTTGCCTAATGTCAGCCAGAATGCCGAGCAAGGGGGTGCTGCTGTTGTCCCACAATCACACAAGCAACCAACCAGACCTGGGTACCACACTGTGAGGGGCATGAGCACGCCACGCAAACAGCCTGCTCCAGGTTTAGGGTGGGAGCCTAGGAAGCCTCCCACACATCATCAAAACAGCTTTGGTTGCTGCCCACGTGTGCAGAGCTGGGAGGGTGTCCCAGGTTCAGGCAGCTTTGGAAATGAGCAGTATGGAAGGATGCTGCGGTAGAAGGATCTGGGATTTTTACACCATCGCTGGTGCAAAAAGACCTGCTTAAGGTGTAACTTTCACTGTAGGCAGCTCTTCCTCTTTGCATTCAAGTCCAGAAACAGTCTCTGCTGAGCTTCTCTGCCCCAAATCAACCTTGTGACACGAGCAAGGCAGCCCCCAGTCTTTCTCCTGCACCCTGGGACCCCCAAGCTCATCTGTGTGTGGTTTTAGCTCAACGAGAGACAATACAGCCCTAGGAAGGCAAAACCAGCTTGTTCTTCAAACGTGCAGAGACACCAACACGCTCTCCAGCAGCAGTGCCACCAGCTGTACTACTTCAGGCCATTATAGGTAATGGTTTGATTAAGAATTTATACATGGGTTTTACCTTGTTTCTATTGCTGTCGGCAGAAGCAGCCCTCAGCTGAGAGCTAAAACCTCACAGCAGAGACAATTCAGTTTTTACCTAAAGGAAATCCCTCCAGGATGAAGTTTCTGGATTGTCATTCCAAGGGGAAGCAAGATCTGCACCATGGCACAGGCTATGGAGAAAACCATAGGCTCCAGTTCTGGTGCGTGGACAGCAAAGCCTCTCACTTGGGACTTGTCTTAGTGTCCTGGGTGGGCAGCAGAGGAGGGATGTCCCTCCCAGGGGCTCTTGGAGAACCCAGATGCCAGACTCCTTGTTTTGCTCCCCACCTCACCCAGATAGGGGAAAACCTGGCCCTGACCTGTGCCTGGATGCAGTAAGGAGGCAACTGGGGGATCAAGAAGCCAAACAGTTCGTTTGTGCTTTGTCTTGACAAGAACAACCAGGGACACATACAAGAAAATTCAATAATGTTATTTTCCTAATGAACGCCAGTGGGCTTGCTTTGATTTGGTACTTTAGGCATTTACATATAAATTGCTCTGTAATGGCTCTGCCCTCCTTCTCTTCAGCGTTTGCTGTTAATGAGCTGTACAAAAGGTCATGGGGCTGAGCCGAATGCTGCTGCGGGGCTGTGATGTGATGCCATCCGTGGAGCTGAGCTGCAGGTCCCTCCTTTCCCTCCCGCTGGCTTGCCAGGACCCCAGGCATCCAAAAAAGCAAGCAGTCACCTCAGAGATGCAAAATGCATTTTGCATCCCATTCCCAGTGAGGTCTGGTCCCATCATATGTGACTGTGTGTTAAAGCAGCAGAGCTGGGGAAGAGGTTTGGGCTTTGCTTGCATGAATGGCAAAGGGATTAATCCAGTTTCTAGCAAACCCATTGTGCTCACTGTGGCCAGCCTGATGAACCCCATCCTCGCAGCACTGCATCCATAATCTGCATCCGCACAGCATCACCCTAAGCACACATTTGCTCCAAGACACATTGGAGCTCCCCTGAGATAAAGGGCAAAGAGCTGCCAGCAGGCTCCAGCACTGGAGGGTGCAGGAGGCAGCAAAGGGAGACTGATGGGTTGGGGGTGGGAGGCTGGGGGGACCCAAGCAGAGCCTTGCCCTGTGGGCTCCCCCAAGGCAGGAGAAGGCTGGAGGAAGCCCTGTCTGCCTGACGCTGACCTATTTTCTGCCATATCCCCGGGATGTGCTTGTCTCTGGGACCAGATAAGGCTCCCTTTGATCAAAGGAGGCTTGTGCTAAAGTCAACTTTTGTCCATAAAGAATTAAGGATGTGGGTGCGGGAGGGAGGGGGCTGCTCTGCAATGGGAGAGATGGGTAGGAACGGGCTGGAGAGAAATGCCATTAAGGGCGACAGGCTTTGAAGTGACAGAGCCAGGAGGCTGACACTCCCCAAGTGCAGCAATGCCTTGAACAGTGAGGAAACAAGAAATAAAAGGGGAAAAAACCCTCAGAGAGCAGCTTCATCCTCGAGTTGAAGCTGGAGATTGCCGGGGGGGGGCACCTCCCATGCATCAGCTCCTCATTGAAGATGAACTGGCTCCTGCAGCACATGGAGCTTCATGACTGCCCCCTCATTGCCCAAAGGCTCATGGCAAAGCTTCTCTGCACGGTTCTGATGTGCTTAACAAGGGGCAATAAACTGCAGAATGCGGGGGGGGGGGCCCCCCCCCAAGGTGTTTAGGTTTACTGGCATGGGACAGGGCAAGGGTGTACTAGAAGAAGAGTGTTGCTACCAGAGGCTGCAGGACCCTGGGGCGCTGGTGCTTGTCTCACCTTAGGTCTTGCAGATGACCTGTAACTGAAAAAGGCAGCAAGAGATGATGACAGAAAACCCCAAAGGTTTTGTATTACCCTAAACCTCCAGTCAATTCTACCTCTTTGCCACCCAACCACACAGTCAGCACGACTCCACCTCTCATCCATGAGTACTGCCCAACCCAGGGAGGACCAAACAACCCCTCTGCCACTGGATGGAGGGGTTTCTGCAAGCCCCTGCACAAAGTCAGGCAGTTCGTATGCTCATGGGTGTCCCTTGAACACAAGGTGCTGTGATGCGTTCACAAGATAGAGTACTGGGAATCTGTGCAGGGAATAAGGATATTTTTTGTTGCAACATCGGTTTAATCCAATGCCTGCTTTTGGTCAAAAACACTTTCCCTGTTCATTTGGATGAGTAAGTCTAAACGAGACAAAATCCTTACTGCCAAAGCAGCAAATGAGAGAGAACATCCTCTGTCTTCCACAGGGAGCGCCTGGCCAAACAACAAAACTGAACAAAGGCAGCAAATATCCTTTTCCCTCGGCTTTAAGCCCAACTTAAGCCCTTGGGGGCTTTATGTAGGTGTTTCTGTAAAAGCACTGCCAAAATATTAGTGGTCTCTGCTAGGGAGGCAGCCTGCAGCCCTGCCAACACTCCTTCCTCACACTGCGAAGCTTGAGAGATGCCCTGTGAATCCCAGGCTTGAGATCAGTACTACAGCAGTGAGCAGGACTCTGGGGTGCATTAACCTAGGGCACAGTTGGGTTGTCACCCTAGCATTTCCTCCACTCCATCTGCACCATTCCCTTCTTACCAAATGGAAAGGTTTTTGCTGAGAGAGATTTCCTCTGGCTAATCTAATTCTTTCATTCCAGAATATCCAGCTTTGGTACTTCGAGACAACAAAAACTGAAACTGAAAAGAAATGCTGGCATTATAATACCAAAAAGACAGTTACTCCCTGACTGAACAGTCTCAACAAGGACATCCAACATTTTAGTTATCTTACAGCAAAAGGAATAGAACTAAAGAAGAAAGAAGACCTGAAGAGGTGAAAAGTATAAGAATGGATTCTTTTGTTTTCAGAGGGAAGGCAAACAGCTGGGATAAATCCACAGGAATAACCTGAAACCTCAACTGGGAGCTGGAAAGAGGCAAGCAGGGACAAGGCACGAGGCAGTGCTGAAGGCACACACTGTTTCAAGGCTCTGCCTCTCATTTCCAAGTGGCAGAAACCTGCCAGGGTGGTAAGAGGGTGAGACCTTGCCCTGTTCCCCAGCAGCCCAATTCCTGGATTCCCCTTCCCACATGGATCTGCCATGCACAGCGCTTCTTGCTCCTGGTAGCTGTCTACAGCTATCCGAAGGGCAGTTTCAGAGGCGATTCTGCGCCATAGTTGGCAGGCTGTAAATAGCAATACATAAAATATAATGTTGGGCTAGATACTAAGGAAAGCATATCCCCTGGGAGACTGGTGTAGCTCTGGACAGCTCAGCAGAGGTGAATTCTCCACCCTTGGAGGTTTCCAGGATGTGGCCACACAGAGCCACATCTGACCAGATCTGGTGGTGGTGACAGCGCTTCAAGCAGGAGATTGGGCTAAATGCTTCCAAGTGGTGCTTTATGGAATCATAGAATAGAATCATTTAGGTTGGAAAGGACCTTTAAGCTCATCCAGTCCAACCCTTACCCCAGCGCTGCAAAGGCCACCACTGACCCATGGCACTGAGGCCTCATCTCCACGGTGTGTGTGAACACTTGCAGGGACGGTTGCAGCTCCAGCCCTGCCCTGGGCAGCCTGTTCCAATGCCTGAGCACCCTCTGGGGCAGGAATTGTTCCTCAGCTCCATCTAAACCTGCCCTGGTGCAGCTTGAGGCCGGTTCCTCTTGTCCCATCCCTTGTTCCTTGGGAGCAGAGCCCAGCCCCTCCTGGCTCCATCCTCCTGTCAGGCAGTTGTAGGGAGCCATCAGGTCCCCCCTGAGCCTTCTCTTCTCCAGACTGAACCCCCCAGATCCCTCAGCCCTTCCCCATCACACTTGTGCTCCAGGCCCTGCACCAGCTCCAGTGCCCTTGTCTGGACAGTATTTTATTTACCTTTTTTTTTATCCCTTTTCAATCTTTCACCAACCCAACCCATCCATGAAATGTCAACAGGAGGTTGGTTAAAAAGTCTGAAAGAACTAATTGCTGCAGTGTTTTAACCAGGAGGTACCAAGAAGTATCTCAGAGATGTAGCACTTCATGCAGAGCCCACCTGGTGCTTTGGGAGCTCCACTCTGGGTAACTTCTGAGCTGACAAAAACAGGGCATGAGTGCACAAAAGAAGAAAATGTGTAAGAGGTTCCTGCCCCCTCTTCCTTGCAAATAAACTGGAGATGCTCATAGGAAAAGCTGCCCCAGACCTGCCAGGGAGCCAAATGCACTGGGGAGCAATGGGGACAGCGGAGGTCAGGTCCCTGGAGCCTGGCCACCTCAGCAGAGCTGGGGTTGCTCTGGTCCCTCCAGAACTGCTCAGCCACAGAGCTGAGAATCCCCAGAAGCAGTGACCACAGGAGGATCTGTGAACAGCAAATCACTGCTGGATGAAGTGAGAAATAGTACATAAATGATCACCATTTAGTACAATTTAGAGGAGAACCTTGTCCAAGGAAACAATCAAGCACCCCTCAGAACAGAAAGGGAGGTAAACAGCCTGAACAATAGCTGCCCAAAGCTGGTGAGAGTGTGAAATCCCTCTTTTTGTTAGTAGTATCATAATATTGCAGTTAAAACAGTTTCCTGAAAAGTGTTAACCCAGCCTGTTGGATGACCCCACCACAGCTCCAGCAGGATATGGGGTGTCTCTGGAGATCCAGACCCTCAAAAGGGCACAGAGGGAGCCAAGCGCAGGTGATTTCCATGGTAGGCACAGGTAACCTGGTTATGGTGGTTACAGAAAACTCCTCGGGAACCACCTCATGATGGCCATGGACACCTCAGCAATTCCCTACAGCAGGCAGCAAGGACAAACAGCCAAAGCAAAGAAGTGCTTTGGATGATGAGGATGTGCTGGTGAGGGATGCTCACATCCCACTCATTACCAGTCTCCAGAGCCCTCCCATCTCGCAACTGATTAGCAGAAAACTCATTTGAGAGGATCAGGGCTTCTCCCTCCTTTGCCCTCCTGCTGTGTCCCCACAGGAAGCAAACACTCATTGCTATAACTGATGGACACCATTCACTGCAATTAGTACTGCAGCAGCAGGTAGTTAACCCTCAGGGCAGAGCGTGGTTGTCTCTATTTGGCTTGCTCTGCCTTGCCATGAATTTAGAGCAAGCTCTTTACATCAGTGTTTGCTTGCTGACCCTCTCTGCTCCTCCCACCTAAGGCAGCAGCATTTTGCTGCCTCAATCCCCTTTGGCTGCAGATGCCAGGCCAGGAGAAACCCTGGGCCATCACTGCCTGCTGCTCCAGTAACAAGGCTGAGGTCCTGCCCTGCTAAGAGGAACTGACACAAGTCATAGATGCAGGCACTGCTGCAAAACACCTTAATGGCTGCAGCACCCAGGCTGATATTTAGACAAAAAGCAATTTATTTGTCCTTTAAATTCCAAATAATCTGCATTTATTTTAATTGCCACTCATGGCACTCATTTGCAGACGGCAGCTGGGGAGGTGTAATTGTGGTGTTGTCTTAAGCATAGGCACAACCTAAGGGCTTTCTGCTCACAGATAAACAGAGGGAAGCGGGACAGTCATGGACTATTTGTGGTGTGGACTGGACCCAGCATGGAGCGCTTTGCACACTGCAAGGACAGCGCTCCCAGTGCTGGAAAGAGCTTGCCATCTGCCAAGGCTCCAAGGGCAGTACGGCTAATGGGGAGCACCATGCACAGGACCCTGCAAGGGAGAGTAAAACGTGGCAGAGAACCTGGCAGGCACTGAGAAATGCAGGGATTTCCCTGGGAACAGGAAATACGTGGGGGTCTCTTGGGGAATGACGAACAGAAAGTGAAGTCCTGCAGAGCTCGATCACACATTGGGGGATTACGAGGAAGCAGAGTTTTGCAGGCAAAGGGTTGGGTTTGGGGGCTTTGCACTCCCCTCTCTGCCATGCTGTCCTTAAAGAGCTGTCACCACTGAGACCAGGAGCACAGCATCTGTTCACAGTGTCTGCCTCTGGGGAGGAGCGGTGCTCAAGGGGGAAGCCATGCATCCCCAGGTGCAGTGAACTCCCCATCCATCGTTTTGAACCCTGGCCCTGGTCTCCAGGACCCCAGCAGCCCTCTTCAGCTTCACCTGCCTGTGCTGCCCACAAGCCATCTGCAATATTCAACCACAAACATGAAGCCTGCACTGGTGCTGCTCGGATGAAGCTACAGGAGCTGCAGCTCAAGAGTCAGGATGAGAGCACCATCAGGACATCCAGCCTCACGTCCCTGTGCACAGGGCACGAACCTAGTCCTGTTTCTGTGCCAGAGGTGCAGGAAACCACTCACACCTCTGATTTCTACCTCTACATTGTGCTGCTGCCTGGAGATCTCTCACTCTCCAACACAAACCACATCAGCCATGGTCCTCCCCACGATACACTGTTCTTGCAGCAAAACCTGCCCATCATGATGACAGCTCACAGGCACTGTGTACCATCACCCTGCACTCCTCACTGCAGATCTGTGCTGGTAGTTGAGCCTTTTCCAGATATTTGACTGGGAAAGACAGTCTTCAAGCTTTCCAACTTGTATTTCCCAAGACCTTCTGCATGGAGTGGATGCCTGACAACATGCAAACACATGGCATTTCAGTGGGCTGCTCTTCATCAGCTGAGTTCTTTCGCTCCAAATACAAGGTAAAAGGGTTTGAGTTTAAATTTCAGAGAAGGCAGCTTAAGCCAATGCCTTGTTCTTCACAATTGGGCTTTCTCAGAGCACCCACAGAGCCCAGCTCAGCACTGTGAGTGGCAGCTCATTGAGCTGTTGTTACCCAAACCATGTTCGATCCTGTTCATACCTCCCATATTCTAATAAGAACTTGATTTTCCTCTTCCTCCCTCAGAAAATAAATGTCCTGTCTTTACCAGCCTAACTCTGCCCTAGAAAACGTCTTGTCTGTGAATATTCATTTATTTCCACGGAGTGTTTTTAACAGCATCACAACACGCCTCAACAGCTGCCTTAAATTCTCTCTGTCCTGGATATATTGATGATGCAGCTAAAAGCCTGGGCAGGGTATTCAAAACTCAAGTGCAAAAAGCTCAGGTTAATCATCAGTAAAAAAATGATCACCCTGGACAAAAGCCACAGAGCAAAATAAACCACCCCTGGTCCAAATACATGGAAGCAAGGGCTAGAATACAAAGCTGGGGGGGAGATTACCTGCAGGAGGTGCCTCAGCTCAGCACGGCAGGGCAGAGGCAGGCCAAAGGCTCAGGGCTGGCATGGTGCAGCAGGGGTACAGGGTCCAGCCTGCTCCCCCTGCCAGCTCCAGCATCCTTGTGCCCACATTCAGCATGTCAGGCTGCTCCATGGAGCTGACTTCTGAAGTGTAATTTGTTATTCTGTTACGGTCATTTTCCATATTAAATCTATGCAGCATCAAAAGCCCTTTCATATGTTAAACTGGAATTCATATGCTAATGCCCCATTTATGGCAAGTTAATTATTTTTCATCAGATTTATTGTTCGGTGTTCACTGGGGAAGGTGAATTTGGGCACTGTGCAGAGCGGATGAGGCAGGTAACACCCTCCTGCCTGCAAAAGGCACATTGCTCCCGACAAAACTCCCTCCTGTCCAACACGGGCATCCCAGTGCATCTATTTGTCTCCTTACTGGTGGCGTCTCTGGCAGCTTGGAAAAGTCTGCTCCAAAGCTTTGAAAGAGCACTGCTCAGCTCACCAGAGCTGTCCCCGTCACAGCTTGGGCTAGGGACTTGTGTAACCTGCTCCAGGGCAGCACCAGAGCTGTCCCCGTCACAGCTTGGGCTAGGGACTTGTGTAACCTGCTCCAGGGCAGCAGGGATGGGAAAAGAGATTTGCAAAACATGAAATAAGGATCACACAGCATTCCAGGCAGAAATCAGACAAAAATGAAACGGGCACCCACTGAGAAAAAGGACCTGGAGGCAGCTTCCAGTACCTCAAGGAGCTACAAGAAACCTGGAGAGGGGCTTGGGACAAGGGCCTGTAGGGACAGGCCAAGGGGAATGGCTTGAACCTGCCAGAGGGGAGACTGAGCTGAGCTCTTAGGCAGAAGCTCTTCCCTGTGAGGGTGCTGAGGCGCTGGCACAGGGTGCCCAGAGAAGCTGTGGCTGCCCCATCCCTGGCAGTGTTCAAGGCCAGGTTGGACACAGGGGCTTGGAGCAAGCTGCTCCAGTGGAAGGGGTCCCTGCCTGTGGCAGGGGTTGGAGCTGGAGGAGCTTTAAGGTCCCTCCAACACAAACCAGGCTGGGATTCTGTGACTTTGCCCCATGCTGCCATGGAACAGTGGCTACAATTCTGCAGTGTCCCCTCAACATCAGGCTGTGACAAGCAAGAGGGGATGGGGAAAGCCCAGGATGCCCCCATTTCAGACCTGAGCACACATCCCATGTGCAGCACAGTGCTTTACCCTCTCTCCCACCCCAGGAAGGGTTTTGCACATCATCAGGAGCACCCACACCTCTGCTGTGAGTGTGTATTAGAGCTGCATTCAACCAGACACAGGGCAGAGGGTTCCCTTTCCATCTTGCCGTTTCACATCCTGTCATCACCTTGACCTACCCTGACACCACTGCAAGGGGCTTGGGAGGGCTGAGTGAGCACACACATGAAGAGGGCAGCAGAATGGGGATGGGGAGCATATGTTGAACATAAACCCCACAATAGCAGCTTAACCTTCACCCAGTTTTTGCTACCAGTCTATTTTGTGCTTGAGGAAGCAGGTGCATTTCCCATCCTCGCATCAACAGCAGACAGGCTGTCGGAGGTGTGACGGCTGCAGGACAGTTGTACAGCCTCCGATTTCACATTCCTGACACATCCCATAATTATGCCAAATGAGCTCAGCTCATCCTCAGCCTTCGGAGCTGCACAGATTCAATTCAATGAAAGCTGTCAGTGTCGCAGCCAGGAACGGCAGGGGGGGAGAGGCACCCCCGCGCAGTGCAGTGGGCAATGGGATGGGGCTCAGGGGGTCCCCACCGCCCGCCGTGGCAGATGACTCACCTCAGAGAGCAAGGACCAGCCCTTCCCTTCCCAGAACTGAAACCTCCACCTCTACCAAGCCTGCGGGAGGGATGATGCCAACCACAAGAGCTCTGCGGTGCTTCGCTCCCCATCCCCAGGCACCCGGCATCAGCCTCTCCCCATCTCCCCATCTCTCTTTTCAATTAACCCTTTTCCTCAAATCCTGCTCTTGTACCGCAGCCCGTGCAGGGGGGGTCCGCATTAATGTTTTTCTTCTATCGTATATTTTTAGCATAACTCCCCCCCTATGATTTATTCCAGTGATAGGAATGAGCTCCACCAGGCAAAACGAAGCTCAACCCCCTCAAGCTAAACTCCAAATTCATTTCCTAATCCTCAGATAAAAGCTTAGAAGCCAGAATATTCATTACGAGCCCAGGCTCCATGAGCAGCCGGGGTAGGAATGGAACGGAGCAGATTTGACACAGGGGATGTTGCTACAGAAATTAGCCTGTCATAAGATTACAGGCACTAAGTGTTATTGGGTGATAAGGTGTGATGTGTTCATATTAAATTATCTCGCCAGTTAGAGGAAAAAAGGCACTGATGAAACTCCCATTTATTAAAAGCCCTGAATACGATATTAAAAGATCTCCGATAAGTCAGTTTATTTCTATAGTGGGGACCAAATTGAAAGTATTCTCCAGGAGGGATTGCTTTGAACAGAGCATTACAACAGTGAAACAACAAAAAGAGTCTTTAGTAAATGTTGCGGGACTAAAGAAGCCTTAAAGATTCCAGACTAATCTCTTGGGAAGGGTTCATTAACCTTTCATTGCCTCTCTTGTTGCATCACAACAGGGATTAACTAGAGAGTGTTTTCATAGGAACTAAAGCTCTGTACATCCCAAATTCCCTCTCTATGGCAAGCGGAGGTTAACTGTGCTGCTCTGTGCAACACAAGGCTGGGACAGGACAGAAACAAAGCTTTCTGGCAAAAAAACCCAAAACCAACTTAAATAAACCCACAAGCACAAAGCTCCAGTGATTTGTCCAAGTCACCAGGACCAGTGAGATAACAATGGGACCATATAGGATCTAGACTTTGCTTCAGAATTTGATTTGTTGCTATCAGACAGCAACAAATAACCTGGCACCCAGGGCACATTTGCTCTGGAGCCATGCAGCCACATCCATCACCCACTGTCTGTGCTCCTGAGCTCCGGGTTTAAGCCAGCATGGTGGGGCCCAGGGTGGAAGCTGAGAGCTAAAGCACAGCAGAATTAACGGGGCCTTGGGAATGGCAGGGATTTAGGATGCAGCCAGGAGGCAGCAGCCTGGATGGTGCTGCGGGAGCACAGCCTCAGCGGCAGGTTTTAACCCAGATAACCCATAAGACACATTGCAGTGAGTGGTGATGGGCTCTGCGACGGGACCCCTGCCCTGCAGAGCATGTGGGGAGCTCCAGAGGGTGTCAGGGGCACCAGCCCTGAACTTGCAAGGGGATTCACCTGGAGTTAGAACCACAGAATCCCAGCCTGGTTTGGGTTGGAAGGGACCTTAAAGCTCATCCAGCTCCAACCTCTGCCACGGGCAGGGATCCCTTCCACTGGAGCAGCTTGCTCCAAGCCCCTGTGTCCAACCTGGCCTTGAACACTGCCAGGGATGGGGCAGCCACAGCTTCTCTGGGCACCCTGTGCCAGCGCCTCAGCACCCTCACAGGGAAGAGCTTCTGCCTAAGAGCTCAGCTCAGTCTCCCCTCGGGCAGGTTCAAGCCATTCCCCTTGTCCTGTCCCTACAGGCCCTTGTCCCAAGCCCCTCTCCAGCTTTCCTGCAGCCCCTTTAGGCACTGGAGCTGCTCTAAGGTCTCCCCTTCAGGAGCCTTCTCTTCTCCAGGCTGCCCCAGTCCAGCTCTCTCAGCCTGGCTCCAGAGCAGAGCTGCTCCAGCCCTCGCAGCATCTCTGTGGCCTCCTCTGGACTTGTTCCAGCAGCTCCATCTCGTTACATCTGGGTCGGAAATCACAAGAGGTTCTCTAATCTCTTGGAGCAATAGAGCGAGAAAAATAATTAGCTTTAAGAGGCTGCTAAGTTCATTAAATTCGAATACGAGCCAGTGCATTCAAGTAGGGGAGCTGGAAGCTCCATTGCTGAGGCTCCCTAGCTCCAGGTCCTGGTCCCTATGGGTGCTTCCCCATCTCTCCAGGTTAACAGGGAGTTGCTGCCCCCCAGGGCAGCTGAGGGATGTCTGGGAAGGGGTCTGTAAGGGAAGTCTATAGCCCTAGACACCTAGATCCCTAAGAGACCTCTAGGAAGGGATGTGTGAACTCCTAAATAACCACTTGTGGTGTTCTCTCAAATCCCAGCTGTTTTGCTTTTTCCCCTTACAAGAAAACCATGGCACATTCTGCCCATGGCCCAGCCAAATGAATTATTCAAATCTTTTCAAATCCAGCCGCATTACATCTCACTTCTCTTTGCTCTGATGCACTGAGCGCAGCGCTGGCTTCCCAGGAAGCAGGAGCTGTGGAGATGAACTCACACTACTCCTGTTCCAACTCCTGACCCACAGGTTGGACCATCCTGAGCTGATTAAGAGCTGGCCTGAAATCAAACCACCAGGATAAAGAGGAGAGTTTCTGTCCCCAGCTGCAGCACGTTTGGCCGCAGTGGGATGCTTCTGTTCTCTCTCTACAAAGAATTCCACTTTTTAAACATATTCTGTCTGTGAAATGTTTTGTGCCCTCTGAGCAGTACAAACCCTCCAGCTCAGGGCTGCTGCATGAGGCTGTGTCCACTGGGGGAGTTGGAAGCAAACAGTGTTGGTGCTTAACAAATCATAAATAACCATCATTAATTATTGATCACAACCCCAGCTAATTACGTTTCACCCCTGTGGTTACAATGATACCAGCAGACCCCTTTGATACAGCCTGTGAACGGCCTTGCAGAGCTCAGCTCTCCTCCCTCTGCCCCGGGAGCCTGAGAGATGTGGAGCAGGGATTTAAGGAGGGGGTGGGAGGTGATTCCACACACACACATCCTATCCACCGCCGGGCTCCCAGGGGATGTCTGCACATCCAGAGCATGCAGTTTCCAGGGAAGCGGAGCTGCCTGCAATAGCATCCTAGGGCTGTCATAGGGTGGGAAAGTCTGGGATTGCAGCAGATGCCTGGCACTGAGGAGCTAAGCACCAGCACCAGTTTGGCCCCTGAGAGGGGTTCTTGGTTGTGCAGTCTGGGAGCGGGTCTGAAGGCATCCTTGTGAGAGCATCCTGGGGCCTCGAGGATGCACTGATGAGGCCATGGAGCCCAACATGCTACTGTGGGTCAGGGCAGGTCCCCGCGGTGGGGTCAGGCAGACACTGGGCCCCCCAGCACAGCCCCTGTGCACAGTGGTGGCAGCAGGAGGGGATGGCACCTCGCTCCGTCCCTGCCTGCCCTTATTTCACAAGCAATTTGTGGAAGTGTAAGACAAGAGAACTCTATCTCGCAGTTCCGACAGCAGCCGGCTGCCTGCTCCCTTTATGGGGACGTTAAATCCTGTTATTAAATGCAAGCCATTATCAGGATGTCAGCGGCGTCTCCTGATGAAGCTATGTACCTGTGCAGACAGCTACCCCATGTTACCTTATTCACTATTCATTATAAACACCCTGGATTGATTTTCCTCTGCTTTATCTCTGCGGCTGGAGGATTTGTTTTCTCTGTGGGAGCCCAGGGCACTAGAGCTGGTCCCCTCCTCCCCAGGGCACAGACAGGAGTGCAAAGCTCTGCCTGCTTTTTGGGCAGGTTGGCAAACCCCATCACTTCTGCTGTTGTGCCAAGCCCTTGCTTGTGCATAAACATAGACCCTTGGTTGCCTCCAACCAATATTTAAGAGCAATTATCACATCCTGTCGTGCTGCTGCTGTGTCAGGAGAGTGGTGGGATCACCCAGAGGACACTCATCCTGATGCGTGGATTGACTCCACAGCTCGTTAAAGTTGTAAAGTAGGTATGCTTTTATTCAGTGCTGAGACGCACGGGGATAATTCCTCCCCCCTGTACAACCCCCCTGTACATTGGTCAACCCTCTGCATCAATCCTTTGGGGAAGAAAGAAAGAAAAACCAAAATATGTGGGTTTTTTTTCTCCTGAAACCTCATTTCCCTGTGTTTTTCTCCAGGGAGGAAAAAAGTACTGAAAAAAAATTAGAGCTTGAAGCCAAAGGCAGTAAATTGGGGCTTTCCAAAACCAGAACAGGCCCTCAGTTCCAGATCCCCAGACTGGTTTGTGTTGGAGGGAGCTTAAAGCTCACCCAGTCCCAACCCCTGCCACGGGCAGGGACACCTCCCACTGGAGCAGCTTGCTCCAAGCCCCTGTGTCCAACCTGGCCTTGAGCACTGCCAGGGATGGGGCAGCCACAGCTTCTCTGGGCACCCTGTGCCAGCACCTCAGCACCCTCACAGGGAAGAGCTTCTGCCTAAGAGCTCAGCTCAGTCTCCCCTCGGGCAGGTTCAAGCCATTCCCCTTGGCCTGTCCCTACAGGCCCTTGTCCCAGGCCCCTCTCCAGGTTTCCTGCAGCCCCTTTAGGCACTGGAGCTGCTCTAAGGTCTCCCCTTCAGGAGCCTTCTCTTCTCCAGGCTGACCCAGCCCAGCTCTCTCAGCCTGGCTCCAGAGCAGAGCTGCTCCAGCCCTCGCAGCATCTCCGTGGCCTCCTCTGCACTCACTCCAACAGCTCCATGTCCCTCCTGTGCTGCTGCCCCAGGACAGTCAGGAATCAGGACAGGGAGGATGCATTCCCTGGATGAGGAGCTGCCTCCTGCATTATACAAGTTTCCAAACGAATTGTATTCCCTCCTGCTCAGGCCACATGCATTTGTTAACTTGTGCTGGAAAGGAGGGAATTCAGTATTCCCCTGCTTTGCTGCATGGGGAATAGCCCCAGTTTCCCAGAAATCTTCCCTGACTTGTCCTTTAAATAAAGCCTGATAAAGACACACTGTCCTTTAGACAGCTGATGGCAGAACATTAAGAAATAGGTACAAACATTTACTCATATACAAACAATTTACAATGCTCTCCTTCAAGCTGCCCAGCAAGTGCTGTAGTCAATCACACCAGTCTTCACACCCCTACAAATGATGCTGCAGGACAGGCCATTAACTCTTCTTTATCCCCACGGGATCCCAGACAGACACTTTGCAGAGACGCAATGCGCTGGCCCTGAGCATCCCCGTCCCTGCTCTCCCTCTCTGCACATTATTATCCACAAGGTCAGGCAAAACGCTATTGACAAGGTTGTGATCCTTTCCTAAGAGGGAGCACAAGCAGCCCTTCAGCCTGCCTCACCCTGGGGGCTTCATCTTCCCCCTCTTCCCGGCTGGAGCCCTCATCCAGCCCTGTAGGGGAGGGAGTCAGCAAGGAGCCAAAACCCTCCTGCTCCACTCTGTGCAGGGCCTTTGCAGCCCTGGTCCTCCTTTTCCTCAGCCATAGGCTGATGAAGTCCCTGCAGCACCCATACGTCTGGGTCCCTATAGGTGTTTAACCCCATGGTGGGAAAAGCACATCCCAAGTCTGCAGGGCAAAAGGAGGGTGCTGGGGGCATGGATGCTGCAGGGAGGAGACAGGATGGGGTTGCTCAGGGACCAAGCACCGTTTGCACCCCATTCCCAAGCAAGCTGGAGCATTTTATCCTCCACAGCAGGCCAAGCAGGAACAGAAACTTTCCCTCTCCTCTCCTCGTGCCTTTCGTCGGTGATGCATCCCCAAGCTCCACAGATCTCACGTTGCTCCAGGGTTTAAGGCAGATTCTTGCTGTCTGACTCAAGGGATGTGGAAACAAGCATTAAATGGGATTTAGAGAGCAAAGCTGTTACTAGGGATAAGCGAGAGCAGAACAGGGGATGTCTGTTGAAGCCAAGGATCCTGCCTGGGTGCACACCATGTTGCTGCCTTCCCATACAGGGTATGTTGCACCGGTGTGACAAGGATGCAGGGAAGGAACAGGGCATCCAAGAGAGCATTTCCCCCATCCCATGGGGCTGAGCATCCTTTCTGCCCTGGTGTTCCTGCTCAGCTCCCTCCTGAGGGACAGGGAGCCAAGCCCCAGCTCCAACCAGAGGAGAGCAGGGAGGAACCTGGCCCGGATGGGCTCTTTTCTCTCAGCGGCATCGATTATTTGTGTAATCAGCACCTCGCTGCCAAATCTGAACATCCATTATTGCAGGATTCAAAAACAAAAATAACCCAAGGGAGGGAAACAGATATCATTGGGAAGCTGCTGCTCCCAAGCCATGCGCGTTGGGTCAGTGCCATCTAGAGGCAGCAAACCAGCCGAAGGCACCTAAAGCGCCCAAAAGCACCCTCACCCGGTTCACCCAGTGCCCTGGGCCTATGGGATCCCAGAGCGTCGGGGAACGAGACCCAAGAGGACCCATGGGACACAGGGAGGAGCAACACCACAGATCTGTCAGCCCTGCAGAGCAGGCAGCACCGCACCCTGCATCCTGCATCCTGCATCCCGCATCCTGCATCCCGCATCCTGCATCCCACACCCTGGCGTGGCAGAAAGGGCAGCCACAGTCCTGTGCCACAGGACCAAGGCATAGCCAAATGTGCTCCCCCATTGCAAGCAGCCCAGCTATTAATATGCATGCAGCTGTATTAATAGAGCTGGTTAAACACTGCCTCGGGCCAGAGGAATATTTCAGCATTTCATTTTCATCCCAAACTAGACTGAAAGAGCTGAACAGGAAATTCTTATTTTTCTTTCTCACTCATGGAAAGTTCAGGAAAAATACCAAAGGAGAAAATGGGAGATGAGCCCATCTCACATCTTGCCCATCGCTGGGATGTTCCTGTCTGTGCCACCCTGCCCTATGGGCACCTTGGGCTCCTGCCTGGTGCTCACACACCTTTCTGGTTGGTGCCTGTATTTCAGTGTGACAGAGCTGCCCACGGGAGCAGACAGGCACCCCCAGCCTGGCAAACCCCACCTGAGATGGCTGCAGCCATCTGTGTATAGCTGCTCCTTAGGCAGGGTTGGGACAAAGCTCACACCAAAGCCAGCTGCAGCCAGGAAGGGTGGCACCAGCTCCAAACCCTGTGCCAGCACCAGGCCCAAGGGAGCCTCCATCCCCAGGCTCTCCAGCAGCATCCCCACAGCACACACCTTCCCATTCACACATTTCTCTTCAGCATATTTAAGAGCGAGGAACCTGCTTAATGAAAGAGCAGAGCTGCCTCCTGTCCCTGGGAACCCTGTCCTATTTTGCAGTGATTAACTGACTGGATTTGCATACTGTCCATCGCTGCTTGGAGACTCAGGGGAAGCATTTCCCAACACCTTCTCATCTTGCCCAGAGCCTGCACGCAGCGTTGTCATTTCCTGACAACCCCCAGCGTGGCTGCATCTGCCAAGCTCCACTTTTGCTTCCTTTTATTCATACCATTTCATAGTTCCATTGCCAGCTTGCCCATAGGCAGGGCCCCACTGTGCTGGGACCTGCACTAATGAGAGGGATGATGCCTTCCTCCCCAGGGAACACTGCTGCATAAATCAAGTGGTGTCTGCATGAACAGTGCGCTGTTAAGATGCATGCCCACACAGACACACAAGGGCATCATGGGTTTTGCTGAGGTTTTATGCCCATGATCCCATTTAGGATACTGGGGTCACTGGGAATTGCTGCTGCTTTTCTCCCCTTGGGGTTTGCATGAGAAGGAATCCCAAGATGGGGTCTCCCCACATGCACTGATGCCAGTGGGGTCTTGAAACCACTCAGATGTCCTGAGGTGGTACATATCTGCTGGTGTCTATTGATGAAGCAGCAATAGACCAGGCCACACAACCCCCAGTTAAACAGTACAAACCCAGGCTGTCGCTCAAGGGAAATGCAGATACTCTGGTGCCTTTGGAGCCAGGAATGCAATCGGAAATCAAAAGGGTTGGGACTCAGCAATCACCATGGCAGGGTTTTATTAAGCAAATTATTACTGCCCAAGTAAATAAAGCAGCAGGAATCAAAGCAGCAACTGACAGCCCAGGTCGATGCGGGCAGCCCGAGCATGGCCTCACGCCTCATCCCACAGCTCTGCCAAAGCTGGGCTAGTGCCAAAGGGGGGACACCCCACTGCAGGGGCAGGTGAGTGCGAGCAGAGGGGAGGTTAAAAGTACAGACACCCCAAACCCCAGTTAGACGAGCGCAGGCTGGGATCGGGGTGTCCCAAGGGTCTTTGTTCTCTTTTACATCCCACTCACACACCAGCCTTCCCCACGCTATGGCCCCACACCACAGCCGTAACACCACGCAGCACCAGCACAATGAAGCCTCTTTTCTGCTCACAAAAGCACCAGCAGAGGATTAGCTGTCCTGTGCTGCAGGTGCCCCTTGGCTTCCCTTCCCTGCGGGCACAAAGGGAAGGAGTCACACCACAACTCAGAGAGCTTGTCATTTCTGACAGCATCTCCCCTGTGCAGACCCAGCAGCATGGAGGGCCTCCCACCATGGAGGAAAGTGCCCCATGGATACCCAGGGGAAAGTGTCCCATCTTCACACTGAGCTCGACCTGTTTGCCAAGGTCAAACTGGACCACAGCATCCTCACATGGCCGGATGCACGGGGGTTTGCTTCCCTGTGCAAGTGGCTGCCCCACAATCAGAAAGCATCTCACAGTCACAGCCCACTGCTGTCCTGTGGCCTCAGGGCTGCCCCCAACCCCTCTGCCAAGGACAGCACCAGTGCAACTCCCCTGGGTGTCTTTCTTATGGGACTGAAGGTGACCAGATCCCCAGCAGTTGTTAATAAAGCAGGACAGAAGTGACAGACACCTCCCTGCCCTGCAGGGACACATCATCTCCCTCTGAGCCTGGAATTTATGTGCTTGGTTTGCACAGCCTGCATTACTCATTAAGGGTAACCTGAACGTGTGGCCAAGCCCATGGACATAAATCTGGTGCTCAGGAAGGCTGTGAGCACTGACCCACACCCCAGGGAGCTGCTGCAATGGGCACTTGTCACAGCAGGGGAACGTGAGCGCTGGCAGTGGATGTGGCCACCCTTACCCATCCCACCCCCAGTCCAGCACCCAGTTCCCTCTCTCTTTTCCTATCTCCTTCTCTTTTCCCCACCTCTGAGAGGAGACCAGGAGCTGGGATCTCAAAGGGAACTGGTCTCTATTTGTCCCTCCATGCACACACGGGCAAGAGCCCTCCTGCCCTGACACACACAGATGGGCCTGCACTGCGTGATGCTGCTGGGAAGTGTCAGTGTCCCATATGTCCCAAATTTCCCACTGCAGCAGCCCAGCTGTAATCAGCTTTGGATTGCCATCGTCTTGCACAGCACCAGACTCTGATAACATCCCTTCTGTTACCAACTCCTTAAATCTCCCCAGTCACGCAGATGGTTTCCCCCCAGCAACCCAGCACCGACTACAAAGAAGTGAAAAGTACCCCAAAATAGGAGAAAATCATAATAATCAGGTGGGAGCCAGATGCTGTTGCCATGAGCAGCTGGTGCCTGGGTTTTTGCAGCAGAATGTAAGAGGATATAGAAGGAAATGAGACCACAATACATTTACAACTGACCACATGGTATCATTTACCTCTGGAAGACACTGCCACAAATCATCTGTGAGGTTTCAGTGGCAGAGGGCTCGAGCTGATTGGGGGTTCAGACTGATGGGGAGCAGAGCTGTGCATGTGAAGCACAGGAGAACAAATGTGCCACAGAGGTTTATCTTTCAGGACAGTGTCCGAGTACTGTCTGAGCACATGAAGACTTTCCCCTTTATCAGGTCACTGCTCTTTCCCATCCTTCCCTTGAAGCTGCTGGCACATGTGGCACCAAGAGCATCCTCCACAGCCGCTGGTCCCCAGGGTTTTGAGCTGCCTGGTGGGGAACTTCTCATCTCTGATTCTCCAACAAGTCCCCAGAGGCTCCTCACCTGAGCTCCTTCTACATCAGGATGCCCTTTTGTCTTCAGCTTTACAGAAGGTGCCATTTTCTACACAGGGACATGCTGTGTGCACCCACACTAGCACAGCCCGTGCACCCACAGGGGCACAGCCCACTGGGGCCAGCTCTTCTGCCCATCACATGTTGGAAAGGGAAGATCCTGAAAATCAGAGATTGCTGCTATTCAACAGTTTTCCTCATGCACTTAATTTGGGGTTTAAACCACCTTGCAGAAGGGTCTTGGTTGGTAAAACTCAGGTCATGTAGGAGATGGGGCATTGTGAGACCAGATCCTCGAGGTGCTGTTGCAGCTTGGTGTCTGCTTAGCAGAATACAGTCACACGGGAACATTTTGGTACCCAGTGATGTAGGAGAGGTTCACCTCTCCCATCACCACAGAGCCCATGCAGCTCACAGCAAGCACTGCAGCTTTCAGGGAGGGACACGTGGCACGGCCACCACTAACAAAGCATTGCACGTTCCGGGAATGCTCCTCTGGTGACTCTGTGCTGGCCCTTTGGCATCCTCGCTGAGCACCAAGGGCAGAGGGCAGCAGGAACAGAGGCATTTACAGCCCAGCCAAGCACAATGGAAAGAAAGGAGAGAGAAAAAGAGCTGACAGAGCGTGATTAGAGAAACTTTATATATTCTTGCTTTCATCCCTTTCCTCTTGCTCTATGGAGAAAGGGAAAGAACAAAGAGAAAAGCCCAGTGCCTCTGCAGGGATGCAGCAGGCGGGCTCTCACTATGACATGCCACCATTGGCATCATTTTGCTCCAGGTAAATCAGCCGGCGGCTTCGACTCTTTAACATTTCCAAAGGACTGATAAGGTAAATCCTCTCAAAGCTGAGCAAGCTCCTACTGGACCCCACAGGAGTTTTGCCTGAATGCTGCAGGATTATTATAACCAAAATGTTTCTGTGGATTCAGATCTGAGCCTTTTCACATAGAGCCTGTAGCTGCAAGGTTTGCCCGTGAATGGCCCTGATAAAGCCTGCCTGATTTCACCCCCATTTTAATATAATTGGTATTTCTTTCCCTGTCATGCAGACAACTCTTTCTCTGCCGTTTGCACACCAGGACTGAGGGGTTTCTTTTTTCCTCCCAAAAAGTAAAAATCAAATTCTCCACCCTGTACCCCAGATGCTCCTTTTCTGCCTGAACAAGCCCGGTTGCTCTTCAGGTGCCAAGACAGACCCAGGAACCCTAAAGCTGAGATGGGAAGAGATCAGCAGCTGGAGTCCCAGCTGCAATGAACTCCCCTGCCCAGTCCCAATGGGATCAGAATGCAGCCAGGAAAACAGGAGGGAGTTTTGTGTGCACCATTCATGGGTTAAATTGCTGCCCAGTAGAGCCTGGCCATGTCCGTGGAGGACAGGGGCAGCTCTTGATGTCTTTGTGAGGCTGGGGTGACCCCAGGAGCTGTGCCGTGGGGTGAAGCACCCATCATGGCCAGGGCAGTGACAAACCAGCCCTGCCTGGGAGGACAGCGCTGGGGACAGGGGTTCACACACTGCCCCAGCTGCTGTGGGGTTTCCAGCCAGCTGAATTAAGTCTATCCATTCAGCTTAGTGCCCTAAGCTGCTTCTGCAGGGCAAGTGGTGAGGATGGGGGGGTTACTGCCCAGCGAGGGATGCTGGGCAGCATCTGGAGGAAGATTCTTCTTGGTGGTCTTCTTTAGGTGATGAGCACTGATGACACCTCCTGTGAGTGATGTCCTGAGAAATGCATCACCCAGGAAAGATGGGGAGCTCGGAAGTACCTTTAAAGAACTGACATCATGTTCAAATTGCAGGTTCAAGCCATTCCCCTTGGCCTGTCCCTACAGGCCCTTGTCCCAAGCCCCTCTCCAGGTTTCCTGCAGCCCCTTTAGGCACTGGAGCTGCTCTAAGGTCTCCCCTTCAGGAGCCTTCTCTTCTCCAGGCTGCCCCAGCCCAGCTCTCTCAGCCTGGCTCCAGAGCAGAGCTGCTCCAGCCCTCGCAGCATCTCCATGGCCTCCTCTGGACTAAAGCTGCCCATTTGCTCAAGGCATTACCCATCCACCAAGAACAACTGAGGAGCTCCATCAGGTGCTGGCTCCTTCCTGTCAGACAGGAGGGGAGCAGATGCTGACATTTGCTGTATCCACAAATGCACTTCAGGGCCATGAGGTGAGGGACCCATGCACAGAGCACTGAGCAGCACAGTCCTGCCCGAGGACCTCACTGGCACATCAGCAGCAGCCACCTCTGCTGAATGGGATTCACTTTTATTTGGTTTTATTCACTTTAATTTGGTTTTATTTTGGTTTTATGTCTTTTTATTTGGTTTTCATGTCTAGACACAAGGGCCATGATCTATAACACACAGAGGAAAATATGAAATGGCCACATCTCACTGTTTAAGACAGTTGCAATCATGACTTGTGATCTGCCCCATTATTAAACGCTGGTCCCAAATCTATTGATCCGTGGAAAACAATTTCCTAGCAGATTAGAGCTCAGCCAGCCCTCCACTCTTGCATCCAGTACTCAACCCTGGGCCTGCCTGTAGCACCTCTGCACATCACCCTGCTTCGCTATCTCACCTGGCTGCGACACGATCTTATTCCTGATACAGGAAGCCATTGCATCTGATACACTGCACGCAACACGGAGGAGGAATGTAAAATAGAAGGTGTATCCAGAGGCAAGTTCTGCAGTGTTTCTGCACCTCTGCCTTTGCCCCCACCATCCCAAAGCCTGTAACTTGGTTTGAGTGGAAGAGGTAGCTTGGGGCAGTTTCCAGCTATCACTGGGGCACAGCAGAAGCCAAGAAGCTGAGATAAGCGCACCTTAACAACGCAGCCTTGTGCATCCCTTCCAAACACCTGCATCTTAATTACTTCAGAGAATGAATTCCTGACACTGGAAATGCAGTTAAACTTGCTGGGGTGTCTCTTGTGCCTTCCTAGCTCATTTTGCTACTGGGTCCTTCAAAGGAAACCATAAAGCCAAAACCATTTCCTTTAATGCACTTGGTAAGGGGTTTGATGTGAGTGGTGGGCTCTTTCATCTGCTGATTCTTCAAAAAAGGACATAGATAAAAAGATGAAAGTAAAAGGAAACCTCTAGTACATTAGTACTGCTTCGAGAGACTTGTTTGCTCTGCTCTTGCTCCATCAGCACAGCCCATGTGCTCACACACCGTGGTTTCACCTGCTGCCCCAAGCAGGGGCATGCAGCACCTTGCCTCTCCTGGTGGCTTTTGCCCATGGGACAGGGCCCCTCTGTCACAGCCTCCTGGACCATTGGGGTTACAGTCAGGATGGGGACAGGTCCCCGACAGTCTCCCTGCTGTTGCTTGCCCCATTAACACACCAATGCCACATAGGGGCTTTTGGGCACCACAGTCCCACCCCAAGCCACAGCCCTTCAGCATCTCATCTCACCCAGCCCAGCATGGTCAGCAGGACACAGCATGGATCCCCCATCCCCTCATCCCTTCGGTCTTCCTCTATAGCCTCCTAGGGGCTCATCTGCCATTTCTCCCCCCATTTCTTTCTTCCAGGTCTAAGGCGTCAGCCTTACTAACCAGAGGGCACCTTGGAGTTCAGAGGAAGCTCTTTCATCCCCCTTCTGCTCAGGAGCTGAGTGAGCAGGGCCCAACAGCACAAGGAGATGGGTCATGCACCATCTGTGCCCCAGAGCCTTGTCTCGTGCTGAGGATTCAAAGCATCCTCCCTGTGTGCCTGGGGCAGCTTCCCCACCTCCCACCATGCACACCGCAGGCACCAGGGAGGATTCCAAGCACACACACAGCAAATTTATCCTCACCACGACTTCCGAGCACCACTGGGCTGTGTAGGTGCTGCCTGAGCCCAGCAAAGGTCACAGGAGAAGGAGCAGTCTGAGCACTACCCAGCACCAGGGAGCTGCCACTCCTGCTGCTGACCCTTGCAGGTAACCTGCTGCAAAAGAGCATCAGCTAGGGCTGGAGTGCACGTTCCTTCCTGGGAAGAGAACAGGGAGGGAGAGGAAGAAATAGGAGAGGAAAGCTCCAGATGAGATGTGGGAGTTGCCAGCACTCCCATCTATCACCACAGGTCCTGGCCTCAGCCCTCATTAAAGCCCTGGGTCTTCAAGTCATGCAAATTAGAAGTGGCAAAAGAGCGAATAAAGCCCCACCTCTATGGGAATGGTTTCTGGAAGAACAAAGAAGTGGCACTTGTGTTGAAAAGGGAAAAGAATCTGTTTTGACATCAAACTCTTTTGCTATTGTAAGTGAAACAGAGAGGTAAATACATTCCGTTTAGGTTTTACCGCTACAACTCAGTCTGACATTTACATTGTGTTAAAGTTTTAATATTAATACTGTGCTGCTATATAATATTTAACACAAAAAATTAAATATATATATTTAAGTTAATATTTCATATGCTAAAATCCAAATGGCAAAATCTCTTTGCTCCATCAAAGATAAAAGCACCCAGCTCTAATTAAGAGTTAGCTGATACTGCTGTGGCTCAGGACCAAAAGCAGCAGCAGATAGATCCCCTGAAACAAATCACTGTGATGCCAGAAATGTTTGCAAGAGCATCTCAGGGGCTCTTCCATGACCTGTGCTGATGTGGGGCCAGGTAGAAAATGACTCTTCCTGATCTTCACAACTTTGTGCATCACACACTGAAAGCAGAGCAGGAGCAGCACTGACAACATGAGGGAAATGGGTGCCCTTCCATAATGCAAGCAGCCATGGAGCCCACACAAGATATCAAGAGGAACTGTTCAACCCTACAGTAAAACCAGTACTGGTCCCCAGCTCTGCGCTATGCACCATTGTGGCCAGCAGGAAAGGGAGGATGCTGCTGAGACTGGAGGTCTCAAACACCCGAAGCACAGACCCCAAGACATGCACAGCTCTTCGGGTCTCACAAGATCCAGTGCCCTTATTTCCTTGTAATCTGCAGCTTGCTGGACACCCAAACACATTGGGGTCATCCAGGACTTATCCCCCCATGTACACAACAGCCCCACCATGGCACAGACCTTGGTCCTACCCAGGTCTGTGCAGTTCAGATGTTACATCTCTGACAGTGAGAGAAAACTGAGGGAACACAGTTATTCCCTTTTATTCCCCCAATTTCCAGTCAGTTGGATTCCTCCAGTTGTTCCAACGAGCATCACCTTCAAACCTCGCTGGAAACCTTTGGAGATCACCAGTCTGGAGACTACCCTTGCTTCCTTTGTGCTGAAGAATGGATTTGGGGTAATTCACTGCTTGTGTTCTGCCCATGACTGGCCAGGGGATCAATCCCAGCAGGGAGGAGCTGCAGATCCATGGGGCTGCTCCACAGATCCTCCTCTCCCTGCACATTCTGCTTTTCCAACAGTCTCTGCTTAACGGTAGGCCAGCTTTGAGCTGCCTGTGGTTGACAGGGCCCATCTTCAAACTGAATGTATTGAATAGAACCTGATCTTCATAATGGCTCTGTCTGAGGGTGTGGATTTCAAAACAGCTCCACTTGATAGGACTTTGTCTGGAGCCTCAACCATATAACAGGGCCCAGGTTTAAACCAGGAGTGTTTAATAGGACCTGAATTTTGAAGCACACACATGTAATTGCACCTAATCCTTACAGCTCCCATTCCCTCCCCTTCTCTGGTGTCTCTTCTCCTCCTTTGCTTCTCTCCCTCCCTCGAGCACCGAGACCCCGCTCCTGCCACTGCAGGTCCCTGTGCCAGAGCCACACCAGGGCCAGGAGCTGATCTCACAGGAACCATCCCAAAGCCTTTGAGAACCCTCCAGGGCTTCCCAAACCAGCTGCTAATCCCCACTGCGTTTCCTGTGCTCGCACCATCTCCTCCTCAGAAGCTCCCCCAGACCCAGATGGTCCTGGGGATACAGGCACAAGCCTCCAGGTTTGTTTTAACAGGACCATGAACAGCAGCAAAAAACTCAAACACCCAATTTGGTGAATGGAAAATGTGGGATTTCCCATCCTCCTCTGCAAGAATCACCAGCCTCAGACTATTTTACTGCAGTATTGCCTCCCCCAGTGCTATGAGGAAAGTTGCACTCTTTGGGATAAGAGTCCTCTCCCAGCAGTAGCCAAGATGTTCCATTTTAGAGCTGTAACCAATTGGCTGATGCAACAATTTCTTTTCCCTTACCATCTATGAAATGGGAGTTTATTTCACTTTTCAGTGAGCTCCATCTCACAAAGCTCACCAGCCATCAGCATCTCTTCCAAACAAAGAAGCCACAAATACACACAGAGTGCTTCAACAGCAGCTCTGAATAGTCCCGTGCCCATCTACATCCAAGTGTTAAATGTGCCCATGTGCAGCAAAGCCCCTCATCTCACACAGCCACTAACACTGCACTGGCCAGGATTTCAAGGCATCCAAGTCCATGTAGCTTTTATCACACACAAGTATTTTAAGTCACCTTCTTTCTATGTGCTCAGAGCTGAGCCCTCATGGGCCCAAACTGCACTGCTGAGATACAGCTCTTGGTGGGGACAACAGAACTGGTAGAAGGCTCTGGGCCCCCACTGCTGATCCTACCCTCACATCACCTTGCTGCTCCTGGCATCCACTTCCAAAGTACCTTGAGGCTACAAAATCTTCAATAGTCCATTTTAACACCTGCATTGACCGCGTGTTAAAGCAGTGCTGTCCATGGGTCATGGGCTTTTTCAGCACATCTCACATCTAAGGAAGGATGCTGTAACCAAGCCATAGAGTTTACTGCTCCCTGAGCTCTCAGCCACCTCTGGATCACAGAGCACAAGGCACAAAGTGCAGTGGGGTTTGTCCCCTCCCAGCATGGGCTCTGCCTTTAGCACAACCACTCTCTATAAAGACTTACTTATGCCCTGAAATATTGCCTCAGGTCCCACCATGCAGCCAGAGATGTGCTCCTGAGCCCTCCCTGAGGCTGCCCGGGATCACAGCAGCTGTCCCCACACCTCATTAGTGATGGCAGAATTAACCAAGCCTGCATCCTGTGGCCTCAGTCACTGACCTGCTGGTCCTTGAACCTGTGCTTTTGCCCAGAGACCACAGACTGTCTGCATGAAGCCATACATGAGCCGTGAGTGAGACAGGACGCCAGGGCAGAGACCTGTGCCTCAGTTTCCCCTGCCCACCCTCCCTGCAGTGCTGGGAGGGAGCAAGAGCAGAAGGAGTTTGTGCTTCATGGCCCATTGATGCAGCATCTTCCACAGTGCTCCTCCGAGCCATCCACCTGCAGTGCGAGGAAACACAGAAACACATTCTTGACCCCGACTGTCCAAGGGAAGTTAAAGCAGAGAGAAAGCAGCAGGTGGTTCAAAGGGCCAGGAAAGATGGAGCATGCAGCAGAGACTGCACAGGGCAGCTCTTCTCCATCACCTGCACAGCCAGAGCATGACGATGAGAAGCTCCCCATGACCCGGCTTCAGTGTGCGCTTGAGCCCAGAACCCCCTCTGTGTACTGGGCTGCACCCCCAGAGCGTGAGCAGCAGCTCAGGGAGGGGATCCTGCCCCTCTGCTGTGCCCTGGAGAAACCTGAGAGCAGCTCCAGTGCCTAAAGGGGCTGCAGGAAACCTGGAGAGGGGCTTGGGACAAGGGCCTGTAGGGACAGGCCAAGGGGAATGGCTTGAACCTGCCCGAGGGGAGACTGAGCTGAGCTCTTAGGCAGAAGCTCTTCCCTGTGAGGGTGCTGAGGCGCTGGCACAGGGTGCCCAGAGAAGCTGTGGCTGCCCCATCCCTGGCAGTGTTCAAGGCCAGGTTGGACACAGGGGCTTGGAGCAAGCTGCTCCAGTGGAAGGGGTCCCTGAATGTGGCAAGGGTTGGAGCTGGGTGAGCTTTAAGGTCCCTTCCAACAGAAAGCAGTCTGGGATTCTGTGACCTCTCACATCCCCAGTCCATCGGGGATGAACCCTTCCCTAGGAACATGATTCTCTCTGGCCTCCCAGGATAGGGCAGCCCAGCTCAAGCCAGGCCATGGCGCCAGGCACGGGCAGCTGCCCCACACTCACATCTCCACCAGCGATCACCATCCGCTGGGTTCCTCCAGAATTCACTTGCCACATTTTATCTGCATTTGAACCGAGCCCTGGCACTGCCCCGAGATGTATGCTCCGCAGGAGCCTTACTGATGGACAGCAGGGTTGGAGGTTAGAGGAGCAGTAGTGCCAGGATCCGCATGAAACAAGAGCGCTTCACAGTTTAGCCGTGGATAAGATGAAGCTGTGGCCATTTCATTATTAGATGGCTAATCATAAAATAACCTTCGCGAGTCATCGAATACCATCATTACACAAATTAATTTCTGCCCAGTACCAAACTTCCTTTACCCTTGTCCTTGAAGATCAGAAACAGGAAAAGTGGACCTTTATGGCAGAATGTATTCTGCAGCCAGCCCCTCATTGTTACTGTGGTTTATGGATCACAAATCCATAAGGATCACAAATGAGTCAATAAGGCAGCACTTTGGGGAATGCTGTTCTTTCTCGTGCCTTTCCATGGCTGGAATTGTTTGGCTGGCTGCTCACTGATCTTTTGACATGGATTTATTGTTTTGGAGATACCCTTCTCTGCATCTCAGGGCACATTCACCAGCTGAGAGAGGAGGAGGGGGAAAGTTTATTAGGGTAAAAAAGAGATGTCCTGGCAGGCAGCAAGAATCATTGCTCTGGGCTCACCAGCCAACTTGTCAGGTTAATGAATGGCCCTAGGAAGCCATTAAGTATGCAGCGGGTGGAAGATCCCTTCTTCAGCAAATGAAAACCAAGCTGAAGCTCTTCTTCCCCATGCCAGTGCTGCTCTCGTCAGAAAGCCTGGCTGGGAAAGGTAATTGCTGCAAAGGGACTCTGGAGCATCCCTTGCTCCCTGCCCAGCCCTCTGGCACTGCTGCCTCCCTGCAGCAGACATCCCTGCCTGCCCAGGAGGGACCCTGTGTCTGTGCCTCGGCGTGGAGGTGATGTTCTCCAGGAATCCAAGTGAGCTTCCTCCCGGGTTTTCCCTACACCTGATTTACAGTCCCACTACAGAGGTGTTGCTCCACGGTTAGAGCTGAAAGTGGGGGTCTGGGCTCCCACACTCATCTCCCCTCGTGTCATAGCAGGGTTGTTGTGACAACTCCATTAGGCAGTTTACAAAGAACCCTGCACCAGCACTGAGGACTTTGCTCAGCTCCAGGCCACCCCTGGCCCAAAACTCACACCAAGCTTCAGCAGCACCTCGGGCTCCTGCTGCCACCCTCATCTCTGCACCAACTTCAACCCGTCCTATGCTGCAGGATCAAAGACAGAAGCGCTTTCAACATGCACAGTGCTTGGAGGTGGGGGGCAGCTTGGACATTTATGCATCTGGAGGCAAAGCAACAGCCATGGATTGCAGGGCAGCCCCTGCCCAGCAAAGCTGGTGAGAAACTTCCTCGGGAATAGTTTCTGTACAATAAGGAGCCAGCCAATTCCTGTCCTCTTTGTTTAATTTTCCATGCTTATTATAAGTGCAATTATCTATTGTAGCTCATCTTTCGTTGCTGTTCCATTAGGCCATCTTACCCAAAAGCCATCATTCACCTGATAAAGCAGAAGTAACTCTTTGCCTGAAATAAGAGGGATTGAATAAATTGGGGCAGGTAGGGGGAGAAGGGGATTAAGTCTATAACCTTTAAAACCAAACCCACTTCAAAATGTGGGTCATAATATATCATTTACTGCAACCTGTGTGCCCACATCTGTGTGCCGCAGCTCAGACATGCGTGAGATCCTCCTCTAAACCTGGAGCTAATCCTAAAAGCCTAAAAACTGTTGACCTATCACTATTAATTAGCTGGTGTTACCAACATACCCAGGAAAGATGATCATGTTATTAATGTCTGTGCAACCTGCTGTGCTGCTGTCTTGGGCAGAGGGAGTCTGACAGTACCAAAAGACTCCCTCCCACGCCCCAGCAGCACCCTGGGAATCAGCTGCTCACCTGGAGCAGAATCCAGCTTGGCTGCAGGCTCATGCATAGCACAGGGCAGTGTCACCATTGCAGGTGTGCAGTAAACACAGTTAGAGAAGAAACCGATGATTATTTGGAGTGCGCGTGTGCAGAAGCAAACACTCAGGGATGTAGGGACAGGCCAAGGGGAATGGCTTGAACCTGCCCGAGGGGAGACTGAGCTGAGCTCTTAGGCAGAAGCTCTTCCCTGTGAGGGTGCTGAGGCGCTGGCACAGGGTGCCCAGAGAAGCTGTGGCTGCCCCATCCCTGGCAGTGCTCAAGGCCAGGTTGGACACAGGGGCTTGGAGCAAGCTGCTCCAGTGGAATGGGTCCCTGCCCATGGCAGGGGTTGGAACTGAACGAGCTTTAAGCTCCCTCCAACACAAACCACTCCTTGTTACATAGAAGCCTCTCAGTAACCGCAGGAGCACTTTCCAGATCCCCATGTTTTATCAGAAGAACGGGGCAGTCCGGAGCCAGGGCTCTAACAAACCTCCCTCTTTAACGCCAACGCTGCCACCAGCAGTGCAGGCTGAGCGGGGTTTGCTCCCACCTCCTGCTGCTCACGGCTGCCTGAGGGTCACAGAGTTGGTGGCACTCAGCTGTTCACTCCCACATCTCCCTCCAGAAGCTGCAGTACTTCTTTCTGAGGGAGAGATGCACGGATCCCTCTGCCCTCGCTTTGCCTCTCCCACCACCCAGCCCCAGTGCGGCCAGCACAAGCACACTGGACCACATTTAGCCCATGCTCTGAGGCTGCCTAGGGCTTTGAGTCACATTATTTATGACTTGGGTGATGCAAAGCATTACCAGCCACCTACTGCGAGACACCAAGAGCTGACGTGCAATGCCTGGGGCGTGTTTCTTAACCGAGCTATTATGGATTTAAACGATAGCATTTTCCAAGCACTTGCACCAAGATGCTTTCAAAAGCCTGTGTGTGCTCAGCTTCAGCTGAATAGCTGGATGATCTCTTGCAGAGATGCAGACACAGAAAGGAGGAATTGAGTTGATTCCTTATCAGTAACACCAAAAAAAGGCTTTTATTGTTTTTCAGGAGGAGAACTTAGAAGTAGCAGCTTTGCCTTCCTCACCTTTACTGGCTAATGCAGAGATGGAGCTCTTTGTCCTTATGGAGCTGTGTCCTCTCCAGCTTCTCACCCTGGCCTGGCTCCTGGTGCTCTCCATCTCCCAAAGTCATTCTGAGGTCCTGGCATCTCCCTTATTCCAGGGACATGGCCCTAGAGGCAGGGAGGGGAAAGCAGCCAGCCCAGAGCCGGAAGAGCACCAGTAAAACCCCAACTGGAATCTTACACAAGACAAAGGAGAGAGCTGGGAGAGTTTTGTATTTCACTGTGCCCTGTTGCTGGTAACAAGGGAAACTGCAGGTCTCCAGGCAGCCACAGAGCACTCCATGACAGACACAGCGTGGCTTTTTATCAAGCAGAAAGAGTTCATCTCCCTTCACTTTATCTTAGAAGACACCTCTGTAGGTCACTTGCCCAGAAAAAGCCTTTTCTAGCATAGATACCCAGCGTGAACCCCCTGCCTGATGCAAAACCGGGGCGAATTGATCTTAAGGTCCTCTCCAACCCTAACTCTTCTACGGTTCTATGCTGTGATAGAACCGCGGGTGATGGGACTGATCCGGTGGGATCGCTCAGCATTGCTGATCCTCGGGAGCCATCTCGTGGGGACGATTGACGACTGCACTTCGGTCTTTCCTCCTCGGAGAGCCAACCGGTAGCGGGAGCAGTGCCCTGCACCTTCCGCCCTTCCTTTCCCCCTTGCTTCCCTCCAATCTCCTCCTCCTCCTCCAGGCTATCCACAGCAGCGTTTGAGAGTTTGAAAGGTTTTGAATAGAATTCGAATGCCCTCGAAACCAGCCCGGTTCTTTCACTAGGAACCAGCATGTTAGCATCCCACAGTCCCAGCCTGGTTTGGTTTGGAAGGGACCTTAAAGCTCACCCAGCTCCAACCCCTGCCACGGGCAGGGACCCCTTCCACTGGAGCAGCTTGCTCCAAGCCCCTGTGTCCAACCTGGCCTTGAGCACTGCCAGGGATGGGGCAGCCACAGCTTCTCTGGGCACCCTGTGCCAGCGCCTCAGCACCCTCACAGGGAAGAGCTTCTGCCTAAGAGCTCAGCTCAGTCTCCCCTGTTTCAGTTTAAATCCATTGCCTTTTATTCTAGAATTAAACAATCAACTGGCTTGGAAAACCCTTTAATCCCATCCAGTCCAACCATTCCCAGCACTGCCAAGGCCACCACTAACCCATGGCACTGAGGGCCTTGTCTACATGGTGTGTGAACACTTGCAGGGACGGTGACCTGGGCAGCCTGTTCTCATACCTGAGTACTCTTTGGGGAAGGAATTGTTCCTAATATCCAACCCAGATTCTGTTGTTGAATGTGGTTCAGGTCTTGCTTAGGATTAAACAGCTACTGCTGCTACTCCAACCCCTGTGAGAAGCGCTGTGGCTCCAAGGAGATTCATGAAGTCCCCAAGGTCCCCTACAAGAGCAAGATTTAGTTGGTCTTTTCTTACCTCTGCCGCCTCTTCCTCTCTCCACCCAGAGACTCCCCCTTGGCTCCTGCAGCAGCCACTCCTGCAGATGAGAAACATCCATCTCTGGGCAGTTCAGAGGCATCCTCTAATGTGGCCAGGTCCTGCCGAAGCTCGTTCTGGAGGGTGACACAGGTTGTGCTTGCTGTAGCCTGGACAAGCGCTCACTCCTCTGTGTGCTGAGGTGTCCCATGGGCTCAGGACAGGCCCTGCTTCAGCCACACAATGAGGGCAGAAGGGAAATGCCTCCCGTGAGACTCTGCATGCTTGCACTTCCCTTTCAATGCCAGCACCAGCATAGCCAGCAGCAGCCCCCAGCCAGCAGTGCTGCCCTCACCTCTTCTGCACTGAGCACCTCCCCACGTTGCACAAGTAAAGCCCCATCCCTGGTCACTGTGCTGCTGACCCGTGCCCATGAACACTCCCCTTTGCCTACACCCTCTCACATGAATGTTTTCTCTGCCTCCAGCTTGAGCATGGTCACCTCTGCTATGAGGAAAGGCCGAGAGGGTTGGGGTTGTTCAGCCTGGAGAAGACTCCAGCAGACCTTATTACTGCCTTTCAGTTCCTAAAAGTCCATAAGAGATGGGGAGAGACTTTTCAGCAGGTCCTGTTGCCATAGGACAAAGGGGTTTGGCTTTAAACTAAAAGGGGGAGATTCAGGCTGGACAGAATGAAGACATTTTGTCCAATGAGGTGGTGAAACAGTGGCACAGGTTGCCCAGAGGGGTGGTGGATGCCCCATCCCTGCAGCCATTCCAGGCCAGGCTGGATGTGGTTCTGGGCACTCTGATCTAGTTGAAGATGTCCCTGTGCTCATTGCAGGGGGCTGGACTAGATGAGCTTTGAAGGTCCCTTCCAACCCAAACCACTCTATGATTCTATATTGCCCGTAGTCATTCAGTCCTTCAGAGTACAAACCACCTATGGAGAGAGGAGATAAATAACCCAAGAGCTGTCAGCTATTCACTGCCTTCGTCTGAACAGCCCAATGCCAGTGGGAGGGGAACTGCTCCTCTGCACAGCCTCCCCTCCCAGGAGGTCTAATTCCAGAAGGGGAAATTAAAGATGCCAGAACAACACAGTGCATCACAGCTGAGATCAGCTCCCACATCTTGATCACATGAGAGGAAACTGGTGTGCCTGCAAGGGGAAAACTAGTCCTGCTTCAAGCACAGTAGGACAGGGTTTGCTCTGGCCGTTAGTGCTTTAAGGGGCACTGGGGGGGTCAATAATAATAATAATAAAAATAAAACCAACAAAACCCAACCCCCCCCAAACGGGAAATTAAACACTGGGCTTGTTCTCCCTTTCCTTCTCCATGCCAGAGAGAACACCATTGCCTAACTCATGGGTTGTCTGGGCTTTAAATCCCAGCTACAGCTCTAGCAGCTGCCCCCCCAGAAGAACACTCTGGAGCTAGGAGAGGGCAAAAATGAGGATGGGACTGGCTGAGTAAGATGGGAAAGGTCCACAGCAAGTCCCACCCAAGAGGCTGGGACTGCCACTGGAGCAGGAGCTCGTGTCTAGTTCAAACCCAAACACATACAGATGGAGTGACTGAACCTGTTTCGCACTGTCCTGCAGCGTGAGTGGGACAGACTGCAAGCAGTTAAAGAAACCCTGGCATGGGAGAGAAGACTCCTTCAGCAATCGGTCACCACCTCTGAAACAGCCACAAGTAGGAACCATTGTCTGGAACAAGAGCTTCAAATGACATTGTCGATCTTAAATAAAGATGAGGAAGTGGAAACGCATTGGGAAGAAATCAGACGAAAGAGACAGCACAGGCAGCTTCGCCATCCTGTCAGAGGGCGGGGAAATGAAGGTGTACCAGGGGGAGGTGAGAGCGCTGGAGAGCCGGACAGAACAGCACATATGAGGTTGTAACAGAGAGCACCAGAAGGTGGCATCCCAGCGAGAGCAGGCACGGGACCTGGAGAGCCGCAGAGGACCGCGGCCAGCAAGGAGCTGGAGGAGGGAGACCGGGAGATCGAATTCCAGGAGGGGAAAACAGAGATGCTGGAAGCACGCGGAGCATCGCGAATGGGAATCTGCCAGTGGGTCTTGAGCGTATGAAAGGAAACTTGAAGGCGAAAAACTTCGAGCTTGTGTCTGTGACTCAGCAGATGCGAGGGCTGGGAGTGGAGATGCAGATAAGGTAGAGAAATGCAGAGGCTGGAGAGCTAAACCCTGGCAGCACGAACCCGTCCTCCTGTGCTGCTCGTGTGGATGCTGCTGCTGTGGCACGGAGCTCCCAGCACCCCGAAGCGCTGAGCCCATTTGGGAGCAGTCACCCAGAGGTTTGCTCCTCTCCCAAGGCTGCATCGGGACTGCAGGGGTTTGCCTACGCCCTGCCAGCAGCGGCTTCAGCTCTCCCTGAGCTCCAGCCATGTGCAGGCAGGGGAGCAACAGCTCTTCCTTTGCAGCAGAGCCACGCAGGGACAGCATTCCCTTTCCCAGAAGGACCTCGGGAGTGGGATCCTATTGGAGGAGAGGAGCATTTTGGGTGTAATCAAAGCAGCTGCTCCAGGTTACACTCAGCCCTGCATAGACCTGCTGGGATGGAGCTGGGTGTTGGCTTGTCCAACACCTCCTGCCCTCTGTCCCAGGGGACACGCTGCTCCTGCCCATGTGGGAAGAAACCAGTTCCTTACTCTTTTAACAACTGCAAGTATCAGGTTTGGGTTCCTTTGATTCCCAGTGTTTGATTTGCTCTCCTACTTCATAACTGTTCAACCGTCAGATGCTGCATAAGCACCCATGAACCCCCCAGCCCATGAAGGAGCAGATCCTATGGCTCCATCCTGCTGGGGTCCATTCCAAAGCTGAACACAGGATAGAGCCCATGGCCAAAGCCAACAGCTTGTAGATAAGCCCTGCACCAAAACACCCCCCCCACACAGAGCAAGGCCATCAAAACAGCCCAAGTGGGGTGCAGGCTGGGAGATGGTCCCTAACCACAGGGGTGGCTCTGGAAGGACATCCCCAAGGAGCAGTGGGATGCAGCTGCTCCCTGGGAATTCAGGGTTCCTGTGTTTCCTTCCCGGAGCACCATGGGATGTGCTGCACTGCTGCTCCCCCAGCCTGCTCCACAGAGGCAAGACCCAGGGGTTAGAGGGCAGGATGGGTTAGAGGGACCCTGATGTTTCCCTGCTCTCTTTCCCAACCCCATGTGCCCACTCAACCCACCACCGGCTGGGGACACCCAGCTGCGCCACTGGAGTGCATCAAACCTTCAGCCTGCTGGACACTCCCCACTGATGGCTTAGCCAGGGATGGAGGGACGGTGGGAGAGGAAAGAGGGAATAAACCCCCAAGCCCTGCATCACAGAGTTATCCTTTTCAGCAGGGCAGTGTCCCAGTGAGGGCAGCATTGAGGGCAGGCAGCAGCACTGCAGCCCCCCCTGTGCCTGCTCAGTCCTGCAAACCCCAGCTCCCCCTTCACTGTCCCGTTTCTCGCCAGACTCACTCTGGAGCATGTCAGCATGCTGTCATGTGAGGAATCTCACTCTGGAAAGGCTTATTCTCTCTCTTTTCCCCTTTAGATACAAACCAGACACAGCTACACTCGATTGGGTGTGAGGGCAGGGCTGCCTGCATCCAGCCTTCCCTCCCCAGAGTGATGCTGGAGTGGATTTGGGTTGGGCTGTTCAGGATACTCTCCACGGTGCATGCAGGGACCATCTGCACACGGGTGCTCATGTGCAGGACCCCTGCTCCATGCTGCAGGAGCTCTGCATGGAGAAAGAGCCAAGCTGCTCTAGGAGGTGGCTTTGGGGCTGGCTGGGTGCTGCCTGCTGAGCCCCACCAAGACTTGGAGCAGGGTGATGCTGCTTCTTCCTTCTACTGCCTCATTTTGAGGACCAGTAAACCATTCCCAGAGGAGTCCTGCTCCCCACAAGACCCCTGGGGGTGCTCACACCCTCCCCTCAACCTCATCACCCCAAACCCCTCAGTGAGGCCACAGTCCCTGCACATTCCTGCCCCTCTTATTCCAGGTGAGTGCTCAGGCCCTGGAGCCTTTTACCTGCCTGACCTTGGCTGGAGGCTCCTGTGTTCTGGGGATGGAGAACAACAGACAAGTCCTAGCCTGGCCTCCCCAAGCCCCTCTCATCCCCCTGCACCCCAGCCCCATGGTAAAGCAGATTTCCCTTCTCCAAGTAACTCCCCATGTTTCTGGCTGCCCAGGGAGGCAGGGAGCATCTCCCCAGCCTGGCAGAGAGCAGTGTCATCAGCAAGATCATTAATTGGTTTGGGTGGTATTTATGGACATGGGGATAATTTCACTGGTTTTCTGATGATTTCAGCACTGCTCCATGCCCAGGGCTGGCTGCCACCAGCACCATTGCTGAGACCAAGTGGTACTGGGGCTCCCAGCTTAGCCATGCGTATTTGTACCAAGATGGAAGATGCCCAAGGATCCACCTCAGTATCAACAGCTTCTAGCCCACCAAAACTGACTTCACTGAGACCTGCTGGGAGGGGAAATACTTGGATGTGAGGTGGATGAGGGAATAGGAAGTTGGAGCATCCCTGCAACCCCTTCCCCACCACTGCCTCCAGTGGGCTGGGCAAGGCAGGGAATTGCCAGGTCTGACACATCAGGAAATGTATTTTCTTGGGAGGTTTTCCTGCTGTTCTCTCACTCCTCACCTCCTGCTGTGAAGTAGCTGCCATCCATCTGTGTGCTATGAGCCAGACAGCCTGCTCTGTACACCTGATGTTATCCTTCCTGTCCGAGATACTTGGCCTGGGAAGCAAGAGCAATTTGCTTGGGTCAGTGAAAGATTAAAACCCTCCGGGCCTTTAGAGCTGTCCATGTGCATAGAGGGGTTTGGAGCTGGGCGCTCCAGCCAGACACGCAGGACTTGCCTAAGAAGGGCTACAAGAGCTGATGAGCTGAGATGCCCCCGTGATGGAGGCACAGCACAAGGGGGGCTTTGAAAGGCTGTGAGTGCTGATGCTCCCAAAGTGACCCTCATCCCACCCAAGGCCCCTTCCAGTCCTGTTCACAGCCTGTGGGAGCCCTGCCCCATCACCGACTGGGACCAGAGGTGACAGATGGTGAGTCCACAAAGACCTGAAACACGGTTGGTGACTCAAGGTCTACCTGTGGTAACACTGGAGTAGCTTTTGCCTCATCCTTTAGGATTAAAACTCATTCTTACAATCTCCATCCTGCCAGACAGATGTTCTGGGGAACAGTTTGGATGCAGACTGCTGCACTCAGTGAAGCATCCTGCCAGCAGTGCCAGGCCTGGACCTGTTCCCTGCCAGATGTGGTCCTGAGTGCTTCCAGGAACGGTCGGGAGCTGAGGCAGCACATCCCCTCTGCACAGCATCCATCACCTCTGCTCCCTCCTGTGCTCCTGCAGCAGCGCAGCCATCCCTGACCTCACCTCTCCCCATCTGCAGCACTGCCCAAAGGTGTCCTGAGCAGGTTCTGCATCCCCAGGGAGGAACCGCCTCCTGTCCAGGGCGCCCTGGCCCATGTGGAGCACAGCTTTGCAAATGCACCAGCATTTGTTCAAGAGCTCACTGCAGTGTAAGGCGAGAGCTTGTCTCAGACGCACCCTCTGTGATGTTTTTCCATCCCAACTCTCATCAAATCATCGCTGGACATTTATTGTTTCTGGGCATGCTCCAGTTCCTCCAGGAGGCAGCAATCAGAGGGCCCCTCACCTCCTTTTTCTCCTCCATCCCTATGTGCTCAGCCCCATCCCCCCTGGTTTCCATCCCTCAAAGCCTCCAAACTCAACACCCCAGCAGCCCCCACCAGGAGCTGGGCTGGATCGAGCCCCAGAAGGGCCAAGGGCTCTGCATGCACAGGGGGCAGCCAGGCCAGGCCATGGTGCTCACCCTGGATGGTGGTAACAAGAGGGTAAGCAGCATGGAAAGGGCTGTCTGGGAGCAGAGCACTGCAGTCTGGGGAGGCAGAGGAGGCGAGGTGGATGCCAGCATCCCTGCTGACTGGTGCTTGATGCTCCCTGCTGCAATCTGAAAGCTGCTGCAGCCTCAGGATGAGGTTTCCAGTACAAACACTTGGAGGTTTTCACTCCAAGTCTATGTTCCAAGGCTAAGTTCCCAATATTCATTTCGGGAGGCTGCCTTTCTGTGGGTGTAAATCGGTGTATCTCCACCGCTTCAGAGAGGCCTGCACTGATTTATATCAGCTCAGACGCTGACCCCAAATTTGCAGTTTGCACAAATGTTCCTGCCAATAAAACTGTTATTTAAAGTATTCACAGAAAGTGAACCCAGGAGGCATGTGAATATGGTCCAAACAAATCTAATTAAAGCTTTCATCCAGAAAATTCTTCCTTGCTATAGAACAAGAATCCATAAATTAATACTTGTCCTCACTTCACTGGGGCTAAAAAACTCCTCTTGGAGGCCCAGGGTAAGTGATACTTGTGCCAGGCTGAGCACTCACAAACCCTGCGGGCTCCTTTGCTCCCCCCTGCATCCCCATCCTTACAGTATCCTTCTGAATGGCTCCGAGGTTTGTAAAGAAGCTGCTGCTTAATTCAGAGCAGCCCAGCCGGGCTGCCGCAGAGCAGAGCCACATGCTGCTGCCTGTGCTGGGGAGACAGCTAAAGCAAACATCCTGGCAGGGCTGCCAGCAGCAGAGGCACCAGCATCAGGGGAGCTTGGGTGCCACCAGCTTGCAGAACCAGCGGAGGTGATCCAGCTGCTGCATCCTGGCTGGACCAGTGGCTGGGTGCTGCTGGTGATCCCAGTTCAAGCCTTTCTTAGGGTGGATCCTGTCTGGTTTTAATCACAGATTATTTATTCTGCATGAGCTATCACAATGAAGGTGCCCAGGAGGAGCTCAGCCAGCCCTTGATGTCAGAAGGCTCCGTGTCGCTCACATACTGCCCAGGAAACTGGATGTACAAATATATACACATCATGTGATGAGGGTGCTGAGGGTACCCAGAGAAGCTGTGGCTGCCCCATCCCTGGCAGTGTTCAAGGCCAGGTTGGATACAGGGGCTTGGAGCAAGCTGCTCCAGTGGAAGGGGTCCCTGCCCGTGGCAGGGGTTGGAGCTGGATGAGCTTTAAGGTCCCTTCCAACCCAAACCAGGCTGGGATTCTATGGTGCAGACACAGCACCCATGACAAAAGCATCACAGCTTCACTGCCTCAGAGTCTAAACTGACACACTAATACAGGTGCCAGTACATGAGCCCTCTCACCTTTCAGTGCCTGCACAGCCACCCTCACCTGCCACAACAACCTGTACTGCCAAGGGACAGAACTCCACCAGCAGCCTTGCTGGCAGATGAACTGAAGTGGGAATGACCCCATCACTCACCCTTTTCTTCCTCACTGCCTCTCCAAGGAGCTAAACAAACAAATCCATCCCCCCGAACCACCTTCATTTCATCTGCCCTCCCCAAGCCCCATGTTTATCCGCAGGATTCCAGCAAGATGACCCCGCGGGCATTTTCCAAGACAGGAGAGGCTTCAGACAGCAACAAGAATGTGTAGAATTTGGCCTATTCTCATCCCTTACCTTTTGGTGACCTTCAGGGAGCTTTAGACAGGCAGTACCTTCTCGGTGTGCCCCAGGAGAGCTCCCGCCAGCCCGACCCAGGGTTCCTGCTGGGGAACAGGCCACAGCAACAGCCAAAGAGAAGAACGAGATGGGCGGGGAGAAAAAGATGAGTTGAGCACTAATGTAAGAATCTCTCCCATGCACATTCCTGGGGCAACCAAACGGCTGGAGCGAGATCTTTTGGTGTTCCCCATCCCTGCTCCCACCCTGCCTGGCCCAGGGCTCTGCAGAGATGCACCAGGACGGGCATCACCAACAAGCCTGCAGTAGGAAACAGAAGCTTCAGACTCTCCAGGGCCCACAAGTTGCTCTTTGGACACAGACAGTGCCAAGGGAGGCTGGCTGCGCAAGGGGACTCCTAAGCTTCACTCACCTAGGAGGTTCTGGCCATTGTACAGATGGAGAAATCCAAGGTAAGATCTGAACCAGAAGGCTCGTCAGTGGTGCCTCATTATCCCACCCCTTTCCTCCACCACATTGCCAAGGAATTGCCAAGATCACAGGCATCCTTCTCCCCTGTGAGGAACCAGGCCTGGATATCCCAGGAAAAAGTACTGTGTCCTGTTGCTGAGCTGGAGAGCAGACTTGTACAGAGGGGACTGCTCCCAAACCCGCGGCGGCACCAAACCCATGGCAGCACCAAACCCACTGCGGCACCAAACCCGCTGCGGCACCAAACCCGCTGCGGCACCAACCCCGCTGCGGCATCAACCCCGCTGCGGCATCAACCCCGCTGCGGCACCAACCCCGCTGCGGCACCAACCCCGCTGCGGCATCAAACCCGCTGCGGCACCAAACCCGCTGCGGCACCAAACCCGCTGCGGCACCAAACCCGCTGCGGCACCAAACCCGCTGCGGCACCAACCCCGCTGCGGCACCAAACCCACTGCAACACCAAACCCGCTGCGGCACCAAACCCACTGCAACACCAAACCCGCTGCGGCACCAAACCCGCTGCGGCACCAAACCCGCTGCGGCACCAAACCCGCTGCGGCACCAAACCCGCTGCGGCACCAAACCCGCTGCGGCACCAAACCCGCTGCGGCACCAAACCCGCTGTGGCAGCTCAATAGGAGAATCCCATGCTTGAAGGGTACCTTCTGTGTGGCACCGCAGGAAGCAGCTGGGGCAGCAGAAACTGCCCAGACATGAGGGATGCTCTTCCTCCAATCCCCTAGCCAGGAAGCAGCTTGTGCTCCAGGGTGGCATGGAGGAAGAGCACAGGGAAGGCTCTCCTTCCTTCCCATCCTTGTCCCTTATGAATTCCCCTCATCTGCCTCCTGGTTCTGCTCTCAAACATCCCTTTCCCTGCATGACTCTGATTTCTAAGCTACCCAGTGTGTCCAGCTAAGGAATGGCTCTTACCACAGTGCAAAAGTATTTTTTCACCCCAAAATTAAAGTTAGATCAGGGCCAAACACCAACAAAAGAGCATGAAGCAGATCTGTCACAACCGAGTTTAATAGACTTCCTGAGAGTGTTTCCTGCCCAGGTCTTCTCCCCTGCTCCCCTCATTTCCTTCCTGTTTCCCTGCTCTCCCTCTGAGCCAGCATCCCACCTACTTCTAACCCAAAATCTCCTGTGCCACATTTCCCAGCAGAAGCAATGAGGAATTCAACGGAAAGACTGAAAGGTCAGGATGGAGCCATGCCAGGGCTGCAGAACACAGCTACAGCTGGGAATACACTTCCAGAAAGTGTCCATCCTTCCCAGTGACAATCCTCAGATGCCCTAGAGATGATACACTGAACACAGACCTTGCCAAGGAGGAGGAGTCCTCACTGAGGTTCTGGAGCCCAAACATCATGGAGGAGTCAATGACAACCCCAAATGGCAACCAGGAAAGCCAAGAACCTGGTTTGCAAGTGCAAAGGAGCAGGAGATCAGGGAGGCAATTAGACAGGCAAGCATCTGATCGGTGACCAACTGGGCCACCGCCACACCAGAGGGCAATGGAACACAGAGCCAGTGACGGGTCCAGCAAGCCCCCGTGCAGCCAGCACATGTGTTCAATTAGCCCAAGAGCCAACATCCAACCCAACACCAACCTAGCCAGCAAAGGAGCAGACAATAGCCTACTTGTTCCATCAAACAGCTGAGTTAATAGCAAAAACGTGCGGGGAGCGAGGCAGCAGCCAGAAGCCCACGCCAGCCACGCAGTAAGTCAATTAACCAAAGAGCCACATAATCGACCACTTAAGTAGAGCCGAGCAAATAGCTCACAATGAGTTATTTATCCATTGAATTTAACCTCTAGTTTTCACTTGGGCCATCTCTGTGAGCACGTCAAGTCCCTTCACATGATTTTCAATTCATCTCATTTTGGCTTCTTCACTCTGTGCATGGCTGGCCAAAAGTTAACATTTGAACTGCACTCATTAGCTGTGATTGCCCAGGAAGATTACATGTTGCTCTCTAGCCTCAGATTAGACAAGCACAGCTTTGCCAGTGAATCTCAGTCCCCAAAACATTCAAATGAGACTGCAGTGACTCTGCCAGGGCACAGTGAACACATTATTCAAAGAGCCTGACAGTTATTGAGCTCTTCTCCAGCCAAGCAAGTAGTGCAACTAAATAGTCCTGAGGGAATGCAGCTGGTGATACTGCTTAAATAAGATTGGGAACTGAAGAGTTTGGGGTTTCATCCTCTGATGTTGGGTCCCATTTCTGGGATCTTTTCCATCACTGCAGGACAGTTGCTGAAGACATAGGCCCGTGAGCAGGCAAGGATGGCCCAGCTCTGTATCTCCAGCCCCTTGTCTGGGAGGTCACAGAATCATGGAGTAGTTTTGGTTGGAAGGGACCTTCACAGATCATCCAGCTCCAACCCTGTGATGATGAGCACAGGGACATATTCAACTAGATCAGAGTGCCCAGAACCACATCCAGCCTGGCCTGGAATGGCTGCAGGGATGGGGCATCCACCACCCCTCTGGGCAACTTGTGCCAGTGTTTTACCACCCTCACTGGACACAATTATTTCCTCAGACACTGCCTGGGATATTGCGGTGCCTTCTGCAGGGCCTCAAGCCTGGGGACAGAGCCAGGGCAGCTCCTTCTGGCAAGGACTGGGGCTTGGAAGGGTCCGATTGCATCTGGATGCTCCAGGTATCACCAGAGCATTAAAATCACAGCAACACCTCACTGAAAAACCCAGCCACCTGACTGGGAGCTGCTCAGAGGAGATGCTGTGTCCCCCATCCCGCAAGCCTTTGAGGAAAGGTCTCCATGGTGGCGTGAAATCCAGGGCTGTTGTTGTCCTCTTGGTACAGAAACACCTCCTGCACGCACCAAGCTTTTCCACTTGCTGCCAACAGACTGCAGGTCTGATGCACATGGTCAAACACAAGGCCAGGGAAAGTCCTTGTTCCTATGGAGCCGTGCCACAGCAGGATTTGGCTCATGCCATGGGTCACACTGTACTTCATGGAGCCAGACAGCATCAATCCATGGCCTTTTGTACACCAGCGCTATGGGTGATGGGGAAGGTACCATTCCTGGCTGTCTTCAAACTGAAGAAACAAGGCAGGCAGACTTGAAGCGTGGCCTCACACAGCTGAGGGGCTGCCACAGGTGCTTTGCATTGGGCACCGGCCAGGAGGAGGATGTGGTGCTGGCTCCATGCTGCCAAACCACACTGTCAACTGCTGCCTGGGAATCTCAGTCCCACAGGCAACATACAACAGCAGGAGCCACCCGTCTTTGTAGTGCTAAGTGGAACATCAGAGGAACACTCCTACCACCTGCCTCTCCAAGAGGCAGCCCCAGGGACTGTTGGACATCAGGACCAGCAGTATTTAGTGCGCTCCATCAGCCAGATGAATCCGTGATCTTTACATGTCCTGATTCCCAATGAATCACATCTGATTTCTCACCCAGCCTGGAGCACGGAGCAGCAGCTCAGCTCAGACCCTGCTGCTTCCATACTCAGAGGGCTCTGTAAAACCTCCCCACCCTCATTACCCTTGCAAATGAGTGGTTTAATCTAGCCAGCATCTCCCACAGCAGCTTCAGGTTTGAGCTTCACTGTCAAGGAGAATTGACTTCTCGAAAGCCAAACTCTGCTGCAAGCATCACGCTTCAGCTTCGAGACCAAACAAAAACCCACTGATTCCACATTAGTTCCATGAAAAGCTATAAATCAGTTCAGGCTCGGCTTGACTCTAGGCCAAGGCTTGACTGAAAGGTTCATGAACCTTAAGGAATCCTTTGACAAGCTCAGTCTGAGACTCAGATCTGCAATGAAACCCCCAAAACAGCGAAGCTCTGCCGGTTCCATGCAATTTCAGGTTTTGCTGTGAACATTTCATGTAGCTCTGGGGACACGGTTACACCGGCATAAACCCAGTTACTCCTTAAAAATCAATAGAGCCGGCCTGGATTGATGCCGGTGTAAGAGCAATCAACCCAGCCCAGAAAATAAGAAGTTATTTTTACTCCTTGCCTTCTGTTTTGCTAGAATCCACCCAAGAGAAGTTCCCAGCCCGAGTCCAGGCTGCAGAAGTGCAAATGCCAGTAGAGCACAAACCCCAGCGTGCATGGAGGAATGTGTGTCAACCAACAGGGTTACTCCAGCTGCGTGAGGCTTCTTCTCTCATGTAGGAGCCGACTGAGCTTAATGAAAGCCAACAAGCACCCAAGAGCCACCCTCTTGGCCCAAATCTGCTGGTGCCCTCAGGGGCTTCTGTAGGAAGAGCCCTTTACTGCATGCTGCCTTAAGTGGGGACCGCTTCTGAAGGGCAGAAGCATTGTGCCCCATCAGACCGACCCCAGGCCAGAGGTTCCCACAGCCCGCAGAGGCCTGGCTCCTGTTCCCCAGTGCGGTGCTGGGCTCTCATCAGGTCGCTCAGGCTGATTCCCATTGATTCTTCACAGAGCCCCAGCTCTAACAAGGCAAACCGAGTTTGTGCTCTGGAAGGAAAGCGCTGTGGGGCTCAGGGGATGGTGTCCTCCACCCTCACTCTGATTCCATGGCAGATCTGCAGGGGTGGGTCAACACCAGATTGCTCCAAATGGAGGAACTGATGCAAGGTGCTGGGTCAAAGCCCATTTAGCGCCTTTCTCTGCAGGAACCCACCTCCACAGGTTCAGCTGGATGGCTGCTGAGATAAAGCACTTCAGCTCCTCTGCTCCCTCGCCTCTGCTTGCACAACAGAGAAGTCCTGGGGTGTAAAACCTGATGCAGCAGCAGAGCAGAACATGGCAGCGGGCTGGTGAGCTCCGTTACTCTGCAGTAACATCAGCCCTCTCAATGGAGCTGCTCCAGATGTGCTACAGCAGCCTTTGGCCTGGCACCATTCCTGCTCCTTCCCATGCCAAGCGTTTCCCCGCACTAAGACAGCGAGCAGCAGGAACTCCCTGGATTTGCTTATTTAAAAGTTTCTTATTGCAGAGGTTTAAGAGCTGGCAGGAAGCTGGAGCTGTTCATTTACCTGGGGGCTCGCAGCAGCCCCAGGGATGTAATGCAAGGAAGTGCTCTTGCTTGCCTGCTGCCCATGTGCAGCCCAGCCCTCCGCAGGGGCTGGCAGGCAGCTCTTCTTTCACAGCTCATTTTGGTACCCAGAAAACCACTGGCTTGCCTACACAAATCTCAGCCTGCCAGTTCCCCTTGCCCTTGTTTTAATCCCACACCCGCTCCCAAGGGCAAAGGTGTTCTGATGCATGTTCCCTTCTATGCCTTGGGAAGGGAGGTCCTATAAGGCAGCAAGGCCATTTCTTTGGCAGACTTCATCGTCCTGTCAGTACTGAGAGGCTGGCTTGGTCCCTTACCTTCCCTGTTAGGTTCTTCTGAGGTGTAAAGAGAATTTCTTGCTGCCTGGCATCATCTTGCTGACCTTCAGTGCACCTACACTGTGATTTAAGTGTCCAGATAAGCAAATCCATCATTGATTTGCTGCCCTCGATCTGAATATGTAACTGTGCATCTCAGACAGCTTTGAGGTGTGATCAATGGGACTTTAGGTGCTGGTTGTGCCAAGCTGGCTCCTTCACGCATGTCCTGGGCAGGCCAGGATCAAAGGCTCCCTGCGGTGCCCCTGTGCTGAGTGTGGGGCTCATTTCCACAAACACTGGGTTGTCCAATAGCCATATTTCCTAAAATATGATGTTTGTGTTCCTGGGGATGCTGCTGGGGTGAAGGGGACATCACTGCCTGTAGCCCTGCATCACCTGCCCAGCAAGTCCAGCATACGCCTTGATGTATGGACATACCTTACACCTCATGGTGGTGGCATCACTCCAACACAGCCCCAACCTGTCTGCTGTCCATTTTGGAGCTTCCCTTTGGAAAGCAGTAAAAGACCTGCTGCACTAACAAAGACAGGTTTCCAACCTTAGATGCCAATTTGAGCTTTAAAGAAGCTTGGCCATATATCTGAACCCATCTTTAAGTAGATTTTAACCCTAGTACTAAGGGGTACCACCTTCTCTATCATCAATACTGCTACTCATTTGCACTTACATTATAGCTTTTAGCAAAACCCCTACAACAGTAAAGAGTATATTAGCTCTTGTCCTACCAGGAGTGAAGTCCAGGAGCAGGATGAGTGATCAGGGAAGAAGCCACACCACTTCCAGGGAGAAGCAAGAGCAAGTATGGGGTGAAGGATAAGCCAAGGGCAATAGCAGTACAGGGGTACCTGCACCAAACACAGCAGGTAGAGAGAGCTCCAGGGAGCAATGAGCCACATCCAAGGCCCATCAGGAAGCCCAGTCAGCAGCAAAAGCAACCAGACCGAGGAGTGGAGACAAGCTTTGGACCCATACCTAAGGTCCCTCCAGAAGAAAGATGCATGCTAGGAAAGCAATACCCTGGGGCTGAGCCTAAGTAAAGCCCAGGGTACATGGGCCGGAATGTGGAGGGTCCCAGGAGGCTGGCCAGGGCAGTTGGCTTGCATTAAGGTGAACCTGACAGTGCATCAAGGCACCTGGCAGAGGCCAGCCCAGATGTTTGGAGGTGGCAGGTGTCTGAAGCACCCTGTCCCCCTTCCTGTCAATTGCACGGAGGAAAACCAGTTTCCAGCACTCAGGCACCTCCTTATCAGGGCTGTGAACCAGTGTCGGGAGGGGGGTTTGACAGCTCTGCTGTGCGCAGGGAGCAAGGGAGCCCCTCCTTGGCTGCAACACCAAGCATCCAGCAGCAGGCCAGGACTCCCCAGCACAGATCCTGGCAGGAGCCTGGAGCAGGGATCCCTCAATTCAATGTGGGGGTGTGCAGTGCAATGCATCACAGCAGACACCAGGGCCTGGCCCCTGAGCACCACACCCAAAGGGAAAGAGCCCACTGGGGAGCACAGAGTTATTCCAACTGGATGCAAGCTCCATTTTATGTTACTGGAACGGGTTTGGAGGTGATGTAATCACTCAGTGTGCTCCTGTGCTTGGGATCGGGATGAGGTGCTGTCTGTCATGAGCTGACAAGGCAAGGATGCGAGAAAATGAGCTGGGACTTCCCATGCAGGACTTGCTGGAGCTGCAAGCCAGGGAAGACGTGACTGGAAGCCATAAGGATTAATGGCTTCTGTGCTGCTGTACAAGGCGCGAATGAATGAAATTCTGTTCTCCTTACAAAGGAATGCCATTAATTCAAGGGGAGATAGTCCAGATTTTACTCCAGTGAGATGAAAGCAGAATTTGGCCCTTGATCTTGCACAGAAAACGCCTGTCTAGCAAGTTTTGAGGTGCTTCTTTCCATTTTTCTTTTGATTTGATTGCATTTTCTTCTGTAGGAAGAGGTTTTGCCCAGTAAATGCAGGAAGAAAGGAATAGAGAGAGTTAGGCCAGCAGGCAGGAATAGGTACCAGTGATCAGGAGGGAAGGAAAAACAATGGAGCCAATGGGAGTGATGCCTGGGAAATGGGGAGCTGCTCAGTGGGAGATGCTGGGGTGTAAGGGGTGAAAAGCTGGGGTGGAGGGTGTGGGGAGAGGTCCCTGGCACTTTTGTCACCTCTTTGGCTGGAATTCCTGAGTAAATCCAGAGTTGACCGGATCTGCTCCTGCTGCCAGCAGCCCCTCTTCAGTGCTCAGTGAAGACTGGGGGGGAGCAGTACAGGTGAGGTCTGTATCTGCTCACATTCCAATTCATTTCAGGATGCTGGTGGAAATCAGGGGATGGCATCGGGGCCGTGTGTGGCTGGGAGGGGTGATGGGTTCCCTGGGCCACTGGCAGCTTCATGCCCTGGTAGCTGGTCAGGGAAAGGGAGGTGATGCTGTGCGGTGATGGGGAACACAGCACAGGGATAGGGTTTTGTATGCAGAGGACCAGGCAGTCAGCTGGGGGGGACGGGGTGGCACTGGAAGCTGGACATGGATGGGAGCCCCAGCAGATGAGGCTGTGCCATCTCCCAACAAGGGACCAGGTGCCTGGGGAGCAGGAGGAAGCAGTGCCCTACCTGCCAGCACACTAATGCAACGGGTCTTCTGTCCTGTGTGTGCATTGGTTCCAAGCAGATGAGCACCCAGGAGGGACAATGGGACAACATGGCACACAGCCACCCACCAGCCAAGCAGAGCTGCACCCAGCCCCTCTCCTCCAGGCTGTGGTCCCAACATGTTTCCAGCCAAGGGGTGCTCTGGGACCCCACCAGAATACACTTCACAAGCTATGTCTGCTCAAGCTCTCTAACGTGTGGCTTTGCTATTCATCACAGCAGGGAGCTTCACCTAATTCCCTAAATCGAGCCAGTGGAGCAGCCAGGTCAGAGCCGTGTGTTGCTCAGAACAGTGGCAGGCTGAGCTCTCTGCCGAGCTCCATGTAGGATGCAGTGGTACAAGTGTCCACAAGCAGAAGCAGCAGATGTTTGTTGAAAAAAGGCAGTAATCCAGAGTTTTGCTGATATAAACACAATACCAGCACTGAATACAACCGAAGGAAGACAAAAACATCCCAAAGACATAAACCATCAGGCCTCTTGGAGAGCCTCCAGGCTGCATGCACCGGACTCTGTCAGCCTTGGAGAAATGAGTGCTTAACCCCTTTTCGATCTCTTTGGCGGCCCAGCGCTTGAAGATTTACAGCAGACTGTGTCTGAGTGAGGGATCTTCACTGACATGTCCTGCTCCTTTAATTATGGGTGAGGAAAGTAACAGCTGCCCTGCAGACACTCTCTGACCATCCCACTGCCTCCCCGTGGGACCCCTGGCCCCTTCCCCACCTCCTCCACAGCCCCACCAACACCTTGGGCCCATCTGCCGAGCACCCGGTGTTCAGATCCCCACTGGTCCCCATGAGCTGTGCCGGCAGCAGGCCCATCCCTGGGATGCTCCGCTAGGAGGCGGGTGCCTCGGTGCCCTGCCTGCACCGGTGATGCGCTGCTGGGTGCGGGGCTGGAGCAGGGCACTAACACGACCAAGCAGTTGTGAATTCCTCTCTGCTCATCCCCAGTGCTGCAGGGGCCAGCCTGGATGAGCCTGGTCAGGCCAGGCCCCGAGGAGGCGCGCTCCGGAGGCAGTGCTGATGGATTTTGACAGGACTTAGGGGCACCGGCTACTGTTGGAAGGTTTCCTCTTCCGCCAGTGAGCTTTCGAAGGAGCATGTGTGTTGACAGGGGCACATAGCACTGGAGGGCAATGAGGAGGGAGAGAACTCCGGAGAACATGTCAGGAAGGATTATTCTTGGCTGCTCACCCTACAGTGAGCAATGGGCACCAAGGAGCCAGCATCCCTTGGACCCCCCTCACGTGTGCTACCTTTAGATATGAGGTCTTACCATAGTCATTTAACAGCACTCTGAAGCCAATTAGTAGCTTTAATTCATGGAGACCACACACATGCCCAACCGTTGTATTTATGCTGGATTGCTTCCATCTTGGAAACTTTCTTGGCTTTCTGTCCATCCCCAGCATGTTCCCAGACTCCACCTTCCCCTGCCCAGCCTCGTGGCTACAGGGGAGCTGGGAGGATTCATGGCTAAAGCACCGAGAGGGAAACTGAGCTACCAGCCTTTCCCATCCATCGGTAGTGTCTCAAGCTGAGCAAAGCACGTGCTGCAGGCATGGGAAGGGAACTGGGTTCACTCCTGAAATAAAGAGCATGTTCTGCTCTGTGGGTGTAATACAGGGAAGGACAAACTTCTTTTGTGCCAGTGCCAGGTCTCATGGGCTGCAGCTGAGATGTTGCACCCCAACAGATCTAGCAGTCTTGATGGATTTGCTCCAAACCTATGACACTATAGCAATCCCTATGGTCCAAAGGGAGAGGGACTTCAGACAAGGGCCTATAGGGACAGGACAAGGAGGAATGGCTTTAACCTGGCAGAGGGGAGACTGAGATGAAATGTTAGGAAAGCAGGCTGGCATTCTATGATTCTAGCCCACCCCCCTGCAGTGAGGATGGACACTTTCAATTACATTAGGTTACTCAGAATCCTGTTCAGTCTGACCTGGAACACTTCCAGTGATAGGAGATCATCTACCACCCTCATGAGCAACCTGTGCCAGTGTTTCAGTACTGTGATCATAAACTGTGGCTTCCTTGGAAACCATCTCCTGTCCTCTCTGTCCCAGTTTCCCTCATCTCCCAGTCAAAGGGACCACCAGCCCAGCAACCACCAAGTCCAGGCTTGATCCTCCCAGCTGTAGTTCTGCTGGGCCCATCACTGGGGTGACTCAGTGCAGGGTCCCTGCTGCACAGTGGGCAGCAAGCACAGGTCTGGGTAGGAGCTGGGCATGGGAGACGAGCTGCCTGCTCTAGCACAGGCAGGTCCCTGGTGGGAGTGACTGGGAGCCCAGCAAGGGCCAAATGGTGTGGTTTACTGGGAGCTGCCATCCCATCCCACACAGTGTTACCATGCAGAGCCCCCTCCATTAAAGTGCCTGGTGCAGTGATGGAGAGCCGTGTTGGCCGAATCTCCCTGTGAGTTTCCAGCCATGCTATATATACATGGAGATATTTATACATATATATATACGTATGTGCTGTTTTGCAGCCAGTGGGAAATGAAGGCTGTTCTTAGCCTTGTTTCCTCCCTATGCATTACCCACGCTCCCCCTTGCTGGCATTCTCTGAACCTATTCCTAGCATGTATCAGAGGAGAAGCCAGGAATTCACCAGGCAGCGAAGGTTCTGATGGCTTCTCAAACGGCTCCTCGAGGAGTTCTCTGCTGGGCTGGAGGCGTGGGATCGTGTGAGGAGGGCTGGAACGAGCATCGCTGCACATCTGCCCGGCGCCACAGCCTCTCCAGCTCACTGCTTTCATGAGCAAAGGCAAACCAGAAATACACCTGAGCACTGAACCCCGGCCGGGGCCTTTCACCACCTCAAAGAGGTTTTACCTCCTTCCTCTCCTTGCTCCAAAGCCTGGACACTTACGTCAAGTCCGGTTCTCAGCACATCTGCTCCTCCAAAGATCTGGGAGGTCCCAGGACCAGTCAGACCCGTAGTCAGGGCTCTGACATCTGCTTCAGCCTCCTCTATGAGTCACTTGGGGAGCTTGGGAAAGTCACGTAACTGTTCCTGGCCAGTGCAGCTGAGCGCGAGTCCCACCCCAGCAGGCTCCTTCTCCAAGGCCTCACCTCTGAGCACACACCAAGAGCCTTGGGCTCTTCTGATGGAGAGCACATCCCAAGAGCCTTGAGCTCTTCTGATGGAGAGCACATCCCAAGCTCCCTGAGCTCTTCTGATGGAGAGCACATCCCAAGAGCCTTGAGCTCTTCTGATGGAGAGCACATCCCAAGCTCCCTGAGCTCTTCTGATGGAGAGCACATCCCAAGAGCCTTGAGCTCTTCTGATGGAGAGCACATCCCAAGCTCCCTGAGCTCTTCTGATGGAGAGCACATCCCAAGAGCCTTGAGCTCTTCTGATGGAGAGCACATCCCAAGCGCCTTGAGCTCTTCTGATGGAGAGCACATCCCAAGAGCCTTGAGCTCTTCTGATGGAGAGCACATCCCAAGCTCCCTGAGCTCTTCTGATGGAGAGCACATCCCAAGAGCCTTGAGCTCTTCTGATGGAGAGCACATCCCAAGCGCCTTGAGCTCTTCTGATGGAGAGCACATCCCAAGAGCCTTGAGCTCTTCTGATGGAGAGCACATCCCAAGCGCCTTGAGCTCTTCTGATGGAGAGCACATCCCAAGAGCCTTGAGCTCTTCTGATGGAGAGCACATCCCAAGCCCTGAGCTCTTCTGTGGGGTGGTTGGTTTTTGGTTTTGTGGGGTGGTTGGTTTTGTGGGTCAAGGCCTTGAGCTCTCTGATGGAGAGCATCCCAAGGCCTTGAGCTCTTCTGATGGAGAGCACATCCCAAGCGCCTTGAGCTCTTCTGATGGAGAGCACATCCCAAGCGCCTTGAGCTCTTCTGATGGAGAGCACATCCCAAGGCCTTGAGCTCTTCTGATGGAGAGCACATCCCAAGGCCTTGAGCTCTTCTGATGGAGAGCACATCCCAAGGCCTTGAGCTCTTCTGATGGAGAGCACATCCCAAGCGCCTTGAGCTCTTCTGATGGAGAGCACATCCCAAGCGCCTTGAGCTCTTCTGATGGAGAGCACATCCCAAGCGCCTTGAGCTCTTCTGATGGAGAGCACATCCCAAGCGCCTTGAGCTCTTCTGATGGAGAGCACATCCCAAGCGCCTTGAGCTCTTCTGATGGAGAGCACATCCCAAGCGCCTTGAGCTCTTCTGATGGAGAGCACATCCCAAGCGCCTTGAGCTCTTCTGATGGACAGCACATCCCAAGCGCCTTGAGCTCTTCTCTTTACGCAAATGCCCCATGATCTGATGTCCCATGATGGGAATATAGGTGTCCAACACCAGTGGTCCTCTGCCAGCCATCTCCAGAAGAGGGAGGTGCAGAGATGTGGTCTTACATTACAGAGGTGTAGTCTCACATTAGCTGTCAAGATTTCAATGAGCACTTCCACGTAATGCCATTTTGTGGATTTACCTGCTGCTCCTCTGTGCTGTGTCTACTCCATCCCACTATTTTAGAGAGATTTCAACTCCTCTATTGCATTTTCTTCTCAAGACCAAAGCCTGCTCACATCACTGGCATTGAGCTGGAGAAACGCTGCCAGACCCAGCTTTGCGCCAAGGTTAAATGAGCAGAGTCTGGCCCTGCGTGTGTTAATTGTTCACAGACTCATTACTGCCCTTTCCCAGTCTTTGCTGCTTCCTCAGAGGGGCTGGAAGCCATGGACTTGCTGCACACCGGGGCCCCGGCAGAAGAGCGCTGCAGGAATGGGAGCCACCAGGTCCCCGCTGTTGTGGAGGACTTTTTTCCACCACCTCTGCTTGGGCTTCGTTTTTCCAATGAAATAAACACTTGCACATGTCACTGAGTCCTGCGGATGGAGCTTGGGAGCTCTGATTTGCTTTCCATGTCCCTGCGGAGCGGATGCCCCCGCTGTCCTCCCCATTAGCACAACTGGCTCTAGCAGCACCTCCAGCCCCTTCAGCCAAGAAGGACCTCAGTGCTTTCCTCCCAGCGTCTCCGGTGGCTCTTTTCTGTAAGGAGGAGTGAAACCTGGTGTCAATGGTACATGGTGCAGGACCATCCCTGCTGTGCACTGCTGTGAATGGATGTGAGCCTCATGCCCAGCTGGAGCGGTGGTGATGTGGGGTGAAGAGCTCAAGCACAGCAGGAGGAGGGCACCCTTGCTAAGACATCCCCAGGACCCCCCGCTCCTCTCACCAAGGGTTGCCAACTCAACCACGTCCTCCTTGGGAGCAGCCAAGCTCGAGGCTTTGTGCTCTGAATGAATCCCAGGATTCATCCAGACCTTTCCCCAAGAACCCCTTCTCTCTTTTTCTTTGGGCCATATGGGGAAGGAGGAGAAGGGGATAAGGAGAAAGAGCTTATTTAGGCCCTGTTGTTTCTGCTCGCAGACGTGGCAGTCCCAGTGCGTGCTGCAGCTCCAGCATTGGCAAGCACAGCCCAGCACAGCTCAGCTCAGCCTGATTTTGTGTTTCCTGCCTCTGCTCCCAGGCAGCCCTGACAGCCCAGCACCACAGCACCACAGCACCACAGCACCACAGCATCGCAGCATCACACTGGCCAGGAGCCCCCAAAGCTGCCTGCACACAGGGGGATCCAGCCCTGGGAGCTCCTCTGAGCATCGCAGGATGTGGCCAGTAACAGAGGAAGGGCAGCCCCAGGAAGAGGAAAAGCTGATGTGTTCCCCTGGTCTCCCCTCTGCTGGCGTGGCTCCGGAGATGCTCACCAGCCAGGGTGATGCCATCCCCTGCACTAACCCCTTCCACAGGGGAGAGCACAGGAGGAGGTCTGGTGCTTGTGTTGTGCCATCAGCACAGCCCAGATCCAGTCCTGACCCGATGGGGAAGCTCCTGTCCTTCCTGCCCCCCCTGCTTGTGCTTGGAGAAGGTGAGAGGGTCCCTGGGAAAGGCTGCAGACCCCAGCAGACACACAGGAGCTGTGGCTGAGGCTGTATGTGGCATTGTGCCCATGGGAGCATCCCACTTATCCCCAGTGCAATGAACTGTCCTCTGGGGCAGCCACCTGGGACATCCAAATCAGTGCCACGGGTCACAAATCAGGCTGCCCTCTGCCCTCCACTGATTTCACCAGAGAGGTTGAGGTTTAACCTACACAGAGGATCACAGCCTGGTTTGGGTTGAAGGGACGTTAAAGCTCCTCCAGCTCCAACCCCTGCCACAGGCAGGGACCCCTTCCACTGGAGCAGCTCAGTGCAAGCCCCTGTGTCCAACCTGGCCTTGAACACTGCCAGGGATGGGGCAGCCACAGCTTCTCTGGGCACCCTGTGCCAGCGCCTCAGCATAGCAGAGAGGGTCAAATTCTCCTAAAAGTTGGGTCTGTTGGGCCTGGCTCTCCTGGGTCCTTTTCTGTTCGGTGAGAACGGCTCCACTTGTGCTTTGGGGAGATTGCTGCACAATCAGGGACTCCCCAGAAATGGGACCTGGGTTTCACATAGGATGCGTGGAGCAGGGAGACAGCAGTCACCCAGCAAGGAAGAGGCTACACTGGGAATCCACAGGGCTGGTGCACAGGGAACGAGTGGCCAAACATCCCCAGTCAGAGCCAGACTGGTCCTTTTTTGGGTGCCCATTCTTGGAGCCACAGTTTTTGGAGCATCCCCACCAGGCAGTGGGGAACCAGGCTGTGGTCCAGGGGGAAACCTGCCAGCTCCTCCCCTTCCATCCACATCCCCAAACCTGGTTACATACAAAGAACAGACATTTCATGGCAGAGAGACCCCCACATCCCCACCGTGTTTGCATCCTGGCTGCTTTAGCTCCCCAAATAGCCGAGCCTGAAGCTTCCCCTCTGCCTCTGCTGCATTTCGGCTCCACTGCTCTGATGCCATAAATAGAAGACAGAACATGAATAAATAATAATGACAACAACCCCCCCGCAGGAACACTCAGCAGATCAAACTGACCCATCTGTGAACCAAGGGGAAGAAAACGCGGCTCCTCCATGCAGGTCTCCAGAGCTTCCAGAAATAGGCTGCGGTCCGGCCAGGGAGAGCACAGCCGGGGTCTGCTCCATCTGCGCCAGCACCGGGATGGAGCCGCGGTGCTCCAGCCGCTCCTGCCCTGCTCCCGTGCCCGCAGCTGGCTCTGTCGTGTTCCCTGAGCAGGCCCGGAGCAGCCCAGGGCCCCACGGGGCAGAGAACGGCAGCAGGGGCTGAGCAGCGCCAGGTCCCCCCAAACCTCAGGGGGAAACTGTGCTGTGCTCTTTACACTGAGGAATCCGAGTGCCACAAAACACCTCTTCCCAGTGCGCATGCCCAAGGTGGGCATGGTTGATGCTGTAGCTGGGGGGTGACAAGGGTCCCATGTGTGTGCATACCCCAGGTTCAGTGCCCGGCTGTGGCTGTTCCCCGGAGCTGCAGGGTTTTCCTCCCTTTCCCAGGAGCCCCCGCGCTGTGATTGGAACCAGCGATCGAACACCCTGCACCTTGGACACCCCGGAGAGCAGCGGCTGCTGGGGGTGCCAGGGAGGCTGGGGGTGGCAGAGGGACCGTTCCCACAGAGTGGGGTGATGCTGGCAGCAGCCTCTCCCCACTGTGCATCTCCCCAGGATTTGAGCTTCTCCCAGGCTTTGCTGCAGGAGCGTTCCTCGTGCTGGCTGCTGCCTCCCACATCTGGGAACCATGAATGGAGCAGTGGGGCCAGGAGTGGAAACTTGGGCTTGGCACCACTGGTTCACCTGTGAGCCCAAAAGCCCCAGCAGCCCTCAGCACCCCCCCCTAGTCAGAGGCACCCGAGGGTAGGATGTGCCACCCTGCTCAGTGAGGGCAGGAGAACAGGAGAGGGAGGGCTGGAGCCAGAGCCCAGCACAGGCAGCATGGGCAGCACAGGGGCACAGGGGACAAAGGCAGCACAAGGGACACAGGGGGCACATGGGACAAAGGCAGCACAGGGGGCACAGGGGGCACAGGGGCAGAGAGCAGCACAGCCTCCCCTCTCCTCTGGCCACAGACACGTTTCCCTTCGCTGGGCATCCTGCGGCTCAGCCAGGCTGTGGACGAGCACACACGTCCTGCAAGATCCCAGCCGGTGGCCAAGAGATTCCAGATGCTGGAGGAGCTGTGCACAGCTGCCGGCCAGCAGCGCCAGAGCAGGGGTAAAGCACTGGCACCCTTTCTTTTCCCCTTTGCCTTTCCCTTACCCTTTCCTTTTCCCTTTCCCTTTCCCTTCCCTTCAGTGGCATCACTGGGAAGAGACAATCTCCCTCAGTAATTCCATGGGAAGCAGGTGAGCTTGGCTGTGCAGGGCCTGGCTGAGAAATGAGAGCATGGATCAGGAATGTCAGCTATTTCCTTCTGCTCCCCAGTGTTAGAGCAGCCCCAGGTAACAGGCAAGGGACCAGCGCTGCTTCCCCACATCCCTCTGCTGCTGGGGAGCTCTGGGGTCAGGCAGCACCTCCTGAGCACACCACCTCCAACCACATCACAAGCAAAGCTGCAGGGGTGGAAGTGAGGCCATGTCCCACCAGTGGGGTATGGATCTGCTGCTGAGAGCTGACATGGGAAAGGGGGTGGAGAAAATGCCTGTGAGAATTGCAGGAGGTTCTGTTTGAAGGTTGGATCGATTGGAACATTTCTGTATGTGGGAGCTAGGCAGGAAGCGGACTCCGAGCAGGCCAAGTGCAGGGTTCAAAATGAAAGCATTTCTTGGGCCATCAGCCCTGCGTGCCTGGGAGTGGGATGGGGATAGGGATGGGGATGGGGAGGGTTTCACACAGGCACCGGTTCAGTGAAGGCCCACAGACTCTCGCATTCCACCTCCTCTTCAGCTGGGCTGGGCATCCATCCCCCTGGGATGTTCAGCAGGGATGGGAAGGAATCACCCCTAAAAGTGAAGGGGGGATGCAGGACTGGAGAGACACCAGCCCCCAGAGTTGAATTCAGGTCAGGCTCTCACTGCCCCTTGGCTTTGTTTCTTCCCCTGTGTGGCGTGTGGTGGAAACTCCAACCCAGCTCATGTGGGAGCGGGGCTGCGGGGCTGGATCTTGGCACGGAGCTCCACACAGCCCCCAGTGTTTGTGCAGGCTGGAAAAGCACAGTAAAGCTTTTGCTTCCTCCTCTGCATCGGCATCGCTGCCGTTCGCAGAGAGGATGGGCAGGGTAACAGGCAGCTCGGGGAAGGGGGGCAGGCTGGAGAGGGGCTCGGGGGTAACCAACAGCAGCCACAGTGAGGGCAGAGGGGTTTCATCCTGCTGTGAGTGTGTTCTGCACGCACCAGCACCGCCACCGTGGGGCTGAGCTGAGGCAGGGACGAGAGTGTCCTTGTACCTGCACAGGGCTCCCTGCTGCGGGATGCGCTCAGTGTGCGAATGCCCCCCTGCTTTTCCTGGTTTTCCTGGCCCGTGTTTCCAGCGTTAGGGGTGCAAAGGCGGCAGCTGCCCTGCAGATGAGTGGCTCTGTGGCGATGCTGCAGGCACTCCTCATTACATGTGGTCTTCTGAAATGCAACCAAGCAGCAGAAGAACCCAGCAGCTCTGTCCTTCCCTTTGCTAAACTGAAGCAGCATCACCTCTGTGCTGACACAGAGGGATGGGAGCGGGTCCCAGCTTCACACCTCCCAGAAGAAGATTATGAAATGGAAACCAAAAGGAACAGAGCAAACCAAGAGGATGACCTCAAACTGTTATTTTGCTTTTACCTTCTTCCTCCTCATGTTTGTTTCTGGGCACGAGCAGCAGCTCTGGCCATGCCAAACATGTGAGGCTTGGCTTAAACCAACAGGAATGCAGCTGCTTTCCATGCAGAATATGAAGCTTCTCTTAAAAAACTGAAGCTGAAGCTTTCGAGTTCGGGCCAATCCCCAGACCCCTCCTGGTGGCTCTGCAGGCCAGGGCACCCTCACCTCTTCCTGCTGAGCTTTGCTTGGATGAGTCCTGCCCTGCCATCTCCACAGGGATCACTGGGAAAGGGGGGACCCGGAGGAGTTGCCTCACTGTGACCTCTACATGTTGCAAAGCCCCGCAGTGGTGCTGGAGCTCTGTGTTCACTGCTCTGCCCAGGACCCAGCTCCCACTTCAGCTCTCTCTGGCCTTGTGCTTTACAACTCAATCATTTCCATTTTTTACCCTTTCCCACACTTACTCCTCCCTGGGTTTCAATCCTGCCCCTTGCAAGATGCTCCTGTATCCTCTATGCTCTTACCAAACCCCCCACCACAAGGCAGGGCTGGTCCAACCTCGGACCTGGGGTCCCACTGCCTCCCCCTTCCCAGCTCCTCATGCTCACCTGATAGCCGATACTCCCATCTCTGCTCTGGGCTCCTCAAAGGTCATTTTCCAGCACTCATCTGTTCTAATCTGGGTCTCTGGTGGGATGAGTCTGTCTCCTCTTTGGGTGCAGATCCAGCCTGTGCTTGTGGCCATGGCTTCGAGCATCTGTGTCCAGCCACACTGCCTGGCTGTGGACCCAGCTTGGAATGCTCCCAGTGCTCCCCAGGGAGATCTTCAAAGAGGCAGGAAGCACTGCTGTGGCAACTTGATTGAAACTGAATGGGGGCATGGTCCTGGGTTCTTGGGAGAAAGACTACAGCGCACATGTCTTGCCCCAGCCCTGCCCCGTGCTCCAGCATGCACAGGGCTGTCAGGGCATCCATGTTGCTCAGCCACCCTTTAGCATGAAAACCCTTCTCTCCTCACAGCCGGGGGCCGGGGCTGAGCAAAGAGCATCCCTTGTGGCCAGCAGCAGCTCCCGTTGGGCTAGGATGTCAATACAGAAATGAGGGAGGGAGCTGGCGCTGGGGCATAACCCAGAGTCAGGGTCCAAAGGCCAGGGGTCAGGAGGGGAAGGAAAGCAGGGCTGTTTGTGCTCACTGGGGGGTGGAGGCTCACGGGGACAAGGGACCACAAGCCCTGTGCTCTGCTCTGCACCGAGCAGTCCATCTGAGGGTGATGGAGCATCCGAGCTGGTGCTATCTCCCATGATGGAACAGGAGAGCTCGGAGGGTCCCATCACCCCAAGGTCACCCCACGGGTGACCCATAGGAGGGTCAGAGCTATGTTTGCTGGTGACCCGACACACTTCCGCCTCCATCCCCTACCCAAGCACATCCCGTGGGGCACTTCCTTGCTTGGCTCATGGCCACAGCTCTCTCCTTTCCCTGACAGCTGGGGAGAAGCAAAAGTGTTTCTCCCCATTCCCAGGAGAGAGCTTTATTTACAGGGACTTCAAATATTTATCTGAAGCGCAGGAGCCCTGTCGGCACAGGCACAGCCCTGGCTGTGTGCTCGGCTCCAGCATCCCTCCTCAGCTTGGGCCATTTCCTGCTCTTTGTTTATTTCCTCAAGGATCTTCCCTGCAGTAAATCACTGCCGGCCGGCAGGGTTGGTCTGAGGTGACGGGATTCAGCTGCACACTGGGATTCTGGCTGTGAGCTGCAGGAGCACCTCTCTTTACTGGGAGCTGGATTAATCCTCCCGTCAAGGAAAAGCACTGGGATCTCCAGAGGCTATTTCCCTGGATCAGGGAGCTTTGAGGCAATTTGGACAAGACCTTGACAGCCATCCTCTTTTCTCTCCTTCCAAGCAGGGCTTTTCCCATTGCTGCTTCCCTGGTGGCAGCTGCCAGGGCTGTTTCCTGATGTCTTCAGCAAGGGATGAGTTGGTAACCTGGGGGTCCAGCTGCTGGGTCTGTGCCTGGAAATGGCATCCCTGGTCCGTGAGTGCTGGGGGAGAAGGGGGTTAATGACTTCTCCCACCCCCTGCAGCCCCAGCACCCCCCAGTCCACTCTGTCCTGACTCCTTGGCACCGTCACCCTCTGTCACGATACCCCCCCCCCGGGTGCACACTCCACATCGGTGCTGGAGATGGAGACCCCTTCCCGGCTCCAGCCTTAGTTTAATGGCACCTCTGGTTCTTTTGTTTTCTCTGGTTTTAACTTCCTCTTCATTGAATGCTTCCCTTCACAGCCACAAAGACAATGGCGAGAGGTGCTCAGGCTGAACAGTGCCAGGATGGTCGTAGCTCAAGAAGGGAACACTCACCACACTACCAGGCTGGGGCAGGCGAGGAGGCAAAGATGCTCTGTGCAAAAGGCTCTCCCATAGTGCCCACTACGTGGCTCTCAAAGGGTGGGTTTCAGTTCAGATCTCCCTGCAAGAGCAGTTGGCCAAAACCCAGTAGAGAAGACCCTGAGAAACCCGTGCTTCTTGGGCTTCTCCAGGTTCCTGGGACGCAGCAGCAGCTGAGCCCCCAGCCCAGCCCTGTGAGCAGTGCCTGGTCCTGACAGTGCAGCCCCAGTGTGCAAAAGCATCCAACACAGCATCATAGAACCCCAGCCTGGTTTGTGTTGGAAGGGACCTTAAAGCTCATCCAGCCCGAACCCCTGCCACGCGCAGGGACCCCTTCCACTGGAGCAGCTTGCTCCAAGCCCCTGTGTCCAACCTGGCCTTGAGCACTGCCAGGGATGGGGCATTCACGACATGCTCAATAAAACATGGTGAGCTTCAGCAAAATGACCTTGGTGGAAGTCCCCAGAGGCCCTTTGACCTCAGTGTCAGTGGGGTTGCCCAGGCCACATCAGGGAGCAACTCCCAAGCGGCCCATTGCTGTTGGTGGGCATCAGCTGGGAGATGCAGGGACAGGATGGGGAAGCATCCAGAGGGCTGGTCTGGAGCTGGTCATGGACTCATCAGGAGTCATTCCCAAACAAGTTTCTGAATGTGTTCCCATTTCCATCACCCATGCAGGCTCCTCAGGGGGTGGGCTGCTGAGGACCCGGCCCTGCTGCTCCCCACAGCCCTTCTTTCATCAGATACTACATCCTAAGAGAATGACAAATCAGTTTCTGGATTAAATTCTGGCATGAATAAACCCTGTGCTAGAATTTGCCAGTCCTTCAGGAACTGCAAGCATTTCCCCAGTCTCAAATGTTCATTCAGATAATGGATGAATAATGACCTTGATTATGTCAGATATTACAATGAGCAGAGCACTGGGCTTTGGTTCATAACAGTATGTGCAAATCAGCGCCTTAACTTTTTGCTCTTCTTGGTAGATTCCTCATGCTCCAGCACTTTGAAGCCAAAACCCTGTGTTTCTGGACAGAGCAGCAGCAGACCAGCACCTTCCTTGCAACGAGACCCAACGGTGCATCCCCATGAGACGGCAGAGAGGTGACCTCCTGGGGCATCTGGCTGCATACCAGGGTCTGAAGCACCTCCTGCAGCTCCCCAAGGTGGAAAACCCAGGCTGATCTGCAGCCAGGCAGCTGCAGCAGAGGGTACAGGAACATCCAAGAGGGAGCTGGGTGCAAGAGGACCCCTCTGCCATTGATCCAGGGCTGTTTCCTTGCTGGGGGGCCAGGAAGAATTTTTCCTATGTATATCTTAGTCCAGGCTGGACAGGGCTTGGAGCAAGCTGCTCTAGTGGACGGTGTCCCTGTCCATGGCAAGGGTTGGAGCTGGATGAGCTTTAAGGTCCCTTCCAACACAAACCAGTCTGGGGTTCTGTGACTCTAAGAGCAGGAGGAATGTGGCAACCAGTGGTTGTGCCTTCAGACAGAGCAACACCATCCGTGGGGCTGGGCAACATGGGGGCTCCTCCTGCCTCCTGCCTCCCACTCCAAAAGGAGTCAGGGATTCCCTTTGGAGCATGGCTCGGAATCAGCCTCTGCCGCTGGCCCCATTGCTCACAGGAGCTCCTGGTGTTTGTAGAAATATCTCTTCTTCCGATGCCCTGGTCCCAGGAGCGGCTCCCCAGAGACAGGGGTGACGGGGTGAGAGCTCTCTGCCAGGAGCACAGGAAAGGACCAGATCCAGCCTCTCCAGCGAGAGAAATGACATCCACAGGATGTGGGCAAGGAGAGCACCGGTGGGAAATAACAAGGCAAAAGCAAGCTGTAGCTAATCTCAGCCTCTGCTTTTTATCCAGATCGCTCTGTTTATTCACAGTCTTTCTCCGATAAAATCGTTAGAAAATCCAAGGCAGCATCCACTGCCTTCCAGATGCATAGGGAGGGATAGCAAAAAACCACAAAGAGAAGGCAGCTCCAGCAAAGAGCAAGGAAGAGGGGCTGTATAAGAGACACCAACAGAGAAACTGCACTCAGTTTCAGAGCCCATCTCTCAGCAGCCTTCATGTGCTGCTCCTTCCATGCAGGATTTTCCCATTAATGTCCAGTGTTTGAATCTTCAATAAGGAACAAAAAGAAGGAAAATAAAGCCCTTTTGTTTTCAGGGCTCGGAGCAGCTGGACAACATCTCCCAAGATGATGACTGCAAAGGCAAAACCAAAAGCAGGCACCAGCTTCATCTCAGCCTGGAACAGGAACCAGTGTCCTTGTCTCACCTCCCACTATTCCCTCTTCCCCTGCCCTCAGAAGCTGGCTGTGTGTTGCCCACCTAGGATGCTTACAGGGTATAGGAGAGGCTTAGTAGCAACTGGTACTGCACCAAAGCTGCATCTCCTGGTGGTGAGATGAAAAGCGACCCAGGTTGTAACCTCTGGAAAACTGAAGTCTGGCTGGTACATATGGCAGCAAAAAGGAGAGGCTGGGTTTAAGTCCATGTGTTCTATAGACTGATGTGAAAGGAAATGGTGCAGCCTTTTTCTGAGTCCCTGAAGATGCTAACACTGAGTCCCAGCCCCTGCAGCTTCCACTTGGATGTGGCAATACAACTGCTAAAATCCACACAGAGATTTACCCCTCCAGTCCAGAGATGCTTTTCTTGCTTTCTCCCTTTGGGGAATTACCTATCAGGAATGAGCCCAGCCAACACCACAGGGGGCAGCTGGGACCCAGGACCATGAACCTGAGCTGTCCCAAGGACAGGAGTGTTCCTTCCTGCCAGAAGCCCTTTCATTACCTGCAGGAAGAGCCTTTATCACAGGGCCTCATGTGGATTTGTGTTCCAGTTGTGTCCAAGTACCGTTTCAAACCCCATTGCTGTGCCCAGCTGCCTTGCCCTTGGTGAGAGGCCAACAGAGATGTAAGGACCCAGCCCTGGCCCAGGGCTCCCTGCTCAGCTGCTTTCTAGGTGGGGAAGGAGGAAGCTTTTCTCCGTGGACTTGGGGCTGGCATGGGAAGCCCAAAGCTTTTCTTCCAGAGGCTGAGGACCTGCAGCAGATATGGCTGAGCCAGTGCTGGCCAGAGCTGTGGCCATGCTGGAGATGGAGGTTGTCTCAGCATCAAAAAGCAGGAGTTTGGGATGCGGGTGGCTGAGCAGGGAACAAAGGGCAAGGATCAGCTGCTGGTGGGACCAGTGACATGGCCTCGCTGCTGTCAGGAGCTGGACCTTGCTGTGATGGGGTCTCAGGCTGCAGCGGGTTCAACCCAGGAGTTTTCTTATGGTGCAGGATGGGGCTTGGAGTAAGCTGCTCTAGTGGAAGGTGTCCCTGCCCCTGGCAGGGGCTTGGGAATAAGATGATCTCTGAGGTCCTTTCCAACCCAAACCGTTCCATGATTCTATGACTCTATGACTATCATGTTCTGGTTCAACACTGACCTGTGATTTTCTGTGTCTGGGTGTAGCCAAACCCCTCCGTGCTCCCGCTGCTGCTGCCGGGAGTTTGGTAGCATCAGACAAGACCTCCTGAGCTGCAGGTCCAGCTCTGGGCTGAGCCCTGCAGGCAGTCAGTGTATGGCCTGGAAGGGCTGAGGAGCTCCAGGAGCCAGGACAGTGACACCACAGATCACTGCACCATTAGAAACCTATGGAAGGAACTGGTAGAGGCTCAGCCTGGATCTTGGCCGCTGCAGGCGAGTTAGCCCCTTGCCCTGGCTGGGAGCACCGAGCTCTCCTTAGCAACCACTCTTCAATATTTAGCACCAAACGCATGTGCCCAAGTGACCTCCCATGTCCTTTCCAGAGCACTGCTGCTGAGCCGGCTCCAGGAGCACAGCAGCTACCAACTGAGTCACCGCCAGCTCAAGATTTCCTCTGCTTCTCCCAGATGAGCACTCGCTGGGCTTGCCATGACCTGGTCTGCTCGGCCATGGTGAGCTCATGGCCAGGGTGGAACCTTCAGGAGAAGCAAGGCAAGATGGTCCACAGGGAAAGTTAGAGACCAGAGGGTCCATGGATAGAGTCTGTATTGTAGCCACCAGGTGGAGAGGAAGGAGACACGTTTGGAAAAGCTCTGTGCAAAGGGGTGGAAAACAACATCTGGCTTACTATAAGGAGTAGAGCGAGTGGGGTAAGAATGGGGCTTCCAGCGATATCTAAGCATGACGCGAAGATTACAGGTGATGATGAAAACCAGTTGGGGCTCTCAGTCTAGACTATGCAGGGAGGAGATGGGGTGATGTGCTGGAGAAATGGGAGGCCATGAAGTACTTGAGGTCTGAGGACTTAGATGGGCCCACTGCAGAGCAGGTTAACAGAGCTGAGGGCATAGAGATGGAACCAGCTGAAGAAGTTTTGGGTTAACTAAAACCCAAGGAAGCTGAAGCATGGGTTCACTTATTGCGGCATCTCATCTAGGAAGCTCTTTCCTCCAAGCTCGAAGGGGTAAAGAGGAATGCCCTGAGGTCTGTAGCCCCTGTCCCCCATTTTGGAGAGATGGGCAAAACCCACAGCTTGCTTTGTCATCACACCAAAAATCACAGTTTGCTACACCTTGATGACAGAGAGCCACCATGGTTTCAGCTCTCCCTGGCCCTCTGTGCTCCCCAGGTTTTGGTGGACTCTTTCCCATGCACAAACACTGTATGGACACTCTGCCCTCCCTTCAATGGGACCCCTGCGCTAACAAAGTGCAGTCCTGGGTGCAGGCTGGGCAGGTCTCTTGGCTCAGGGGCAGCGTGGAGCCCGCACAGAGCTCGGGCCCTGGTGAATCCCCCAGCGCTGCCCTAGCTCTGCACCTGCCTTCAGCCTGGAGCCTTCCCCTCTGTGCTCTGAGCATCACGGCGGAGGCGCCGGGAGGAAGCAGCCTTGCCCCGAGCGGGAGGCGGGGGATGCTTTATGAGCAGCAGCCGCTGGCGCAGGGCTCCGGCCCCGGCCCCGCTGCCACATTCTTGGAAGAGATCATATCAAAAACCTATTTTTGCTAAAAGCGCAGCGGTAACAGGCTCCAGATGTGCGCTGTTATGTAATGGGGCTTGTTTGAACGGATCCCACTTCCAGATGTGCAGCTCGGACTGCAGGCGTCTGCCTGCTCCTCGGCAGGGTGGGAGGGAGCAGCAGCTCCGGGTGCTGTGCGAGACACGGCGAGTGCCTCCATCGCCAGCAGGCCCTGCCCTGGCTGCTGCATGCTTCCTGAGCGATGCTTTTCCATGTCCCTCTCCCCAGTGCAGCCTGGGCTCCTGGGCAGCTCCCACATCCCATCTGGGAGGAGGTCAGCGGGAAGGTGCCTGAGCGATGGTTTGCTCAGCTCCACGTGAGAAAGAAGGGGGCTCACAAGGAACAGTTCCTGGTCTCCCATGGCACTCTGGGACTGTCTGTAGGTCACCATCACATAGATGAGAAGTAGTACTTGTTTGAGGATTCATTATAACCACTGTTTGAAAACTGGAAGATAAAGAGAATTAAGGGACTTGATTCCCCAGGGCTCACTTTGTGCTTTCCTAGCTGTGAGAAAGTCTCAGGCAGGATGGGTGCCAGGAGGAAAGAAGCAGACAAAGGTTTCATCAGGCAGAAACATATTGGACCTGGAAGTGGAGAGGCAAAATGGGGGCATCTGAGGAAAGAGATGGCCACCTTCCCATTGGGCCTGTGATATCCACTCAGTAAACACCATGGGAGCAGTCCACACACCCTTCCGGACCAGTTTCTAAGCTGGCATTGATGTTCACCAGCTGAGCTGTTGCCTTGGTTCATCTCACCTGGTACAGGTTCATTTCCCTGCTGGAGGCTGGAGAGGTGGTTTTTGAAGGCATTTTGTATCATGGTGGTTTCTCCTTCCCTCCGTGCAAATCTGGGTGCTATGGGTTGAGCATCCGCCTTCTCCAGCACTGCTGGAAACACTGGCTGCTCACCCCTTTGGTGGGAATTGCTCCAAGTCGAGATGCAGGAGACGTCTGGATCCTCACTGCTAGGTGGACAGGGGGATGAGTGGTGCATGCTAAGCCAAGGGGGATTTGAATTCAAAGTATGTGGCTCTGTGCCATTGCTATTAGCATCTCCTAATAAAATGCTAAGACTTACTAAGTGCTTGGAATCAGGAGGGAGGTTTAAGGGAGATGCTCTTGGACTGAAAGCAAGAGGCTTAGGTGCTTTCCGGAGAGCACAGAAACAGCTGGGGGCCGGCTCTGCCTAGAAACCGCTACCTGATGGCAGAAGGAAAGAGCTGGAGAGGCAATACTGACCCCATAGTGCCCCACAGGACATGAGCCGAGCCACAGCTCCAAGGAGGAGGAATGGTCAGAGGAGCAGTGACAGATCTGCCCCCCATGGAGGGGGAGCTCATCCTGCAGGATCAGTTCCTGCACCCGCATCTCTGCCTTCCCCAGTGAGATTCCTGCAGCAGCTCAGGCTTCCTTTGGGATTACTGCGTCTCAGTGTAAACCTCCCCAAGTGTCAAACAATAAACACAGATGATGGGACAAAACCACTGCTCATCTGGAGCCTGGGAAGTCCAAGGGGGAAGAGAGCTGCTCTGGGATCGCGGGTTCACATCGCGTCTTGTGCTTGCTTTTACCTGCAATGAGACCTTGGTGACGCTGGCTCTGCTCTGCATTGCAGCCACGTGCTTGTCCCAGCGTTCGGGTTTTTCTCTGGCCTCAGTGCAGCTCTGCTGTGCACACGCAGCCTGCCCGCGCCCCGGAGTTGATTGCAAAGCCATCTGCTCACACACCGCTGAGGAGGTTTCCATGGCTCTGTGCAAGAAAGGGACTCGTTTCTCTTCTCCCCCTCTGTCTGTGATGAAGCCATACGTGCGCACAGATCGTGTGCCAGAAATGTGGTGTTTATCAGAGGTGTATTCCCACACTGCCATGGGATGGAGTGAGGAGAGGGAAGGGAAGGGGAGAGGGGATGCAGAGGCGCGCCCAGCCCAGCAGACAGCCTGTGGAAGGAGCAGAAGCTGGGCTGGGGAAATGAATGAATGCTTGAGCCTGGGCTCTCCCGCCCAGCACATCCATGTAAAATGTGGAGATTAGGTGGAAAATCCATACAGAGGGGAAGTGTATGCCTTTAGCAGAGCGGGGCTCCAGACAGGCCAGCGAGCTGTTTTGAATTGATGTCCTGGCACACAGAAAGTCTGCTCATGGTTCCCTTTCCTGCCTGGGGCAGTGTTTCTGCTGTTAACCCTCTGAGGGAGGAGAGCAGGTAGGAGGGGACCATCCCCACTCTGCTTAACCAGGGCAGAAGCGCCCGATCCCTCCAAACGCTTCCCAAAGTCACAAGGGGGGGAAACATTCCGGGATGAGATGTGAGAGGTAAACAGATGGGGCTGACAACAAACAGCCAAGGGGAGGAGGGAAGCGCTCTCGCCTGTGTCCTGGCCAGCTCCTGGACTGGCAAGGAGGAGACACGAGGAGATGGAATTAACTTCCAGGCTTAACCATTAGTCATTTTTACAGTGCAAATGGATTTCTCCCAATACCTTTTAATGTCAATATCCCTGGGGAAAGAAGCCTCATGTGGCATTCAGCGGGGGTGAGTAAATGTGGGAAGGTGAACATGAAAGAGATACAAGAGATGATGACCTCTGCAAGCTGCCCGTGCTGGACACACTGGTGCATGGCAGGGAGAGGATGCTACCCTCCAGGGCTTTGTCTTGGATAGACTCCAGCCCCAGGTATGGCCCTTACATATGGTCCCTTGTATGCTAAGGTGACACGCAAGGGAAAGAGAAATGAGGGTTGTCAGACATGGGCTTGGATCAAGGTGGGGAAAGCTGGTGTCCTGGAGGATGTTCTCCTGGGTCACGCCAAGCACCCAGCTCATTCAAGAGCCAACTTACCTGGGGTCACCAGTACTTATGGCCCAAGTTGCTCAAAGCAGCTTGGGAAGGGAGAATGAAACATCCATGTGATGGGAGAGCAGAGACCCAAAACAAGGGGCACTTGGTGCAGGCAGGATCCCTGGCAAGGTCTCAGTGTCACGTCCTGCAGGCACAGTGGGGAGGGTGGCAGAGCCCAGCTCTTGTCCGGTTCTGAATGGATCCATCAGATTTCCCACCAGGGACCAGGAGATTCCTTCCAGCCAGCCCTGGTGAGGGTTGAAGAGCAGGGTATGGGCAGGCAGGAGGGCACGGGGTTGCTGATAACTGCAGGCAGGCAAGTGATGCTTGTGGGGTGGGTCCTCCAACACAGGACCTCATCCTGTCCCCAGGCCTTCTCCTGGCCACCTCCCACCCAGGGCTGGAGGGATGATGGAGCAGGCAAGCCCTGCCCTTATCTCCTGCTTTTCCATAGCCATGCTCAACACTTCTGTGACACATTCTATAACCACTCATGTCCCTGAGCTGCGGTCCCTGGAGGTGCAGTAGCCCGGGAGAGGAGGGCAGAGCACCACGAAGGCAGCACGCTGCGGCGTGTTGAAAATACTACCACTAATTACACAATGGGTTCCTTATGTTCCCTGGAAATGCAATATGTGGGAGGACTCCCGGCCAATTCATGTTTTAGGACAAATCAAGGCAATATATTACTTGACTCAGCTCCTAAATTTGGTCATACTTTAGCTGGTGTTTTCAGACGTTTGTGAGTTAGGTTGGACAATGCCACAGAGAAAAGTGATGGGGCAATTATCTTAATTAGGAACAAATGCATTACTTCTGCAAGTTATTTGGTGCTTGGAACAAGCCCTCCCCATTGCGTGACTACTTTGCGCAGAGTTAACCCCTGCCGAGACCTCCTGGAGGTCAGCTTTCTGCAGGATGAGAAGGAAACTCGGTGCCCATCAGATTGCTGGGGTTAAAAGCCATGCAACGCATGAAGCTTTCACAGCATCTGGCAGCAGCCTCAGCAGCTTCACTGGCACCAGGCAGCACAGGGGTCAAGAAGAGGCTGTGTGTCCTGCAGAGGGGTGAGGAACCAGCCCTGGGAAGCCCAGCTGCCTTCAAGCCCAGACCAGCCTGGGCAGCATGTGTCAGATAAGGCAGCAATTTCACCACACAGATGAGCAAGGCTCCTCTTGCCTCATCCCTAAACCACAGCCTGCAGGTGCTGGGGATGCCATGTGCCTGTGGCCCCATTTAGAGGACCCTGGAGAAGAGCTGGATGAGCTTAAGCAAAGATCTGACCCTTCCCAGTCAGCCACTGGCTCTGTGGATTTGTCCCAGGTTGCAGCCCCCAGCACCCCAGCATCTTCCCACAAGAGCAGGGGAGCAGAAGCTCCTGGTCTCTTCACCCTCACATTTTGCCTTGTTTTCCCCCTTTGTAGCAGCATCCCCAGGTGATTTTAGAGGCAGGAAGGATCATCCTGCCTCTGACATTCAGGGTCTTGTGTGGCATTAAATAGGAGACAGAAATTCACCCATCCCCCAGCCAAAATGACCAAGGTTTTAAATGAGCTACCAGTGCCGACATCCCAGCATCATTCCGGGGCTCCAGCATTCCAGCCTGGCTCATGGTGCGAGGCAGGCTCCAGCAGCTTCCTCCACCTTTCTGGCAGGCAGCCCTGTCCAAACCAGACCCCTGATTCCTTCCTATCTCCCCCTCCTCCATATGAGTCTGTGGCTCACCCTGAGCCCCCATCCCCAGACCAAGCACCACGGGAAAGGCAGGGGATGGCGAGGGACAGGGGGGGACTTGCTGGGAGAGCTCAGCCTGGCAGCCCCGGACTCCGTGCCCCATCCACAGCAGGCGCAGGGCACAGGCTGGAGGAGCCGCTTCTCTCCCAGTCCCTTTTTGCTTTTGTATTTTGCCTCCTTTCTCTGCTTTCTCCAGAAGGGCCCAGATGCCTTTACTTTGGCTGGGCTCCCTTGGCCAGCAGCCCGCAGAGGCACCAGAAACGCTGTGTGTGAGTGTGTGTGTGCAATATTAATACACAAAATGGAAGGCAACCAGCATATAAACATTCTTTACTGTTTGGGTCACAGCCCGGGGAGCTGTAAGAGCTCTTGTGCTGAGTTTTGAACACACAGACTAAATAGAGAGGGGCAGAGAGGAGGAGAGGCTGGGAGAGATGGGGCAGGAGGACAAGAGGGAAGGACCCTGTGCGGAGCACGGGGTGCAACAGGAACGCACAGAGGTGCTGGTGCGAGGCTGGGAGGTATCCTGAGGACACTGACATCTGCTCCCTGCAGAAGGCTGGGCAGGAGGTGGGGGGAAGCCAGCATGGGGCTGGTCACCAGGGCAGCTAAAGCAGAAGGCAAATATCAATGCTAACAGCAATAAAAGGCACGAGGGGCTGGGGGCTGGAATAACCAGGATTCCTGTGCAGAGCTTGGCAGAGCGGCTTAGTGTCTGCTTGGGAATAAGGAGGAGGGGGCTATGCTGGAAGTATTTCTGCAGCAGCCAACAGGAAGGACGGTCTCTCCGGAGCTAACGAGACCCATCTGGCTCCCGCCTGCAGCCGAGAGTGTTAAATCAGAAACTATTCCATCAACAGCCAGTTTGGCCAAATATGAAACATTTCCAGGGAATCAATGGCCGGTGCTGGTGACGCAGAAGCCAACAGTCTTGACTTCTTTTCCAGAGCCTCCAGAAATACACTCATCGGTTTGGACTTAAAGGGACAGGCCGTGCTTTTTCCACTGGTCTAGGCAGCGTTCGGCTGAGAAAGCCGCATCCCAGCAGCGAGAGCGATGGCTGGGCTGGTTTAATCCACTGGTTAATGCTTGCACAGGGTCCCAGGGGGTTCTGGACCTGCCAAGCTGCTCCACACAATGAATCCAAACTGGACGTGTGCTCCCCTAATGTTTTCTGTGGAGATGAGCTCAGGCGGAGGACTCGAGCTTCGCGCTGCTGAGCCGGGACCACCGCTGGTCTCATCCCATGCTGGTGCCTGAGCCTTTGGCCCTCACCTGTGCAGAGCACAATGGAAACCAAATGGTCAGGCTTTGTATGTGGGGGTGCAGGAGAACAGGGGCCACCAGAGCGCCTGGATGGTGCCCGCCTTTGTGCTTGAGACACGTTTAATGTAAGGTCAGCAGCAGTGCTGGAGCCAGCGCATCTCCAGCACATTTGGCCTTTTAGGGGTGAAACAGGAGAAATGGTGTAACTCTTCCTCTAGGTCCATCCCCCTCAGGTCTGCTCCAACTTTCCAAGCCAAGGGAGCATCCCAATGGCTTATCCCAGCCTTCCTGCCAGCCTGGGTCATGCTTGTCCCATCCCAGCAGAGAAACAGCATTGGTGGCACATGCCAAGTCACAGCTAAGCAAGACGAAGTGATGATCTCTGGTGATAACACAGAAGGGGAAAAGTGGCAAAAAAGAGTATAAATAAAAGCAGATGACACGGACAGTGTGAGGTTTGTGGAGCAGCATTTGCTGTAAATCAACCTGTATTTGGAGAAATGTAAAACCTGCCCAGCTCTGAGCTTTGCAGGGCAGAATGCATAATGCATCCTTAAGCATCATTCCCATCATACATAGATCCTTCCTCACTCCCATCTCCAATGGGCTGTGCCCTCCACCAGAGGAGATCCAAGTGTGCTCTCCACCCGCAAATGACTGCATTTTAGTTGAGGGCATGCCCATATCTGCAGCTTGACACTGTAAAAGGCTCTGAAAACCACTTCCCCCACCACGATTTTCCTCCATATAGGCAGAAGCTGCTGAGCAGGGCACACCAGAGCCACACTGCCCAGATGCTGGGGCTATGGTGATAGGTCTCACCTTGCCCAGGGTGTGCTCAGACATACATGGGTCTTCTTGCTCTGCATGGCTCATGGCTCTGGAGGTGAAGGGTACTCTGCATCCACAGCATCATCAGCTGCACATGAATTCCCAGTTGCATCTGGACTTTAAAGGCCCGGTTGGTGGTCTCCTCTGGTGAGCACGGCTTTTATCAGGGGCCAGGGAGCTGGGAAAAGGAGCCAAGCATCTTGTTTCTCCTTCCCTGCTGCAGGCAGCCCCATTCCCACCAGCTGCTCCTGGGAGCTCTCCAGTTAAGCAAACCTGGGGAGCCAGCACGGTCGGGGTGGGGTTAACCTGGGCTGGGGAGGGGTGCACCAGAGCCTGGGCAGAATCAGAGAGAGGAGGCATCTGCAGCTCCCCAGAGAAAGCGGCTCTGCAGCAGCATGAAGGTCATGAAGCATCACCCCGTCACTCTGGGGGTGATGATGGAGCACCCTGTGTCTGCAGGGCACCAGGGGGACACACGCCCTTGTCATGGAGGAGTCAGCACAGCCCCCGGGCTCCATGGGGTGTCTCTGGGCAGGACGAGAGCTTGGGATTTGGTCTAACCAGCAAGGGCAGAGCATGGGCAGCGTGAATCAAGCCAGTGGCTGGAGAAGGAGCTCATGGTCATGCATTCCCTGTCCCCCACAACTCTCTGCACCTGCACCCATTGCTCATGCTGGTGACTCCCCCTCCATGTGTTTCCAGAGGTACTTCCAGCATGGAAAGTTCTATTTAAAGGGCATTTTTCCTCTCTCTTCTTTTTTTTTTTTTTCCTTTCGGATGAGAAGCCAAGGGGCTGTAAAATGCAGTTTCCCACCTCGCTGGACCAGAGGAAATGATGCTGACAGAAAGCTTCATTTACCCCATTGCACCAGTTTTGGGAGATGGACAGAAAATATGGAGTGGACAAAGTGGACCTTGGCTTGGGAGGCGAGGGCCTGGCTCTCCCACTGCTCCCTAAGCAGCACACACGGCAGGGCTGGGAGATCTTGGAGCACGGAGTCAGATCCCTGCGGCTCTTCTGCTCCTGGCAGCTCGTGGGGCCAAGGGGCTGTGAAACACCTCATGTCTGCAGGCACCGAGCAGAGGCCGTGCTGCTGGAGCTGAGCGTGCCTTGAGCGGAGCAGAGCAAACCGAGTGCACCTCCCGTGGCCCCCATCGCCTCTCCAGAACCAGGATGTGGTCAGGGAAGGGCTGCCCGTGTGGGGCTGATGGAGGCTCCTCCTCGCTGGAGGTCTCACAGCGGGGTCCCTAAGAAAGCAGCCCCCACTTACACATAATCCAGCCTGGTTTAGCTCAGCATCCCCTGGGAACACTGTGGGAAAGCAGGCGGGGGCCGGGCTGCCCACGGGGAGCAAAAACCCAGCATCACCGTTCTCCTCCTCCCTCTGCCCCCAGGCTGGGGGTGCAGAGCCCGTGTTAGAGGGCACCGCTCGGGGGGCAACACTGGGAAGTCATCGGGGTCCCGCCAGCCTGTCTGGGACACAGCACCGCACACCGGGGCCATTCCCTCGGGATTAGGAGTGATTAATGCTGATTCCTCTGCTCCGTGGCACTCTGCCAGCCCCATGGCGTGCCTGGTTCAGCACAGGGACCCCGCTGTCAGGAGTGTGTGGCTGTCCTGGTGGGGCTGAGGGACCTCCCCACCGTGTCTTGCCATGAGGACTGCCTCGTCTCAAAGCCACCCAGCCACTGGTGGGACACAAGCAGGGACTGGAGAGGGCTCTGTGTCCGTCTGCTGCTGCTCCGAGCAGCCACGGAACTGAGCACCAGGAGGACAAGAAGCACCCTCCTGCCCCTGCACGCCCTGAGGGAGTGGTATGCGTGGATGAGAAGAGGCTGGGGGCAAATCTTTGCTCCCAAGAGGAGGGATGCTGGGTGACCGGGAGATTTCAGGGATTCTGGCTCTCCTGGAAGCACGATGGCTGAAGGCAATGCCAGGTGTTGTGAGGGCAAGAAGCCTGGGAAAGCCTCCCCAGGGACACCCCCGCCTGCTCCTGACCCTGAGAATAGGCTGAGGATGGGGCTGCCCAAACCCAGGGATGCTCCCGAGCATGGAGAGCCCGGTTGCCAAGTGCTGAGCTGGGAAGTTGGCCAGCCCCACTGGGAGCTGGAATTTCTCCCTCCCCTCCAAGCAAAGCAGCATCAGTGTGACAGTCATACCCCTCAGCACTGCATTGGGCTCTTCTGTGTGGCTTCTGCAGCCCTTTCCAGGCCCCAGACTACCACCAGCACCAGCAAAATTAGCCCTGAGGACATCCTGTATAGCTGAAGGGTCAAGCTGAGAAGTGCCAAAGCAAACGCCCTGGGGCAAGAGGCCAAATCCAGCTCCAGCTGCAGGCTGGGCTATGCTGGCACTCCTCACCTGGCTGCAGTAGCAAGCGGGTCAATAAGAGGCGAAGATCCAAGCCAAGCATTTCAGAATCTCCCTCCTGTGTGTGAGCCCATGGACACTGCCCTCTGCTTTGCTTCCAGTCTCTGTCCTGGGTGGGATTGGGATGGCTCTTGTGTCCTCAGGGGTAGCGCAGAGCTCAGGTACCACCTGCTGCTGTGCGCTGGTGGCCAGGACACAGCTCCCTGCACACAGTGGCCTCAGCCTCTGGGGCTGCTCAAACTCAATGGTTCTTCAGTGCTGGCACTTGCTGCTTGTGTCACCCTTGTGCTGTGCTCTTCCCATGTTGAGCTCAGCAACGGGCCCATCACACCTCCCTCCACCTGCCCCTTCCATTCAGAACAAAGCGAAAGGATTACCAGCTTCAGTGTTCTAGTTAACGGTACAGCCTCCTGTGCTGTATGAAGGGTATGAGGAGCTCTGCCTTGGCTCTGCACCATCCTCCCTGGATGATGCATTAGGTGCACCTATAATAGCAATAGGTGCCAAAGCAAGTCCTCTCTGGGGCAGCATCCTTCCTGCAGGCTGCAAGCTGCCTTGGGGAAACTGCCGTCGCTTTGCACACCAGACCTCAGTGATGGGGACCTGTGAACTCGGGCCCTCCATGGTGACACCTGGAAACGCTGCAGCTCTGCCCCGGCAACTCCTCTGAATGCTCTTCCACTGTTAAACATCCAGGATGTGAGCCTGAGGAGCCTGCCTTCCCCTCCAGGCGCGGGAGCCACGCTGGTCAGCCCAGCCAGCTCTGCACGCTGCAGCACTGGGAGAAAACGGAGATAAAAACATCCTGTATGGCATGAGCAGGATGGTGATTAATCCTTGGGAAAGGCTAACTGACATGACTATCAATAACTACAGTAACTTGTTGTGGCTGCCTCATTCCAGGAGGATTACATGCCTGAACACTCCTTAAAACATTTAATGAATGTCATTTTGGTTTTACTCTCGCTGCTCATGCAAGTGAAGCACTCAACAGCGCCGGCCAGAACCATGGGGAGAGCCGGCAGGGCTGCTCCAGCTTCCCACACACGGACCCACCGCACACCGCCCACTGACCCCAGTGTCCTCCATGGGTGCTCCTGCTGCCTCCAGCTCTTTCCCACCGGGATCCTTACAGCCAGTGCTGGTTCTGGATGGCTTCAGAGGACTTTAGGTGATGTCTCACTGGGGGACACCCACCCCACAGCATGGACACCACAGCTCACACCTTTCAGTGACCTGGAAGCAGTGTTTCAGTTAAGCAGAGCACCAGGATGGACAGGGCCTTGGGTGACATGGTGTAGTGTGAGGTGTTCCTGCCCATGACAGGGGGCTGGACTGCAGAGTGTTAAGGTCCTTTCCAACCCGAACCATTCTATGATCCTATGGTTCAGGTTTTCCTGCCTGCTCCCCTTCCTGGGGGTTTCTATGGCAATCCCCAAGGAGGAAGATGGTGAAGGTATGGGTGCTGACACAAGATGTATTTGTCTGTTCCACCTTCAGACTTCTCCTTATCCCTGCTGAGAGAACAAACCAAAACAGCAATGGACCTGCCATTAAAGGCCAACAGCCATGAGCCCTGCAGGCATCAGCAAGGTATAGAGTGTTCAGAGAGGGTTTCCCAGTCACAGCTATGTCTGGGTACACACCAGGCATCCACCTTGCTTGGGTCTGTGAGATCCATGCAGACTACGATTCCTCCTCATTTTGCTGCAGGCTGCTCTTTAGAAAGGAACAGTAGTGGAAGCAAAGCTGCAAAAGGTGCTTTTCGCACTGAAGGACCATGTCACTGCCTTTCCTGCATGGACGTGATGCACCATGTCCTGGGGCACAGCCACGCAGGCTGGGGCTGGGAACCACTGCAGAGATGCTCACCTGGTTTGGTGTGTGGCCTTTCAGGAGAGAGGGAGAGGGATCTTGCACAGCTCAGATCCTGGGGGTCGCTGATCCTCCTCGGTCATGCTGCACAGGGACATCACCAGGGAAATTTGGGAACCAGCGTCAGATTGTCCAAACCCCACCATGAGCCCATTGGTGCCAGGGATGCCCTGGTTAAATGTGGTCTCTTGTTTCGCAGAGGACATTTCCAGCCACCACAAGTCACTGCTGGTAGCTGCTCTTGTCCATGCTGATCAGCACAGTACAAGTGCGATTTCAAGATACCTTGAGATGACACTTAGTCCTAATTATAATACATTTAAATTATGCCTGCTCACTGCAGGGGGTTTGGAACTCAATGACCTTTGAATCTCCCTTCCAACCCAAGCTATTCTATGATTCTATGAATCATGTCCAGTGTTTCCTTCTCAGACATGGCTCCAAGGAGGGAGTTTTCATTTTCTATTGGCAATGCTCTGGTTCATACCAGGCTCTCCTCATCCCCACATGAGGGGCAGCTGCCAGTCCTGCCTTACAGGTTCAGTTCCCTGGGCACTGGCAGTTTCTTGCTTACTGATGCTGTGGGAGACTTTCTGGGCCCTGCAATCATGGAGATGCTCTCTGGCCTCATGCTCATGTCTGGAGCCACCTGAAGAGAGATCTGAGAGCTGAAGAGGATGTTAAAGCAGACCTGGCCACCAGGATCCCACCCCACTCCTCCCCACATCCTGCCTCAGGATCAGCAGCCTCACCAGTTACTGACTGGAAACCCTCAAGCACGAGCCTGTCCGCAGGTAGGTGGCTGAGCCCAGCCCCATGCAGCAGCTCTCACCTGACCTTCCCTTATCTCCTCAGCCCCAGATGGGCTTTCCCTGCTAGCAGAGGACCTTTCTGCTGCTTCTTGTACTCTCAGCCTCATATTTCAGATTCCTTCGGAGCTGTATCTGGTTTTCATTTAAACATATTACATTTAGATAGATAGATGGGTAGATAGAGTACAATGAGAAAGGATTTTCAAGGTAATAAATGGAACATGCGAGCCTAATTATTCAGGATGACCTGCTTGAATTCGGTAAGTCCAGCGAGTTGTTTATGTTGGCAAGAGGAGAACAAAATATCATTGGATATGGTCATTACTCTCATAAGATTTCCATATGTATACATTGTCAGGAGTCCCTGAGTGATGAAGCCTTCCTTGCTGAAGGAATAAACATGCTGTGTAATAATCCTGGAAGCAGTCAAAATGCCTTCAGTTCGGTGCCTGCAGAGCTCCTCTCTCCTGTGCTGTCTGCAGCCAGCCCTGAGCCTGGGCTCACTCACTCACAGCCCAGACTCACCCACGGGCAGCGCTCATGGGTGAACAGAGGCAGAAGCAGGATTCTCAGCGTTTCAGGTGGAACTATTGGAGCCCCCTGGTCCAATGGGAGAAAATAACCATGAGGGAGTTGGCTTTGCCCTCAGTAAGGCTGGAGAAGCCTGAAGGGCTCCTATGGGCTGGCTTGGGAAAGGGTTTGCAGAGGCAGGACTTGCTTTTGTTCAGTTTGCTCAGGACATCCCCTGGGTGCTGCTGCCCCCATTTCCCAGGCTCTGAGCATGCCTGCAGCCGGCTGCTGGGGAGGATGCAGGGAGGAAGGGCCGGCCTCCATTCCCAGCACTGCTGCTTGAGAGCCTTCTGAGCATCCTTATTGGTAAACCTGCTGCTGAGCCGTGCCAGCGGGGCACTCAGGGGGGGTGGGTCACAGACAGAGGATGCTGGAAATGCAACAGCAGCCCATTGGCTCTGACCACATAGAAATCATTTTGTGACACATGCATTCCTCCAGGAAACAGGGATAACAGAGCCGAAATGCAGCCTCCCAGCTCCTGTGTGCAGCCCTGTGAGCTCGGGAACCACTGCAGGGTGGTCCATGCAGTGACATAGCTCAACACTGCTTGTTCCCAATGGGGCAGCCAGAAAACTCCTGGCAAGGCTTTCCGTCGGGAAAGGACCCACCCTCAGCTGTGCCTGGGGGGTATAAATCAGCCCCAAACTGTTTCTGATTCAGGGAGAAGATAACTCCCCGCTGAATGCACTGAGCTGACAAGCAGTGAAGCTTGGGCTGTTTACCCCAGAGCCCGGGCATCATGGTCCGCATGGCTGGGAGCCTCAGTGGGGCTCTATTCACTTTGATTTTACATCAGGGTTAACCAGACCCCGGCAATTATCCCCTTTTAACAAGGCAGTGTTTACACCTATGAGACAGGGTCAGCTCCTGCCTTGCTCACTGCGGCTGGGAGTATTGCTGATGGCAGCTGGAGAGGTGATGTGACAGTAGGGGGGGAAGGAGAGATGGGAAGAAAGGAAGAAGTGGAAATAGGAAAGGTGATCTTAATGCTCAGATGGAAAATATCCCCCATGATCCCTGACTCTACAGCTTGCTCCCTCCCCATCACTCCTTACACCCATCACTGTGATGCTGCTGCAGAGTGCACACAGAGATAGCTGGAAGCTGGGCTGGGTTGATGGATTTCTTAGCTCCTGGGCTATTAAATGTCTGGACAGGCTAATTTTAAAGCAAACAAGCAAAGGCCAAATGACAAATTGTTTGGGAGGCCCTTTAGCGAGAGGATGGAGTTTTACGACCACCAAGGGCACTGTTGCTGCCATTAAATCTGTGGACGTTGGGGAAAAATAAGGTCTGATTTATTTGGTGATGGTGGAAAATATTATCCAAGCTGTAATTTATTGATCATCGCATCCTCCTGGTTTTCAAGGCCTCTTCCTTGTGCATATGGAGCCTACATGTATTTTCCCCTGCATATGAGGCTGAACACATGGTTGCTCCTGCACTTGAGGAGTTGTTGCATCCTCTGATGCATGAGACTTGGCCAAGAGCTGGTGATGCCAATGGGGAGCAGCTTCCTGCAGCAAAGGACAGGTCACCTCGGGCCAGCTCTTTGGCAGTGGGACAGCAAGGAGCTGTGTGCTTACAGGGAATAACTCCACACTGGCAAGAGCTGCCGGTCCAGTGGGGCTCATCCAGGCCCAATGTCTCCATCAGGATGTACAGTCCAAAACTTGGTCATCTTCCACCTCCTCCTTCCTGCTGGACACTGATCCTGCAGACCCTGCCATGGGATCCTTCCTCTCATGTCCTGCTCCCCTTGTCCCTATTCCTGCCCTCCCTCCCAAGGCACCCCCCAGTACCATCCCTGGGGAAGGACAACTGACCCAACCCCCCTTGCACACCCATGACGATGAGAGAGCGGACCTCAGGGAGGATTTGTACTTGCACAGGAGAGCAGGAACACGCTGCTGTGCCAGCACAGCTCTGCCACAGCCACACCGCACCCTCAGCCCCAGCTCACCCCAGGCTGCCTGCAGCACCATTCCCCACCTGCCCCCATCCACACCGGGCAAGGTTTTCATTTCCCAAAGCAAACAAGGGCTCAGTGCCTCGAAGCAGGGCCCACGGGGCACAGCAGCCTCCATTTCCCAGCTGTGGGAGCAGGATTGATCCTGCTGCACACCCGGGCGGTGGGAGCCAAGTTCAGGATAGTCAATGGAAAGAGGGCAGGCTTGGGCCACCAGGAGCCTCACTGGGGATGGAGGCTCTCTAAGCTGGTCCAGCTGGTGAGGACAGAGCCATGCTCTGCAGGGATAGCCAGAAACAGCAGCACTTTCTGCAGTTCTGTTCCAGGCTTTTTTCTCCAACCATCAAACAATACTATGAGAAAAGAAGAAAAGAAGGATCATCCTGGTGTTCCCAGAGAAATCCAGAGCCTCTTCCCACCCTTTGACTCAATCCCGCTCTGTCAGAGCCTCCCAGGCGACCCGGTGAGAGCAGCCCTGCTCTGCAAACAGCCTGGGCCACCTCCTGCCTCTGCAAGGCTACCCAGTGCCAAACCTGATCCCTGCAGCTCCCAGAGGTGACTGCTGTGGCAGAGCATCGCACCCCTCCTGCCCGGCAGGGATCCATCCTGGGGGATGCGGGAGCTGGCACTGGGCGATGCCTGTGGGCCGAGGGCTGCTCCCAGGGCAGTGGAGATCTCCAGCTCCCACCCCAGCAGGATGCTGCTCACTCCCACATCTCCTGCAGTGTCTCCAGGGCAGGGATCGCCACAGCCCTGAAGTGCTGTTGGTCCGGCAGGAGCTGCAGCTCCACCCCACTGGAGAATTACAAACCCATTCATAGGGGGAAGCAAAGCCTCCCTGCCTGTTCCTCCCAGCTGGAGCCCTGTACAGCCTGTGAACATCACAGCCCCAGCCAGAGCCCAGGATGCATTTTGGCTCTCTCTGCAGTCACCCATTGCCCAGCACCACAAGCACCACATGTGTTGGACCAAGGGATGCAGCCCAGGTGAGGCAGATGGAGATGCTCTGAGCTCCTAGGCCAGCATCCTGCTTTGAAGGAGAGCATGGAGAAGAGCAGCAAGGAGAGACCCAGGAGCACAAAGCACTGCAGCTGCTGCTCATTTGTTTCCCTTGATTTAGGGAGCAAAGGCCAGGGCAAAGGTGGGGTGCCCAGACCACCCACAGCCCTCGGTGGTGACAGGGAGTGACGTGGCCAAGAGGGACCTGCCATCCCCTTCACACAGAGCTGCAGGCAGGCAGGGGTGCAAGGCTGTGGCGCTGGTGCCAGTGGCAGCACCCAGCAGCCCAAGGATGGGTGAGAGACAGCAGGGCTACATCCGGCTGTGTGACAATAGAATAACTGCCTGTTTCTCCTCTAGCATCTGGAAATGAGGTGAATAAAATACATGGGGAGGGAGGGCCTGAGGGTTCCCATAACACCTATCATGTTGGGAAATGAGGGAGAAGACTGATGAAATGAATGGTGTCCAGAGAGCTGCCAGGGCTCCTGCCTGCAACTGGGATGGACCACAGTACCCATCCCCATGCCTAAACCTCCAGTGAGGGAGTTTGACTGAATGCACATCCCAATGAATGCCTCTGGGATGAGCCAGCCCCTGTCAGCACAGATCGCCCTCAACGGGAGCAGCCCTCACTGTGTGTAAGCAGAAGAGGATCTCCTTTGGCGCTGGAGCTGTTTTCCCTTCCTAGAGTAAAATGCCCAAGTATTGGCTATATTTAGACACTGGGATTTTCAGGAAACACAAAGAGGCTTGTACCAAACCCTGTGCTCATCTCTGGAGATGGCTCCTACCTCCTGACCGGGGCTGGCCCCAAAGCCCATTGCTGTGCCCGTGCCAACCCCACACATGCTCCCTGCCTCCCAGCCCTTCCCGCAGGCATCTGGGGACCCCCAGACACCCTTGGTCCGCAGCAGGCTCTGTGGCGAGCCCCTTGCACATGGGGTAAGGCTTGAGAAGGCTGGCGGGAGGCCAGTGCTGGGATGGGAATGAGCCGGTGCCTGTTCCGGCTGCCACGAGCGAGGGCTGCTGGTGCTGGACGGCAGAGGGCACTGGAGATGGGGAAGCCATCCCACAATAGGGCTTACCCAGCGCTCCTGGTGCGTTTTCCTTGTCCCTACGGGAAACGCTGCCCTTTGCACCACCTCGCTATTGAAGGCTCGCCCCGCTCCTGGGCTGGGGTCCCCCGGCTGAGGGGCAGGCCTCCCCCCAGCGCTCCCCGATCCAACTGGATGGGCTCCCAGCAAGGAGCAGCAGGAGGAATCTTGGCTTCTGGTGGGGAAACGCAGCCAGCGCCGGGGAAGGGCGGGGAGGGAAGCGCAGCGCTTCCAAGGCTCCAGCGCACCAGCCCCACAAGCGGCCCTGTAATTGCAGCCACATGCTGGCTCCCGCAGCCCCACCGCCCGCTCCCCACTGCCGGGCTGCCCCCCGGCGCAGAGCTGCCTCTCGTCTCCTGGGTGAGGCCAAGGGACGGCGCCCGCTCTGCATCACGGACCTGTAAACCCAGCAGAGACAGCGGCAGAACACGACGGACCCTGGGCTGCCCTGGTCCCCAGCGTTCCCTCGCTCCTCCTCCCTCTCTCCTCCAGCATGAATATTTATCCCCTCGCCTTCGGGCCAGCTTCGCCATCGACATTCCTGCAGGAATTCCTCCTTCTCCCGCCACCCGGGGCCGGGGCGAGGGGCAGGCAGCCCTTTTCATGTCCAATCCCCCCATCCTCGGTGGAGAGCAAACATTGTTCCTCGCACAAAGGCGGGCATTGTGGCAGGATGGGGAGCGGGAGCGAGGGAGGGCGCGCATGGGGGAGCCCCTGAGAAGAGGCCGGGCGGGATGTGAATATAAATTCTGTCAATATTTTCTTTAAGGTGCTCCCTGTAATCCCAGGGAACAGAGCCCGTGTCCCGGGAGAGCGGGGGCAGCGGGAGCGGCTCGGGTGCGGGTTCCTTCACGTTGGTTAAAACCCTGATGGAGCAGCAGGGGCAGCATCACAGGCAGCACCAGAGAGCACCAGAACCTCCCCACCACCACCTTCCTGCCTCCCTCCAGGCCCTTCCCCTCCTGGGTAATGCATGGCCAGGCTGGTAAAGCCAAGAACACCGGGGTCTGAGTCCTGCAGCAAAGGGTTTGCTGCCCATCAGCCACATGGCCTGAGCCTCAGCCAGGATCCTGTGTTGAGGTGGGGACCTGAGGCATCCAGGAGAGCGTGCAGGGACACCTCAGCGTGGCCATCACCCCATAGAAGTCAAGCACAAGGCCTGAGATTGTCTAAAGGGGCCATTCTCAGTGATGAATATGGGCACTACCGGTGAAACAGCAGCAGCAGAGGCCATGGGATGGCTCCACTGGGCCCTCTCCAGCCCAGGAGCTGCTGTGTCTGTCCTTTGCCCATCCCTGGCCCGGCTGCCCTTTCCCAGGGAGAAGCAGGAGGTGGATGTCCTGGACCAGCGCCGGTGCCGTACCTGCTCCACGGTCCAGGGCCTTTCCCAGGCCTCCTGCAGAGCCTCCTGGAGTGGGTGATCCACTGTCCTGCATCAGTCAGATGAGCTGGTGTGTCTCCTTCAGAAGGATTACCAAAACACCCAATTAGACTTTCCCTTCTCAGGCCTCGCCTCCATTTGGTGCACTGCATGAAACAAGTGTGTCCAGAAGCCAGGATTTCCACGGACACTTGCTTTAATGGTGATTCTTCACTTGCCCAGCTCCATCCCAGGAGCCCCATCTACCCTCCCACGGGCAGAGCTGCTCTCCTCACCCCACAGCCCACTTGCCTTTGGGTCCAGGATCCAGCATGGCTGGGGACCTTTGCTCACGCAGGAGCTCAGTGCTCATCCCGAATTCAGCCTGTGGGCAGGGGACCTTCCAGTGCCTCCAACACTCGTGGCCATCCCACAGCATCCTCTGGCAAATGGCAGAGCCTGGGAGACCACCACAGAATCCCAGAATCCCAGCCTGGTTTGGGTTGAAGGGACCTTAAAGCTCCTCCAGTTCCAACCCCTGCCACAGGCAGGGACCCCTTCCCCTGGAGCAGCTTGCTCCAAGCCCCTGTGTCCAACCTGGCCTTGAGCACTGCCAGGGATGGGGCAGCCACAGCTTCTCTGGGCACCCTGTGCCAGCGCCTCAGCACCCTCACAGGGAACAGCTTCTGCCTCAGATCTAACCTGAACTTCCCGTTTCCCCCCACCTGCTCCCACTCCACGTGCGAGCACAGAAATCCCTAATTCCAAGTCATTCCCAGTTCTAGGGATGTAACATTACTCTCTATAATGGTTATATTTAGTGCCCGTTGCTCAGAGGGGATCCTGACACCATCAGCCGCCCCCCCAGGGTCCCAGGGTCCGGAGGCCGTGGCCGCAGCCCCCTTTCACCCAGGGCACCATGAAACATGCCCTGTGCTGTGGGGCTGTTGGGAGGTCAGGGCTGTAACCACATTGCAGAAGAGATTAGAGCCACGCGGGGAGGTCCCGGGGCTGTGCCTCACCCTTTCACTGCCAGGAGGATCCCGGCACGCTTCCTTCATTCCTCCTTCCCCATCCCCAGTGCTGGCGGAGAGCTGCGGGGACGTGGGGCTGCTTTGATCCGCTCCAGCACAGCTGTTCCCAGACCTTTATGTAAGGGATGAGAAACGTGACTGAAATACCCGAGAGCGAACAGAAGCAAGTGCAGGAGACTATAAATAAACATGACACAATGACTGTGGTCACCGCTAAATAAGTTCTACCTTGAACTGACAGTATAAATAGAGTCAAACAGACACCACCAGCAGGTGACACGGATTTGAGGTTGGGAGCAACCAGTCTGATGCAAGTGCAAACACGGTGAAACCCCATACGTGTTCTAACTGCGCTGCTCATCCCTGCTATCTGTCAGCCACGGAGGTGATTGTTTCATTCCTGCTTTGGAGGGGGAGATGTGCTACAGCCAGTACTTGTGAGTGAGTCCCCCCAGGGTGAGAGTGGGAAGGGGAAAAGCCCTCAGGATGCTCCTGCATCCCTCCAGCTCCCAAGTGCTCTCCCATCCTTACCCATTCCTGCCCCACCGGACCTGGAGGAACAGGGCAGGGTGGGATGTGCATGAGGAAGGTTGAGCCCCTGCAGTGGCGCTGGCCCCTCTTTGCACCCCCCGGAGCCCCATGGCAGCCGCAGCCTCGCATGTGGCCTCTGAGCAGCCATAAAATGGGTTCAGATTTCACTTTCCATGTTTAAAACCTTTTCCCCCTTTCCTTTCCCTGCTTTCCCAGCAGATGTGTTACCCTGGCTCCAACACGTCTTGGCCCTTCATGGTGCTGTTTACGACCCTGTTTCCACAAGGCACATTGACTCCCTCGCTGACTGGTGCAGAAGTTGTGTGAGCTCCTGTGTGAGCTGCACCTATCCCTCACAATCCAAGTAACCCACAAGCTCCAGACACCTCAATCCCAAACCCACACAAGCATTAAAGAGCTGCATGTATAAGCACTGCACATAGCTTGGACACCATCCCATGTCCTTGGTCCCAAACACAGACCAAGGAGGAGAGCCCAGGAACCTGCCCCTGGCTCCCCACAGTGCTACCACACAGCATCATCCTGGCCAACTCTGCACAACAACAAACCCTGGGATGCTCAGCAAGAATTGAATACTGGGGTCAGGCATGGGAGATGCCCATGGGGATGGGGATGGCCCATGCCATGCTGTGGTGGGGCTCACACCACCAGCCACCCTCAGCACCAGCACAGGATGCTGGCAGCACCATGATGCTTGGCAGTGCATGGAGGAAGACATCCCACTGGGGGCTGCTGGGGCAGAGCCTTCTTCTGACGTGACCCACAGCAGATTTACCCAGCTCAGATTCACAGCAATCCTGGCAGCGGGGAAAACTTCCCTGTCCCCTTCTCCCTCTTTTCCACCTTCCTCACTGCGGGCCCAAACCCGACCTACCTGCAGCGCTCTGACCATGCGCACTTGGACAAGCACCCCCTTGGCATGGGAGCTTGTAGCTGGAATGAGCTCAATGCAGAGGGCTGGAGCAGGGGGAGCGTGGGTGGGAAGGGGCTGCAGATCAGGCTGATAGCGCCTGGCATTTGGGCTGAATTTCTAGGACAGTTTGTACAGCGCCTTGCCTGCACAATGGTCATGTCTCGCCACCGCGCTGCAGCTCTCATTTCCATGAGCAAGGAATTCAACCGAAAAGTAAACAGGAAAAAACGTTGCGGCTCACAGTTTATGAATATATAGGAATTATTTAGGCAGTCAGGCCAATTTGCACAGATGCCGCGTATTCGCTGTGACAGATCTCGGGGTTGTTCTGGAGCCACCCCTTGTGAATGGGAAACAGGGCTGGTTTCTCGCCATGTCTGCATGAAATATTGGGATCCTCCTGCAAGCTGGCTGCCAGCAGCGAGTGCTCCGGCTCTTGGGAACAGCGCTGTGAGCTGATGTGCGCTATTTGCACGTAGTGCTCCGAGACTCGAGCCCCCGTGTTTCCAGCTTGGGATGCACGAGGCCTTTGGAAGAGGCAGGGGAGCTTTTCCATGGCGATTTCAGCCTGAGATGTGTCCGGGCGATGGGACAGAGCGTGCCTTGGTGGGGTGGGGAGCAGGACCTGCCCTGGCACATACACCCCACAAGGGCTTGTGCCAAGGACAACGAACTGGGACCACTCTCCGTTTTGGAGTCCCAGCTCCCCGTGTCCCACAGGTTGGAGCTGCTGGTACTGGGTGGGGGGCAGAGAGGGGTGCAGGCAGGACACCACATAATCCCTGCCCATGGGAGCAAGGAAACCGAGCCTCAAGCCCCATCCACCTCCTCAGCATCCCAAACCCGGAGCCACAGTTCAGATCAAACCAATGGGACCGGGCTTTTCCCAACCACATCCCTGGCTCCCGCTCCCACAGCCGGCCTGCACCCAGAGCTTTATTCAACCTGACAGCCGAGTGACTTGCTCATTGGAAGCGACGTCTTAATTACAGGACATCCTCCATGGCATTTCTGCCTACAGCCCCTAAAAGAAACTTCTCTTTGCCGGCTCTGCCCCCAGCTCCGCCGGGCCGCGGGAGCTGCTCAGACAGTGGGGATATTGTTTGGGCCATTGCCTGAATGGCCCAGCCTCCTCAGCTGTAAAATTACCTAGAGGATAACTAAACAAACCCCAGACAAGCACTTCTTTAAAGGCACTGCTTACTTTGCACAGCCATTTCCCCTGCCTGCCACATGTGCTCACGCTGGGCTTGCTTTTCCTCCCTCTCACTGCTGCAATGCCCTGCAAAGCATTGTGTGGGGAAGGGGGGACACAAGGGATGCCATGGGCTCTTCTGGTCCAGGCTCTGCTCAGCCCCAGCTCACAGCTGGCATCAAGAGCAGACAGGGAGGCAGAGACAGTGACTCCAGGCTGGCCCGTGTTGGAGCTGGGCGGTGGTGGTGTTCCAGAAGGTTCAGCCCTGACCCATTGCTGGGGAGCACTGAGGTATCCCCCAAAACAGCACTGCTGGCCCACAGGGAAACTGGTTCCACCAGCCCAGTTCAAAACCCACTGGAACCAGGGGAAAACCGTCCCAGCCTCCAGCATCACCACAGCCCAACAGGGCTGCCGAGCCCCCGGGGATGAAATCAAGTGGTAAAGGACAATAAAGCCCCCCCAGGCTGGGCTGGGTGAGCGGGGAGGTCAGCACAGGTCACCTCCGGGAGGTTTTGCTGGTTCCAACTAACCCTCATAAATAGGAGAGGAGTTCTGGCCAAGCCCTCGCTCGAGTCTATCTGAGCATTTCCTGACTCGGTGTTGATTTCACAGATTAAAGCCAGTCAAAAACAACCTGGTCGAGATCCAGGCAGTGTTAATTTTTGGACGAAGACCTTGAGGAATTTCATTCGGGTTTGTTCTGAGGGGAAGGGCTGTGCTTTTCCCACCCAGGAGCTTGTTTGCTTTTGAAATACATGCAATAAACACATGAACGCAAGCCCCAGCTCAAGCAAAGAGGCTGGCTGCTGCTGCAAAAGCATTACCTGTTCATTAACATAGGGGATATTGGTCAGTGTGGGGTCATGCCTTTAATCCCAGGTCTGCCAGTGAGCCACTAACCTAAACTGCACCCAAATTTCCGTGTTCACGTGAGGGCTGCAGCGACAGCCTGGGGTTTGGCACAGGGAGACAAGACAGGAATTGAAGATCAAAAATCCCACTGATCCCAGAGTTAAGGAGGGGAGGATGTTGAGCAAATCCCTGAGTATTCCTGTGGCCGGTCGGAGAGAGATTTTCCTTTCTGCTCTTGGTGCCCTATGCAGATAGAGCACGTCCCTGCAAAGACATGGCTGGGAACCCAAATCACAGCACTCCAGTGTGAGCTCTGAAAGTATGCACAGCCCAACCGAGGCAGATCCCAAAGTTTGGCAGATTCCTCGGATCAGGAAATTCCTTGAGAGTTCAGCAGTTTCTCCACGGCTGAGCCCAAGCCATTCCACTCGGATATCAAGTTCTCCCGATTTTAAGGGGTTTTCTGGTGATGGGTCAGTGGGACCTTGGCGAGCACACGTACAGTGAGAAAGAGAATCAGCAAAACACTGCACGAGGCCAAACGCAGATGCAGGGCCCAGCTGCTTGCAAAGAGAAGCCAGGGAAGCCAAGTATCAGCCATGAGGTCCAAGCAGGCCTGGAAGGAGCCCAAGCTGGTATCAGTTACATTGCTCCTTTGCCCGTGCATAAATAACCACCCATTATTTATGGCCCTTCACATCGCACCCTACACGTGCCTGCAGGGTCACCTCGGAGGACAGGGCAGAGCTGGCTGCAGGGGGGCACGAAGGGGCCCTCACAGAACCCAGAAATAACTGCTGCTCATCCCCCTGCCGCAGGCGACGTGGATAATGGCAGGGTTTCAGGCCAGCTGTTCCCACATTAGCTATATCACAAAGTCACCCCGTGCTTGGGGACACGTGGGAGTGGGGCTGGCCATGGCTTGGAGCAAGCAGCCCTAGGGATGGGAAGCCCTCCTGCTGCCCCAGAACACCATCTGTGGGCAAACCACCAAGAACAGGCACAGAACAGAGAATGGAGCGTGCAGGGTAACTTACCCCAGGTGGGCTTGTAGGGTTGCTCTCCATCATCACCCCATTAACACGCAGAGATAACCCTCATGCAGGCAGGCTGCTGGGCTCCATGGGGGTCCTGCCCCCAAAATGCAGGAGATGGGAGAGACAGAGGGCAATGTTCAGGCTGCTGCTTCTGCACAGAGCCCTGCAGGAGGCTCCACACGTGGCCATCACCCTCTTGGACCCACCTCATGCAGGGAAACCTGCACCTACAGCTGCCTCCAGGTCCATCTCTCCTGCTGGAGCCACCCCAGCAGCCCTGGCCCCTCGGTTTGGCTGCAGGAGCCAGGCACCCACAGGCACTCATCCCTCAGGAGCATCCCCATGCTCCAACACCAGGCAAACTCCTTGCCTTAGGGTGTTGAAGAGCTCAGGGGTTACAGTCAGCTCAGCTGTGCCGTGGTGCCGGGTGACTGTAAACCAAAACCAAGCCAAAGAGGCCGGTTTGTACAAGTGTCCTTCACTATCGCCCGGCTCCCAAAGGAGAAGTGTTTTCTTTCCGCTCTTGCGCTGTTTCCCTTCCGCTGCGTGCAGCAGTGAGGTCACTGAGCAGAGGGTTTGTGCCTGAACCGCTGGGTTGCTGCCATTGTCCTGTCCCCAGGAAAGGCAGAATCTGACCCAGCTGGAGGAAATGGAAAGGGAAAACACAGACCTTCCCTAACGCCAGAGGCACAGCTCTGCAAGGGACCTGCCTAAGCCCTGGAGAAGCAACTGAACATACCAACAATAGGGGCATTTCTGTAAACCCAAATGCCAGGCTGCTGCTGTTCCCACTCCCCGTGAACCTGCTTCTTGCACCAGGGGCTGTCCCTGGGAAAAGCATTCCTGGAGGAGAGGCCGGAAGGACCATCCCAAGGGCTGAACTGCCACAACAGCGTGGAAGTCACCGTCAGCTCAGTAGCACAAGGCAACCTCCTGCTGCTGCAGGCATCCCCTCCATGGCCTGCACAGCTCCCAGGCCCAGACACAGGGTTTGTAGGGTAACGTGTTGGTGCTGGGGGACAAGCTGGCACCAAAGCCCTCTCCAGGAGCAGTGGGATGAACAGCTCAGACACCCAATGTCACAGTTGACCCTGCTTCAAGCAGGCTGACCAGGGACCCCCATGGTCCCAGACAGCCTAAAGGAGCACAGGAGCTGATGTCAGAGCCCTCACAGCCAAGCCAGGGACAGAAACATCCCTCAGGGGCTCATGTTGGAAGGACGCCTCCTGCAAAAGCTTCCATCACAGCATCATCAGAACCCTGCTCCTGCCAGACCCAGCATCAAGCCCCCACCCCAAAGGCATTTTCCTCCCCTACCACCCTTCCTTGGCTTTGAGGATACCCTTGAAGGTAGGCAGGAGCTGACAGTAGAGACCCTTTGCTCACCCAGACCTTTACCTACCAACAGAAGAGCTTTCTCTCCTCCACATCCACCTAAACCCTACCCCAAATACTGCCTGCTCCTCACCATAGGCACCCAGCATTTTATAGCATTCCCAGGGCCCTGCCCAGCTGAGCTTAAACTGATAGGGACCAGCTGAGCTTACAGGAGGGTGTCACCTCTTCCCTTGCTCCATCTTCATCCTCCTCACCCTGCATCCATGCGCTGCTGCATCCAACTGAGACAGCCCCTGGAGACTGCTCCTGCTCCACAGCTGTGGCCTGATAATGCTTTTTCTTGTTCCCCTGGGTCCTGGCATGGATGGGAAAGGGTCTCTTTAAGTACATCACCTCCTGCCTGCCCCTTGTCCTTGCTGAACCTTCCCTGCTGGCCTCCCTGCGTGCTTTCCTGGAGGAAGGATGCTAACGGATGTACAAATAACACAACCTGTGTATTCTTCTCCCCACTCGGAGCTTGTATAACCTGTGGTTGACCCCTCCTAGTCCTCCCTAAACCACAGCCCCAGTGTGTGCTGCCGCCGCCGCTGCTGCTCTGGCATTTTTATGAATGGCTTTGAGCCCAGGGAAGAGCTGTGAGCTGGGTTTGGAACAGCTCCATCCCTTCTACCGCACGCGCTAATCTTGACAAATGATCAGCGTGTGGCTTTGGAAACCAGAGATAAGGCTGTCTGATCACTTCAAGTCATTGCACTTTCCCACGAAGAAAGGGGGTCTGTTCTCAGCCCCCGGGCGCAGCTTCCTCTGCAGCATGGGCACAGCCGGGTACCCCCTGCCCCACAGCTTGGGGGGCACACACTGCACTCGCACCCCTGGCACCGCAGCCAGGGCCTGACCCACAGCAAAACCTCAGTGCACAGGGAAGATGTTTGGGCATTCCCTTGGCTGCTGATCCCACCGGCTGCCTCCTGCCCACATGCCTGCATCTCCTGCTCACTGGGGCCAATGGGAGCAGTGGTCCATGCCCTGCATGGAGCTGGGATGTGGCAGAAGCATGTACTGGGAGCCAGAAAGAGCTTCCAGCCTTGCAGCTGAGCCATGACCATGGTGGGCTTCCATGAGCTCAGTTTTAGCTGGGAACTGGAGCACCTGGAGGGCTCCTGGCTCTCCTGGGTCACTGCTCCCCTTGGGCTGCTACCCCAGAGCTGTGGTGTCTCACAGGGGCTCCGATGGTAGAGCAAGCCCTGGATGGATCCTGTTGGATGTGTACCTGGGAAAGCTGGGCTTTCCAGAAGGCTCCTCACACAGACACAGACCTGCTGCCAAGGGAAAAGGCCTCTGCGAGTGCCAATTTAAGGAATGCCTTTGATCCAGTGGGAATCGTTAGGGAGAAACTCTGCCTCTAAATTGAGCTGCTCTCTTGCCTTGCCACTTTGGGAAATGAATTTGTACTCGGAAAAACTCAGGCTGGGAGAGCTCTTGGGAAGCCATCCAACCCCTTTCCCTGCCCCAAATTGGTCCTGACAAGCTTTTTTTTATCTAACCTTTCCTTTAAAATATCCAGATGGCTCAATCCAGCCTCCTGCTGGGCTACATCCATTTTATTAGCAGATAGTTGTGTATTATTAATATCCAGCTTCCATTTCCCTCGCTGCAATCTGCTCCCATCCCATGGCAACAACTCTGACCTCTGTGCTGGGGAACCCACCCGGGTGCCTTTCCAGCAGCACCTATTTAAAGCTTGGGATTAGGAAGGACAAGGCTGGTTCTGGCCAAACGCAAGCCCCTGGGCTGCCCAGTCCCTTCTCCTATTGCTGTGGGAGGGTTTGGGGCTGCAGGCACTGCCCTGTGCACGCACTGCCCGTTGGACCCGGGTGGGAACGGGGGGTCAGGGGCTGCTGACCCATGAAGGATGGGATTGTTCAGCTGATGAGGCCATGCAGGTGTTAATTAAAACGGATGTGAGGCAGAGCAGGTCACTGTTTGGTGTCATCTGCTCCTGGAATGAGCCTCACGGTGCTTCTTCACCCAGCCCTTCCTCCAGAGACAGCAGGGGAAGAGCTGCCCCTGGAACCTCTGCTCTTATCTCCCCCATGAGCTCCTCCCTAGGAGCACCTCCTGTCCTGCACAATGGCCCTGCTCTTTGGCTCAGTCTCTGCTGGACTCTCAATAGCACAAAACCCTTTCACTCCCGGGCTGGCTTGGAGCAGGGCTGTGCAGAGGTGAGAGCTGTAGCCAGAATCAGCAGCTCCTGGAGGTTCAGGTGCTCCCTGCACTGAGCTGGGGCAGGAGCTGCTCACATGGGAACACTGATGGACACTGATGGACGCTGCCCGCAGGACAGGCACCCCTGCGGGAAGGGTCTCAGGTTTGCCCAGCATCCAGCCAGATTCAAGCAGCAGCAGGAGCTCTGGTCTGATCCCCTTTGCTCTCCAGCCAAGGCAAGGAGGGAAAGCACCAAGGGCTGGTGTTCCCAGTGAGCCGGTCTGCAGAGCCTTCCGACAGCAGTTCATTCAGCATGGCAAAGCCCTTCCATTGTGCTGGAGAGCCCAGCACTCAGCACCCTTCACAGCTCTGGGAGATGGGGCTTGGCATCTTCTCTGGGACATGCCCATGCCAGGAGAATGCCCGAGTACAAAGAGTCTCCGCATGAGCACTTCTCCCAAGCCAGGATGCTGTGCCAGGCTCCACAGAGCCCCTGGTGTGGTGGGGACCAGCAGCAGCATGGATGAGCTCACCGAGTCAAACCTGGGCTGCTCCATAAGTGCAGCTTAATGAATCCCAGTTTGCTGCCGCTCGGTGTCTCATGGTTGGATCAGCTCACAGCTCAGAAGGCACATGAGAGTTTTTCCCATGGTTTGGGGCACTTGTAATGGCTCTATCCTATGTGGATTCTTTGATGTCTTGTAAAAGAGCTGATGATGAATCTGTTTCCTCAATGGGGACCCAAGTTCAGCACTCTCCTATCTATCCAGATGGTTTTTTTTTCATGAAACAATTAGACAACAGCACAAGGAAATGGAATTCAGCCCCTCCGAGGATGAAATCTGGCAGAAAGTGACCTGGAGCATCAGCACTGGGGCTGGATGGCAGGAACAGGCAGATATACACACTCTCCCACAAGGGCAATGGATCCCTCCTTCTCTTTGACAGCCAGGCTAGCGAGGAAGCAAAAGCAGCTCTGTCCTGCTGTGCCCACCCATCACAGGAGAGGACTGGAGGCCAGGACCGAGGGCTTTGACACCATGCTCCACCAGATGGTTTTTGCTGAGGCCTCAGACACACACGTGCAGCACGCTGTTATTAAACCTGGCTCGCACTCCCTGCGCGCAGGGGGAAAGAGCTCGGGCTGCGAGCAAGGTTCACTCTGAACATCCAGCATTAAACCGTGCAGCTCGGTCACCTTCTGTCTGCTGTGTAGAGCTGCGCATAGAGCGTCCCCCTGCAGCACCCCGGCGGGGTGGAACGAGTCCATGTGGTGCCAGGCACACCGTGCACAGCCAGCTCTGCGGTGCAGCCTGACAGGCGGCTCACAGCAACACCCGCACCACGCTGCACCGAGCGGAGGAGCCGCTGCTCCGGCTCCTTACAGACACTTCCTCCTCGTGCTGCCTCCAGCCTCCCGGCTCTGCTCTCCTGCTAACGTTTCGGTTCACCTCCCGCTGAGCCAAAGGCTCCTTTCAGCTGGAAAAGGCCGTTTGTCTCCGTATCCCACCATCTCTGTCTCGGTGTCAGCCTGAGCCTCCATGCCTCCTTCCCCCATCAGCCGCAGGTTTCACTCCTGCATTCGGGATTCCATCCCTTCCAAACCACTTCTTGTTTTCCTCCAGGAGTTCTGGAGAAGCACTGCACACCTCATGTGATGCTTCCCTGCCTGGGCTGACATGGGGCAGGAGCCCCATCAAGCCCTTGCTGTGGTCCTGGGTGATGCTCACGACTGCAAGTGTCCTGAGGACAGCAGGATGCTCAGGCCTGGCTCTGCTTCTGCAGGGCCTCGCCACTGCACGGCTGTGAGCTGACATTGCTGTGTAGCAGGAGGGATGTTACCCACATCCCAAACTGCCCAGCGCCCCTTGGGGAGGGTCCTCTCCCCCTTGCCCAAGAGCAAAGGCTCCCCGTGGCTCACACAAAGGGTCTTACACTGCTATGGTCAGTGCTGTGGTGCCTGGGGAGTGCTGTTGGGGCAGGGCATGGTGCTCAGCACCCAGCACACACTGCTGTGGGCACAGGCAAGATGCAGCACACAGGAGGGGCAGGAGACCTGAACCCGCCTTCCCAAGGAATAAATGCTGGTGTCTGTGGAAGATCCATCACTCTATAGGGAAACACAAGGGATTCCCTTACCCCTCCTGGAGCCTGGCACCAAAGACCAGATCTGCTGGGGCTGGCTGATGCAAGCTCCAAACCAGCATCGCTTCCAACTTGTCCTCCCTGCGAACCGCAGATGCCCGGTTTGCTGGGACCTTGATGATGCGGTTCCATCAGGCCAAGTGATCGCGCTGTGGGTCTCCAGCAGCGCACATCGCCTCGGGGCAAACACGCCGAAGGGGCACAGCCAAGGTCCCTCCTGCCTTTCTCCTCCCGTGAGTGAGGCAGAGCCGGGCCGGGGCTGGGGGGGGACAAGGGCCCGTGCTGGGGGGAGCGGGGAAGGGGCAGCTCCTGCACTGCTCGGGGGTGCCGCAGCCCCCCGGGCCCCTCCGGTCGCGCTCCAGCGCCGGGGCTGCGCGGGAGGGTTCCGGGGGGGCTGCGCTTTGTCCGCCCTCCCGCGGGGCCGGGGGTCGGCGGCTGCGGGAGGGCGGGAGGAGGAGCGCGGCCCGCCCCGCCGCCGCCGCCGTACAAAAGGGGTCGGTCGTGCGGCGGAGCCCCGTGTGCCGCCGGGCAGGGCCGGGCCGGGCCGGGCAGGGCAGGGCAGGGCAGGGCAGGGCGCAGCGGGCGGCGCTCCGGTCCCCTCCGCAGCGGCCGCCCCGTCCCGCCCCGTCCCGCTCCGCCGCCGCCGGGCCCGGGACCATGCGCCGCCGCGGGGCTCTGCTCTGCCTCTCGCTGGGGACGCTGCTGGCCCTCGCCGACGCCAAGGGTGCCTTCTACCCGCCCGCGGCCCCCCTGCCCTACGGCGGCAGGTACAGCCTCTACACGGCCGGCTCCAGCCCGCAGCTCGGCCCCGCCAAACCCGTAGGCAAGCACAAGTAAGCGATCGCCTTGCGCGTCCCCGGCCGCGTCCGCGCAACCGACCCGGCGCGTACAGGGAGCCGGCCTCGGCCCTGGGTACCGGCGGGGCTCGTTGGGCATCCTGTACCGGGCACAAACGGTGGGCACCGGGGACCGGGACCAGCGCCTCTGGGGTCAGCAGCAGCATCCGCCTTGGGCATCGCGCCCGCGGTACCGGCCGTGGGCAGCATCCCCCGAGGGCAGCCCCTGCTGGGGAGCGGTCCCGGTGCCGGGGGCAGGTGGGCAGGGCAGGACGGGGCGGACGGGGTGCGGGGGGGGAGGTCGGGTGCGCTGCGGTCCTGGGGGGGTCAGGGCTGCGGAGGGCACGGGGGTGCCCGTGTGTGTTAACGGGGGTACGGGCATGTACCTGTTCTGCAGGACGTGGGCATGGGGGAGATGCGCGGGGGGGTGGCTGTGCACAGACCCCCGCGTGGAAACACGGATTGGTTTGGAGGGAATTTGCTCATTTGCTTGTAAAGCACAAACTCAGCGGAGATCAAATAGGTTTTCAAGTAACCTGGAAAACTCAGCAGAGGAGGAATGTGGGCTTCATACGCTCACTGGAGACTTTTTCCATTCAATTGCAAAAGGGCTGTTACTGGGGGGCGGGGGGTGGGGAGGTCGCTTCCCTCCCCCCTTGTTCGCTAGAACCGTTTCTGCGGGGCTGCTTTGGGAAGGGGAGGATGTGGTGTTATGAGCAAGCTGAAATGAATAAAGTAACATTGAGACGAACAATACTGGCAGTGCCAGCAGGAGCTTTCTAAACCCTGTAACATTTTCCAGCTGCTCACTCCTAAAGCATCGGGCTGGAGCTATAAAACTGCAGCTCAGGTGGGTGAGAGGGAAAGGGGGCTCTGAGGGGGAGAGAGCCAGAGCCACCCTCCCCAAGTAGCCGCAGGTAGGCAGTGTTCATCAGCAGTGGCCGGTGCATGTGCCCATGTTGGCTACCAGCTTACTTGCAGAGGGGTTTACAGTTTGTGAGCAGGTCCTGGATCTCCGGGTAGTGATTCTAAGTTTCCACATGCACACTCACACATGATGTCCCTTCCCTCCAGCTCAGAAGTGGATCGCCTGTGCTCTCTGTGGCCCAGTGCTCAGATAAATGACTCACTTTTGGAAGCGCCGGGAGCAGCACGGATCCCTGTGCACGTTCTGAGCCTGGCAGCCCCTCCCCTGCATCTGGGCAGGCTGGGAATGCCAGGAGTGCCCATCCCAGGGGAGCAAAGGCAGCCCTCAGCAAGGGCTGGGACAGAGGTGCTGGTGCTGCTCCCAGGGGGATGCAGTGGGATGGGGATCCCTGATGGGAGGCAGCAGAGAGAGCCGGGTGTTGGAGGGAGGATAAATCTGCTCACACCTTGCTGCTTCATGGAGGGAGCTCCAACAGGCTATTGGAGGCAGAGGAGCCTGACTGGGGGCAATGGAGGGCTTATGGTGTGTCTTGGCATGGGCAGGGGCTGTACTTTGTCTTCACGTGTTTGCCATCATTGCTTGGCTCTGCTTCACCTCTTCCTGCACTCAAGATGAGCCAGAGCCCTGCTGCGCTGTCCCCAGAGGGTGACGGTGGGAGGGCTGCACACACACCCCCGTGTGCACACACACACATCCACATCCACATGCACACACACACACATGCACATCCATATGCACACACACACATACACATCCACATGCGCGCACACACACATGTGCACATCCATATGCGCACACACACACACATGCACATCCACATGCACACACACACATACACATCCACATGCGCGCACACACACATGTGCACATCCACATGCACACACACACACATGCACATCCATATGCACACACACACATACACATCCACATGCGCGCACACACACATGTGCACATCCATATGCGCACACACACACATGCACATCCACATGCACACACACACATACACATCCACATGCGCGCACACACACATGTGCACATCCATATGCGCACACACACACATGCACATCCACATGCACACACACACATGCACATCCATATGCACATACATACACATCCACATGCACATACACACACATGTGCACATCCATATGCACACATACACATGCACATCCATACACACACACACACATGCACACCCATACACACACACATACACATGCACACACACACACGTGCACATCCATACACACACACACGTGCACATCCATATGCACACACACACGTGCACATCTATATGCACACACACACACATGCGCATCCACATGCACACACACACATATCCATATGCACACACATGTGCACATCCATCCGCACACACACATGCACATCCATACACACACACACACCTGTGCACATCCACATGCAGACACACACACATGTGCACATCCATACTCACACACACGTGCACATCCACACACACACACACGTGCACACCTGCTCCCCCAGGCAGGAGGCACCTCAGTCCTTCACCCCAGGCCACTCTGCTCTGTCATGCCTGTCCCAGTCCCTTCCCTCACCTCTACCTGGCAGAGGTGTCTCAGTGCCACTGGCACCTTGGTCCTGCCAAGCCCGCGAGAGCTGCCCTGAGGCCCTGCAGCTCCTTCCTCTGGTCGGTGCCAAGGCTGCTCCCAGGCCATGCCATGGGGATGCCAGGGAGCTCCAGCTGCTTCCCAGCTGAGCCGCAGTGACCCCAGAGGGAGCTGGGTCCTCCCGCGTCACTGAGCACCCTGTGCCGGCCCATCTGCTCCTGCCTGGGCCCTGCTCTGTGTGCCTGCATCCTCCTCTCCTCCCGCTTGGCCGTCTGCCACGTCCCTGTGTCCTTAATCCCTCCCTCACCTCACATCCCTGCTGTCTCTGCCCCTGTGGGCCACGTCCATCTGCTCCTGCAGCAGCGCTGCCTTCAGCTGGAGCAGCTTCTATCTCCATCTGTCCCACCAGTGCTCCTGCACCCTTCCCACGCAGCCTTCCTCCCAGGCACCTCATCCTCAGTGCCTGGGTTTGCTGCTCAGCTCTGGAGAGTTCAGAGTGCACGGAGCTGGCTGCAGGCACCACAACAAGAGACTCTGCTCCGTCCAAGGGGTCTGAGGAAGTTTCCAGCCTCCATCCCACTTGGAACCTGGGTTGTTCCTGCCTCCCTGGTGGAGGGAGCTGTGTTGCTGCAGGCCCACAGAGCAGCCAGCCAGCACCTCCTCTTCCTCTGCTCACTGTAGCATCACACACGGTCCAGTGTGACAGTGCCCATGGCAAGGTCCAAAGGCTTCTGGGCTGGCAGCACCCCAGAAGGACATTGCCCCTGCCAGATGCTGCTGGAGCTGTTTCTGGCTTGCTGTTCCCATAACTGCTGCTGCAGGTGGGGTTCTGCTGTGTCCTCCCCGGCCATGATGTGCCCAGCACAGCCCAGCTCTGAGGCTCTGGTAGCAACGTGGCCATGACTGTGAGGGCAGCAACTGCCCTCAGCACCCGGCCTCCCATGCACAGCAGCACCTCAGAGGTGAGGGTGCTCAGCCTGCTTCCAGCACCAACACAGCTGCTCCCCTTAACCCAGAGGAGAGGTGCCGGGGCCCCATGGGCTGAGGAAGAAGCTCCTCCACATTGCTGGGGATGGCACCACGGGGGCTGGTGGGATTGGGCAGTGCTGGGTGCAGGGAGGCTTGGAGCTGGGTGCTGGGACCCAGTTCATAACCCAGCCCAGGCACCCAGCAGCAGGCTGGCACTGGGGACCCTGTTCCATCCCCACTCCCTGCTCTCCCCAGGCCCCTCTGCTGTCCCTGTTCCCAGTGTGTGGGGTGGGCTGGGACGGGGGGTGCAGCAGCAGGGTCATGCAGAGCTGCCTGGGATGGGTGGCACAGCCGGGTGCTGATGGGGTCTCCCTGTGCTTCCCCACAGGAGCTACTGTGCCTACGTGGTGCAGCGCAATGTGACGTGCGTGCTGCAGGACGGGGCCGAGAGCTACGTCAAGGCTGAGTACCACAAGTGCAGCTGGGGACCCAAGTGCCCAGGGAAAGTGCTGTGAGTATGGGGGACCCCAGGCCATGGCTCCCTTCCCACCAGGCCACAGCCCTCCTCGGGCTCCAGAAGCTCCGTGCCACCATCTGACCATGAACCCTGCTCTTCAGAGCACAGCGGAAGGGGCTGAAGGGCTGTGTGCAGTCAGTGCAGGGCAGGGGTGCTGGGGGGAAGCAGGATGGGATCTGTCAGGAGGGGCAGGGAGATCGATCCCTGATCAGAATTAAATCAGGAAACCATGGGAAGCTGGTGGGGTGCATCCCTGCAGCCACTGCAGGCCAGGCTGGAGGTGGTTCTGGGCACTCTGATCTAGCTGAAGATGTCCCTGTGCTCATCGCAGGGGCTTGGACTGCATGAGCTTTGAAAGTCCCTTCTTCCCATCACAAGTGTTTTAGCAGCATCTGGGGACTTGAGGACATCCTGCAGTTGCTGGTACCTGTGAAGGAGATGCCCAAAGCAGCTCCCATCTCTGCATTGTCTGCTGCTCAGCCCCTCCAGCCCTTCCAACAAAACTGGGCTGAAAACAGGGTGTTTTCTGGACCTGCAGCTCAGTTTTCTGCACAGCCTCAGATGCTGCATCACACATGAGAGGGAAATGTCTCTTCCACACACATGGGCCATCAGCTCACAAATCATTTCATCCCAGTCCTGAGGAGAAGGACTCGGGGGTGTTGGATGAGGAAAAGCTCCCCATGACCTGGCTTCAGTGTGCACATGAGGAGGGCATGGAGATGCTATGAGGGCTGGAGCAGCTCTGCTCTGGAGCCAGGCTGAGAGAGCTGGGCTGGGGCAGCCTGGAGAAGAGAAGGCTCCTGAAGGGGAGACCTTAGAGCAGCTCCAGTGCCTAAAGGGGCTGCAGGAAACCTGGAGAGGGGCTTGGGACAAGGGCCTGTAGGGACAGGCCAAGGGGAATGGCTTGAACCTGCCAGAGGGGAGACTGAGCTGAGCTCTTAGGCAGAAGCTCTTCCCTGTGAGGGTGCTGAGGCGCTGGCACAGGGTGCCCAGAGAAGCTGTGGCTGCCCCATCCCTGGCAGTGCTCAAGGCCAGGTTGGACACAGGGGCTTGGAGCAAGCTGCTCCAGTGGAAGGGGTCCCTGCCGGTGGCAGGGGTTGGAACTGGGTGAGCTTTAAGTTTTGTGTTGGCACAAACCAGTCTGGGAATCTATGATCTTGTGCTCTCCCGGGCCAAAAGGTGCCAGACTGTGTGTCATCTGTCACTGTGGTCATCTATGGGGGCAGAGATCAAAGCAATGAAAACATTTGTGATTTTCCAAACTAACAACGGGAGTCTCAGGTTAAAACCGATTCCAACCGAAGCAGCTCACCAGAACCCACAGGTTCAGGACTAACGGCTCTGCTCACCCAGTCCCTCCTCACCCCGGGCTGGTTCTCAGGCTTGTCTGCATTGTCATCCTGCTGGGGAGGACTGTGCTCTCACCATGTGCTCTCAGACCTTGTGCTCCAGTCCTGGAGAGGGTGGGCACGGGTTCTGTTGTTGTGGTGTGATGAGCACTGTGCTGCTACCCTGACCTATGGGGCAGCAAGAGCTCTTGGAGGAGGTGGGTCATGGTCTGCAGGTGCAGAACAAGGGTCCCAGCCAGGCTTTCCCATGCACCCAACAGGATCCATGACCCCCCTCTTCTCTATTGCTTGACATTGAGGTTGCTTCTCTAAATTGACTTCTCTCTTGCTCCCCTCTCCTGGAAAGGTACCGCACCTTCTTCAGGCCCAAATACAAGATTGGGTACAAGACAGTGACTGAGCTGGCCTGGAGGTGCTGCCCCGGCTTCATGGGAGAAGGGTGTCACGACAGCCCCACTGACCAACCCGGCCTCCTGCCCCAGCAGCCCAGCCCCAAGGTGCCTCCCGGGCAGATGTTTCCAATCCCCAGGCTTCCTCCCTATCCCAAAAGCCACCCTGACCTGTTTCCAGGACCAAAGAAAAATCACTATGGTGAGATCTCGCTCCTGCTTCACATCCCCAGGTTACCTCACCACCGCATGCTCTCACAGCTCCTGGTTCTTTCTGTGCTGTTCCAGCACAGGACATGAATTAGGCAAACCATCCGTGGATGACGTGCTCTCTGATCCAAGATCTGGCACTGACTGCTTTGAGGATCACTTGCTTCTTAAATGTCATTTGTTTCAAAATGTGCAGCTGTGAAATTTCTCTTGTTGCTTTAAAGCATTTCCCATTAATTTTTGGGGTCAACAGAGTGTGTCTCGAGACAAAGCTCCCCCAGGCTGCTCTCATCACCTGCTGTTGAACAGAGGGCTTGATCCCAAGGGGAAAGGGTTTCTTGATCAGCTTAAGAAGAGATGTAGAGGAAAGGAGGAAGGGTGGGCTGATAGCTCTCTAGCATGGCACTAAGAGGGGTGCAGGAGCTAATGCTAGTATGGGAAAGGACTCTCACCTAGGAGGTAGCCAAGGAGGGAAGTTGAAGGAACACCAGCCCTGACTGTCTCTGTTCCTTTCCCTGTTCAGGCAGGAAGCTGCCGGGGCTCTTCGGGGACCGCCTGGACCGGCTGGAGGAGGAGGTGAGGCGCCTTTCCCAGTCCTACGACAGCCTGCACACCATGGTGAGCGGGCTGGGCGACCGCCTGCGCCTCGCCATCCAGGAGGACACCACCAGGATGATCGGCTCGCTGATGAACAGCCCCGGCACGCCGGACTCCACGGTGGGCTTCGGCATCATTCCCGACAGCCTGGTGGATGCGGCGGACAAGGCCGACATCGCCGCGTTCCCTCCCGTGGGGGACATCCTGACCAAGGTGACGGAGGTGAGCGACGTGCTGAAGACCAAGGCAGATCTGCTGCAGGAGGTGCGCGGCATGGTCCTGGACCACGACGGGCAGATCAAGCATCTGCTGGAGTCAGCCCGGCCCTCGCCCCTCACCTCCATCGACCTGCTGGAGGAGTACGTGGACACGAGGCTGAGCAACCTGCGCGGGGAGCTGCTCGACGGCTTCGAGAAGAAGCTGGGCAAGCTCCAGAGCACGTGTGATTTCCGGATCCAGGAGGTGCGGCAGCAGTGCGAGGAGGAGAAAGCTGCCAACCTGCGGCTGCAGCAGACGCTGGACGGGAAGGAGCTCGAGATCAAGAAAGAGATCTCCCAGCTGGAGACCCAGATCCAAGGGCTGACAGTAGTGGAAAGCTGCTGCAGCAACCTGGACTACCTCACCGATCGCATGAACATCCTTGAGAAAGGCCTCCACAGCATCTCTGAGTCCCAGAAGAACTTGCACTCCCGGCTGGATGGAGAAATCTCCACTGTCACCCTAGGGAACCTTTTTGAAGGGCGCTTTGAAGATCTGGAAGCCAGACTCAATGCTACAGAGAGAGAAACGGGGAGCTGCTGTTCTGGTATAGAGGACAGCATGAGAGGCACGGTGGTGGCAGAGGTGGACGGCATGAGGACTGCCTTTGAAGACAAAATGCAGACCCTGGAGGACAGGTTCATGACCATCGTGGGGGAGCTGAACAATGTGAGCTCTCCCATGGGAATGGACGGTGCGGCGGTGCCCGTGCTGGAGGGGGAGCTTGCCAGCATGAGGAAACAGACAGACGAGGCACTGGAGGTGCTGCAGGATCGCCTCGTCACGCTGGAGAGCACTTGTTCCCTGGGCTGCAGCTCCGCCTCCAAAGACGTGGAGACCTTCCGCACCGAGATCGAAGACTGCCAGAGCAAGAACCAGGACCTGCTCCTGCGCATGGACAGCAACTACGACCTCCTGCGCAAGCTGAACGCCACCATCCTGGAGATCCAGCGGCGGATTGAGGAGGAAGCGTCGGGGGCTTTGCAAGGGGAGATCACCCTGCTGAAGATCAACCTGAACACCGTGAGCAAGTCCCTGATGGGGCTCAAGGACTCTGTCTCCCAGTACTCGGACACCGTGACACACGTCAACTCCTCCCTGGATGAGCACGAGCGGAAGATTGAGGATGAGGTCCACTCCATCCAGGAGAAGGTCAACGACCAAGGCTCCCAACTGTTCTTCAGCAACCGGCGTGTCCTCAACCTCAAGGGAGATCTGGAGCGACTCAAAGCCAGGATCATCAACGACCTGAGCTCCTGCAAGAACGTGGCCCATGACCTGCAGAAGGAGATTGCTCACTTCGATGACCGGGTGGCCCGGGTGGAGAGCGCCTGTGGCAGGCTGGGAGCCATCACGGGAAGCCTGGATGGCGTCAGGGATGAACTGGAGAAACACATGGGCAGCCTGTGGGACTACATGGACCACATGAACGGGACCCTGGCTGCCCACTCTCAGGAAATAACGGGACTGAAGGACAACCTGATGGACTGCCAGGCCAAGGTCTCCGAGCTGGCTGAGCAGGTTGGCCACTTGGAAGAGCAGGCGCAGGGGAAGCAGCATTAGCCGTGTTGCCACGTGCTTCTTCCTTCTCCTCCCTGTGAAGGACGGGATTAACTTCCATCACACAGACTTGCTCCAACGTGACAACAGCTCTTGGGATATTTTTTTTAGTGAAAAGATAAATTAAAAGCTGCTACAACCCCTTTATTTTTATTTTTAATCCTGTCTGCCCCACTCCTCCATAAGGTGCCCATCAGTACCTGCCAGCCCTGACCCTGGTGCAGCAGCATCACTGCTCTGGCTGCGGCATTGCTTTGGCTCCTGGGCTGATGACCCCAGAAGGACAACTCAGGAGGAAGCTGGAAGCAGAAAGGGGAGGATGTGTATTTTATTTGTGTGGATTTGTCACTTCTTGAAGACTAAACCCCTGTAGTTACCGGCTGAGGAATAGAGGCTCTGTGACCTGAAGACCACCTGCATCTTAATGAAGGGACTGAGCAGAGCCGGGGCTCCGGACAGGGAGCAAAACTCACCACAGGAATTGTGGATCTCAGAGAACACACGTGCCCACACATCCCCTGGGTGCTGCCTTCCCCCTTGAGACAGCAGCCCACCTCACGTGCCATAAATCCATCTACACTGTGCATGCTCCTTATGGAGCATGTGAGGATCTGCATTAGGAAAACACACACATGCATACACATATGTATGGTATGTGTATGTATATTTTTGAACAATCCCTTGCTATGGTGCTCATCTGATTGCAGTCTCCTCTTGCTGCCCACATGTCCCTTGCTGTACATTGAAGAACCAATTGAGCAGCTAAAACCTGTCCCTCAGGACATCCATGTCCCGCAGCCCCACTGTGCTCTGCTCACTGCTTACACCTGGGGCCAATAGGAAGGGTTATGGAAAACCTGTGTCTTCCCCCACAAGACGTGTGTCCATAAGCCTCTGCAGGAGCTGGGCATGGAGCAGTCCCTTCCTCCAGCTCTGCTTTTCTCCTGTTTTATCACTGAAACTGAACATGGTTTTCCTCATCTCATGCCAGGGCAGGAGAGCTCCAGGGGCTGAGTGTGAGGCTCTCCCTGTGCAGAGCAGGAGTCTGCATCCTCCTCATGTTCCTCTGAGCTCACTGGGATGCCAGCAGCCCTGGGGACCCACGCTGGTGCAGAGCAGGGTACCTTTGAGAAGATGTCTTGAGTCCTCAGCTCAGCCTGGGAATGAAGAAGCTGTGATTTACACAGCCAGCTTGGCTGCTTTCCCACAGACAGGCAGGCTGGAGAACACTGAACGTGTTCCCAAGCAGCTCCAGCCTTGCCCTATGGAGCCGGAGCCTGGACTGAGTGCCCTTGGCTCACAAAAGCCACCTCTCCCAGGGAGCCTGGCATGGATGTCCCCTGCTGCTCAGCCAACACAACTTCACTACCAGAAAGGATGAAGGAGAGATGAAAGAGCTTCCATCTGACCAGCTCTGGCACTTTATAGCAGAGGACCATGGTTTTCCATCAGCTCATGGACCCTTCCACACCAGCTTGGCCTTCAGCTTCCACCTGGTGTTCATTCCCCCCACCAGGCTGTGCCTGCTCCATGACCCCATAAAGGAGCAGCTCTGTGCTCTGACCAGCACAAAGCAGAGATGTATCCGGATGCCTTTTCTCCGCCGTAGAAACTGGATGAACTCCCTGGATCAGATGCTCCCAGGCTAGCGAGGGCAGCAGGGATCACTGTGGTCACATCGTGTTACCCTGATGTGGTAGAAGCTCTTTCCCCTGCCAGGGGATCATGGTCCAGCTGTGTGAGATGGAGAGAGGACCTGGTCTCCCACCGCTCACTTATCCCCGCCAGCTCAGAGGGCTGCCAGGTGCTCCAAGCACCCGAATCCACTCCTGCTGCTCTGGCCTTGGCTGGTTTGGAGCAGTGCTGCAGCTCCTGAGCACTTCTCCAGCCGAGGGGGACCTCCGGCTGCCTTTGGCCATCCTGCAAAACCTGCTTGTGGACAACAAAACCCAAGGCTTTTTCCCCAGTCCAGGAAGGAGGCTCAGGCCAACCCTCACCCCACTGGAGCATCCTGCCCAAGCCCCATCCCCATCCCCTCAACAGGGAAAAAACAGACTGCAAAGAGAACAACCAAAGAGAAGGCCAAGCCAAGGGCCAGGCTCCCCCTTCCTAGGGCTGGGGCAGAGCAGCTCAACAGCAGTGGCTGCCTCCAGCAGAGAGGGACCAGGACTGGCCATAACAAACCCAGGACAAGGAAGAAGTCTGACCTTCCAGAAAATGGTGCTATATTTGGACTATACCTGACGAGTCACTTGAAGCTATGGACAGTTTGTATTCCAGTTCTCAGCTATTCGTGTTTAAAAAGTGAAGGAACTCTGTAAAAATAGGGCATTTTTATTGTGGTTTTGCTTGGAGAGAGGGAAGGAGATGGTGCCCATGGGGCTGTCCTTGCACAGGCAATGCTCCGAGGCAGTTGCTAAGTGATGCTGGTAAAAGGCTGTGTTTTATTGTGTTTAAAACCTTGTACATTTGTTCAGATTTTTAAAGCTGAAAACGTGTTTGTACTGGAAAAGACAAAAATAAAGTATTTCTTGCTGAGGTCTGCAGATCACAGTGATGCGTGGGGCTTGCAGGAGAGCAGAGCTGCACCACAAGGCAGGCAGAGTAATTTACACTCACACCAGTGACACAGGAAGGAGAATGGGGATGCCATGGTGGGGAATGGGCCCAGCAGTGCTCCTGCCTGGGTCAGTTTATGCAGTCACAGCTGAGAGTTCCCAGAGCAGGGCACCAGGCTTGGACAGGTCCCTCACCCAGTACAGCCCAGTTGAGTCCCAACACAAACCCGCTTTGAGGCAGCCCAGCTTTCCTTGAATGCTCTGCTGCAGGGCACAGGAACAAGCTCCTGCCCTAGCATGAGACTGCAGCAGGAGATTCAACCCATGCACATAAAACCAGGCTTTGCTTCCTGTATGAAATCAGGTCTGTGCCAGTACCTGAAGGCAGAAGAAAGAAGGAAAAGAAAGAAAGAAAAGGCCTTTTCTAGCGCCCTGCTCCACAGGTCCTGCCCTCATCTCCACCAGGATGATGCTCCTGGCAGGGCACCTGGCACAAACTCAGCCGCAGCTGTAGAAGATCATGGAGCCTGCCTCTCATTTCCATGCACAGGGCTGTAGCACACAAGAGGCAGCATAGGGTAACTGCTGTTACTGAAGAACACCCAAACAGCTTCCAGCCACCTTAACAAGCTGTTAAGCCACAAGACAGCTTCACTCCACCAGCATCCAATCTGCAGGTAGCTGGATTGGTGGGAACACTGGTCATACTGGAGATAGCAATAGTTATGCTCATCAGTAAGACAGTGAGTGACCCATCACCACTTTTAAAGGTGTTGAGAACATTAGTCAGGGACCCAGCTTACAGGAGTTTCATTTCAGTTAAATGCAGGTTGTGTAGAGTCAGAGCTCTCTGGGCCCCTACTCAGTGTTTCTAGTGCAGAACATGACCCCTGTGAGAAGTGCAAAGTGCAAGCTGAGAGGAGCAGAGGTATCTGGAGCATCCCATCCTGGCAGAGGATGCATAGAAGAGCCCTGGGTCAGCTCTCCACAGGTGACGAGATCAAGAGAAGGCATCCAAGTCAACAGCAGGCAGTGGGGGTCTCCAGTAGGCAAAGTGGCTGTACTCTGGGCACACCAGAGCCATGCTCCCGCTCTGGCCCACAGGAGGGAAGATGAGCTCCACCAGCTCTGACAGCCGCTCGTACCTATGGGGGCAAGAGAGAAGTTGCATTGAGGTCACTGGGGCTTTGTTTTCTACCCCGGGAGATGCTCCTGGGGGTTAAAGGCAGGTTAACCCAAAGATGCCAAGGACCAGGCCCATTGCTTACGTTGACTTGTGGCTCTTCGTGAGCTCCTGGATCAGCTCTCCCTTGGGGTTGACTGTGAATATGCGGCTCTCCGGCAGGCCAACCTGCTTGTAAGCACAGACATCCTGCCCAAGGCAGGCCAGCGGGGCATGAGAGCTGCAGGAAGGCACCACTGCCCCAGCCCGAGCCCTCCCTTCTCCCCACGAGACCCGCTCACGTTGGCTCTGTTCCCAAAAGCCGCGTAGAAGGGCAGCTTGGTGGCAAACAGGTTCTGGATGTCCTTCAAGCAGGCAATCTTGAACACCTCCGGCTTCTTCTCAATCACCTCCCTGAAGCACAGAGCAGAGGTCAGATGGCATCAGCTGCTCAGGACTGGGGGCAGCCAGGCTGCCCGAGGCCAGAGAAGTGATGTGAAGGGCAAGAGAGGTTTTGTGCATGAGGAGCTTCCCAGGCAGCTCCAGGGAGGGCAGAAACAGTTCAAGGCTGTGACATCCCTCAGCATCAACCTGGGGTAGGGGGTGCCATCCCCAGGGACACGGGATGCAGGGCTGGCAGGAGAGGATGTGGTACCTGTGGAAGGCAGAGAAGAGGCTGCTGGGGGCGAGCAGGATGGGGCCCTTGGGGAGTCCACAGCCCTGCTCGTTGACCCATTTGAGGTAGCCTTTGGTGATGTGCGCCATGCCGATGGCTCGGGCTGAGCAGTACAGGAACTTGTAGCCATTCCTAGCGGGAGAACAGGGAGCCCTCGGAGCTGAGCCCTCGGGCAGGGCAGGCTCCTGCGCCTCCCAACACGAGGAGGTCGAACCTGTTCAGCCCGACCCTGCTCACCCCTTCAGCAAGCGGGCGGCTCCAGGCACAGCGGACCCAACACGGACCCGGGCTGAGCCCGCTCCCCGCCAGCCTCACGCCTCGGCCCGACGGGCTCCTGCCGACGGCGGGTCCCGACCCGCGGGCCCACAGCGCCTCCTAGCGGCCACGGCCGCGGGCACTCACGCTCGGGTGACGCCGTGCGCGGGCCCAGCTCCTGCAGCCCAGGGAAGGTGCCGGTGCCCACGGCAGGGGTGGAACTGGATGGGCTTTAAGGACCTTTCAACCCAAAGCGCTGCGGGATCCAGACCACGCCGTCTCCCACCCAGCCTCTCCTTCACCATCCTCCCGCTTCCCCCTGGCGTCACCTGATCCAGCACCTACAGGTGGATTTTATGGAAGAGCTTAGCAATCCCATGGTGAGTCCAATCCTTCCCCAGGTGCGGCAAAATGTGCCCAAGAGCATCCGACCTAGAAGGAAATGAGACCAGGTTAGGCTGATCGAAGCCAGTGGGGTACCCCTGCCCACCATGACGGATCTGAGGTCCCTCCTGGCTGCATGCACAAGCCTTGTAAGCACATGCTCCCTAACATCAGGAGCAGGGGTGTGTGGTGAGAGAAAAGCCCTTTACTTGGTGATGGTGCCGTCGATGTCAGAGATCACCACCTTGTCGTCCCAGTTCCACAGGTAGATGGTGGCCTCACAGCGACACGTGCCCTGGTACTGGGTTGTCACACTGAACGCCACCTCGTTAGGGCCATCCTGCAGATTCAGCCTTCCCTGGGGCACAGGAGGAACAGAGCAGTACATCAGCACAGCTTCATGCCAGGCCAAGGCTTGCCATGGGCCAGACTGCCACTCAGACAGACCAGAGACCTTAAAACTCTGCAGGGTACCCACCCAGGGCAAAATACATGGGTGCCCTATAAAAACATGAGTCGGGAGTAGAGAAATCCCTGTCTGAGGGTTGTCTCACCCCAGCACACACAAGCAGGGAAGGAGCAGTGAAGTACGTACGATCTGCTCAGAGGACAGCCGCAGGGATTTCTTGTAGGTTGGCAGAGATTTCTGTTCAGGAGCATCCATTGCTAATATGTCCCCAGGGCACAGGGGCTCTTCATCACAGGATGACCCCTCTTCCTGCCTATACAAAGGGAAAAGCATGGTGGCTTTACTCTGCAGACCACAGCTTTCCCTGTGAGCACCAGGAGAGACATGGAATGTACCCAGGACAACCCACCCAGGAGGTAGCCACGGAGGAGCTTGGCTGGACCAGGGTCAGTCAGAGCCCTAACAGAGCTTTCTGCCCTCACACATGCCATAGACATGGGAATATCTGGTCATTTAGGAGGAGAAGAGACCAGGAGCATGCAGAGACTCCTGAAGACAACTTGGGGCGGAGGCACTCACCTCTGCTGAGCAGAGTCAGGCTGCAGCATCCCCACATTGGCTTTCCCTGGCCTTGGCTGCTCCTGCAGGCAAAGAGTGGTGTCATGAGCACCCCTGTGCCAAGCACAGGAGCTGCCTTGCTTTACTGCAGCTTGGAGCAGCGATACCAGGGAAGAGGTGACAATGAATCCCCTTGACTGCATGAGGACACTGCTCCATGGAAGAGGAGCCACAGCCTCATGCTGTGGCTGCACAGGGAGACCAGCACACACACGTGGTGGCTGGGCTGCGGCATGAAGGGCACGTGGCACCATCACAGGGTCCATGTCACCACATTACCAGGCACTGTCCTGCTGCCCAGCCATTGACAGACCCTTCCCAAGCCACCTTGCCAACAGGTCTGGCTGCCCTGGTACCCAGCCTCAGGCCATGCCCAGGCCCCTGTTGCGTTGCTCCCCTGGACACGGGTGTCACAGCGCTGCTCAAACACACCTCCTCCGATGGGAATTCTCTCCTCCTCCAGGAGAACCACCACCTGCTGCCTTTCCTGGGCATCTTCTCCTTCACCAGCTGCTCAATGGTGCTCTGTGAACAGGGGATGAAGGTAGCCTCAGCCTAGGGAGGCTCAGCTGCCAGCAGGCTAAGACCACCCTAAAAGCCACCTTGAGGTCCCTCTGAAGAACAGACCTCAGGGTTTGCTGGGCTGGAGGAATGCTAGCTCTGCCCACAAAGCCCCACATGGGCAGCTTGGCTTCTTGCAGCCCCACTACAACAATTGAAGCCCTGCTGAAAAGCATGGCCAGTAAATGGGTTGTGCCACTGACCTCAGGAATGTTCCTCTGGAAAGCCTGCAGGGACAGGACCATGGGAGCAGCCACTGCCCAGTTGTAATACCTGTAAGGAGCAAGAGGGGTGGGAACATCACCACTCCTGGAGCAAGGGCTGTTTCCAGATCACCACCCTGCAGTGTGGCCAGAGGGTCCCTTGCCCCAGCTCCTGTGGTATGACCACTGTCTGGGATGGAGTCCCACTCCTGCTGGAGCGTTTCTGTAGGGATCGCCCTGGGTGTCGGGATGAAGCAGCAGGGAGCACAGGGCACTCACTTCTTGTTGAGCAGTATCACCAGGTTCGGGTCATCGATGAGCCCTGGGTTCTCAGCAAACTGCTGGTAGGAGACCATGTGCTCCATGAACCTCCCTGGTGGGACAGAGGCTGCGTCACGGCACTGGGGCACAGCATGGGGGCAGCAGGGTCCCCCTCTGCTCCCACCTACCGTGAGAGAGCTGCCTGCTGCCCCCCAGCCCTCCGCACAGGGACAGGGCAGCCACGGGCAGCAACTCCGGGGCTGCGGGGCTCTCAGCAGGCGCATGGGGGGGCACCTGGGCACAAAGAGCACTGCTGGGGGCTGCCACGGGCTTTGAACTGAGCTCCGGGTCACTGCAAGAGAAGGAACAGAGTGGCAGCACCAGCAATAGCTTTGGACACCCCTCCTGCAGGGGCACTGCAAGGGCCAGCCCTCACCTGGAGAAACAGCGAGCTGCCTGCTCCTCCGCCGGGCTGGAGCCGCCTGCCAGGTAAACCTCGCTGGGAGCCGCGGGGGGACTTCCGATGGCTCCTCAATGCACAGAGAGAAGGGAGAGAGCTTACCTGAAACCCCTTGCCAACCACCCATAGCATCTATCAATGAAGCTAACGGCATTCTCCCCTAGCATGTTTGTACATCATTTAAAGAGAGCATCTCGTTTCTTGTTGGAAAAGCTGCCTTAACAGCAACGAAGTACCACAGACCCCTGCACTGACATGACACCACTCGCCAAGAGGACACAAGCAACTGGCCAGACTCCTGCCTGTGTTTTGCTATGACAACAGGGAGGTGCTGTTTGAAGTTAGCACCATGCAAGATAACACTTTGTGATCTCCTTTGTCCAGTGAGGAATCCCAAGTGTCTCTTCTTCAGGGAGACAATTTCATTCTCAAACTCTGCTGTCTGGAAGAGTGAGGTTGGTTAGAACAGGAAACAAGGATAAAATACTTAAATACACCGTCAAGGGAATCATCCTTTGCTCTGTGTGATTTTCCACCTGGCTTGGTAGGCTTAGGATGAAGACACAAGCCAAGCCAGGTGCTGCCAAGTTAAAGTATGGTCTACACTGCTGAGAAATCTTCCAAACATGCAAAAAGCAGAGGAATCCAAGCATGGGCCTCAGGAAACACAAGGCAAGAAACCTTCCTGGGGACCCACTGAAAGGAGGTGACCTGAGGAATGTCTCTTCAAATGAAGGAGCTGGCAGCAAGGGAGAGGGCAAAGCACACACAGCACACCTCGAGTGCCCAGTGCTGGGGAAGTTACGCTGAGTGAAGCACCCGGCCCTCCATGCAGGTCAGGTACACAGCAGGCTCCCAGCAGCACCAGTCACCCCCTCACCACCCACCTTGTCTCCTCTGGCTTCCCAGATGGGGCTCAGGGCCCTCCAAGTTCACCTGCCCCAGAGCAGCATCTGGCTGGACCCCAGGTACCATGCTCCTGCCTCCCGCCTGTGGGGGCAAGGGGGTGTCCAACAAGGTCTCTGCCCTCACAGCCCTGGGGATGTCCTGCAGCCTGGGGAAGCCCTTCCCATCCCGGGGTGCAGGTGCTGGCTCCGTAACAGACACAGCAGCAGAACAGGGTATGGCCTGAGGTCCTGCTGGGCACAGACCCGCTCCCAGACCTTCAGAGGTGGCAACAAGATGGGTTGCCTCGTCCCCTGGGGCCAGTGCCGCAGAGATTGTGGTTTCTGCAGTAGCAATGGTCTTGGTGCACTCGGCTGGTTCAACGCGTTCGGATTTATTCATCTAAGGAAATCAGAAGAACAGGTTTGAGGACAGGAAGTTGCTCAAAGCATCAGTCCTGCTTGGAGAACACCTCCAAGGCTGCCTGGCCACAGCCTCCTCCACTCTCTGCAGCCCTGCCACCGGCTGCTGGACAAGGGCGAGAGCAGGGACTCACCTGAGGGAGCCTTCCCCAGGTCCACTGCATGTGGGACTCAGTCCCCAGAGCAAAGCTCTCCTGGGGTCTGATCTCCAGCTCAGAATCACTTCTGGGAGAGGACGGATGGCTCAGGATGGGGCTGCAAGAGGAAAACGCAATGTGAGACCTCATCTACTCTACAGCCCCATGCTTTCACTGCAAGGACATTGAGGGCCAAGAGCCCTGTAAGGCTGCTTTCCTATAGAGTCACTTCTGCCCCCTGAGGCTGTCACTTATAAATGAGCAAGTCCTGTGGGTTGAACCCTAACGGGTTCAAACTTAAACAGGGGAGACTGAGCTGAGCTCTTAGGCAGAAGCTCTTCCCTATGAGGGTGCTGAGGTGCTGGCACAGGGTGCCCAGAGAAGCTGTGGCTGCCCCCTCCGTGGGAGTGCTCAAGGCCAGGTTGGACACAGGGGCTTGGAGCAAGTTGCTCCAGTGGAAGGGGTCCCTGCCCATGGCAGGGGCTGGAGCTGGAGGAGCTTTAATGCCCCTTCCAAAACAAACCAGTCTGTGACTCCATCAGCTGAGGCCCGAGGAAGCAGTGCTATGCCACCAACGGTCCAGAAGCAGCTCAGCAGCAGAGTCCTGTACACACAGGCCTGCTGTGTCTGTGACCATGGCCAGAAGTGTCACTTGGGGGCTCTCAGCTTTCCTCTAGCCACACCATATGGGGTCCCCTCTCCTGCCACTCCCAAGTCCCTTTTCCATACCACCCTCCTAGCCACAAGGCATGTTCCCTGCTGTCACTAAAGCCAAGGTGACTTGGCTCTACCCATTACCTGTCCACAGAGGCCAGCTCCCCATCAGAGTAAGGGTGCATCTCCGGGGACTGCAGTGACATGGCTCCTTCTTCAGGGAGATCAGCAAAGGAGAAATACACTGAATCACTGTGAAGAGGGAAAGAAGTCCGTGATGCTGCTCACGGGCACCAGGCTCTCTCCTGGAAAGCTGGCAATCCCCAGCTTCCCCATTTCCGCTGGCTTTCTACTCCACAGGAGCCTGGGTCCAGCTTGGAAGCACTTTCCCCATGGTTCGGTTCTGCTGGGCACCAGCAAGTGATGATCACCTTGGGGCTGGCAGCTCACATGGCTCCTCCATGGCCATCCCACTTCTGGTCTCCTCGCAGCCTTCTAACAGTGAGTCTGACCCTTCCTTCCTCTTGGGCTTTCTCCTGCGTCGCTTCCTCTTGTGCAAGGTCACTTCAGTGCTGGTGTCCTCCTGCCCATGAGTATCCTCCTTCAGGCTCTGCTCCATGGGGATGGGGGACGTGCAGAGGCAGGAAGGGATGCTGCCCTGCAGCAGGGATGGGAGAGCACATCAGCACCAGCACCCTCCTTCCCAGCCTGGCAGCTCACGGCTCTTGCCTATGCAACACACTCCACCAGCACAACCAATACCATGGTTGGACTTGGTGATCTTAAAGGCCTTTTTCAACCTAGATAATCCTATGGAGCTCCCAGTTTGGGGGTGGGTTTGTGGCTAGGCCTGAAAGGAAGTGTTCTGTACATACAACTGTGAGGGGGACACAGGCATGACACCATGGGTGACACACAAAAAATGCAAGCCACAAACCGAAACCCAAACCACAAACACCTTGGGGTACCCAGCCACATGCTGAGCCATCTTTAACACGGGCAAGGAGAGGCAGGCAGGAGATGGCACCACAAGACCAGAATTGCAAACTGCAGCTGGGATTCAGCTCTAGAGCCCTCTCCCTGCTCTCAAACAAGGCCCAAGCCAGCAGCGACCACAAGTCCGCCTGGGAGGGAGCTGCCAAGAGCTCTGGAAGCCACAGCCAGTCTCATCCTGCTTCCCAGTGGAGTGGGCAGCCTGCCACAGCCTCTGGCTTCCTCCCATCCCTGTCACAAGATCCCCAAGAGGCCAAGCTCCGAGGTGTCTGCCTGGCTGGCCAGCAGCCATGCCCACTGGTGGAGGCCAGACTGGGATTCAGATACTCAGGCCCTCAGGGTGCTCCACCGTTCAGATCCACCACACTGCCTGCAGTGCCCTTTGAGTGGGGACCTGTCTGGACACACAGAGCATCAGAGGGATAATGCAGTTACCCTGGGGAAGAGGAGCAATGCAAACCTGCTCCTTCCACCTCAACCCTGCACTTCCAGGTGGTCACAGCAGGACACAGACCAGCAGCAGCTCTTCATCACCAACCTCACTCTCCTCCGACTCCTGGACAAAGAAAGCCTCTCCATTGTCACCCAGCTTCATGTGCAGGTCTACAGGCTCCCCATTGATTTCAATGTCGACCTAGCAAGGGGCAGAAGAAGCCTGTCTGTCACCCATCAGTGAGCAGGAAGGCATTTCCCAAGGGAGCAGATGGGTTGGGATTGCTGATGGGGCTGACAGCCACCCAGACTCCCCTCCAAACACTGGCAAGCCCCACTTTCAGCAGGGCTCCCATTCCCCTCAGACCCATAACCCACGGGTTATGGGAGACGCTGGCTGTGCCGAAGTCCAGTCCTGGGACAGGCATCACTCACCACCTTCTCCCTGGAGCGCAGCACGCCCAGCTTCCCGAAGCGCACGTGGAATGGGGAGCACTGGAAGGAGTTATCGGGCTGCCTCACCACCACCACGTCGATGCAGCCCGTCAGCGTGGCGGGGTTCAGCCCCCGGTACAGCTCCTTCACCGTGACAAAGACGGTCTCAGCAAGCTGCCCCACGTAGTTCATGGTTTGAGACTGCAACGAGAGACAGGGACAGACTCGGGTGGGGAAGAGGGCTCCAGCAGCTAAATGCAAGGTGAAGATGTGAGGAGAAGTCATCTCCTAGCTGCAGACACAGCCCCACCATGGGGACAGGCAAGTTTCCCTAAGGAAACTGAGGCACACACACAAAGGGCCTTGCAGAAGATCAGCCAAAGGCTGTGAGCACCAGGAAACAGGGGAGAAGCCAGAGCACAAGTTATTGCCTCCAGCTTGGAGGAGAGATGCCATTAGCTCAGCCCTTGGGATCAGCAGGACAACAGCCTTGGTGTCAGCACATCACACCAGGGGGTGGGAAGCTCTGCAGCCCACCTTGCCCCAAGGAGAGGATGAGGACACAGGACGAGCACTTCAGAATGACCATGGGTGAGCCAAAGGAAGCCTCTTGTGCCAGCAGCACAGGCAGCCAACGGCAGTGTCCTGGGGGCTCTCAGCACAGCCCCTGGTGCACACCCAGCCCAAGGGGTGGCTGGTGAGAGCTGGTTCCTTACCCAGAGGGAGGAGGACAGCCCCAGTGCAGGCACCCGGCTTCTCTGGCCCGTTTTGCACAAGCTCAGCCTCGTCCTGTTCCCAGCCATCCCTCCTGGATGTGGTCTGCGTGTCCCTGCCCCACGCGCTGGGCCCCCACCTCTCCCTGGCAGCCAGGAACAGCCCAAAGCCCAGAGGCTCCCTAGGGCAGGATGCAGGGAAGTGCGAGCCTGTTCCCGAAGCTTCAGCAGCTCTGCTGTGAGCGGGGCCACTCACCAACCTGCTGAGCCCAGCTTTCCCGGGGCAGGCAGCATTCCAGCTGCAGGGCCTGCAGCACACAGCACAGAGCTCCTCACTGCAGGGAGAGGGGAGACAGTCGGGCTGGCCCCAGTGCTCCCAGGGCAGCGCTGGTGGGCTCCCAACTGGGATTGACGCAGACCTGGAAAGTGCATAGGGAGCATCCTGGGCAGATAAAGCCACAGCCTGTGGTGTTTGGGTGTGGGCTTGGGAAGAGCCCTCAGGAACAGCCCTATGCTCAGCAGCACCTTCATGGTGATGTGGAGTGCCCCTCAGGAGCACACACAGCCTCATGACAGGGCTTCATCCCCTCTGCAGGGCCAGCATTCCCATAGGGACTTCATGTCCCATGGCCTCCGTGAGCAGCAGCCCCATCCCCAAACCTCTGTCTGCACACTGCTGAGCCGTGCTCAGCCCCAGAGCTCAGGGCACAGGATGGCTTTGGTACAGCTTCTGGCTTGTTGAGTTTAACTCCCTGTGGGCTTCACCCAGGACAGCTGGAGAACCAGAGAGGAGAGGCTCAGACTCCTCCCTGCAGCCCTCAGCCACACCATGGATGGAGCAGGTCCATCAGGGGCACAAAGAGCAAGTTACACTCTGAAAGGACATCGATAGGTGAACAGGGTAGGAGAAAAGGTTTTGGGGTCACCCCCAGGACACCAACCCACGTTCAAATAAACGCTGCAGAGGAACGGGGCATCCCCACCCTCAACCCCCGGATGATCGCAGCCCTTCACCACGCTGCTCTCACAGGGGGCAAAGGGGGAAAACCTGCCCTGTGCAGGCAACAGAGTTCCCATCCAATGCGGCTAACCCCCCTCCCAGAACAAGGCAGGTACTATCCCCGTCACCAGCGGGCCGGGCCCCCCTGCAGCAGCGCACCCTTCCCTGTGCTTCCAACTGACCGGGGCCTTCCCGATACCTGCCCGGCTCCTGACCCTCAGCATCCGCTCGACCACGGGCGGGCAGCGCAGGGCCGCGGGGCTGCTCCCTGCCGGCAGCACCCACCCCGCTCCGCTCCCCTCCTCCTCCCGTACCTCCGCTTCATTCCTCTCACCTGAGCCAGGGGCGGGCTCCCAAGGCACGGAGCGCGGCCCTGCCTCCCGCGGGGCGGACCCGGGCAGCAGCCGGGCTCGCTCCGGGCAGCGCTTACGCCCCGTTCCCCGCTCGTTTGCTCCTGCGGAGCCGCAGCTGCCGGCAGTGATGCAGCCCCTTCCTTCCCCCCGCCCCAGCCCAGCATCCCGCTGCCTGACCCTCCGGGCCGGAGCTCCTAAACGCAGTCCTTCCCTCTTCCAGGCCAGATCTCCCAGAGCTTAACTCCTCAGGGCAGAAACTGCACAAAGCACGGGCTCTTGGGACTGAGCCCTCTGGAAAAGGTGCTGGAACAGGCTGGGCACACGGCTCTGGGAAAGCTCTGCCCTCGCAGGGAAGAAGAGCTCATCTCAACCTCCCCTCTGACAGGTTAAAGCCATTCCCCCTTGCCCTGTCCCTACAGGCCCTTAGTCCAAAGCCCCTCTCCCTCAGGTGTATAGGGATTGCTATCGTGTCATATGGACTAGGACCATGAAGGGTGGGTAGGGTGGTAGTTGCTGTGTTGCTCACTTAATTAGCCCTTGATGTAAGATTGGGTGCACCTTGGCCAGGTTCAGTCAGGGAGGAACATGAAGGGTGCTGCTAGGGAGGAAAGAAGCTGCACCAAGGTTCTGGAGGCTCTAATTTTAGCTGCCACTCAATAACTGCAGCGTTTAGGAGTGTGAATGTGGGTGAGTTTATGTCACTGCACAGCCTGAGACTGGGAGCACACCCGGGCTCTGGGACCTCTCACACCAGCCAGCCCCTGCCCTGGGCAAGCTGTGGAAGGCAGCCCCAGCTGGGACACAGGGAATGGCCCTGCCCTCCTGCAGAACCCCCCACCCACAACGGCTGCTGTGCCACAGGGAGCCGGCTCTACCCTCTGCACCCACCCTGGGGCTCACAGACCTGCCCCCCCACCCCCACCCCCCAGAGTGCTGCCATATCCCAGCATCGAGCCCTCCCTGTCCCACAGTGCCCCAGGATGTCCTGCACCCAGCAGCCCCATGTCACCTCCCCACCTCCATCGTTGTGATTCCTGCCTTTTGGGGTGGGTTCTTTTGTCCCTTCCACCCCTCCAGCCTTAGGAAAGCTTTGGGACACAAAGCAGCAGACAGCTTCACTTTAGAGGCACCACAAAAGCAAAGCCCAGCAGGGAAGTCTTTAACAAGACATAAAGGGAGGGAGTGGGTGGCCAAGCCCCAGGGACTCCCCTGCTCTGCATTATCTCCAGTGGGATGAGAAGAGAAAGCAGGAGCTGAAAGAAAGGCAAAACAAAGCAGAGGCTTCAAGTGAAGCTCTGCAGACCTCAGTGGGCCTGACAGCACTGGGGCAGCGATGCAGGGACAGCTGGGGCTCCGGTGAGAAACTGAAGCAGGAAGGGGGGGGGGGGGGGTGTTTGTGCCCCCCCCAACAGTGCATTGGCTCCCCCTGGGATGTGGCTGGTGTGGGCTCTGCTGTGAAGGGGTTTTGGAGTGCTCCTAGCTGCTGGTCTGCAGGAGAGCTGGTGGTGCTTCAGGAAGGAAGGGTCTTCTGCTGGTGTGGGCATGGGGCTCTTCCACCCATCCCTCATGGAGCTGACGCTGCTCTAGGACAGCAGGGAAGTGCCAGAGCCAGAGGGTGGCTGCTTGGAACCGCTTTATCCCCTGAGGAGAAGGGTCCAAGCCATGCAGGAGGCTCACAGCTGATGGCTTGATGGCAGAAACACCAGAGCTCATCCCCAGGCAAGCCCCATTACCTCCCTGTGCCTCCCTGCCCTCAGCTGTGCCCTATGGCTGAGGTTGGTGGCAGTGGCAGGGATGGAGATCCCCCTGTGCCCGTACAGCACCAAGCATGGCTGGGACATGAGGTCCAGGCCCTTGGGGACTTCCCAAAGGCTGTGACAAGGCAGCTAAGGCAGGCACCCTGCTCCCAGCAGCTTCTAGGGCTCTGCCCTCAGTGGAGCTGGGTGGGAAGCAGCTCCTGTGGGTGGTCAGGCATGGCCATGGTCCCCGAGGAGCACGGGCTGGCACCAGCGCTGCAGCCTGGAGCCGACCACCTCCGGATGTGCCACCTCAGATCTGTCCTTTGCTCCGTGATGCCCCTGGAGCGGGTCTCCCCCAGGGCGCTGGTTTGCATCCTCCAGACCCCAGGGCGCTGGTTTGCATCCTGCAGACCCTAGGGCTGGGACACAGTGAACCCAAAGGTACAATTCCCAGCCAGCATCCCTCCACCCTGACCCTCCAGGGAACCCCGGCCACAGGCTGGGATGTGAAAGGGCTTTTCTGTTACCACAGCCCCTTCTCCCAGCAGAGAGAAACTCCTGCAGGAGCTGGCAAGGCAGCGGCTGCCATCTCCTTTGCTGGACCAACACAGAGCTCCAGAGGCTTGTGAAAGGGGCAATTCAGCAAAACAGGAGAGGCAGAACCACGGAGCCAGCACAGCTGGATGGGGTGAAATTCCCACCCTGTGAAAGCCATGGGGAGCAAGGCTCAAGTGTCCTGCTCCCTCGGGAATGGGGCAATTCCTGCAGGTCCAGATGCTCTGACTGGAGCCAGGAATACAACAGGAACAGTGGTGTTGGTTGTTTTCCTTTCCTATCCCCAGACAGGTCAGGTCAGACCTGGCATGTCCTGGAGTGGATGGGAAAGCCATTTGCCTGGAGAGGAGGAAATGCCACCCTCATTCACCCATCACTAGCACCAAAATCACCCAACTACAGCCACAGGTTGCAAACCATTTGTCCTGGCTCACAGACACGCTCTGCTGATCTGGATCCCCGTTTCTGACCCATTATAAGTCCACATTCCCTCTGTGAACACCACTTGCTTTAAAAGAAAACCTGCAATTCCCAGAGCTAGCAACAAGATCCAGCCATGCTCCAAAGCCGGGGGAGCCAACAGGCCTGAGCACTGAGGCTGATGGAAAATGGAGTCTCTGAACTCAGGGTGCTCTGAGGACCTTCAGCCTCTTTGTCCCTGCTGCTGCTGATCCAGGTGGGACCGTGCTGCAAAGCCAATGGCTTCAGATGAGCGACATCGTATTTACAGTGACGTAAAAGCCTGACCATTAGCTCTGGATGCAGGGAAAACGGGATGACGTGCAGACAGGCAGCTGGAAAATCTTTCATCTCCCGTCCAAAGCTGGTGTCTCATTTCAAGACAAACGATGCTGCCAAGCCACGTTTCATTTAAAAAATACTGGTCTCTGCTTGATCCCTGACCTGCTACAGCATGGAATGGGTTGTGTTGGGAGGGACCTTAAAGCTCATCCAGTTCCAACCCCTGCCACGGGCAGGGACCGCTTCCACTGGAGCAGCTTGCTCCAAGCCCCTGTGTCCAACCCGGCCTTGAGCACTGCCAGGGATGGGGCAGCCACAGCTCCTCCGGGCACCCTGTGCACGGTTTCCCCACCCGCACTGTACCCCACCTCCTCCTCGCGTCCCTCTCGGGGCTCCTGAGGACCCGGCAGCCCCCGCGCTCCACGGGCCCGCCCGCCCGAGCACCTCCCTCCCCGTGCTGGGAGCGCGCTCTCGCCACCCGCGCTCCCGGTGCGCGCGCCCCCCCCCGCCCCGGCTGACTGGCGCGCAGGCGCGAGGACCGCCCCGCCCCGGTGGGGTGACGTCAGGCCCCGCCTTTCCCCGCCCGGCGATGGGTCCCGGCTGATGCCGGTGTGTGTCGCGCCCGCCCGCCCCCCTCCCGATGCCTGTGCTCGGCAGCGCCGCCCGCCCCGCCCGCCCCGCGCTCGCCGCCGGGGCCGGGGCCTCCGCCGCACCGAGCCAGCCGGGGACCTGTCGCGGGTGAGTGCCCCGAGCCGAGCCGCCGCGATCCCTATCCCGCGGGACCTGCCCCGGCACCGCGGACCCGGGAGGGTGCGAGGCGATCCCGCACCCCCAGCGCCGGGCGCCCGCAGGGGGTCGGGACACGCGAGTCCCCCTGCGCCGCGGCGCGATCGGGTCCGCCGCTATTCGCCAGTTTATACTGAAAGAGAATGAGCGGAGCCCGGGCGGCCCCTCCGCTGGGCGAGCTGTGCCCCAGCGCCGGCACCCGCCGGCCGCTCCCTCGGCGCCGTCTGCGCTGGGTTCTCCTTTAGTCTGGAAAGAATTCCCTTTCCCAGCCCTGCGTGCTGCGGGGACCCGGCTCGGTGGCGGACGGGGTGGTCACGGGTGCGGGTTTGTGGGTGCTGCTGCCGGGTTTAACGCGCCCGGCCTCAGGACGCACCGGGACGGGCGCAGGCGGCATCGTCCCCTTGGCTCACCCGGCGGCGGAGCGGCGCTGCTGCCAAGTGCCGCGGCCGGGGCTGCCGAGGGGACGGGGGTCAGAGCTGGCGCTCGACGCCAGATCCGGGAAGGAGCCCGGGATCGCTCTGCCCCGGCTTCCCTCCGGTGCCCCCCTGGCCGGGGCCGCTGGTTTCATCTCGCACCTCTCTGCCCTGGTGAAGTCCTGCCCGGGCCGTGCCAGCCGCTGCGGTAGCAGCCGGGCCTGTGCCGGGCACCGGGGAGCCGGGACCTGCCGGTAACAGGGACGTGGGTCCGGTGCGGGGAGTGGGGACACGCCTGGGGCACAGCCTGGGTTAGACGGGCAGCGGCTCTGAGGAGGGGGGACTTCAGCTCATGGCCAAGGCTCTGAACTCCATCCCCTCGTTCGGGACGTGCTTCGTCTGTGTTCTCAAAACTGGAGCCGTGAGGTTTACCCAAGAGACCTCTTCCATTCTGGTTACAAGATGGGAAACTTCTGTGGGAGAAGCAGGTGATGGGTGATGTGGATGATGGGGCTCCTTGTGTACCTGGAACAAACCCGCACACAAGCCCTTCCTGAGCTGTGTTCCCATTCCTGTTCCCTGAGGAGCAGCTCTGCCCAGCCGCTGTTAGCTTTCCTTTCTCCTGGCATGGGAAGATGGCTCTGGCCTGCACTGAGGTTCTCACTGCGCTTCTCCCTGGGCACCATCCAGCTGCAGACCCCAACCCAGAGTCACAGAGTCCTGAGGAACGATCCTCTGCAGATAGGGAGCCAGAAGTCTACTGCGTTGTGTGGAGCAGCTTATTCTAAACTAATCTCTCTTTAAAAGATGAATAGAAAAAAAAAACCTAACCCAGAAGACGAGAAGCATTTTATTTGCTGGAGAAGAAAACAGCAATTTAATGATCACTTCTATTAACTAGGCTGGGGCCGTGACCTTGATGTGTTTTACAGCTCGGGTCATGTAACTGTGAAGAGGGAGCAGACTGTTCCAGTCTGTTCATTGTTTCCTCTTGCCTAATCCCAGTAACTCACAGCACAGGGATGCCCACACAGTTCTGGAGTCCTGACCCACCTTTGGGGGTGGGAAGGAGGAGGCTGTTGGTTGTGTTTTGCTTCAGACGCACCCGAATCTGTAGCTTGTGTTAATTGTGTTGTAGCTGGGTTGGGGCATGGCACTGGGCTCTGAGGGGGCTCAGCCCCCACAGTTACTGCTATGGTGAGAAAGTCATAGTAGGTGTGTTTGAGGCCCCAGAGCACATCTCCATCAATAAAACCCCCATAGGGGCTGCTGGCTTTCACTGGGGACATTCAGGGGTGGATGTGGCAGCCTGGAGTAGGGAAGCCTGGAGAAGGTAAGCCAGGTGGGAATTGCTGTCCAAGTAGTCCGTGGGGAGAGATTTAAATGGGAGCATGGTTCTTGTTCTCCTGTGTGTCCCCAGGAAGGTTTTCCTTCTATTTACACCTCCTCTTCCCCCCTTCCAAAACTGTGGTGCCCTTGTGTATGCAACTTTACCATCCCCCTTGGTTACTATGGTGTTACTGTGTAAAAACAGCTTGTCTCGTAGCTCCTGGAATCATCCACAATTTGGGATTATGATCCAACCCGGGATGTGGGTCTGTGTCTACCCCTTGTCAAGCCTTTCCCTGTTTGTGTGGTGGGATGGATATGGAGGCAGCATCATTGGCAGGGCACAGCCCTGGCTCGCTCCCATGGGAGCCTTCTCTGGGATACCAGGCGCTAGGAGCTGCTGCTCCATGTGAGGCCATTGTATCCATGTGTCACTTGCTAGTTCCAGACATGAGGCAGTGTCTTGAGCAGGGATGAACCCTGCAGGAGATTCATCCCATGCAGAGGCCCTTGGTTTGCTCATGGTTCATGTACGTTACTGCCACCCTGGTTCCTGTAGGGAGCTGGTATGGCCCGAAATGGGGGGATTGGCTTGGGAGAGCAGGAGCCCAGAGCCGAGTCCAGATTCCCCCACCCTGCTCATCCATCCGGAGCGTGATTTGCCCCATGCAGACTCTCAGGCACTCTGAGGTGCCTCTCTCTTTGCATTAACTAAACAGGAGCCCAGGATGATGATGTTTGCCACTTGGGCACGTGTTCCCAGTAGCATAAGTGTAGACCTGCCATGGAGGCTAATTTGAAGAAGATCCTGCTTGATGGTGTTTGTGCTGAAGGCCTGCAGCATCTCTCTCTCTTGCTGCTGTGATGGCTTTTCTGCTTTGTTGAGTAGAAGAGGGGTGATGGTTCCAATTAAAAAGCGAACAAAAAAGAGTCTTGTACTTCCCCCCTTCTTTGTTTGTTTGTTTGTTTCCTCTTTTTTTCCTGACAAATGTGCTAACTAACAGTGTTTGAAATGGGAAAGGAGCGAGTTTGCATGAAAGGCAGTGGCTGGAGGAGCCGTGGTGGGCTGCAGTTGGGGCTGGAGGAGGTGTTGATGACACATGGGACAGGAATAGGGCAGGAGAGGCTGGGTTGTCCCCAGGCCATGGCTCACCTCCGTGTGCAGGATGTTCTCAGGCCTTCAGAGACTTGGTGGTTTCTCCTTCCCTTTCCTGAGGGGCACTGTGCGAGGATGCCCTCTCCTTTTCCTACACGCACATTTAACAGGTCCCTGCTTAGCTGTGTGCTCTCCACTCCTTATTCCTGTTGTTTCCTTTTTAGTTTTATATTGGAGCAGAAGCCTTCTAAACTGGGCATCCAGTTGCAGTGATGGCTTTCATAATGTTCCTCCTACTGAAGGCGAGCCTGCTCTCCCTGCTCCAGCCAGTCCCCACCATATGTTTTAGCACTTGCTTGGGGAAAATAAACCCAAATCAAATACATGGTGTTAAGGTTGCAAAAGTTTCCATTCTCGCTCCACCCAAGCGCTCCTGCCCAGTAATGCTCAGCCAATCCAGTCTGGGTGATGGGACTCCCCTGCTCGCTGCTCAGGGCAAGGGGAAGAGCTCTGGGGGTTTTTAGCTTTCAATAGAGATGCTTGAGAGGGCCATGCCAGCAGCAGGGTGGGGAATGAGCTCTGGCATTTGGCTGGCAGAGCATCCTTGCTGAAGAGCTGGGTGGGACAGGTTTGAACAGCAAGCAAGAGGCAGATGAATCAGCTGAAAGGGGCTTCCACCAAGGCAAGGGGCTCTCTGCTCTCTGTGTCGGTCCCTTTAACTCTTCCTCTTCTGAACAGGTCTCTTGATGGTGGTTTGGGGCTGACTTCTTGTGTCCCAGAGGTATAAAGGGGATGGGTTTGTTCCATGAGAAGGGAGCTGGCTGCTCCTGGAGCCCTGCTTGGCGCAGGATGCTTGCGCATGCTGTGCTCCTGCTTTGATAAATAAAGAGGGTTTTGTGGAACTTAGAGCAACTTCTCCTTTGGAAACAGGTCAGGCAAATATTTATTCCGCTAAGGTGTCAGGCCAATATTGCACAAATCCTTGAGCGGGTTGTCATTTCTTTTTTCCCTCCTTTGTTTCGTTTTAAGCATATTTGTACGTTTGTCCTCAAAGGGGGATTGGAACTTCTTGTCTGCTCTTAAAATGGTAAAAATCAAGAGTTTCATTTAAGGGGTCCAAAATTAGACTCGAGGGCTTGGATCCTTGAACCTGAGACTCTTCATCTCCAGATCTCCTCTGTGTAGGAGTAGCAAGGGGTGTAGCTGCAGCACATTGGGGTACTGGAATGTACTTTGTGTAAGAGGATGTTCGAAATGAAGTTGTCTTTCATGCTTAGTGATGTGTAGCATGTTTAATGAACCAGGGTCTTGGGCTTCTGCATTAAGGATCCAACCACATGGCTGGTCCCTCGTGCTTGTGCTCAGGGAAGGCTTCAAAGGCTGGAGACATTTTGATGGCTCCAGGTCCTGCCTTGGGGCACCAGCGGCACAAGGACCATTTCATCTTCCTGTGTTAGTGGGTTTTCTCTTGCAGCCTGTGTTGTGCCTTTTGGCTCTGGTTCAGAAGATCCTCTTCTGAAATGTATCCCGCTTGCTCTTTCTTTGCTGGGAATCATTTCTATGTCAGAAGAGATTTAAGACAAGTGTCTCTGTTTTATAGAGGCAGAGCTCATTTAACACACCAAATGTGGGCACAAACCCCATCAACGTACTAGCAGAGGGGAAGCAGGCGTGTGGTCTGGGCTCGGAGCAATCGGAGGTTGCAATGGCTCTTTAAGACCATAACCTGCCTCTTGGGCTCTGGTCCTGTGTGCACTGCGAAGTGCAGCAGATGTTTGAAAAGCAGCATGAGCTCCCTGCTCCAGTTGCTTGCATTTCCATGCTGCTTTACAGGCAGGAGGATGGAGACCGAGAGTGATGTAGCAACCACTGCAGGTTTGTGGTCCTTTGCTTTCTGCTCCATCATTGATGCTTGTCGTGGTGGTGTGCTGTCCCCCAGCGCTGACTCGCGGTGCTGAGCTCTGTTTTCCAAAATGGAGATTTGGGAATCTGGCCCTGGCCATCACGAGAGCGCTTATAAAAGCTCTAGAAATGAAGGTGCTTTGGAAGAGGTCCTTTGTGTGCTGGGGATTAATTGTGCAAAACCTGTCAACGGTCCCTGCTGTGCCCGCATGGACCTACCCTTCCCAAGCTCCATCCATGGCACTGCTTCATCAGGCATGTCCTTTAGATGGGATTTTAAATCATATTCCCTGCTCTGGAGACACCCGCCTGTTTTCTGGGTGGTTTTGGCTCTCTTTGGTGCCGCAGGACATTCCCTTTTCTTGTCACCTTCTCTGAAGGCCTCGGGGCAGCTGTGGGTGCCCAGCAGCGGGTGAGGAGCAGGACACTGGGCTGTTCAAAGGGACTTTAAAGCTTTCATGCTTCTCCTTTGATCCTCTCTGGCAGCCAGGAGAGGGTTTGGTTGGGATTTTTGTTTGTTTGCTTGGGTTTAATTGTAGTTTTCAAGGGGATGATCGGAGCTGAGCGCGTGGGGAAAAGGAGCCCTTGCATTCAGGGTAACCACAAAATAAACCATGCTGCAAGGTGAACACCGTGTCCCTTGTGTGCTCAAAGCCCTGCTCTTGGCAGTACTGGCTCATGGGCTCACGTGGGTGACATGAGGTGGTGATAAATAGTGTTTGAGTTCCATGGAGGGACCTCTCTGATGGGGACCTTCAGAAGAGGGTGTCCATGGGGAACCTGTGCTCAGCGAGTAGACCTGATAGCTGGAGAGCGCGGTCCTTGCTGGGGTGTTGTGGGCTGGTGTTGCTCTGTCCCTCTAGCTCTTACGGGGTGAGGGTGAAGCCACCCAAGTCCATCAGAGCTGCATCTGCCATCACCACCTCTGCTCCCTGCTCAGGCAAACCCCAGTTCCTGTCCCAGCATGGGTGTTCTGGCATTGCCGGAGTGCTGGGCTTGGGAATGGGGGCTTGTTTCCCACACGTGGGGAGGTTTTCCTTCTTGATTACAGATGCCAGTGAATGGAAAAGGGAGTGAGGTGGTTGGTGAGAGGCAGCGGAGGATGAGATAAACAACAGAGGTACTGCTGAACATGGATGGGTTGCACTGTCTTCCCAAAATGTCTGCTCCAGAGATGCCATCACTGCTCTGCCCATAAGCACTCGTGAATGCTTCCATATCTGTGCTGCTGGGGTCAAGTTTATCAGGTCCTTGTAGAAGTGAGACTCAGAAGAAAATGAAGCAAAAGATGTTCAATTAAAAATGTCACTGGTTGATTTCTTTATGGGTTTGGTCTGTTTTCTTCTAATTTAATCCCTTCCCGACTGCATTGTGAATTCCAAATGTGAATGGGAAATAATCCCACCAGTACAATAATTAGCATGTAACCAGCAAATGAAGAAACCCCGAACTGCTGAGCTGATTGGTGAATGCTGCCTGCTTCCCGAAATCATTTCAATAATCACAGCTTCCATTAAACAGAGGACGGGGTGGGGAGGAACTCTTCAATTTCCCTCCAGCTCAGTGTAGTGAGAAATGGTGTGTGCAGGGAAGCTGTTCTCCATGGATTAGGAAACAGAGAGGAGGGATGCGCTTGAAACTGAGATGTACACACAAAGTATTGCTAATTTTGCAACTGAGAAGCTCCATTTCACTTGGGGTTTTTTTTTTGGGGGGGGGAATAGAAATGGTAAGTCAGATATCCATAATTTTCTGTAGGTGTGTGGCAGTAAATAGTGTGCTGCGAGAATAAAACATTCCCTTGCAGTGGTGCTTTGCTGCAGGATGCAAAAATAAGTCCACTGGAAGCCGTTAATAGTGAAATTAGTTTCTGTGTTTATTGTGTATCCATCTAGCTCCCAAAGGCTGTGCTGTGCTTTGAAGGGATGGGTGGAAAGCAGCATGGGGGAAGGGGTGATTTCGGAGCATCCAGGAGCTGGGTACTGTTTTGCCACAGGGATCCGGGGCTGTTTCTGCCCTGCCTTCCTCTGCTGCTGTTCTGTGGCTCAGAGGTGGGTGGTCAGAGAAATCCTCTCTCTGTCTTGGTACCTCCATGGGGTCCTGTCCAACAGCACCAGGAGGGTCCCTCTGCAGAGCTGTGCCTGGCAGTGCTGTCATTACACGCCCGTGTTCACATTCAGCGTTAGCAGAGGTGATTTACCTCCCAGTGGTGTTCTTCCCCTCCTAGAGCAGCCCTGGGTCATCTCCTGGCTGTGACCACCTCACCGTCAGGACTCCCTTTCCAGCAGCAGAGCAGAGCTGATGCTGCTACCGGGTGTTGAACCACTTCAGAGATGCTTTTTCATTCCAGTTTAAACTTAATTCCAGCAGCATCTGCTAAGGTGTGATACAGCTCAGTGCTTGGAGGCCTAAAACTGCTGCCTTTAGAAATGCAGGGAATGGGCTGCTCAAACCTTGGCCCTACAAGCATTGCTATGAGCATATCACGCTGCATTGTCAAGGTGTGTTTGATGGAGCAGTGTTTCAATGGAGGCATTGGCAAGACTCGGGCAATCAGAGGTGCCTGTGACGGGCTCTGGCATGAAGCTGGTGATCCCCATTTCATCACCCCATGGTGTGAGAGCCAGGAGGGAGCTGGGTCCCAGCAGCATCATCCCTGGTGGGGGCTCCCGGGTCCTCCCCTCCCAAAGGCTCAGCACACAGAGGTTATGATGAATACAACAGCAAGTCAGGCCAGCCCTGGGGCTTCACTGGTCACCGGCAGGGTTTATGATGGGCACTACAGTGTTCTCTTTGCATATTTCCCCATGTTAGATATGGGCTCAAAGACGTGTCGCGTTGTTTCGTTTCCCCTCCACACTTCGTGTTCTGCTAAAAACAACAGCTAATGTCAACAATGCTGCAGTAACCAAGCAGTGAATGCGCACGTCCTGCGCCCGAGCCCATTTTGTTGCCATTTGGGAAAAGCAAGATTCGGCTGGGAATCGCATCATGAGCTTCGGATCAGGATCTGTCTGTGAAACCACCTCACTGGGGGCCTTGTCTCCTCTGCCTTCTTCCAATGCCATTAATCAAGCGAGGGGCTGAAAATACTCTCGCAGAGAAGCAGAGACGGAGAAAAGTCACTCGAGGTGAGTAAACAAGGTGGCTGTTTCTAATGAAAGCCAAGAATCAGCCTGTGGCTGCTATGTGTGCTGAGGGCACCTTAAATACAGTGTCCTTCTGTGCTGACAGGCATCCCAAACACCCTTTATAATAAACCTCTAATTATAGCTCAGTGGCTCCATAGGTTCTGGGGATCAGCTTGGGAATAGCGCACTGAAAACCAGAGAATAGTTCTATTTTCTGTGGCTGATGAGTGAACCAGACTTAGAGCTGGGCCTGGTGCGCGTGGTACATAGCGATGTATTTATAGAGCACTGTAGAGCTGTGCTTGCTGCTGCTGCTGATGTACAGCTGTGGGGATGAACTCTGCATTTTGGGAAACACCTCCCAGATGCACTGGTGTGAATTCCCAAATGCAGAGCCCAGCCGAGCTGGTTGGAAAGGGTTTGACTGGTGGCAGCTCATCACCTCCTGGTGTCTGACCAGAGCCCAGCACTCAGAACCAGGGACTTCAGTGAAAATCTGGGCTTGTTAAAGCGAAACAGACCTCCAGAGCTTCGTGGGTGCAGGGAGAAGCTGGAAAACAGGAATCCTTGGGCACAGAGGGGTATGGAGACGCCCTCCCCCTACCACCCTGTGTAGGTTATCTCCTCGTACCCGGACCGGGAGCCGCTGCAGTGTGTTCGAGGCTGATACCAGCAACTTGATTCTTTTCTCCTCCGTTTATTTATTTCCCCCCCCTTCATTTTAATCCCGTCTCCTGGGAGATTCCAGCTGAAATCTATTCATTGCTGAGATACTTCTTTTCCCTTGTGCCGTGGCTGCTGGATCCAGTTTGGCTGCGGGTTGTTCCTGGCACGGGAGGAAAGCAGCAGGAGAGAAGAGCTGTGCTCAGTGTCGGGCGGGTAGAGGTACCCTATAGGTGTTACACACTTGTGGGCGCAGCCCTTCTTCCAGAGACACAGCTGATGCTGAGGGATAACAGGGACGGCTTTCTGCTGCAGAGGTCTGGCACGTGCTAAGGCATGAGGAGAGACTGCAGGGGCAAGGACAGGGGGATGCTTATTCCTCTCCCAAGGAACAAGGGATGGGACAAGAGGAACCGGCCTCAAGCTGCACCAGGGCAGGTTTAGATGGAGCTGAGGAACAATTCCTGCCCCAGAGGGTGCTCAGGCATTGGAACAGGCTGCCCAGGGCAGGGCTGGAGCTGCAACCGTCCCTGCAAGTGTTCACACGCCGTGCAGACGAGGCCTCAGTGCCATGGGTCAGTGGTGGCCTTGGCAGTGCTGGGGTAAGGGTTGGACTGGATGAGCTGAAAGGGCTTTTCCAGCCTGGTTGGTTTTATGTGGGGATGAGGGGGAGCAGAGTGAGACCTCCTGCTTCCCTCTGGTCCGAGCTACTTGGCTGGATCACAGACACAGCCCCTGTCCAGGCGAGCAACGGTCCCTGCTCAGGCCAGCTCCAGAGCCCTGCTTCCAGCCCCATGGGACCCCCATGGCCCCACTCCCACACGTGTCCGTGAGGACTGGCTCTGCCCTGGTGCTTCTGAAGCTGGACCAGATCAAGTGGTAACCATGGGAGGGTTCTACTGCTGGGCCACTGGTCCTTGACAGCCTGGAGCGCGCTGCACTGGGCTGCAGAGGTTTACTCCAGAATTGTGTCTTTCCCCCCCTTTTCCCCCTGATGAAAAGTGAGGGTCTCACTCCCCAGGAGCTGACACTTCTCCTACCTGATGCCCTCAGCAAGAGCACCTTCTCCTTTCTCCAGACAATCAAAGCTGATGATGAAGTGGCGAGGTTTTGGCAGTACTGGTTTGGGTGCTGTTCGTGTGCCAAACCCTGCTGAATACAGCTTTTATCACCATTTGTAACAGTAGCTGTTGGGGGGGAGCAGGGCTTTCAGAAGAATGCTGTATAAAGGACCACTGTCCTGCAGTAAAAGTGCCTTGGAGGTGGACAGAAAAACCCAAACCCAATGTTTTTCTTGTGCTTATGTTGTAAAATTTGCCATTGATTTGGGCAAGTAAGCTTTTGCTTTGATTTGTAGGCAGGTTTGTTGTTGTCTCTGTGCGAAAGGGCACTGCTGTGCTCTGGGCAGGGGTTCTGGGGGGGAAAAGGCATTGATGTCCTGACTCAGAAATGCCAAGATCCTTGTTCTGTGCCACTGTCCCCAGCCAGGCCCTGCAGGAGCCGCCGTGGGACCCAGCTGGCAGCTGTGGTGGGATGAGCAGAGACGGGTCCGTGTGCCTGATGCACCTCACGTAGGAGGGCTTGGGAGGAGACCAGGCTGCTGTAGGTCTGTGAGCAGCAGAGGAGAGGGACCAGATACTGGGGGGGATGGGACTCTGCATCGGGGACTGGAGCAATAGGACAAAGGGTGATGGGTTCAGACTGAAACAGGGGAGAGTGAGGGGCTTGGAGCAAGCTGCTCCAGTGGAAGGGGTCCCTGCCCATGGCAGGGGTTGGAGCTGGATGAGCTTTAAGGTCCTTCCAACCCAGACCAGTCTGTGAGTCTATGAATCTATGTTGCTTGACACCAAGAAGCTCTTGCTGAGCATCCCCTCGCCAAGGAGGGCAAGTGCAGCACTTCGCTCTATTTTCAGGTTTGGTTTGGATCATTACACACGGCTCTTAAATACCCATTTACTCTGTCTCCCATCTCGTTGGCCCAGAAGCAAGAGAATAAAACATTAAAAGAGGAATGTGATTATAATCCTGTAAAAACTGACAGGGGAATTTGGCAGCCGGTGAATGTCACACATAATATTTTATTCATTTTTTATGACGATTAGATTTCAAGCTGACAGTTTAAATGGCAAAGCACCTTAAAGATGTCTTGCGGACAGTGTGAGAAACCTGTCAGTGTGGTTTTTCTTTGCTAAGTGTGGAGTTTGCAAGGTCCTGGCCCTGACAAAACCCAGGATCCTTTGGCTTTAGCCGAGCTGTGTAAGTGCAGGAGGTGGGAGCGATGAGTCCCTCCTATTAATAACTTGTATTACAGCATTGTCATTGGTGGCTCACAGGCTCCTTTATACCTGAGTGAAGAGCAGTGCTGCCTGTTCCAGGGGCACTTCTTGGCCAAAAAGGGATGTTCTTGGAACAAAAACACTGTATTTTTGCTTTTGTTGTCCCTTGCTCCCATAACTGGGAGCAGTCATGGGATGAGGCTGGAGATCCAGGCAGAGAACCTGCTCAGATCTGTTACTGAACGTATTGACTGTTCACGTAGGTTACTCGGCATGGAGAGTAGATCCAGGGGACTGACAGAGTTCCCCATCCCAGAATATCCCCGCTGACAGCAGGAGCTGGAACCAACGATGCAGAACCCTCCTGGCAGTGCAGGAGCTTCCCACGTCCTGCTGTCGGGTTGGGGTTCTGGGGTGCAAGGGAAGCAGTGCTTGTGTACGACATGCACCAAGGGATGGTTCCGGCTCTCAAGGAGTAGTGAACTGTGGATGTTTGTGTTCCCGTGGTCCTCAGAGCATCCTTGTGGGCAGCAGAATGAAAATGAGAGGAGTGGGAGTCTGCTCCCATGTTCCCGTTTCCTGGAGCGAGAAGCTGGCTGTGGTTTGCTGAGCTGTAATACTGGATGCTGTGTGTGCCTCGTTCAGCATCCAGCCTGAATAGGATTGGAAATGCATAAAACTCTGCAATGGGCATTTGCAGCTTAATGAAAATATTCCAGAATTCTTTTCTTTTGGATGGGAAAAAAATGACTGAAGGTCATTTGGAGGCTTGGACCATGTCTCCATCTGCTTGCAAGCTCTTGGAGACTGGGCATAAACCTCATCTCTGCTTAGCTGAAAATAAGGATCCTGGAGTAGGGTAGGGGTGTAGTGCAGCAGGCTGGGAAGGTATCCTCTTCTGGAGGAGGTCCAGGGAGTTGTAATGAGATTGCTGAAGGTCCAGAAACCACTATCTATCTATCTATCTATGTCTATCTTGGGGTGCATAAAAGGGTGGGGGGTGGTTGCTTTCTGCATTCTCAGGGGATAGGGCAGGAGGTGTGGTCCTAAAATTGTAGGGAAAAAAGTTCAGATTCAATATTGGGCAATAGTTTCCTTCAAAATAACAACTGGATGTGATGGTCTGAGGAGCTCGTGGAGCTGCTCGAACGTGGAAATGGCTTGGAAATGTCTTTAGAATATTTCTTGGTGGTCATTTTCTCATGATGAAGGTGCAGTTTATCCTCCTGCAAGTGAGAATTGTCTCAGTGCTGGCATGGAGCAGTGAGGCTAGGAAGGGCTGTTTCAGTCTGGAATAAGCAAGAGATGACAAATGATGTTCTGGGGCTTCAATTTTCAGTCACTTAAAAAGACTGTAGTGGCTAAAGATGCTATGAGCTTGCTTGCCCCTCTGCAAAGGCAGATGTTGGCTAGAACTATTTTAGGCTCTTTAATTCTAAAATGGAATGCTGTAGATGTTAAATTGCATGACTTGCCTCTTGGTGGTACAGCCTTTCCAGAACACTGGAGCTTGAGTTGGAAGAGATGGAGAAGGGGGAGTGAGCGTGGCCTTTAGTCCAGCCACTGCTCTTTAAAGAAGTATCAGTAAAGACAAGTTCCTGGCTCTGTGTGAGTACTGGAGAAACAGAAACAGCCATTTTAGAGATCCTAAATGGCCACTTGTCCATCCTTTAATTGTACCTTGGGAATGGGAACCATTTTAACTCGCTTCCCACGCGCAGCGGAGCCGCAGGGCTGGACGGTCTCTGCTGTGCTCTTGGGAGATCCCATGGGGCTCCACACGCACCCTTGGTGCACAGCCTCAGGCCAGGTAAAGGGGTGAGTTCTTCATTCACCACATCAGTGTTCACTGCATGTCACTTCTTCTGTTAAATCCACACAAATCAATTCAGGTTTCAAGGTTTAAATCAGCTTTTAGTTCCTTGCTTGACATAATAAACATCTTTAATCATAGAATTCCAGCCTGGTTTGTGTTGGAAGGGACCTCAAAGCTCATCCAGTTCCAACCCCTGCCACAGGCAGGGACCCCTTCCACTGGAGCAGCTTGCTCCAAGCCCCTGTGTCCAACCTGGCCTTGAGCACTGCCAGGGATGGGGCAGCCACAGCTTCTCTGGGCACCCTGTGCCAGCGCCTCAGCACCCTCACAGGGAAGAACTTGTACCTATCTGCAATCTGAACTTCCCCTGTTTCAGTTTGAACCAATCACCCCTTGTCTTATCACTGCAGTCCCTGATGAAGAGTCCCTCCCCAGCATTCTTGTAGCCCCCTTCAGACACTGGAAGCTGCTCTGAGGTCTCCACTCAGCTTCCCTTCTCCAGGCTGAACAGCCCCAACTTTCTCAGCCTGGCTCCAGAGCAGAGCTGCTCCAGCCTCTGGTCATGCTTGTGGCCTCCTCTGGACTTGCTCCGACTTCAGGGCCATCCATGAGAGCTTCTGGAGCAGAGCTGTTGTAAACTGGACTGACACTGACTGAAGGGAATGGCCAGGCTTGCTCAGCTGTGGGTGTCGGGACGCAGAGCACGGTGAGGAGCCCTTGCTGTGTTGTTGGCTTTTGGGGCAGAAGGTCCCATGGGCGCAGGAAGGTCCAGATGGGCTCCACAGGAAGGTGTCCGTATCTGCTAAAGCTGGTGTCTGGCAGAGCACCTCCATGGCTGAGCTATTTCCCAGTCCTGGGAACAGCAAGAAAAGGTGAAGTATCCCCAAGAGCATCCCCTTTGGGGACCAGCGGGCAGGGCTGTCTTTTCCATATCACTTGGCTCTCCCTCAGCCCAGCCTCCACAGGGCAGGGTGCCGAGAGCCAGGATGGGGCTGCCTTGTCTGCTTGTGGGAGTATCAGGTTGAACCAGGCTTTGCTCTGCGAGGAGGCTTTGTTCTGGGGCAGCCTTGTCCCCTTTCCAGACATGTCATAAAAACAAACCCAAAAAAGCACAAGAAGAAAACAAGCAGCCATGAAAACAGAGATCAATCTGAGCTGGGGCTGCCAGGTGAAAGGGAAACAGAATAATCTCTGTTCTTGAGGCCTTGCAGTGGTTTTGACTTTCAAATGCCCCAGCCCTCGGTGGGTCCCTGCACAGGGATGCTGCTGGCAGGACCTCATTCCTCCTCCCGAGCCTGCTGTCCCGGCTGGATCAGGCACTGCAGCTTTAACCTGAGGATGCCTTTTCTCTGCGTTGAGTCTGGTACTTGGCAAATGTATTCTCTGGTCTGGAACTGTGTGCAGGCTCGAGCCTGAGGAAACCCTAAGATGTGGGGAGGATGGCAGAGGGATGGTAAAGATGGCCTGGCAGGCAGTGGGAATGCTGAGACAGGACCTGAGTGTATCGTGGCTCTCAGATGCTGGGATTTTAATACGTGAAGGAAGTCTAGGTACTCCAAGGATCACAAAGCCTTGTTTGTTAAAGCCTCCTTAAAGGATGATCTTAAGGTCCTTTCCAACCCTAACTGTTCTATGATTCTATGATTGAACCTTTAAGGTTTAAGGTTGAACCTTAAAGTATTCAGTCCTTAAATGATTCAACCACATCAATGATGTTAAAGCTATCATAGCAGAGAGAGCTCATACAATGGAGGGAGAGGTGATAGAGGAAGAGTGGCAGACAAGCAGCTGGGGCCGTGCTGTTAGCACTGCTTGGTGCTGGTGTTGTGTAAGTCATTGCAGGACATTTACACAAACTGCTGGAATAAAAACCACTCTATCAGCAGTCTGATATTTGTTTCTTATTATATGTTAAACTTTCTTTGGCACAGGAAGCGTTGTCACCTGTTATGTCAAGGTCCAGGCATTCATCACTGGGATCTTTCCAAGTGTGTTGAAACCCCATTGGTTCAGAATAAGCCTTTCCTTCAGGTCAGGGGAGGAAAAAAAGCAAAGGAAGGAAAATGGACAAGCTGTGGCATCGAGCAGGCATTGGCAGCATTTCTTCTTGGGATTTCCACACTCGGGTCTGAGTTCTCCCCAGCTTTGTGCGCGCTCTGTTTCCCATCAGTTAAACTGGGAGGATACCATGCAGCAGGCACCATGCAGCACACACCGTGCAGCAGCCGGTGCTGTGGGTCTGGGGGAGCTTTGCCCGAGTGGCTCTGCAGCAGGGAGCATGGGGACACCTGAGTGAGGGAAAACCTTTGCACATCCTTCAACGCTCCCCCAGTTCCTTTGCCTGTTTTTCCCTTCTCTTTTCTTCCTCATCCCCTGGGGTTTGGTCTGTGTGCATACAGGCAGAGTGGGAGCCTCGTGTCTGCAGGGGTTTGGAGGGGCTGAGTGGTGCTGGTGATTCTGTGAGCTCTCCCATCTCTTCAGTTACTTACTTGAACCGAATGGACTCACTGGTTGTGTGCAGGGTCTGGCGAGCAGGATCCAGCCTCAGCAGCACAGCAGCAGGAGGGAACCTTAGGGAACAGGAGCGCATGTGCTGGCTGCAGCACAGACACTTGGGGCGTGCTGCTGGGGGAGCAGAACCTGTCGCTGGCCGTGCTTGCAGCAATCAAGTGCAAGTTTTCCTTTCCTCAGGAATCACGACCCCATTTTCCTATTTCTCACTCTCTGGCTCACCTTTTCCCAGGGTGACTTTGTTTCCCAGTGGGCTGCTTTCTCCCCTCCTCTGAACTTCATCCCAGAAATCCACTTGGCTGGTTATTCATTTAGATGGTTAAGGTTAGCATTATGAAATGCCTCGGGGCTGGCTCTGCTGCTTCTCCAGGATGAGGGAATGGGGACTGGATGGCAGCAGAGGAAAATGAAGGGCAGAGAGGCAGCCCCCAGCTCCAAGCAGAGGTTATATATAGCTGCCAGCTGCAGCGGTGTCGCTCAGGGGCTGTGGTTGCTGCTCTGAATACCTTCTTGGCCAGTGAAGGTTTCCACTTGTGTGACCAGGAGCTGGGAGCTGCATCCACGAGGTTTGTCCCTTTATACCAGGTTGGGAGCAATTCAGTGGTTAATTCGGCCAGCTCGGTTAACTTCCTACAAATGATGGCTTTGCTTAATGAGTGGGCAAAAAGAACATCCAAGGTGTGTGGTTTGGGATGCTCCAGGGAGGATGCACTGGGGGAGCATGGCGGGGTGAATAGTATGAACTGGGAGACGCATAGAGCTGATCAGTGGTTTGGGTTTACTTCTGTCCTTTCCTAAGCAAGGGTCTCCTTCGGAGGCACAGCAGTGATTTGTGGTGTGTCCTTTCTTCCAGCCCTGAATCCCGGCGCAGCTGCAGCAACTGACGCACTTTAAAGATGCCTGGGAGTGTGGAAGAGGAGCTGGAGAAGGACAGGCCGAGGATGTGGTCCCTCGTGCAGGTAGGTCACTGCTGCCACCCTGGGCTCTGGGTGCTCCATGGACCATGTTCCTTCCTTGTGCGGCCTGGGGGGAGATTGCAGGATTAAGGCTGTTCTAGCCCCATACCTGAAACCAGTGCTAATACAGTGGTTTGCTGCATTAACCTTTGAGCCCTGCTCTGCCCCATGGTGGGTACAGGTCTGGGGTTCTACTCTACGTGTTCCTAAGAAGGGAGCAATTTATGCAACATCCCTGGAGACATTCCAGGCCAGGCTGGATGTGACGGGGTTGGAACTGGATGAGCTTTAAGGTCCCTTCCAGCCCAAACCGTGCCGCGATTCTGTGTTTGCTCTAGGTTTCCTGACACATTTCCAGTTGTGCAGGCTACATCCAGGCTGTTAAACTGGTAGGAATAACCTGATGGACGCTGGTGTAGCACGTGATGTGCTGGGATTCATGTGTACCCTCGGCCTCCTGAGAGCCAGCCTCAATTAGTGGCATAGTAGGTGGGTCCTCAAACCCCTCATGGCAGCGATCTTGCAAAGGCAGTGAGTGTTGCTGCTCCTGGGTTGTGTTACCATGGCAGAGGATTCAGTAGGAAGAAGAGGGTAAAACTGTTGTAGCTTCACTCTGCTTTGGTGAACAGGGTCAGGCTCTGTTGGGAGGGAGAGACGGCAGAAGGAAATTCAGTTTCATATCCTTTGGTATCTGCCACGGAAAGATGGTGACGATGCATTAGGATGCTCTGTGTGGAGGGTCACTGGGTGAGTGGGAAGGATTCCTGTGCATTGCATCGGCAGAAATCATGTCCTTTATTACTCAAGGGCTCGCACCAGAGACCACTCATGGCTCTGTAGCAGCGTGTGTCACAGTCCTGTGTGGCACATGGAGGCTTTCCAGTGTCTTCTTAGGGCCTCGGCCGCTTTCTCTCCCCATCGCCCTCCTCTGATGCCCTCTCCCTCCTGGTTCATTTGCTTTAAACTGATGGTGCTGATGTGTGCATCAGCAAGCACATCTCCTGCCTTGCTCTCCTCTTGGGCTGAAAGTGCAAAGCAAACCTGTTCATGGTCTTGGTGAGCTAATTCTTCCACACCTTAGATTTTAAATAGACTCTTTCCTGCTTGCTGAAATAAGGAATAAATAAGAAATAATAGGTAATAAATAGTAAATAATTCATTAACAACAAATAGTAAATCATAAGTAATAATAAATTCTGTGTTTAAATAGACTTCCTGCTTGCCAAGCTTGCAGGATGTATTGAAGCAATGGGGAAAATATGCTGTGTGTTAACCTTCCTTGTTGTAATACTATTTACAGCACCCCATTCCTGCAGTGCCTTTGGGAAGTGCATTTTTGGATGCTGAAGCACGTAGAAAGCTTTGAAATAGGAAAATAGGAATTTAGTGCATTTGGGGAGGAAATGTTTTCAGTTTTCAGCTTTCAGTGCTTGGATTTTGGACCAAAACCCAGTGAGCTGGGCTCAGTTTTCCCTTCAGAGATTTAACTTCTCCTCCTGCAATCCCAGTTCTTGGGCTCAGCTGCTCCTTGGGCTGCCTGTTGCCTTCAGACAGGCTCCTCCAAGGCACCCACTGACTCAGATGAAGGTAAGAGCAGTGAGGAATGCTCTTGGCCTGGAAATAGTGTTGGATTGAGGGCTCGGGATGTCACTGGTGTGTTGGAAGTGTTATTTTTACCTCTTGATTTCATCCTTCCTATGGATCAGTCTCAGACCTGAATTCTGTTCAGGTTAACAGCCATTCCTGCAGGGGTTTCAGAGGTCCTGCTCCATGCACAGCGCTGTGACCAGGGTGTTTGGGCTGCTGGGAGTGTCTGTGGTGCCTGGATGATGGCTTGGCTCCAGCACTGGTGCAGGAGCTCCCCATAGCGCACCCGCCCCACTGCTGCTCCTCCTCTCCTCAAACCTGACCATTACTTATTCCTAAACTAAATATCATATCATATCATATCAATATAATATAAATTAATAAAAATAATAGAATATAAAAAATGTAATAAATATACTATAAATAATTATTTGTTTTGTAAAGGTGTGAGCTGCTGGTGACAGGCTCTACAGAGAGGTGGCCATGCCTGTGCAAACGCTCTTCTCCAGCCTGAGCTTTACAGAGCAGATGCTGGCTTGGCTGAGGCCCCTGGGCACTCCCGCAACCTGAGGAAGCAGGAATAAGATGCCAAGGCAAGCAAGTTTTTGCTGTAGTTGATATCGTGCCCCTGCAGCCACTGTGTGTAGGGCTTTTGTTATCAGCTCTTGTTGCTGACAACCTGCTGGAGGTGGTTCTGCAGAGGCTGAGGGGTACATCCCCATCAGTGGTGTGTTGTTAGTGAAGGCAGGAGCCAGGGTGTGGAAAGCACGGGAGGCTTTCACAACAGTGGGTGCTCTGCATGTAACCTTGGATCCCAGCTACAGCACTGAGCCTTCTCCTCACCAGGGTCTATGTGCATTGGGTGTTCAGGAGTGGCAGGAAGGTCTTCTAGTGAGCAGCTTTAGAACCAGCTGGGCTGAGGCAGGGTTGTCATCCTCACTGCTGCCACCAACCATTCCACCAAATAGCTGCGCAGCCAGTAGGGAAGAGGTGGGGACAAGGTGTATTTCATTTCACTACCTGAAGAGAAATGTTTCTTGGGAGCAAATGTTCACCTGCACATCTGCAGCAGAGCACAAAGTATAGAATTCCCTGCTCAAAGGCTTTGACAGCAGAACTTTGTTTTATCCATGTAATTCAGAGGTGCTTGGGCTTTCTTAGGATTTGGGTTTTTCTGGTGGTAGTGGGGTTTCTTCCTCTTATTGGAGGTGAAGTTCTCCCTTTTGGTTGTTTTTATTGTTTGTTTGTTGGTTTCCTCTTTTCTTTCCCTTTTTCTCTGTCCCTGTTGAGCCAGTGGCTTCCGATGCTCCGTTGGAAGGTGGTGGTTGAGCTGAGCACTGAGCAGTGCTCATCATGCCCCAGGCAGGCAGCCGTAGTCCTGAGCATGGAGCAGTGGAGCTCTTCTGGGGTCTCACCACAGGGCTCTACCCCCATTTTCATTCTCCTATCTCCCCAATCAGTATGTGTAACTCTCCCCAGCTTTCACCTCAGACACTGTTCTCCTGATGCCCTTCCATCCCTTCCGCTCATCCCTCCCTTCATACTCTTCTGACTGACCTGTCTGCCTGGGGCACTCATGCAATATCACGTGTGTGACAAATTAAATAGCTTGTACTCAGGAAGATGAGGCCCCTGGATGCTTAAACACTGCATAAACTTCTTGGCTAGACCTGCACTGGCTGCTTTGACTCCCGCCCGCAGTTCAGCCCACATTCTATTGCATGAAAGGCAAATTCCATCCTGCATGGCCCTTTCCAAACCCGTTGCCCAACACTTTCACTGTTTGTCATCAGCTGGAAGTGATCTGAGTGCTGTTGATAGCCACAGATGTGGTCTGATGGACTCTGCATGAAGAATTGCATCTGTCTATAGAAGGGTTTGGGTTTGCTGTTCCTGTTTGCCAGTTGCAAGAGCTTCTCCCCATGCTGGAGTCACTCTGGGGCATGGGGGGATGCTGCAGCCCGGGCTCTGCTGTTCCTCTTGGCTCCTCAGTAGCCAGGATGCTACTGAGATGCCTTCAGCCTGCTGTATGTGATGAGGGTACCCTGAGGTATGGAAGGCTCCGGTGCTGAGAGATGCTGTAGGCAGGTTTTCATTAGGAAGGAAAGGAACTGTGCCCATGGCTCATGAAAGCTGGATAAAGGCCATTTGGTTGTTTTTGTAGCAACACAAACTGATGCACGTCAGGCTCAAGGAGAGGCCTCATGAGAAGGGAAAGGTTTTTTGGTGCATGTCTCAGTGCTAAGGCTGCAGTATTCTGTTTCATGCAGAGGTATTTATGAATGAAGATGCAAATGGAACCTGAAACTTGGGAACTGGTGAACTTTGATTCGCTGCAGGCCACCATTCAACTCAAAGCCATTAACTGCAGAGGAGAAACAACTTCTTATGTCCCCGCTTGACCTGGAGCCTTACAGGCACTTTGGCGGTTGAGCTCTGTGCAGCACTGGGGAGGTGTCTGCTCACAACACCCATGCAGCGAGCCTCATTTTGTTTTATTTCCAGAACAATGCTTTGAGTTTGGGCAGGAGACTTGCGATAATTCTGTGCCAATATAGTTCAGCAGAACCTCTTGGCAGGGCTTTTAAATGCAAACTGGGAGGGTTTCTGACTAAAGGTGACCCATTAAAAGTCAGTTTTCTGATAAAGATGCTGCGAGGGCTGGAACCAGGCTGAGAGAGCTGGGCTGGGTCAGCCTGGAGAAGAGAAGGCTCCTGAAGGGGAGACCTTAGAGCAGCTCCAGTGCCTAAAGGGGCTGCAGGAAACCTGGAGAGGGGCTTGGGACAAGGGCCTGTAGGGACAGGCCAAGGGGAATGGCTTGAACCTGCCCGAGGGGAGACTGAGCTGAGCTCTTAGGCAGAAGCTCTTCCCTGTGAGGGTGCTGAGGCGCTGGCACAGGGTGCCCAGAGAAGCTGTGGCTGCCCCATCCCTGGCAGTGCTCAAGGCCAGGTTGGACACAGGGGCTTGGAGCAAGCTGCTCCAGTGGAAGGGGTCCTTGCATGGAGCTGGATGAGCTTTAAGGTCCCTTCAACCAAAACCATTCTATGAAGCACTGTGACTGGGGCTCACAGTCTGGGTTCAGTTGCTTGCTTTGCTATGAGCTTCCTGTGACCTTGGGCAAGTTATTTAAAATTGCTCTGTGCCTCATTTCCCTTTCTGGAACACACCAGGGAGCGTTTCCCTTCCAACCAGGAGTCTGGCAGTGGGAAGGCAGTCCGTACCCTTTATCCATAGCGGGTGCGTGATGTACCTTGGGCAGATGGTTTCACCGCTCAGCCCTTCAGTTCTTTCTTCCCAGTGAGGCTAGCAGTGCTGACCACCCTATTGACCACTTCCTAGGTGTCAAGAGAGGCTTCCCAGCATCCCTGAAACATGGTGAAACCTCCCAGTTGTAAAGGCAGACAGCTGGGGGTCATGAGACTTTCTGGCTTCCACAGTGTGCTCTGGAGGCTCCTTGCTATTCCAATGGGATAAGCCTATGGATCAGGGAGAACCTGAAACCTCTGCCCCGTGTCAGAGCTCCAGTCAGTGTGGAATGCTGTGGCTGAGCAGATGGAAATGAGCATCTTTGAGATGGGGCAGGAGATGGGGTAGAATATGGGGCTTTGGTGTGTTTGTGGGTTGGTGACAGTGCTCCTGGGGAATGTCTGCCTTCCCAGGACTAATGAGAATACAGGTGCCTGTATCTGCCTCTGCTCATGCCGTTGGGTTCAGTGACTTGTGCAGCCTGTTGAGGAGGAGCTCACCAAAGCAGCAGAGTGTAACGGGGGGCAGCGTGGTCAGCTTTGCTGTGAATATCTCTTGTATGGTTTGTATCCCCTGTGCAAGGGGCATAGCCCAGCAGCTGAGAAAATGCATCCCTCTTGGACAGCAGCTTTGCTTTCATCCCTGTCTTGCCCTTCCCAAGCACCAAAGCCCCAGTCTCTGAGCTGTGGGGCTTTTAATCATTCAAGGTGCTCTATATGCTGGGGAGGGTGAGCCCCAGGCTGGCAGGCGTGTGTCTGATCACATCATGTGTATGATCACATCATGTGTATGGAAGATCACACAACGTGTGGCTTCCAAGTGCCTTCTGAGTTGTCTCTTGCAGGATCTTACTGCTCTGAGGGGAGGCTCAGCAAGTGTCTCCCAGGGATAATCTAGAATAACATGGGAATAACTGCTGGCAGGGGAGGGAGGGATGAGGAGAAGATGCCAGGCAGCGGGGAGGAGGCTGGCAGGCATCTTCTAACACGGATGATCCCTGGTGAGCGGTTTCAGAACACGTGGATGCTCTCCGGGGTGGCGAGTGGTGCATTGCTCACTGTAACCTGAATATCCTCCTACGAGCAGCACTTGGCTGGTGGGGAGCTGCAGTGCCAGGGGACCTTGCCCAGGGTGGCAGCGTGAGTAATCCCATGAGTGAGGGTGTCTTCTTCACTAGCACCTTTTCACCACTCACCAGCACTTGTGATGAGGCTGCCAGTGATAAGGCTTGTGCCCTGTTTTAGGATAGAGCATGAAGGGTACGGATGGGAGCAGCTGCCCATGAATTTTGGGTGCTGCCCACAGCAACTGCTGAGTCCTTTCCGTGTGGAAGCAGATGATTGAGGAGAACCCCAAAAGCCACAGCACAGAGCTCTGCAGTGCTTTGGGCAGTGCTGAAACCACCTCCCCAGCTCACTCTGTGAGGTACAGAGCGTTTTACATTAACCCATGGAGAGCTCCCTTGATCATGGAATCAGCCAGGTTGGAGAATACCTTTAAGCTCATCCAGTCCAACCGCTCCCCAGCACTGCCAAGGCCACCACTAACCCATGGCCCTGGGGGCCTCATCTGTGCAGTGTGTGAACACTTCAGGGACGTTTAATGAACCCTCTTGCTCTGCTGCTCTGCCTGATCCCAGCCACTTGGGGAGCAGCTTCACACAAGGACTGGTGGGATTGATCTGCAGAACATCACCCATGTGTGTGTCACTGCGAAGCTGCCTTGTCTGCAGCTAGCTTGATCAGGGATGAGTGCAGACCAAGAACACGTCTCCCCCACGCTGCAGACATCGCTTCACCTCATCTTCTGCTGCAGGTGATGATGAGCTTGTGTTTGGAGGGAGCTCTGCTGCCCTGAGCTTTATCCACTGTGACACGCTGTCATTTCAGTGCAGTAGTGTTAAGATGCTTCCAAGCCTGCTCTCTGGCAGCCCCAGGAAGGAAGCAGGTGCCTGAAGGACCACATTCTGCTACCGTGACTGTGGTTTGGGCTGCTGCCCTAGGAATGAAAGGCTCCACCGTGCCATTCTCAAGCCCCCGAGCCAGCCGGTCCTCCCACTCCTGGATTTGCAGCCTGCCTGCTGACACAGGATAAATGTTAGTTTTGCATGCTCATCCCTGCACTGACTCCTCTTGCAGTTGAGTTTATCCTGCTGTTTTCTGAGTTATCTCAGAAATGGACTCATCCTGATGAGGAGGAGGAATGATTTAGGCTGCTGTCATGAGACCACCCTTCACTTCCATCTGCAAAAGGAGGAGGAGCTCTTGCTTCTGTTTCTCTGAGGTTGTAACACAGGCTGTACTGCTTTTGGTGGTGGAAATCAGGAATATTTGTTATCCATGGTACACTCTGCAATGAAAAATTTTCCATGTTCAGTTAAAGGGCTGGGAAATTCTAGATTTTCCCTGAAGACAGCTTTGCTCCAAAGGCTCCAAGTGAAGTCAGCTCCAGTGAAATGAGAGTCTTCAAATGGGCAAACTGATATTTTAGTGTGTGTCTTTTTCATTGATTCTTACTCATTCCTGGGTTGTTCCCTTATTCCCATGGGAGGATGCTGTTCCCATCCAGCTCATCCCGCACCCAGCCTCGTCTGTCTCTCACAGAGGTTTGTGGGATGATTTCAAGAGGGTAATGCAGCACTGGGCTCTCCAGATGACAGCAAACAGGCACAAATCCTTTCCCCCATTCCTCCCCTTAATGCCACCTGCTGCATGTCTGATTCGGGCAAAGCAAGCAGCTGCCAGGGAACTCTATTTACTGTTAGGGGGGACAGAAAGCCCTGGGACCTCTCTGTATTTGTGGGTTGGGTTCTTCTGGAGCTGCTCTCCTCTGCGGGACTGTCCTTCCCAGGCAAGGAGCTGGGGTGGTGAGGTGCTGACAGCCCTGTGTGAATGCGTGAGGTATTCAGAAGCCTCAGCTAGTGGAGCTGTTGGGGATGTGTGGGTAACTTCACACCTGGCTGCACGTGCAGAAAGTGGAGCTTTCCTTGGGTTGTAGTTGCTACGGGTGTGTTTTTGAAGCCTATGGCCAAGACCTGGAGATAGGCTCAGTACGGCTTGGCAGTAATTGGGCATTAGTTGCATAATGATAGTAATTTCCTAGTTCTTATTTCCTAAATTTGGTTTACAAGACTGTGCTGCAATGTGACTTAGAGCTGTAAGTATTTGTCTCTGTTGGCAGCTGGAAATGCAGCATTAGCTGTGACTCTTTACAGAAATAAGTGTTCAGTGTTGGAGTTAAATTGAATAATATGGTGGTGTTTGTATCTTAATCTTCCAAATAGCTCTCTTAAGTTCACTACATTGATGTCTGAAAGGCTTAAAAATAATAAACTCCATTGTACAGAGCTTTGAATACAGAGTGGAGGCTTAGTAATTGCTGGCAGTGCATGGGTGGAGTAACACATGGCAAGGGAGCCATTCCCCAGCACTCTTGGAGCCTTTAAAAGAATCTCCTCATATCAGGGCCTTGTGATCCACAAATTCCTGGGTCCATCAGTATTGTTCTGCACCCAGCTCTGGGGCAGCAACATGAGAGGGACCTGGAGCTGCTGGAGCGAGTCCAGAGGAGGCCATGGAGATGCTGCGAGGGCTGGAGCAGCTCTGCTCTGGAGCCAGGCTGAGAGAGCTGGGCTGGGGCAGCCTGGAGAAGAGAAGGCTCCTGAAGGGGAGACCTTAGAGCAGCTCCAGTGCCTAAAGGGGCTGCAGGAAACCTGGAGAGGGGCTTGGGACAAGGGCCTGTAGGGACAGGCCAAGGGGAATGGCTTGAACCTGCCCGAGGGGAGACTGAGCTGAGCTCTTAGGCAGAAGCTCTTCCCTGTGAGGGTGCTGAGGCGCTGGCACAGGGTGCCCAGAGAAGCTGTGGCTGCCCCATCCCTGGCAGTGCTCAAGGCCAGGTTGGACACAGGGGCTTGGAGCAAGCTGCTCCAGTGGAAGGGGTCCCTGCCCGTGGCAGGGGTTGGAGCTGGGTGAGCTTTAAGGTCCCTTCCAACCCAAACCAGGCTGGGATTCTGTGATTTTGAGCAAAGACTTGCTGGAAACCTCAGTCCAAAACCCCAAACCCTGTATTTGGGCCATCATACTGTTTCAGAAAGCCTCTTGCATTCCTCATCAGTCTGTTGGAAGCTGGTTTTGTCCAGCTGTTGATGAGGGCTGGTGGACTGAGCTGGGGAGCTCGTCTTCCTGCCATCAAGGACTGTACTGGGCGGCTGTTGGCTGAAGTACTGCACCCCTGTCCCTTGTAGGAAGGCAACAACCCAACTCCCAACCTTCCACCCTTCACAGGAAGGGGGGAAAAGCCAAATACTTGGTGGTTTAGGGGGGGAGGTTCAATGGTGTTCAAAGAATCAGGTCCCTGGGGACTGAGTGTCAAAGGGGGAGAGCTCTGGAGGCAGGGATCTGGCTTTGCTGGGTTTCCTCAGTTCCCCTTGTGAATGAATTCAGCTGAGGGACCAGCAGGCATGGTTTACCAACCACACAGAAAACCAGGAGAGGAAAGGAGAACATGATTTGTTTATCACAACTGTGCTTGAAACTGATTTTAAATGTCTGTCCTGTGAGAGTAAGGAAATTCCTTTAGCTTCCAGCAGAAAATAACTGGGATTCTTTCAGCTCACAGCTGACCCACGGAGCATGGTGAGTTTTCCACTGGAAACATCATGACTCTGCAGCAAGGACAGCCCATTCCAAGTGTCAGTGAGCAGCTGGGGGAAGAGCACAGTTCATGTCACAAATAACCCTTGAACTTTGCTCTGTGTCCCTGCACTCTGCTGGGCAGGGTGCCTTGACAAACGGCTCTGAACAAATACAGTTTTCAAAGCAAAGAGCAAATGGCAAGGGCTGTGTGTGGCTGGCAGGTGCCGGGTTTGGCTGCCTGGATCTTGCCCATGGAGAATGAAATCCTAAATCGGTTCTTCTCTCCCTGTCAATCCTAAAAGAAATGGTGAGTATTTTGGAGAAAGGAAGGAGGAGTGATGTAGTTCTCCATGCTCGCTCTTCTTGGCAGCTCTCAAATATCATCCTACTGCTGGTGTGGTGAGGAGGACTTCTGAGGCTCAGCTTCTCAGCATCATATCTCAGCAAAGGGTTGGCTGTTGGGATTCTGAGCTCTCTTAATGGTCTGCCCTACTCTATGCCAGCAGGGCCTGTCGGGAAGTGGGGACCTCTGCAAGTCTGTCACTTATGTAGGCTCTGCAAAGGAACTGGGCTGCTTTGGAAGGTGGTGCTCCAGCCAAAGGAGCTGAGCACTTGCCAGTCTGACCTTACCCTTCTGAAGTTCTTGTGGTTTCAATGCTTTAGGCCATGGTATTGTCTGTTTAAGGCAATGCACGAAACCCTGTGCCACTCTTTCAGTGTAGGTATGTGAACTGTAAGCATCAGGACCAAATGGTAGTTCTAGAATTAGGTGGTGTCCCTAATTTCCCTCTTCAGTTTTAAGTGGATGCAGCATTCGTCGCTTACAGTCTCAACTGTTGTGCTGCATTGTTGTAAGGGGTTGAATATCTGCCCCTTCCAGCCACAAAAGTGGCTGTGTTCCAGTGGTGGGTGGTTTCTTTCTATTCAGGGATCTTCAGAGGCCTGGAAAAGCTTGAGTATTGGGCATGACTGTCAGCTGGTGCAGATCCCCTTCACTCCCCTCCTTCCAACATCTGCAAGGCCAGAGCTGGACATCTTGGTTTGCCTGTGCACCATGCGTAGCACAGAAAGACCCTGACCCTACCTAGTGCTGAGCAGGGAGTGCAGCCTCACCAGGAACCTGTCCATCCAATGCTGAGAGCATCTGGGGTCCCAGCCTTTAGAAGAGGAGAGGGAACATCTGTCCTCAGGTCCTGGGGAGGGCTGGGACCCTCCCCACCCAGGGCACCCTGGCTGGTGGATGCTCAGCCTCTATTCGCAGCTCTGCTGCAGCAGTGCTGTCCTGCTGCATGGATGGGAAAGGTGCAGATGTGGCACCCAGCAGCCCCCTTCAGAAGCACCTTACAGTGGCTGGGATGCTGGATGCTGGAGCAGAGCAGGGGTGCCAGTCCCACACAGGGGTCTCAGCACAGTGTTTCTTTCCTCCAGCATTGTGTGGGTGATTGACTGGCAAAAGCCTTTTGAATATTCATTTGGCTGAGGGGAGAGGAGAGTGTGGCAGCTCCTTGAAATCAGCTTGGGGAGGGGAAGCAAATAAGACAGCCTTTATCTTGCTACTAGTGCTACTTGAACGCTCTCAAATGCATACTTCACATGGGTAAACGATTGCAGGGACCTCAGCCTACCTAACAAGCCTGCTCTTGTAAAGCAGAAATTACAGTGCCTGCATACTCGCTGTCCTCATTCAAAAGCCCATTCCTCATTAATATCACTTTATACATATTCTTGCAGCTTGAAATGCCATTCCTCTTCTCCCCACCCATTTCCTTGACTGGCTGTGACATACAGGAACTACACCCAGTGCTTGACTCGCCTCTCCTGACCTTTTGTAACTTGGCTCCAAACTCCTTTTTTTTGGGTCTTTTGCAAAACACTGTCAGAAGGGAAAAATCCTTTGTTAAAACACAGCCAACTCCTGCCTCTACGTGGAACAGTTTGTTCTGCTCAAAGAATGAGCCAGTTCAGTGAGCAGAAAAACATTGCCATAAACCAGCGGACCCGGTAAGCTGCAAAAGCCATCGCCTGCGCTCGGGCTCTGAAAGGGCGATGCTGAAGCAGGATCCGCAGGGATGGAAAACAAATCCTCCACGGTCCCGACCTGCCAAACCCCGTTTCCTTGCTTCCAGACCAAGTATTTTGCAGTTGTCTTTTTGGTTATAGCAACTGCAGTGGGGGAGTGGGAGCTGCTGCTAAGCCAGAATGTAATGCAGCTCCTGAAGCCAGCGTATTGCAAAGGGCACGGTGGATGAAGTAATCCAGCAGGGCTCAGCTGGGAAGGGGCTGCAGCTCTCCTAGCCTCAGTCTGTGCTGCAGATGATAAGCTCCAGTGCCCTGTGCTTGCTGTCTGGTACTATTTAGTAGCTGGGTTTAGTCTTTCCCACCCACATCTTGTTTTAAAGCTCTGGGCACTATTTCCCTGGAATTGCTGCGGGTCTGCCCCTTCCCTGCCTGCTCGGTAGCTGGGGATCAGCCTGAATTTAGCAAGCACAGGGGACTTGGATGCACGGTGAGAAGCTGTCTGACCCTCTATCAGGCTTTTGAGTTTGTGGTTCTGCAGCAGGATCGTTTCGGTGCTGGTATCAAAGCTAGTTTTCCTTTCACACTAAATGTGGTAGCAGCTAGAGCTGTGGCTCCTGAATTTGGGGTGATGGTCTCCAGATAGGGTCTCCCATGTAGAGGTGGGTGTGCAGGCCTGGAAGGGGGACTGTGAGCAGAAGTGCTTCAGAAACACGAGCTCAGACCCCCAGAATGACTCCCCGGGACCAGGCAGGCTGCAGCAGCACTGGGAGCTCGGTGGGCTCTGGTGCTTGGGTGCTCTGTGCCATCAGGTGCTCATATCTGTGGACCCCTCACCACTGGGCCAGGCGTTTCCTGCTGGTTTAAAAGGCTCGAGTTCCCTTGTCAGAGGTGTAACGTGGGCCAAGATCTACCTCTGGTTCTCATTCTGTGCTGGGAACTGCGAGTTTCACTCTGAGCTCCCCAATAGCTTTATGGCTTGGAGCCATTTCGGTAATTTCAGCATATAAATATACAAAAAGGTATATTTTAGGTTGAACCCATCCTTTTTCGTGTGCATTCCAAAATATTCTATATCTGCCAAAGCTGCAGATGCAGCCCTTTGCTCTTGCCCTACCTAAATAGTGATGTGGATAATAAGCTGTAAGCGTGGGATCACAAGGCATGCAGCGAGTCGGAACGTGGTGTGGCAGATACCCCTGACCTGTGTGGGGCTGTTGGAGGTGCCTCTGGTCGAGCTGCAGTCACAAACACATCCCTGGCAATGCAAGTAAGAAGGAGACCTCCCAGAGAAGGCACAGGAGGCTGCCACTGGAGTTCGTGTGCCTTTATAAACGTGACCAGTGTCTCCATACTGTCCTGTTCAGGCAGAAACCACCCCGCTGGTGTTCACCATCTGAGTGCGAGGTGATGGGGCACCCAGATACTGCTGAGCTGAGGGACTTCTTGTAGCTCCATTAATGCTATATGGTGTGCTCTGCTGGTAGCATTAACCTCGGAGCTGGCTCCCTCAAGAGATGATTATCTGTCTGCTGGACCTTTTCCTTTGGTGGAATGCCAGGAATGTTTTGCAACACGGACAGAATGTGAGGCTTGAAGCTATGGAGGTGGGTCCCTGGGATGCTGGGACTATGAACCCGGCTGAAGTAGTGTAACTCGGAGCAAATCTGTAATGAAGCCTCTATGCCAAGAGAGATTATGATTTTTTTGGAAGATGTTAATGGTATGATTGCATAACGTTTATTTTGTGCTCAATCAAACAGATGAGAGCAGAGGAAAAGGAGTGAATTAATGTCAGTGATGTTCAAACAGAAGCACGCAAAGCTCCGAGGGATGAGCAGTGGTTTTGTTTTGATGTGTGTTGTGTGGAGGTTTTTTCTTCCTGACGTTCTCCTGAAATACAGCACGCAGGCTTGTCTCGAAGGGGGGCACTTTGCCAATAGTCTAAAGGTTATATTATCCTAGTGACCTATTTTTATACTCTAATCATGTTCTGTTTCAGCCGCCCCTTTCTGGCCTTCCATCGCGCTCTGCTCTGTGCTCCACTGGAAATAAAAAGAGGAGGTAATTACCATCAGTCCCCAGTGCTGAGGCAGAGCACCAGCCCTGCCCAGGTAACACGGCGAGGGCGAGTTGCTGCTGTTATGGAAGCACCAGAGCAATCCGAACAGCCAGCTCCACAATGGGCGATGGCTTGAAGCAGGGCGATGAGGAGCGTTGTGCTGCGGTGCAGAGGAGACAGGTCTTCTCTTCAAGGCAGATTTTAAATGGAGAACTACAGCAGAAGGACGAGATTTTAATGAATAGCTCTGTTTAACTGGCCTAAATGGAAAAGACACTTTTCTACTGTGGGTTTGCCAAGGAATGGAGAATGAATACGATTGTTCGGTCAACCGCTTCCCCTGCCTGTAGACTGTGCCCGGGTTTTCAAAGCCAGGCTTAAGCTACAAAGCACTCTGACCAGTGGGCATAGAGAGAAATTGTTCCTTAGTACAAACGTTGGCTGTGATGCTGCTGGAAGCTCAGAACTGCTGAAACTTGTGTGTGTGTTTGTACATTTGTGCAGTGTGAAATAATAAGATGTGAAGAGGCTTTTCTTGCCCGCGTGGCTCCTCTTGCGTGGTGGTTATTGTGTTGCTGGTGGCTTTCCTTGTTCTTGTGAGAGCACCTGAGGTTTGAGTGCCTGCAGAGTCAGTGCCACAGCAACCTGCTTGGAGGGGAAAATCTCACTAAGTGCTCATTCATGGGAACTTGCCGCCCTGTATGGGTTAAACTCCAGCAGAATTAAGTGTGTCACTGCCTTGCTGTTGGGTTATGGACCAGGCTCTGGTGCCAGCCCTAGGGCATGGAGCAGAGATGTGCCCTGGGATCTGGGGTGTTGCTCTGCTGCTGGAGATGGGCCCATCCCGTGACTTCCCTGCCAGCTGCAGGCTCTGCAGGGTTATTCAGGGAGGATGCTGGACTCCAGCACACTGGGATGCGCAGCCGCAGGCTGGGAACAGAGGAGCTCAGCCCTGCCAGATCTTGCCTTTCCTTCTGTTAGAGCTGTGCTGGCACAGCTACAAGAGAGGTCCTGTCCACACCCGGGAAGCTGGGATTTGCTCTGAAGAGGTGGGCTGTTCCCTCTAGCTGTGTCTGTCCATGTTGAATCACAGGGATGTAGCTTGGAGAGGTCTTTGCTGAGTTGTGTGTTCCTCTACATAGCATGTCCCTGGGATGGATTAGCAATAGCTGCGCTGTTCCTGTCAGGGGATTGCATCCTCAAAGCCTGTAGGTGATGCTGCTGTGTGCCCTCTCCCCTTGTGCCTTTGTTGTAACCAAAGCCTGTGGCTCCAAGTCTGTGGTGATGAAACCCAGGTGAGAACTGGTTGGGTCCCCTGGCTGGGGAACAAGCCTGTGCCTGTTCTCACCTCAGCCTGGAAGGTGCAGGAATCTCCAGCCTTCCTCTCTCCTGCCAGCCCACACCAGCCATGTTTTGGCAATAAATGAGTAAAACTGGTGAAACTCCTCCATGACTTCTCATGAACAGACTCCAAATGCAGAACAGATGCTAATGCAGTGCAGGAGGAATTGCTCCAGGACTTCCATGGCTGGCATGGGGCAGTTGTGGGGCTGTGCCCCACGTGTGCCTGCACTCGCTGTTGTGTGGACCTGCTCTTCCTCCTCTCCCCAGCACCCAGGTGAATGCTCCCAGCCCCAGGCTGATCTGGCACCAGCTTAGCGTTGGGAAGGGGAAGGTGGCTCAGCCCTTGGGTCGGGTGCTCCAAGGGCACCGCTCCTTGCTGCTGGCCCTAGGGATCTCCCAGTTACTGGCCTTTACTTGCTGATTACTGGTGGGAAGTTGGGAAGGGATCTGTGGACTTCCCAAAGCTGCATCTCCAGGCCTGGCTGGAGGTAGAGCCTAAAGGGGAGAGACAAAAACTTGCAAACATCAACTTCTTATCCCCAATTTTGATTGTTTTTCCTTTTTTCCCTTTTCCCCCTATAATTTGCTATGAGCCCGGGGCCTGCCAAGCTTCAGCTTGAAACCTAAACTTCTGTTCTTTGAAGTGTCAATACTGTGCTTAGCTTTGTATAAGACAGAAACATCAACTTTGTCTCTCAACTAAGGAGTGTGTCTGCCTGCCTTGCAGGCACCCAAAGTGCTGCGAAAACTGTTATTTTACTTCTATTTTGGTGCTGATTGCTGATGTTTTACTGTTTGAAGCTGAGCATTCACTCTTCAGCAGAGCCGCATCGAACACCGGAGCCATGGTGGAGCACGCAGCCCTTGGGTGAGCACTGGGCACCCAGCGCTGGCTGGGCTGGGGCAGAGCGGGCTGCCTGGTCCATGGTGCTGCCCGGTGGCTGTTTCTAGGCGAGGTTTGCAGAAGGTCACAGGAATTAATGTTGTAAGCGGGGCCTTGGCACGGCGCTGGTGAATGTTTTGCATTAACAACCTCGCTCGTTAATTCACTGAAACATTTAAACCCAAACCAGTCGCATCCAGCCAAGCTGGAAAAAGCTGAAAGTTCAGACTCGGCAGCGCCGATTTCGAAACCTCCCTTTGTTAATCTCTGCAGAAGGGAATTTTCTGCCATTGCTGAGTTCGCTCTGAGCACTTTGGGCATTGTTCCCCTCAGTGGAAGGGAAGCTGCTCTGCATGGGGTTGGTGCTGTGTACCTGGACCATGGGAACAGGAAGGAGAGTTGGTACAGGAGCATGGCAGGAGGGGAATGCTCATGGAAGTGTTGGAGGTTTTGAGCTATCTCCAGCAGAAATGCTGGCCCTGTGTTAGGGCCACAGGGATGCTCAGGGTTCTGGGGCATCTCTCTGATGAGGAGGGATTGCAGGAGCTGGGCCTGGCTAGTCCAGGGAAAAGCAGACTGAGATGGGATCTCATCAGTGCAGATCAGTATCTCACAGGCAGGTGCCAGGAGGATGATGCCAGACTCTTTTCAGTGGTGCCCAGTGACAGGACAAGGAGCAATAGCCATAAACTGAAACACAACAAGTGTCATCTCAACATGAGAAAGAACTTCTTTATGCTGAGGGTGTCAGAGCCGTGGCACAGGCTGCCCAGGGGGTGTGGAGTTTTCCTCCCTGGAGACATTCAAAACCCACCATGGACGCGTTCCATTTTCCAGTTCCATCTTCCTCCTCTATTATCATTATTATAACAGGGCAGCACATCTTAACGGTGCTCCTTGTGCTTGTTTGTAAGCTGAAGCTGGGTCTCTGGCCTCCTACATGGAGAAGAGGTGTGCAAACATGGGCAGTGCAGGAGCAAGCTCAGCTGGGGCTTGTGCCTCTTCTGAGCCACAACCCTCTTGAAGCTGATGGGTCCCCACCAACCTGTCTGTCCCTGCAGCCACAGCGTGGTGCCGACAGCGTAAAGCTGCACCTACCTGGGGAGCAGATCTGTATCAGCCTGCTTGGTTTAACTGCTTCGAGTCAGGAGCTGTGCAGACGGGCGATCCCGGCTGCGTACCCAGGACAGGGAACCACCACCCAACCCAAGCCATTACCTGGGCTGCTCATCCCTGCCTCAGGGTGTGCACAGTTGTGTCCCTGTTGCGTGAGCAAACACCCATCAGCCCCAGAGGCAGCTCTAGTGCTTTAGATATGAGACCTGTTTACTCTCTTTCCTCACTGTCAAATTAACAGTGTAAATTAAACAGGAGCCATGAATTTAAGTCCAGTCCTTTTGTCTTCCTGGCTGCCAGGTCTTCAGTTAATCATAAAATACTAGGGAATAAGGTTCTTCACACAGGTCTGAGGCGTTTGCAGTGGTTTACACTGAGCTCTGGTGTTAGGCTGCTTTCTAATGGATTTATTTTTCCGTTATTAATTTACCGTGTCCATTAAACCAGCCTCACTTTAATGCTGGAGGAATCAGTGAATGATCCATTCTGTTATATATTCGTGGTGTATTAAAGTATTAGTGCATTCCAGAAGGTAAGCAGGGAATAAAACATGCTCCAAACATGTGGTTATGCAACTGTTCCATGAAAATGAAATGGACAAGCAGTATACTTGATTAATTCTCCTTTTTCTCCCCACTAAATTGGCACTGTGATTCACTTCCAGCTAAATCTGCAATCTGTGCTCTCAGGTGGCATTAATATTGGAGCCCCAGCAGGAGAGCTGGGGCAGCTTTGATTGCATTTTTAAGGCAAGATGTTGGAGAGAGCTCAGAGCTTGATGCAAATGTGCTGGTAAATGAAATGCAGCTTTTAGGTTCTCTGGAGGTGGGTCGGGCCCTTCACATTTACCCACAATAATGGTGCTGGCGTGCCCCGGAGAGGCACTCTCTCCATGTGGCACAATGGGGGTCTGTGTGTGTCTCTGCTCTGTATCAAATTCACTCTGTTGACAGATAAAAATCATCTTTGTGATATCAGGCAGCTCCAAAAACCCTCAGTAAGATCCGTCTGGGACTCGAGCTTTCTCAGGAATGGAGGCTCTGGAGCTGGATCTCTATCAGGAGCTTGCTGGAAACAAAAAAGCGTGCAGAGAGCCCAGTGTTAGAGCTGCACAATCAAATTCAATGTGAATTCCCTTTTACCGTTGCTTCCCTGACACGAAATTCCTTTCAGCCTTTCAGGCTGGATTTTGTAGCCTTCAGGCTGGTCTTACTGGTTTTTTCCCTAATTGACTCAAGTTGGAAAGGTCATTGTACCCTGCTGTATTGTGTAATATTTAACTTAGCATCAAAAATGAGGAGCTTGGGATTGGTGTCAAATGGATGCTGGTCCTCTCTGAATATCAAAGCCCATTCAGAGCCATCCAGCTATTTGACTTGTTAATGCTAATAACTTTCTGGCTCTCTGCAGAGGGAAAGACTAATCATGGAAAGGTGGCATAAAGCAGGTCTTGAGATTCGTACTAAATCCAGCTCCCAGCTTTAATACCTTTTTAACTTACCATTTTTTATTAAAGTTGTAATTTGTAGCCTTTCCTGACGCTGTAGCATAGCAAACAGGCTGCTCTGGTGCCAAGTTCAGGGATGACTAACACTATTCACAGCACTGGGATTAACGGGAAGTGCACGTTTTCCCATCAGTCTTTTAAATGGTGCCTGAGAGCTGCTGAGGCCGGAGTTGACCATCCAAGCTCTGCCCGCTGGAAAAAGTGATGTCAGCTTCCAGAACAATTAAAAACCAAATTCTAATGAAATTGGGGAGGTCCAATTGTACTTCCTGCATGTGATGTTTTTGCATCAGGACCTTACATTCCCCCTGCTGTTAAAGCAATGGGCACAGATAAGCAGAGGAGGTATTGCATAAGCACCAAGTCATTTGCCCCATCTGCATTTCTGGGAGCATGAGATCAGCTCAGGATATCTGAGATGAGAAAGCTGCTGGTGCACAAGTGCTGTAACTGATAGGAGTTGCCTCTGAGTCAGCTGGGAAGAGGGGAGTTGGCCTTGGGGGTTTTTGTAAGTTCAAGTTTTTATGAGTGCTTTCATGAAGCTCCATTGCTATTACTGTAAATCCCAGGAAAGTCTGGCACAGAGGCTTTGTAATATGAATCACTGTGTCCATATGCTTCCAAGTGACACTGCATTTTACCATTTTACCCCTGTGTTTAAAAGAGACGAGCAGAGTTGGTGCACAGGAGGTTGGCATTGACAGAGGGGTTAAGGCAGAGATGTTGCTGCCTGCCCTGTCACCAGAGCAGTGACTCCAGCTTCACTGCCCTTGTGTTGTGACCTGAGGCACGGAGCACTCTGTGCACATAGCGAAGCTGCATCAGGCTACAGATAAAGTTGTGGCTAACGCCCCAGCCAGGCCTGGCCTTCCGAAGGCTGGAGCAGTTTGAGAACCGTGTTAGCTTCAGGAAAAAAGCAGGAAAAGAATTATTCCTTTCTTCCTCCTTGTTTTCCTCTTGTTTTTCTAATGTGAGGTCTCTGGTCACCCCCAGCCCAGTATCATGGGCTTGTGTCACAGAGAAATGGCACTTTCTTAGGAGGTACCCCCAGTGCACTGGGTTGTATGAATGCCAAGAGTTACAGAGGTGGTGGGAGGGGAAGGCTGGAACGCGTGTGTGACGCTGCCCTGGAGTGCTGGGGCTGTTCCTCTTGCAGCTCCAGGTGAGGACTCAGCAGCTGCTCTTAAAACAGTGGTGAAGTGGGCAGGGGATGGGCAGGGAAGCTCCCAAATGCTCTGCAGGCTTTGCTGAGTGGGGAGGGCAGAAGTAGATGGCCCTGGCTCCCTGCAGCATGGCTCCTGGTGTCTCTGCAGGCAGAGGCCCTTGGTGTGGGCACAGTGCTTTGAGCTGGGGAGAAGCTTCCTGACGGGATGGTTGGAAAAGTACAATTGTGAAGAAATTGAGATGTTCTGCAGGGGATGTGTTGAGTTTTCACCAGGTTTTCCTGGTGGAAAGCAGGCGGCGTTCCCAGGGTGACCCTGCCTGGCACTGCTGTGCCCCAGGGAACACCGGGGATGGGTCTGGGCCAGACAGGGTGTGGGGAGATTGTGGTGGGTTTCCTCCTCAGATGGGAATTTGGTGCAGGCTGTAGAAGAGACGTGTTTATGTGTTGGTTTCTAAAGAGCTAATTCACAGGTTGCACGTGTGAAAACGTAGTAAATCCAAGGTCAAGTTCAATTTTCCTATCAAAAGAGGCTGAAAATGATTTTTTGGAGCGAAACAGTTAAATACCAGGATAGTTGTGCTTTGTCTAATGGCAAGGAACTAACCCCTTCTTCCTCTCCTTGTCCTCAGGTTCAGTGGCAAATATGAACATTTGTCGACATCTGGCATCGGCTCCTTGGGACATCATGAGTTTGCTGAAATCTAGACCACAGAGCACTTGCAGTAGCACTTTTTCAATCTGAATTCCGTGTGCATGAAAGGAACCTAATCATCTGGATCGACTGTAGTGATGGCTAGCAAAAGAAAATCCACAACTCCCTGCATGATACCAGTGAAAACACTGGTGCTTCAGGAGACTGAACTGGATGCTGTAGAAGATGATAGGGAAGGAACGCAACAGGATGCTCCTGCGGAAGGGCCAGCAGCTGGTGATGCTGGTGCCAGCAGCACTAATAACGGGGCTCTGTCTAACGGGCACCGCGGCATTGCTGATAGTGACACTTACATCTGCAAGTCTTGTGACTTCGGATCTCAAGACGCTCAGCACTTCTTTGGGCACTTGGACTCTGAGCACTCAGACTTCAGCAAAGACCCTGCCTTCGCCTGCGTCGCGTGCAGCTTCCTTGCAAACAGCCATGAGGGGCTCTCCCACCACAACGTGGAGTCCCATGCCGGCGAAACGAGCTTTGTCTGGAGGGTGGCTAAGCAGGACAACCGGATAACCGTGGAGCAAAGTCTCGGTGAGGCCACCAGCAGCCACGAGGTTCCCGGAGAGGTCCCTGAGGAAGGGGTGGATGGGCAGGCGGAAATTATCATCACCAAAACCCCCATCATGAAAATAATGAAGGGTAAACCCGAGGCCAAAAAAATCCACACCTTGAAGGAGAGTGTGTCCAGTCAGTTGGGCAGCGAGGCAGAGGTGAAAGACGGGGAGCATTCGTTCCCCAACGGGTCCGTGCCGGTCAGCCAGCCCACTGCAAGCTCAACAAAATCATCTCATGTAGTGAATGGCTCCATCATAGGAAACGTGCCTGTTCTGCAGGCGGGTGTTGCACAACTAGTGTCCCTGCAGCAGCAGCCCCCATTGCATCAGCAGCTACCTACGTCCAAGTCCCTCCCCAAGGTGATGATTCCCCTGAGCAGCATTCCAACATACAACGCCGCCATGGACTCCAACAGCTTCCTGAAAAACTCCTTCCACAAGTTCCCCTACCCCACCAAAGCCGAGCTCTGCTACCTGACAGTGGTGACCAAGTACCCAGAAGAGCAGCTGAAGATCTGGTTCACTGCCCAGCGGTTGAAGCAGGGCATCAGCTGGTCCCCAGAGGAGATCGAAGATGCCAGGAAGAAGATGTTCAACACCGTTATTCAGTCCGTGCCACAACCCACCATCACCGTTCTGAACACGCCGCTGGTTGCGAACCCCGGCAGCGTCCCCCATCTCATTCAGGCGACACTACCGGGCCACGTGGTGGGGCAGCCGGAGGGGACGGGGGGGCTGCTGGTCACACAGCCCGTCATGGCAAACGGCTTGAAGGGCACCAGCTCCTCCTTCACCTTGGCGGTGAGTTCGGTGCCCAAGCCGCAGCCGGCGGCGCAGCACAGCACCGTGAGCTCCAGCAGCACGTCGGGGGTGAAGGTGGTCAACAGCGCGCAGTCGCTGCTCACCGCCTGCCCGGCCATCTCCTCGCAGAGCTTCCTGGACCCAAACGTGTTCAAAAACAAGAAGTCCCACGAGCAGCTCTCGGCCCTGAAGGGCAGCTTCTGCCGGAACCAGTTCCCGGGGCAGGCTGAGGTGGAGCGCCTGGCGAAGCTCACAGGGCTGTCCACCAAGGAGATCCGGAAGTGGTTCAGCGACAGGAGGTACCACTACAGGAACGTGAGGGGCGGCCGCGCCGGCTGCCCCGGGGACAGCGCGCTGGATGCCCTGCCCGAGGCGCCCTTCGACGTACCCAGGGGGCCCGAGCTGGGCCCCGCAGCCGCCCCGCAGCACCCACCGCGGCGGCAGGCCTGGCACCAGGCGCCTGATTTCACACCCACCAAGTACAAGGAGCGGGCGCCGGAGCAGCTGAAGGCTCTGGAGAGCAGCTTTGCCCAGAACCCCCTTCCTGCCGAGGAGGAGGTGAACCGGCTCCGGGGGGAAACAAAGATGACGCGGAGGGAGATCGACAGCTGGTTCTCGGAGAGGAGGAAGAAGAAGGTGGCGGAGGAGAACAAGAAGGTGGAGGAGGCTGCGCAGCAGGAGGAGGAGGAGGCGGAAAACGGTGGCGGGGAAGGGGAAGACTCCTCGGATGAGCTGCAGGCTGCGGGGGAGAACGGCTCCATCGATGCCTCCGGCAGCAACTCAGTGGAGCGGAAAGTGAGTCCCATCAAAATCAACCTGAAGAACCTGCGGGTGACTGAGTCCAACGACAAAGCCGAGCTAGCGGGTGCTGGCAGCATGGAGAAGGGGGATGTCGGCGGCAGCCGGGCACCCAGCCCTCCCAAACCCAAGCTCAACTTCAAGAAGACGGCGCAGCAGCGGCACCTCCTGAAGCAGATGTTCGTGCAGACCCAGCGGCCCACCAACCAGGAGTACGACGCCATCGTGTCGCAGACGGGCCTGCCGCGCGCGGAGGTCATTCGCTGGTTCGGGGACAGCCGCTACGGCTACAAGAACGGGCAGCTCAAGTGGTACGAGAACTACAGGCGCGGGGTGTTCCCGCCGGGCATGGGGGAGCTCAGCCCCGCTGCCCGCGATGTGCTGCAGGAGTACTATGAGCAGCACAAGGCACTGCGGGAGGAGGATGTGCCCGGCCTGGCCGAGCGCGCCCAGCTCAGCGCGCAGCAGCTCCGGCTGTGGTTTGCGGTGAAGGCGGAGGAGGAGGGCAGGGCGGCCGGTGCCGAGGAGCCCACGGCCAGCAAGGGCGGCCGGAAAGCACCGAGCGACGCCGGCCCCGAGGTGCCTGAGAGCAGCGAGTGCTGGGAGCAGGGTGGCCGCGAAGGCAGCGCCGGGAGCCCCGATGCCCCGGGCCCACCGCCCGCCACACGGCTCGGTGAGAGATTGGGTGGGCGCAGGTGGGGCTCTGGGTGTTCTCCATTGGGGAACTGAGGCTTTAGGGCAGGGTTTAGTGTCTGCTGTTCTGGGTTTAACTGGGGAAATGGGGAGGAATTCCCTCTGGGAAAGGGGGGGGTGAGGGAAAGAGTTTGAGGAGGGTCCAGTGAGATGCCCCAAGTGCTGTTGCCTGCCTTGGCTGCTGGCTGCTGGCTCCATTCAGAATCCAAGTCCTGCTTTATTGTAATCCAAAGTAAAACCAGCAGGAGTGTCTGGTCTCTACCTGCCCCGGGGGAGGTGGCTCTTGGGTTTATTTATGGAGGGGACTGGTATTTCGGAAGGAAGGGGCCTGGCCCCTGTGTCCATTGCCACCCTCCCCTTGGCCTCAGGCAGCAGCCGTGACCCCTGCCTGTGCCGCAAGAGCCTCCTCCCTTCCCTTTCCCACTGCCAGCTCTCCAGATGTGAGCATCCTTGTTTGCCGCAGGGCATCGCTCAGTGGTGGAGATGGAGGCTGCAAGGAGGGAGAGGTGGAGGCTGGTGGGTACTGCTGCTGGCCCTACCCCTCCTCCAGGACTCACTTCTGAAAGCATGTGTGTGTGTGTGAGGAGAGGTGGATTCCAAGCCCTCCATGGGCTCTGCAGACTGCAGCTGGGGGCTGTTTCCTCGCTGGCAGGGCTCCCACCATATGGGGATGGCTGAGTGCTCACCCTGTCCTGCTGCGGGCTCCGCAGCCTCTCGCCTGCTCCATGCACGCAGCCCCTTGCTGTCCTGCTGGGCAGCTGGGATATCCTCCAGCCCCATTGCCTTGCTTTGGAGCTTCCCACACACCTCTGCCATGGCTGCAGGCCTTAGAAAACAATGATAATCATAACAAAAATCAACTAAAATTCATTAGTTCCCTCCCCCGTCTCATTTGGAGGAGATGGAGCGTGGGTTTGAATGGGGCCCTGCCCTTCCTGCAGCTGAGAGGCCTGGATGTGTGTTGTCCCATGTGCTCTGCAGCGGGACTGGCTTGGGTCAGTTTTTGTGCCCATGGCAGGGAGATGCGCCTGCTAGCACCCCTCAGCCAGTGCCACCCAGTGTGAGGTGCTCCCCACCACGCCTTGTGGCACAGAAGCAGGAGGTGCTCAACGAGGGTGCACGGTTTCAGACTGCTGCAGGCTGCATCCCTCAGCCCAGCCCTGCTCCCTTGAGGATTTTGGGTTTCCTGGTCCCTCTGAATGGGGCTAGCCTTTCTCTGCAGCTCACTCCATCAAGCCTCCCAGTTTTGCTCATCCCGAGGCACTCTTGCACCCCTTCCTGCCCACCCAGCAGGCTCCTGCATCTTGCAGCATCTCTGACCCCTCTGTTCTTTTTCAGAGACAGACTGAACTCAAACCACCAGCCCTGGAGGATGCGCTATTACCCTTGAGAAGAAACTTTTGGTCTTGAAGAAACCCGTGGGCCAGGCTGATGCAGACCTCAGGAGCAGGATGTGGTGGTAAAGCACTGCCATAAATGAGACCTTTGAGCACAGCACACGAGAGAGCACGCGTGCAAAAACTTGGTGCAGAGCTCTTGTGGCCCAGCCCAGGAGATGGCTGAGAGCTGGCGGGGGCTCAGCCTGCACCCAGGAAATAGGATGATGCTCTTGTTGCTTTCCAGTGGACAGACTTTCAGATTTCATACTCATATACCGATGCCTACAGCTGCCTATACAAGCATAACAAATCTCAGACGTTGTGTAAACAAGGTCATTGCTTAGATACGGACTATCACAGCACAGTATTTCTTTCTTTTTTCTTGGGTTTTTTCATCTGTCTGTTAAGGTGTTTGTTCTCTAAAGGTTGGCATGGCTGCATATATCCTCTCTACCCTTTCTGGTCCTTAAGCCCTGGCAATGAAGCACTTTGTGGGCACACAAGCGTGTGTGTGTGTGTTAGGAAAGGGAGCTAAAAAGAAAACTGCCAGTTGTGCATTAAAGCCCAGTGGGAGCTGAGTGAGGTTTTCATCCCTAAGGCTGAGGTTAGGTTTAGCATTGCATACTCTCCAGTAAGTACCAGGTTCCCAGACAGAAGCATCCTAGGAGATGGAGTTTGGTGTCATTTCTCCCTTGCCAGCTAGAATACTTTCCCCTGCGCTCCTGGAGACTGCCTGTAGCAGGCTGTTCAATCTCCAAGTTTCCCTTTAATCACTGAGAACTAGCACATCATAATTTTTCCATCCTGACCTGGAATCTTTTCATTGTTCAGAGAGAACAAGCTGTTCTTCAGAGAGCAAACGCAGAGAATACGCAGCGTTGCTGTGAGAGGTTCAAGGATTGTTGTCTCCAAGGGATCAGCAGCAGCTCTGCTGCAGTCTGGAAGCTTCCCTTTTGCAGCCCGACATGATAGATTTTCCTGCAGCAGCGCTGGGAAATTCAAGTGTTTGCTCCAGGCTTCCCTATCCTTCCCCATTTTATTTCCCCTATTGCTTCTGCAGTAGTTCTGGTGAAACAGCAAAGGATATTGCCCAGTTAAACCTTCTGCTTCCCTCTACCTGCACAGTTTTAATGTGCCCATCTTGTCTTGGGTGGTTGCTGTGTGATGCAACTCCTTGAAGATCTTCTCAATATTCTTTCCTACCAGAAAACAAGGTCTAGAAGGGAAACTCTTGAGCTGGATATTCCAGCCAAATGCTGTGTCAGACCGTTCTGTCACAAACTAATCAAATCCCAGCTGAAAATTGGTTCCATGTCTTGCCTTCACTTTTGCTCTTGGAAAGGCTATTCCAGAAATTCACTGCCTTTGAGTGGTTAGAATCTTTATTTAAATTTCTAGTTTGAATTAATTCGTGGCTGGTTCGTTCCTGGTTTGTTTTGGAGCCAACATTGTCCTTTAACTTAAATAGGTTTTGGTGTCTGTCCGCTGATGTATTTATGGAGAGGAGTCAGAGCTCCTTATTTTTGTCAAGCTAACTCAGCCAAACTTTTTCAGTAGAAGGTTTTTAGTTAGTGAAAGCTTTTCATGTGGGAGAGTTTATTGTTGGTGGTAAATGATATTTATTAGAAGGGTGGGTAGCAAGCCCCAAAGGACTGGATCCAGAGATTTACAAAATCTCTGGTTTAAACACAAAAAAAGCTCTTTCAGAGCCCCTTCCAAAACTGGTGTCTGATTTCTACCTTTAATTGCTTTGCTTTTCCAGTTCTTTCCCCATCCCCTCTTTAAGAGGCTGCCTTGTTCAACTGCTAGGAGAGGTTCTATCTGTTCAGTGCCTTGTAAGAGACAGGACTTCCTCTGGCCCCGTGGTGCGTGCTTCCATGGTAGGTGCCTGCTCCTGAGCTCACATAGCTCCCCTGGCACACAGTATCACCCCTGTGGCCAGGCGTGAGCATCTGCTGTGGATAGAAATGCCCTGCACCCTAACGGGAGCTGGGGCGATGCGCTGGGATGCAGGCACCCGCACTGCCACCATCCCTTAGCAGTCACTGTGAGCGGGGCTGGGGTGGACCCGGAGCACCCTGCAGTGACACTGTGCTCTCTGCACCTCTCCAGAAGCACTGCTGCTGTCATGCTGTGGTTGGAGGCAGAACCAGCAGCAGTCCCACCTCGGCCTCTGTTGGCTCGGGTGGGCAGCATCCTCTGGGAGAGCAGGGGCAACCAGAGCCCCAAAAGCTTCACCCTCATGGGTGCAACTGTGCATACCCCAAAATGTCAGTGGTGGCAGGAGAATCTGGGTGTCCTGGAGCCAGAGGCAGCGTATCTGGGAGTTGTGTGTGCCGAGAGTATGTGTGTGTATGGTGCTACCTTCAGAGAACAAATACAGGTAGGTCAATTTACTCTCTAGTGTCTATGTACATGCAGGTTTATTTAAGTACGCATATATACAGTTCAGATACGCCATTGATTCTTTATTGCATTAAAATGTACATTAAAAATGTACACTTTTACTAACTACTCGCTATATAAATATGTTGGAAGTGTAGTTTGCCCATTCAAGGTGATTCTCTGTGGGATTTTGGGTGTACACTTGAAGGCCTATGGCTAATTGGAAGAGTGATCCCCGCTCCATCTACAGAAATGCTTAAGGACTATGGTATGAACTGATCCCTTCAAACCATTTTTCCATGCACTTAGCTGAAAGTTTTTGCACTTGGATTGTATTTGGCCAGTTTTCCAGACAAATTGAAAAGAGAAGTCTTGTGAGCTGGAGGGAATGTTTCCCGGTGTACACAGCAAAACCAGCCTTGAGGGCTGGAAGCAGTTGAGGGTTTTGGGCTTTGTCTCCGCGCATTCATACAAGCACAGCAGGAGTTTTCTTTCTTTTGGGTTGGAGGAATTGTAAAAAGTGGTTCCATGCAGACTCCCCTCGGCTGCAGCGGGGCTGGCAGGGCCCAGCGTGAGGGGGGGTTAGGGACAGGAACATCAGAAAGCAGCGAGTTCCCTTTCTAACCCCTGCATTCCTCCCTATCTGCATTTGCTGAGTTGACTTGAAACCTCTGTGAAAGCAGAACCTGAGGGGTTAGCTCTGTGGCCCTGCTGCCCTGTCTGAACCTGAGGAGAAGCAGGTGTCCTCACCAAAACCAGGCTCAGGTTTTGGTGCAGGACATTAGAAATGTGTTTGCATCTGAAACTGAAAGGAAGAAATGAGAGATGGCTTGAGAGCCCCAGCAGCAGCAGCTCTTCTGGTGGTAAGAGGAAGCGTCACCAGGATTCTACACAGTGTGTGAATATTTATCATACTCTAATCAGAGATGACTCTCTTGACTTGAAAGGAGGGGTGTAAGATAGAGATCAGGTAGCCAGCATCAGTAAGAGGGGGAAATGAAATTCTTTAGCTCCGTTCTCTGTGTGGGGCAGCAACAGGAGTAACCATCATTTTTAATCCGTGTGAATCTTGTTACTTGTGTCTCTGAGGCTGCTTAGAGTAAGGGCACAATCCAATTGCTTAATGACCCACCCCCTGATCTGTGCCATACCTGGCCCACTCATGTGAAGAGCTGCTGGTTCTCCTGATGAAAACAACAGATACTGTATTTGTTCATGTCAGCAGGCGCTGCTGTGGGATTCTAGATGTGGCTGGTTCATTGGGTACCTTGGTTTTCACCATCCTGGAAATCACTTTTTTCTTACTTTCTTTAGCAGAACACTAAACAACCCATAATTTACAGGCTCCTCTTCCCACTTGTCCGAGGAACATTGGGCCTGCAGCACAAGGGCTGCTTCCATGGGTGACCCACAGAGCTCCAGCTGCACGTACTGGTGTGGCTGCATGTCCCTTCCCTGGTCACCACCAGAAGCCACCAGCAGAAGCAGTTGCTGCTGGCAGCTCTGATGAGAGTCACAGAGCCTTAACCTGTCTGGGCGATGCTGGTGCAGCAGCTGGAGCTGCTTGGTTAATGTTTGCTAAGGTTTGTCCCCTGTCTGTTCAGGAGAAAGAGGAGGATGGAGAAAGCTGGGTTTCCATTTACGGTGTTTTGAGGTTTAGAAAAAACAGGTTTTGGTCACAGGTAGAAGTGTTGTATATTGACCTCCCTGCAGCCCCTCTCTTAGGTGCACTACAGAGGCAACCTGATGGGAAGGTGGTGTGTGGAGCTGGGTCACTGGAAATTAGAAGAGAAAGATGGTTTTCAGCACTTAGTCACCAGTTACCAAGTTAACGTGATGCTGTACCTTCCTGTCAAGTTGATAGCATTTGAAATGCTTGTAAACTTCTCTCTGCTGTTGCTCAGATAATTTTGGCTTTGCTGTTTTCCAATCAGTCGATGGCCTGGTGTGCTTCAGCTCACAACAGGAACATCTCTTGTCATTCCTCAGTTGATCCCAAACCAGCAGGGTAAGATGAGGCAGCGCTACAAATGGAGGTGTAGGGATGAGACACTTGCAAGCTGTACCTTTTCTCTTGGCAAGTTTACTTTCTGCTGTATATTTTCCTGGCAGCGGTCCCTGCCAGGAATGCTGGGTTGGCATCACACAACTTTAAGCAGAGCAAGGGAGCTCTGTAGCGAAGCCGTGATTTGTGTTGTGGTTTTGTTTCCTTGTTCCTGCCTGTTCCAGTGAGGAGTGCTCTGTTGGCTGACGCTGGCCATATTGTGATGGCACAATTCAAGCCACTTTTCCCCTGTGCTGATGGAGGGTGGTGTTAGGAGTCTTGCTTACTGGTGGTAGTGAAGATTGGGCTAGGAATCCATGGCATAGAAAACTTCTTGCTAAAATTGCACTTTCTCTCTGCCCCATCTGGCTCGTGGTGGTGTTATGGGTACGTGGCTGTGATTCCCCTTGCACATACTAACATTGCACTAAAAGAGAGCCTTTGGGAACAGCGTGTTGATCACTTTGTTTCTCAGCAGACCACAAAGTCAGCCGAATGGGGTCTCTTTTTTTTTTTTTTATTTTTAATTATTGTTATTTAGAAATCATGCTGGTGCTGAATGACCTGGAATTTTTGCTTGGATTTATCCAAAGGAAAATGTAATTGTAGCTGCAACGGGACCTTTCATAAGGGTGGCCGTGCAGCTAGGGAGCAGAGCAAGGGCTCTGCTGGGTCTTTGTACTGGGGAGGTGTGGGGGGTTCCAGTGGGGTTATTATTGTGTTTTTCTTAAGACCACAGTTTTAGATGGTCACCTTGGCAATCGTGTGAGACAGGAACTAGTTTTTACTTTTGGTAAAGGTTTTAAAGAGGAAAAACAAAAAGTGAAGCTGCCTGTGATTGTGGGCTGTAGCTATTACTAGGGCTAGGGTAGCTTGTACCTGCTATGGAACTTTACCTGCTCTTATTCTGAGGGCAAGAACTCCCTGTAGCAACAATGCCACTTCTGAGAAGTGAACGGCAAGTTTCCCTTCCTTTTGTATATGTGGATGTGAGGGTGGGTGAGGGGAAGAGCTTGCTTGTACAGTTTGTTGAAATGAAACCAGACATTTTTGGTTGTTCCTAAATAAAGAGTGGAAAAGACGACTGTGACTCGACTGGTGATTGCGTTCACTTCGGGAAGCCCACGGTGATCCCCTGGTGCCAACAGCAGGAGCTGCCCTGGTCATGGGGATGGCTGAGCTGTGCCCCAAGTGGGGAATGCTCCATCACAACCTTCCTTTGTGTTTAAAAGCACAACTTACCCACGGGGTGAGGCCAGCACTGGGTGACCCAGCTATGTGCCAGAGCCTGGATACCTCTGGCCTAGTCATCCTTCTGCAGCCTGGAGTAGCTGCTTGTCCCCATTCCCATTCAGCAAAGCAGGGTCAGCTGTGGCACATAACCACATTAAACCTAGGGCTGCTCCTGGTTATTGCCCCCTGCCAGTAGCTACAACCTCCCTAAAGCCAGGAGGAAGGATGGAGCAGCGCAGCCCCCGGCATGGCTGCACACCCAGCCAGGGCTGCAGTGGGGCCATGCACCACACACCACACACATAATACTGACACTTTTATTGTCATTCAAAGCTAGAGAGGCCTTGTAAATGTGAGTTTCACTACTGGCCCATCGGCAGTGGCTATACAGGTAGGTAGATGCGATGCCACCAGGACAGAGATAGGTGCTGCCTTGGTCACTCATGTCCCCCCCTTGCCTGGCGCTCTGGGAATGGCACAGCAAAGGACGAGTGCCAAAGAGCTGCACAGGAGTGGGATCGCTGGGATCCGGGCAGAACAGCGGCAGCAGGGGCTGGCTGGGGGAGTTCAGGTCTTGCTCTTTGCCATCAGACAGTTGTCTCTCCCCTCGGCAGCTGGCAGGCGGTGCGCACCCGTGTGCTTCGTTAAGGGCTTGGTGGTGACGGGAGGGATTCGGGGTTGGTTTGGGGTTTTTTCCCAATATATGTTTTTTTTTAGTTCTCCACTCAAACACTTCAGTGGAGAAACTGGAGAAGCTGCCTGAAAGTAGGCCATAGCAGTGCCGTTTCCATAGAAACCAGTTCACAGTGTGCCGGGAGATCCACCGGCACTGGAGGTGCTCCCACCGCCACGATGGGCTACAGCCAGTTGTCCCCATTGATCCGGGTCCTCCGCAGCGCCCTGCTGGGGTCACAGAGAGGGGACACGACTCAGGCTGCCCATGGCACGATCCAGGGCAATGTTCTGGTGGCCAAAGCTGTGTCCCACGGATGGCTCAGCACATCCCCATGCTGGCGCTAAGTGCCACCAGCTGCAGGGTGGCAGCTCCTTCTCCCACCCTATCCCCATGGACCCCAAAGCAGAGGCTCCCCAAAGGACTGGCACAACTTCCATGCTGGAATGTAGGGTTTCCATGCAGCAAAAAGGCTGCAGCTCCTCTCTGGGTTACTGGGAGGAGGCTGCATTTATCCACCTCCACCAAGGAGACCATGCTGGGGTGGGATGTGTCCCGGTGGGCACTGCCCTACCTGCGCTCCCGGCTCTCGAAGTGGTCAGCCAGCTGCTCCGGCGACACGCGGAACTCCTCAAAGGGCTGCTGGTACCGTGCCTCGAAGGAGCCCTCTCTGCCTCTGCCCAGCAGCAGCTGAGTGGCAGCATCCCCGGCGCGGTCCCGCAGGGCTGCCCCACTGAAGAGGTTTATCTCACCGTTCTCCTGCTTGGATTGGGAAAACAACAGCAGGAGTAAAGGGCTTGGGAGCTCAAAGTGTGGGTCTGCTCGTCAGGGCAGTGCTGGGCTCATGGGGTCTCAGGGGTTGTAATGGCTTTAACATCCCTTTCTGAAGGAGCTCTGACTTCATGCCAACACAGACAGCCCCGGGCCAGCCGCGCTCACGGTCCTGAGCTGTAACCTCCCCGGAGCGCAGCAGGGACTGGGATCGAGCACATCTGCCCCTTCTGCTGAAGGGCTCTCCAGGCAAGTCAATCGCAGCCCAGGCAGGACCCTGCCTGAACACCCCAACTCGCTGCAGGGGGCAAGTCCAGGGCTTGCCATCCCACCAGCGCTCCGTGCATCGCTCCAGAGCAGCCCTGGCAGCTCAGTGCTGCACCCGAGAGCCCTGCTGAGCCCTGCAGCACCATCACCTTCTCCTGCATACAGTCACGGAGTTATGGAATGGTTTGTGTTGGAAGAGACATTAAAGCTCATCCAGTTCCAACCCCTGCCATGGGCAGGGACACCTTCCACTAGAGCAGCTTGCTCCAAGCCCTGTCAACCTGCCCTCTTTCTTCTAATCAAGTGGTCCCCTTGCACTGAGGTCAATCAAGCCCTTGCTTGAGCTGCGGTTTGCTAAGGTGGGTGAGTTGTACCAAAGGACTGGAAATCCAGGGCTCTGTCCAAAGCATTTCCCACCAAGAGAGGCACTGGGAAGATGGCTGAGCTCCAGGCTGCTGGACAAAGTGCACGGGACCCATCCAGGAACGGTCAGAGGTGCAAGCTGTCATTTCCCTTTCAGCTAATACTTGAAGATCCCCAACAGAACATAAGCTCCTGCAGTTCCCTTTGGAGTGGGCCAGCACGCCCCGGCCTTACCTTGCTAGGGAAGATGTCTATCTTAACAAGCAGGGACGCCAGCTCCAGGTTCTCGCTGTAGTTGTTCTTCAGGGGCACAGCTCGGAAGCCTACAGCAGACACCGCCCCAGCATCACTGGCAGGGACACATCTGTCCCCAGCACAGAACTCAAGGGGACTCCAACACCCCTTCTGCCACCCACCTCCCCTCAAGTGGCAGTCAGCCCCAGTGGCCATTAACAAATGGCTTCTGCCTTCCCTGGGGCTCTGACCTGCCATGGGGATGGGAAGGACCGAGCCTGACAGCATCCTCCCACGGCACTCAGCATCTCCCTGGCTAAGGCTGCAACCAGCATGGGGCCACCGGGCCAGCCCTCCCCGCCTCCCCGAGGGCTGTACCTGTCTTCAAGCCTTTCACCAGGAAGGTGGCCTGAGCCAGGAAGTTCTCATCGCTGAACATGTCCTCCTCATACACCACGAAGCGCAGGAAGGCAAAGTCGGGGTTGCTGACCTGGAAGTGGAACTGCTTCGGGGTCCAGAGTGGGTTCAGGCCATTGTCCGCTACCACAGGACACCAGAGTCAGTGGGAGCCCAGCCCAGCCCAGCCCCACGTCCCCGTGCCACCGGAGCTGACACCAAGCAACAAGCTCTCACCACAGCCAGGAGGGGTGGTGGGTCCCTCTCCCAGCCCTTCACTCACCCACAATCTCTGTTTTCTGCTTGGCGTTGTCATACTCGGCCCCGGACACCTCCACCTCCACAAAGGGACAAACGATTCCCCTCCCATTTTTGGGAAGGTGCCGGGCCCCCAGGACCTGGGCACAGACCAGAAGACACTTGGTAAGAGATGGGAGCAAAGAGAAAACTGTGTGTTTGCATCCCACACCAGTTTCCTTCTAACTAAATCACCCTGGCTCTGTGAATTGGAGAGGGAAGAGATGCTGCAAGCCAGCCCAGCCCAGCCCAGCCTGCCTTGGGGAAAAACAACTCCCACCCCTGGAAACACTATGGTGTCACCCTGGAGGCTGCTTTGGTGCCACTGAGCACCACTTCAATCTATAAGCCATCACAAGAGGCAAGTGAAACGTCCCAGGTTCCTGTCTGTTGCCTGCAGAGCCAGGCCTGGGACTGCAGCATCCCAACCCATCCCAGCCTGCAGAGCCATGCTGGACATCCCCTTCCTTGCTGAAGCTTGTCCCTCCTGCCTTGGCTTGAGGACAAAAAGGAGCTGTTCCGCTGCTGCTCTGCCTCCTGTTCATAGCACAGCCTGTGCTCCACTCAAATGACAACCTGCTTCCTTGCAGGGACACGAATCCCAGCTCCCGCTTGCAGTGGCCATCTGTCAGCCCGGCGTGCTGCCGGCACGCTGCTGTAGCAGGGGAAGGAGGTGCTGCCAACGCTGGATCATGTGCTGTGAGTCACGCTGAGCTCGAGCCGGCTCCTCCGTCCCTGAGCTGGCTGCCCTGGGGACACTTTTGCCAGGGGACAAAGGCTGAGCCCTGCTCTTAAAGGAGACAGTGATGGGCTGCGTCACGCTGACTCGGCGCCGGGTGGTTGCGGCTGCACCCCGAGATGCAGAAGGAGTTTGGAAAGCAGACGGTGCAGGGAAATGGGGCCAGGGATTCTTAGGGAGACTGGGTACAGGGTCAGTGGTGCAGATGGGACACAATGGGGTGTCCCCATTGGGAAGGGCTGTGGCTCTCTTAGGTGGGATCACTCTGGAACAGAGGTGGCCTCAGAGGAGATGCACTCTGTGTGTGGTCAGAAACCTGTGAGCAGCTAAAAGCAGGATGTGCCTCCTCCCCAGGAGCTGCCTGAGCTGACAGGACTTGCAAAGGAGACTGGTGACCCACAGCTCGGCTCTGGGACCACTGGGGATGCCTGCACTGGTACAGGGACAGCCACTGGTCCAAACATGAGAGTCATGGTGCAGCTGCAGCCTCCTATCACTCCAGGAGCTATGCTGGTGAGCGGTCCCCTACCCTGCGGAGCCTCTGCTGTGCTGTGAGCTGACACAGGGACAGGCCAGTCCTGTTCCACCATCCAGGAAGGAAAAGATGCCACAAGCACCTCCAGCCCATCCTCTGGTACCCCCAGCAGCAGCCCCCTCCTCTTATCATCACCAGCAACACAGAAACGGGCTGAGAAATCCACTGTGATCGTGAGCATCTTCCCAAGAGAGACCATAACCAAAGGGATATGGGAACATGGAGCCCGGAGCAACCACACGACAAGGAGGGACCATGGCGCAGCTCAGTGTTATCCCGATGGGAGCTGTCATGCTCTGTGCTATCCCGATGGGAGCTGTCATGCTCTGTGTTATCCCGATGGGAGCTGTCGTACTCCAAGCGCAGGGGACCGGGATGTCACCTCCACAGCTCGTGGATGCCACCTGGCGGCCCCAGGCCCTGGCGGGAGGGGTCCCATGGGAACACTGGGGGATGCTCCTGCTGCTCCTCTCCCGGCACCCAGGAGCAGCACCCACGGATCCCCCCCCCCAGTGGGAGCTCCCCAAGCCTGGGGCTCAGGGGTTGGGTGAGGAGCAGCTGCAGAGGCCAGGAACCAGGAGCACCATCAGGGCACCCCCCGCTTGGTACAACCCCTGGATCCACGCCGGGAGCAGGAACTGACCTCAATGGAGATGGAGAGCGGCTCGACGCCCCGCAGCGTGCTCTTGTCGAAGGGGTCGAAGATGTCATCCCGCATGTTGGTCGGCTGCAAGACGTACCCACACTGGCCACTGGACATGAACAAGGCCTGGTTCATCTGCATGGGCTTGTCTGGAATGCACAGGGAGGAGATGGAGGGAGGAGACCCCATGCTCGTGTCACCAGCCACATCACCAGGACTGGTGCTTTGCACAAGCCCTTTGAAGGGGTCAGAGCCCATCCCCTGGCAGCGCCTGGTGCACCAAAGTCTCACTGCAGCCTGCACACATACTGGGGCCAAGGGGTAACTTCCTCCTGCACAACCTGCCCAACTGCCCGCTGCTCCATGGGTCACCTCTTTTACCTCCCTCTCCTTTCAGCTTTCCTTGTGCTGGCTCTTGTGTTTGCCAAACCACCCTGCGAGACGCTTGAACTCCCCAGTGGAATGGTAAAGCCAGCAGGAAAAGAGGTACACAGCTCTCTGGTGGGCTGGTGAGCTCCCAGCAGGGGCTGCCAAGGGCCAGGGGAAGGCTGGATAGGGCAGCCTGAGCAGGAGTGGAAGCTGGGGCTGCACTGGCCCCTGCCTATCACCAGGGACCTCAGGGGACTCCCTGCTCCCTCTCCACTTCATCCTGTCCTTGTGGCACCACAAGCTCCTGGCTCAGCACAGCTCCTGCTCAATCCAGCCTTCTGGAGCACGTCTGCCCTGCGGCAAGCATGGACGTGACCACGGAGCTTGGCTCCTGCAGAGCCCCTCCTGGGCCCCGGTCTGGGCAGGACCAGGGCAGGGTGCAGGCAGGTCCCCATCCCACTGCCCTCACCTGGGGTCTGGAAGTTGAGGGCCACGAGCTGGCTGCCGCAGATCCACATGGGCAGCGGGTCGTAGTTGGAGGAGTCGAGGCGCTGGCCCTTGGGGTAGATGCGGGAGAGCTGCAGGCGGTTGTACTGCAGGAACTTCTTGCCCTTGATCTTGTTGACGTACTTCTCCGCCTTGGTCTCGGGGAAGGAGGACATATCCCGGTAACAGGCCCTCTCTGTGCCGATCTCTGCAAGGAGACAGTGCAGGGTCAGCCAGGAGCGCGCTCCCCTTCCAAACACTTCAACCATCCCAGGCCCCTCCCTAACACCGTCCTCTCGCCCCGTGACTCAGCACCATCGGGCTGTCCAGACCCTGCTCTGACCCGAGGGCATCTGCCAGGTGCCCAATGCGATGGCTGAGGCATCAAAGCCACCCTTGGTGATGGGGCACGATGCTCTCCAGCCTCAGCCTCAGCCTCAGCAGCTGCTCTGGATGGTGACAGAGCCCAGCAACAGAAGGATGGGGATGGGAACTTCCACCCTCTGGAGAATGACATTTCTAGAGCTCCCGTGTAAACTGGCTCCAGCTTGCTCCTGACACCACACTGTGGGCCTGTAACGCCTTGGTGACTGCCTGCAGTGGCCACCAGGCCAGCAGATGCTCACTCTCTTCATCAAAGGGCACAGGCCGGCAGTAGACCACCAGCTCTGAAAGCTCCAGGGCAATCTTCTTCCTCCTCTCCATCATCTTCCCTTCGGAGAGCTGCCAAGAGAGGGAGAGGGAGGTGTCAGGGCCAGGGGGAGCAGTGGCACTGGGTATCTCAGCTCACCAGTTGCAGTCAGTGGCAGCACTGGCTGCTGCTGCTGCCCATGCTCTGAGAACCATGAGCGGGTCTGCTGGGGAAACACCACAAAAGCACCCTTGATGGGTCCCACCTTTCCCCTGGAGCAGGACTGGCAGCGCTACCAATGCAGGGCAGTGGAGCCTTGCCACCTCCACGGATGGAGATCCCAACCTCCCAAGGCTCCAACACCCTCCCAATGGACCGATCTTCCAGAGATGTCCAGCCTGAACCTCAACCCACCACGTGTGGCCTCTGCTCTGTTGTCTAAGGTTATTCTGGCTTTACCGCCTCTGTCCATCATCAGTGCTGCTGTCCCACCAACCCTGCCCTGCTCCTCGTGGGAAGCCCATGGCTGGGAAGGAGATGCCCCCAGTGCAGGGCTCTGCTCACCCGTGCGTCAGCCGTCTGCGCTGCCTCCCGGATCTTCTTCACCCAGTCCAGCAGGTCCTCGTGCGTATCGGCTGCCACGTCCAGGGACACGCGCGACACCGAGGCCATGCTGATGGAGAAGACGAAGAGGCGGTTGTTCTTCCCCTCGGGGCGGATGGCTGTGGGCAGGGAGCAGAGGGCAACGTCACCGCAGATGCTGAGCCGTGTCCTTCACACCACAGAGGGAGGAAGGGAGAGCATGAGGGGCTCTTGTGGCTGCCCCAGGACTTCTCAGCTAAGAGGAGAAGCTTCCATTTCTGGTTGTTGGAGGCAGCAGATGAAGCCCAGGATAGGTGAGGATGCAGAGCGTACCCTGAGGGGGCTGAGAAGCCTTTGTAATGCCCTCTTTCTCCCATACCTACATCAGCTTCACTCTGTGCCCTGAAGTGCTCTGGTGGGAACAGCCACCTGGACCGAAAGGGCTCAGGGGAGCCAAGGGGCAGCCAAGAGCTGCAGACCAGACCCAGCATCCCAAGCCCCTGTTAGGGAGATGGACCACACGTATGTGAGGGAGGACCAACCCTTATGGGAAAGGAGGAGCCCACAACATTGGTCTGAGCTCCCTTGCTATGGGGCAGCTGCCCCACAGGTTCAAGGCTCCTTGGCAGGGCCTGGATGTTCCTCAGCTGTACTGGGGGTGCAAGGATGTGCCTGAGCCCCAAAGCCCAAAGCAGCTCCTGTGCCAAGAGCAGCAGTGGAGCAGTCACTGCACAATCAGCACATACCATAGACTGTGCACTTCCATCAGGCACAGGGGTGCCTGGAGGCAACTGGAGACTGAAGCCCTGCATCCATCACAGGACAGGACCATGGCCCTTGCTGGCACTCACCGATCTGGCAGGAGGGCACGTCCAGGACGCCCCCCAGCAGGTCTCCCAGGGGGCTGTTCTCATCCAGCTGCTGCTGGGAAGGAAGCAGAGGCAGGATGGTGCTGGGCACGGTGCTGGGATGCGCGCACACCGCTCCTCCCGCCATGCCCCCCTGCTCCGCTCCGCACGAGCTCACCTCCCGCTCTGGCTCCAGGCTGCTGGGACCAGTGATTTCCTCCACATAGTTGGAGGGGAACCACAGCTGCTTCTTGCCACCATAATCTCCTCTCCACCTGGAAGAGAGGGATGGGGCAGCCTCAGCACCCACGTGGGGTCGCAGAGCATCCTGACTGGGGTGACAGGGGACAGGCAGCTCCTCCATCATCTGCTTTTAGGCTTTGTGAGGCTCTGGGGCTGTGCAGCTTGTCAGCAACCCCCAGATGGAGCCACCCCGGAGGGGACCCACCTGTGCATGGCACCATGGTTTGAGCATGTCCCGAGGGACAAGGGAGGCTCAGGACGCACTCACCAGCCTCCTTCCTGCTTCTCCACATTCTGGATGATGGCATTTTTGGTGAAGGTGAGCTCATCCTCCCGCTGCGCCTTGTAGTCGAACAGGGCTTTGACCGCACACTGCAATGAGGAGGGCTCCCATGAGGCCGGGCAGCGGATGGACACATGGACAATGATGTGCTTGCTGGGGGGACCATGAGGCAGGCTGTGTGCAGGCTGTGTGCAGGCTGTGCCCAGCCCTGCTGCCAGGCCCTAATGACCTTGCAGAACAAATCAAGGCCAAACCAGAGGTCACAGGTCTGGCATGGCTCCACATTGGCACTTTCCTTTGAGCCGGAGCCACTGATGGGTTTAGTTTGGAGGGTTCAGGACAAGAAGCAGCTCAGCCTGGGAACCTGCAGGCTCAATCTAGAGCGTGCCTCCCTTCATGGTATAGATATGAGTGTGCAAAACAATACAGACCTTGGGCACCAGAGCTAAACCCTGCGGCCCTGCAGGCTGTGCCGTGGCAGGCAGTTGGGAACATACCTTGAAGGTGGGCATGGGGTTGGCTTCCACATAGAACCCAGGGTGGCGTCCCTCGTAAAGGGCTCCATAGTCCGGCTCCTGCGGGAGCAAAGGGCAGCAGTTACAGCAGGAGAACAGGTTCTCCCTTGGGGCAGGCAGGGAGAACGCCCCAGGGAGGGCACAGACCAAAGGTGATGCTGCACACAGCAAGCAGATGCCCAAGCCCACACTTGGGTACCAGGTCAAAGGAACAGCAATAAACCTCACTGAAGCCCAGAAGTGCTTCCAGCCCCGAGAGGTGCAGACTGTGAAGCCCAGAGATGGCTCATACAGCACCGCTTCAGGGCACCAGCTCGGAACAGACCTGTCCAGCATCCTTCTTCCAAGAGCCGCCCACACTCACCGCTGTCCCTATCTTCTCCAGTGTCTCCTCATTGATGGGGTACCTCAGCTTCATCTTGCGGTACAGCGGGTGCTTCTCGTAGTAGCTGATCAAGTCCACCAGGCTCTCGAACTCGGAGTTGCCGAGCAGCACGGTCTGGCCCTCCTGCTGCACCCGGCAGTGCTTGATCTTCCCCTCCGCCCTGGCAGGAGCGAAGGCAGAGAGGAGCCACTTGGCACCTGGCAGGAGAAGGTCTCTGCCAAGGTAAAGCCACGCGAGCAAAAGGCGCACAGGCATCCCTCAGCAGGAGACGGGAGGAGGAGCAGGGTCCTGAAGGCTCTCAAGGGGCTGTGGGTCTTATCCAGGGCCAACAGGAGCGAGAAGAGCTCCGGGAAGGCTCATGCCAGGATCACAGCCACCCTCCTGCTTTCTCACGCACTGCAGCACCCCAGCTCCAGCTCCCGCACCCACCAGCACGGACACACCAGGAGCCCAGGGCCTGCACCCACACACCTGAAGGAGATGGCGTAGGAGCTGGGCTCACTCCTCTTGCGCACCAGGAAGGCTCCGTCCCGCGGCACCCGCATCAGCATGTGCTCAGCTTGGGCCCGCGTGAGGTTGGCGTGGTACCACCTTCCAGGAGAGACACATCACTGTGCACAGGTCCCCACACCTCCAGCTCCCCCACACCTCTGCCATGCCACAGGGTTTCCCCTCCAGCCCCTAGAAGTCTGCTTGAATCCTCAAAAGGAGGACAGGGAGATCATCATATACATGGCACTGAACAGGGCTGTCTTCCTTCTGGGGCAGGCAGGAACAGAGCCCTTTGGTGATGCACCGGTGAGGGCATCCCAACCAAGCCCACTACCTCCTTGCTTTGCACTGAACTTCCACCACAATGAATCAGCAACACAGGCAGCAGAGATGGCCAGCATGGCTGCTGTGACACAGAGCTCCACAGGGAGCAAGTGGGGACCATAGAGCCCCAGCAAGGAAGGAATGGCTGATGTGGGAGGGTGTCCCAAGAGGTTCTGGCTTCCCAGTGGACACGAGCCACCCCAGACCCACACTCACTCTTTGCTCTCATGGGCATTGGTCTGTGGCACCGGCTCCGTCAGCCTCATCTCAAACTCGTTGCACCTCAGGGGCACCTCCTGGTAGTGGGTGATGAGGTCGTAGAGGCTGTCGAACACCAGGTTGTCCGTCAGGAAGAACTTGGGGCTGCCGGCATCCTGCCGCGAGTGGATGCGGCAGTGCTGCACCTTCCCGTTGCGCCTGCGCGAGAGGGAGAACCAGGGTCCTCTGTGGAGATCCTGCACCAGCCTCAGGCACAGCCCCAGCCTGCACACAGCATTCCTGCGCCACCAGAGGGCTGCCATGGAAGGGTCCCAAAGGACCTGACCCTTCTGCACGGGATGATGAGCTGACAGGATGCTGGGGCACAGAAAAGGGGTGGATGTGCCTGTGGAGCATGGGAGCGCACCGCTGCACAGTGACCGGATGAACCCCGGTCCGCAGCGCAGGGAGCAGCACTGTGGCCTCACCAGAAGGACAGGGTGTAGTCCCCAACGAAGGTCTCGCTCTCCCTGACGAGGAAGGAGCCGTCGGGGGCGCCGGTCTCGATGCAGTACTCGGTCAGCAGCCGCTCCGCGATGTGCCGCCCGTCCCGGCCCGCTCCCAGCTTCCCATGGAACCACTTCTCGGTGGAGTGAAGCTCCGTGCTGTTGCTCACCTGCAGGGAACCCAGCGCCCTGAGGGCAGGCTCCGGTGCCAGTGCGCAGGGCTCTTCCCACCAGGACCAGGGAGCTTCTCTGCAGCAGCTCCTACCCTTCCCTCACAGGATCTATCCCCCCCTGTGGGCACCTGGCAGTGCTCAGCCCCTTGGGCAGGCAACTCATGGAATCATAGACTCAGACTGGTTTGGGTGGAAGGGACCTTAAAGCTCCTCCAGTTCCAACCCCTGCCACAGGCAGGGACCCCTTCCACTCGAGCAGCTTGCTCCAAGCCCCTGTGTCCAACCTGGCCTTGAGCACTGCCAGGGATGGGGCAGCCACAGCTTCTCTGGGCACCCTGTGCCAGCGCCTCAGCACCCTCATAGGGAAGAGCTTCTGTCTTAGATCTAACCTGAACTTCCCCTGTTTCAGTCTGAACCCATCACCCCTTGTCCTGTCACTACAGTCCCTAATGAAGAGTCCCTCCCCAGCATCCCTACAGGCCCCCTTCAACACTGGAAGGCTGCTCTGAGGTCTCCACGCAGCCTTCTCTTCTCCAGGCTGAATAGCCCCAACTTTCTCAGCCTATGTTCACATGGAAGGTGCTGAGCCCCTGATCATTCCTGTAGCCTCCTCTGGACCTGCTCCAACAGCTCCACGTCCTTATGTTGAGGACACCAGAACTGCACACAGTGCTGCAAGTGGGGGCCTTTCTCTACGTGAATGACTTGCCGTCACACAAGGGAGCCCTCACCTCCTTTTGCTCTTCCTCATCCTCATTTCCTTGGTCACTGGTTGTCTCCCCAGAGTAATAGATCTTGCTGCTGGTCAGGACAAAGTAATGCGGGTTCCACTCCTGCAAGGACACAAACTCTGGGCAAAGGGACCCCCGAGGCAGCAGGAAGCTGGCCCCCACCACCCATTCATGGGACCAGCTCTTCCTGGTCAGCACAAGCAGTGAGGGGTGATGGGGTCTGCAGAGGACAGTCACTGATGTCAGTGAATCAGCAACACTGATTTCAGTGGAGTCACAGGAGCTCCTAAGCCATTGCCCAAATCCGAAGGATGTGGTAGCTCTTACATCCAAAGCGACTGCAGCTCCCACTGCAAACACCCCGGCATGTAGGAAAAGGGGATGACAGAATGGAAAGAAAATCAGTGCAAAAAGAAAGGATTCTGCCCAGGTTCAGCACGGAGCTATCCCAGTGAGGCTATAGGAGATGGCTATGTGCTTCACTTCCCTGTTCTCCACAGCTCTGTTTCATTCACACATGACTTTGCCTGGCAGATCCTCAGGGAAGCAAAGCTGCTGAGGGAGCGACTGTGTGGAAGCAGATGCACACAGCAGAGGGAAGGTTTGGTGCTTACAGAGCAGAATGCTTGCTGAGGTGTGGGAGCTCCGTGGGCACTCGGTAGGAGGCAGGAAATGCCATGGCTAGAACTGACTGCAGCAACAGGTAAGAGGCTTTACAGAGCGCAGCTGCAGTGCCTCAGCCCAGAGCTCCCTCTCGCTCAGCTCCTGCCTCTAACAAGGGCCAAGAGGAGGTGCCATGGGGAGAGCACAGGAGAGAGCCAGCACAGAAACCCCCCGCCCTCAGGGACCCCGAGGAACAGGACAGAGCAGCGCCTCTTAGCTCCTGTGCACCACAGCCCTGCCCACCAGCACCACGCAGGACCCTATGGAGCTACCATGGCATCTATGGGGCCCACAGTGCGGGGTCAGGGCACGGAGACACGTACGTGGTTGATGGGGTCCTCCAGGTAGAGGATCCCGTTCTTGATGGAGTTGCTGATGTCGTTCTCGGAGTACATCACAGATGTGGGTAGCTCCTCGTAAGCGCTGCCCTCTGCCAGCTTCTTGTGCTGGGGGACAAGGGGTGGGTCAGGTACCTCGAGGGGAGCAGGCACCCAGCAAGCAGTGTGGGCTGCCCAGTGCACAGTCAGGTCTGCTGCAGTGGGCTCCCCTAGACTGAAAGGACCACGGCGGCACCCATGCCACAGAGATCATCAAAGGGCACTGAAGTCCCACCCTTCTCCCCAGAGGTGATTCCTGCAGCAGGAATACCAGCATCCCCCAAGCTCTGCAGAAGGGCAGCACCCAGCTGCTGAGCTTATTCCATAGCAGCTCCTCTGAAGCACGAGAGCTTTTTGTCTCCCACTGGGTTTAGCATCACTTCTCCACTTCCAGCGAACCCCTTCCAGAGGTTAGGAGCTGCCTTTTTTTCCACACCCACACCATTTTGCCCCCATTGTCTCCACTAGCTGGGGATGGGAGCTCACCTTGATGAGGATCTTCCTCCTGAGCTGGTTTGGAGAGGGAAGGCCATCAGCAGAGATATCCACAGGTTTGGTCAAGAGCATGTCCCCAAAGACCTTCTTGAAATTCTGAGCCATGTTCCGCTGCTGAGCAATGCTGCAGTGGTCCTCAATGGACAGAATGACTGGGAAACTGGGAGAAGGAAAAGAGCTGTCAGGACCAGCACAGTGTCCAGATGGAACCATCACCTAACAGTCACAGGTCACAGCCTCTGTGCCCTCAAGGAGCACTTTGCATCCACAGTGATCTGTGCTGCCTTGAACACTCAGTGCAACCACCCTACAGCACAGTGTCCCCACCACTGCTGGCGATGCACATGGTGGAGGAGGACTGGCACTACTGGGGTTTACCCAAAGCTGCTTTGCCCCAGCCTTGGCTCTACCCTCTCCTTGCCTTCCCGGCAGCTCTGCTAGCTGCAGGCCAGGTCCTGCTGTACTCACTCGGAGGTGACAAAGGCATGCTCCTTGATGGTGACCAGGACATCAGAGAACTTGATCTTGGTGGTTAAGGTGTGCCCGTGGTAGATGACTGGCATGCCATCAGGACCGTCCCAGCAATCCACTGCAAGAGACCCATGGAAGCATCTTGGTTGGGATACAAGCAGGATGAGATGGACTGAAATAAGCACTGCTGGGACCCACATTGGAAGGTAACAAAGCAGTGAGGTGAACGTCCAGATCTTCCTGGAGAACCAGAAGCTCAGGCACCTACCACCAGTCCCACCAAGCCAACACCCTCGGCCCCTCCAGCACACCAGGGTGGCAACGGCACATCGACCAGCAACCAGCGCCTCCCCTGAGCACCACCGGCCACCACTGGGCACAAAGCACAGCTCCGGCACTCACGTTCGATGCAGCGGCAGCCCATGCGCAGGCAGCGCGCGTACGCCTCCAGCGAGGACTCGCTCGAGAACTGGTCCCCGGTCAGGTACCTTCCATGGGAGAGAACACATCAGCAGAGCCACGCGCTCCCAGGGGCAGGGGTGCCTGCTGGGCAGAGCCACCCCAGGGGAGGTTCAATTCTGCCCCGGCTGCAGGGGCCTGCAAGCACCACGCTGAGGTGCTGGGTACCGGCCCCGGAGATGAGACTCAAAGAGCGGTATCAGCATCAGTGACACAAAGTGCCCCCTGCAGCAGCCTGAGAGCAGGGTCAGGCCAGCAGCTCTCTGCCCGCCCCCTGCACCTTTAAATTTGGGTTGCGGTGTTGTCACTGCATCCCATGAACGGGGAGCAGAGCCAGAGCCCATCTGCAGTAAGGCAGCTCCTGCAAGGTGCTTCTAGCAGCAGAGAAGAAAAATGGCCAGCTTCTGCCTGCCAGGATTTTGTCACATCTGTCCTAAGAGCCTCTGGAAGGTGATGCTGTTAATGGTAAGGAATGGCCAGAGTGACAGCCATTCACTGACCTGAATGCACAGGTCGGTGTCACCTCAGGTCACCTCACATCCCAGTGTGAAGATGTGAGGTGCGGACAATGAGCAAAACACAGGTGGTTAAACGACAGAGGGAGGACTGGGCACCAAGAGGAAGGTCTCTGCTGTACTGACCCTGGTTTGGAAAAGCCTACCTGACCCACCACTGGGACTGGGCAAGATGAGGGGAACCCCACCCTGGGGAAGGGGAGGCTGGGAGTGGACGGGTGGAGGGAGCATCCCCTCGTCCTTACGTGTTGTGTGAGGAGGAGATCCAGTAATGGGAGAGAGGGTTGTTCATGTTCTCCAGACACACCATGTCCAGCTGCGAGTTCCAGATGCTGTTCTCTTTGGAAAACAGGAAGGTGAGAAACTGCTCAGGAAGAAACAGAAGCATGTTAATGATGCGGAGGAGCCAGGTTTACCTGCACACGCATCTCACCCTCCCTGCCAGCAGCTACCCAGCAGCTACCCAGCTACCCTAAGGGGCATCAAACCAAGTGCAGTCCCTTTCCTCCTCCAAATGAATGCCTGGTGAGCACTCCCAGCTGCATACAACCAGCACATGAAAAGACCCCACAAGCCATTGCTTGGCCAACCAGCTCTTGTGCAACAGGGTGACCCACCACGTTCCCCTCACAGCAACAGAGCTTACAGGAGCTGTGATCCTTCAAGCATCACCCAGACACGTGAAGAGACAGACAGCAGAGCTGTCACCCAGCACACTGGGGATGTCACACATGCTCCACCCCGCTCCATACACGCCGGTGTTCAAGATGTCTTACTTCATCCAGGGAGAAATAAGGCTCGTCAATCTCCCTCAGAGGGTCTCTCAGGAAGTTGAACATGAATTCCTGTACCTGAAGGGTGTCTGCAGCCCAGAGCTCCTGTAAAACCCCGAGAGACAGAAAGCATTGCTCAAACCCACCTGTGGCTCATCCAACCCACAGCGTTAACCGTGAAGGAGGCAGCTTTTAATGCAAGACCAGCTCTGCCATGAACTGCACTGTCAGCACAAACACCGGCTCGCACGCAACTGTGGGATCTGCCCTGTTCCCAAGTGCTCCTCACTTTCTCAGTACCGTGCATTTCCTCTCCAATAGCTCCTCCGCACACATCTGCCACCCCTCCTCGCTCAACAGCAAAACCCAACCCAGCTTCCCTTGGCTTCTCCCCTCCAGTGTCATTCATTAGGCCATCACACACTGCGTCTTTTGCTGGTTCCTGCTGTGCTGAAAGACCTCAGATTGCTGCTAAATGGAAGGGGCAGATCCACGGGCTGCTCCTCAGGAGCTGCTGAGGCCTCTGGAGCAGACAGGATGGACCATGACGCTTCGACTGCTCCACACCTTCAGTGACCAGCTGAGGCCATTGGGACTGGGTACCCTGCCCTGACCAGTTCCTCCCTCCACTCCTCTCAGACCTTCTGCTCTTGGTCCCTTCGCTGACCAGGGTTCCTGGCTGAGGTTTACCCCCACGAGTGCTCCCCCTGCACCACCTCCTGCCCCAGGAATCACAGAATCCCAGCCTGGTTTGGGTTGGAAGGGACCTTAAAGCTCCTCCAGTTCCAATCCCTGCCACGGGCAGGGACCCCTTCCATTGGAGCAGCTTGCTCCAAGCCCCTGTGTCCAACCTGGCCTTGAGCACTGCCAGGGATGGGGCAGCCACAGCTTCTCTGGGCACCCTGTGCCAGCGCCTCAGCACCCTCACAGGGAAGAGCTTCTGCTGAAGTGTACTTAGGGAGGATGTGCTCAGGCTGTGGCTGTGCCAGGCAGAGCACCCACAACCATCACCTCAGCCCCACTGCAAGGCTGCCCTCAGGTCCCTACCAGTGCCCATCCCATCATCCCTCCGCTGGTCCAGTGCTGAACTCACCCTCTGGCACTCCAGCAGGAACTTCTGCAGCTCCAGCAGTGACACCCTCAAGTGCTCAGACCTTTCTCCACCCCTGGCAAGCAGAAAGAGAAGGAGAAGCTTTGGCCACTCGGGCAACACATCACAACCGACTGCTCCCAGCACCTGTGAGTGTGCCAGCGACCACCACGGTGTGTGCAAATGAGACGTGCTCCGAGCAAGCCGTGCTGCAGGGGCAGAGGGGACGAGCAGGGAGCGACAGGGAGGGCACGGCAGCAAACACACGGCAGGTGAGAGTGTACATCCACATCCCAGTGCCAGGGACTGCACCAGGAGCAGCCAAGGATTCACAGTGCCAAGGGGATGGCAAAGTGGAGCTCTAGTGAAGGGCGGCAAAAACCATCAGAGGAACTGACTTGTACAAGGGTGACAATAACTAAATGGGCACAGAGCAGGGAAGGGGTGATAGTGACAGGACAGACCTACAGGGATCCAGAGGACATGGACTCAAGGAGGCAAGGCAAGGAACAAAGGAGGGAACTGACTGTAGCTGATGATCTCAAAGGCCTTGTCCATGAACGTACCAAGCCGCAATGGACAGCCAAAGGCAATGCTGGGGACTGACAGCAAAGAAATCAGAAATGAACTGGCAGTGCTGCTCTGCTGAGGTTCCTGCCAGCTCTTTCCTATGGCTATAGGGGAAAAAGCATGGGGAGATCTGAGGACAAGGTCACAGGTCTCCCCCTTCAGCTCCCGTGTCCAGATTCAAGCCCTTTAATCCAGACACCAGCCAAGGTGTGCACAGGGAAGGGCAGAGCTGGCACCACAGACCCTGCCTGGAGGGGAGCGCTGCTGCAGGCTGCACAGCCCCTGGTGTCGTCGGCAACCTCGGGAGGTGGCTCAAGGTCTGGGTGCTCCACAGAAAGCAGGGGACTGGTTTGAAGGGGGCTGACCTGGGCTGGGTCCCGGCCTGGAGGAGGAGAGCCCCCACTGCCCCGAGCTGCAGCGCCTGCAGCAGAGATGCTTCTTCAGGGTGCAAAGCCACAAACAGAGCGATAGGGACACAGCATGCCTCATCCCCAGCATGATGCTGCGGGCACCAGAGCACGCCATGGAGCAGAAAACAGCCCCTTCCCCAGCAAACACAGAGAGTCACCCACCTGTCCAGGAACGGGACATCCATCTGCAGAACAAGAAGCAGAAGCATTAGGTTTTCCCTCAATCCAATGTACTGAAAGCACAAACTGATGTGGAAGGTAATGGGGACAGCAGAGCAGCATCTAACCTTTCCTTACAGCTGCTGCTCATCCCCGTGCTAACAGCCTAGAGCAAGGACTTCTTTACTCCCTGCCCTCCCTGGCCCAGGGCAGTGACAGCCCTGGTCTGTTCCTCCCCTTCCCAGCCCTGCAGAATCCAGCCCTTACCATCTTCTGGGCGCTGAACATGAGGCTGCGGTAGAGCTGCGCGAACTGCCCGTACGTGATATCCCCGCTCCGCTGCTCCACGTCCTGCAGCAGGAAACCAGGGGTTTGATAGGGCCACGGGCAGCTCTGCATGGCCTCAGCAGTGTCTCCTCCCACCCAGACCCCTGGGGGAAGGAGGAGGAGGAAAAGGCCAAAACCTGGCCAGGCTTTGCCTCCTACCTCTGCACATCTCGGTGGGACCCATGGTGCCCAGGACACGGGCACATCCTAAACAGAGTCACACGGTTCCCCACGCTCCCCAACCCACATGAAGGTATCAGTGCTGACAGAAGCATTGCTGCCTACTTGAATAGCTACTAAAGGATCATTTAAACTTCTGCTTGCAGAGAGCACCTGGAAACCACAAGACCTGTAGCGTGTGCTCTCCTTTGGCCTCGAGTTCAGTGCTGGTGGACACGGTCACCAGGAGCTGAGCCTTCGCTCCTGGCTCCGCAGGGATGCAGTGGGGCTGCAGGACCCGGGGTGCAGGAGGCAGCCACCAGCCCCCCTGCCCATCCTCCTACACTTGACCCCACCAGCACAAAGCCCTTGGCTGGGGCTGGCAGTATGCAGGATGGAGTGAAGGGAAGGTGCTGGCCACCATCAGACCAGGGTGCAGCACCCAGCAGGACCTGGCGCCTCTTCAGACCCCTCCCAGGAAGAGCCTCTGCGATGTTCAAACACTCCGTGGGGCCCAACCACCACCGGGCTCTGCTCAGAGGCAGGACACAGGCTGCTGAGGTCCTCCATGGCAGCAAGGAGAGCAGGAATGTCACACACTCACCGTGAGTCTCTCCCGCAGGAACCTCATGTTGGGCACCCGGTAGTTGACCTGAGACAGCATGTTCTTCAGGTCCTTGGCGGAGATCCTGCAGGGGAGAGGGGAAACACATTCAGGAGGGCTGGGACAGAGGCATCTCACCCTGGGACAGGGACACCCAAAGGGACATCAGCCGTGACACACAAGGACTGATCCACGATCCAGAAGGATGCCGGGGTTGGGACTGAAGGCAGAGCAGGAGAACATTTTCCACCCCAATGAACAGCCATGCTGCATGTGGGGAGCAGAGAGGTGCTTGCATGCCAAGGGAACTGCAAACACAGCTCCTGCAAGCTCCCACTGCTGCAGGGCAGTCCGAGCACCCCCAGCCCGCTCAAGTTGATGCCACCACGGGCACACAGTGCCCCGTGCTTTACAGGACCGGCGGGGGAGGAGTGTTCTTGAACTGGCTGTGCCCCAGTGTGGATGCTGGGTGACCAAACCTGTTCCAAACCCACTCCCTGGCCTGCAGGAGGAGCTGGACATAAAGCAGGCTTTGAGGTGGTTTGGAACCAGCTAATTTTATCAGCAAGAGAGTCCAGTAACAGCCACAGCAATGCCCCATCGTGCCCCAGCCATGCTCCCCCCGCCACTGCCACATACACCAATGCCTTCCCTAGGGCCCTTCACACCAAATGTGCCAGTTCCCAGACCAGGAAGGGCCCCCAGACCAACCCCAGGCAGGATGCTGAGCTCCAGCAGGTAGGGATGGGCAGCAAGGAGCCCTGGGGTCCTTGTTCCCCTCCGGGCAATGGCCCTGCAGTGAAGGAAAACAGGAATGTCTCCCATTTGCAGGACCCAAGAAGCGAGAGGTCTGTGTGCCATCATCTTCCATCAGCTCCTGCCTTAAAAGCAAGTCCTTGGAGCCTGCCCCAGCAAACACAGATGCTGCCTTTGCTCCCACTGAGCATGTGGGGGCTCAGAAACATGCAGGATGCTCCCTCATCCCAAGCACTGGGCAAGTCTAACCCTGGAAACCCAAACACGTTTGTGTCTGGCAGGGAAGGGGAGGATGCGCTGGGCAGGGGTTTAACCCAGGCACACGCAGTCATCCGCAGCGATGCGGAGGCGCAGCATGAGCCGCATCTCTTCCACTCTTCCCTGGCAAGAGGATGATCTCAAAGGACACAAAGGAGGAGGGACCCCCAAGGAGGAGGCTGGTGTCAGGCGCTGCAGCAACCAGGGCCCCGCAGCCGGCGGCACACAGAGAGCCCTTGTTTGTGGGCTCCGAGCGTGGGGCACGGGGACGCAGCACGGCCGGAGCAGGACCTGGCCCTGCTCCCGTGCTGTGCCGCGGCCAGCACCGTGCAGGCAGTGTCCTGGGTGAGCATCCTGCCCCTTCCTTTCCCAGCACACCCGGTATCCACAGGCATGTGCAACCAGGATGGGTGTCCCATCTATGGGTCCTGGGTGACAGGAGAGGACAGTGGGGCAGTGCTGGGGGAGTGAGCCAGGAGCGCAGTGAGAGATGCCACCACTGATGTGTGTCAAGGAGTGACAGCTTGGGTGGGACCCCTCCTGGGACCCACTGTCCCCAGGGCCACCCACAGCAATGTCCCTCGGTGAGAGGCTGGCAGTGCAATACAGCTCCTGGAAAAGGAGCTCCAGATGCACCAGAGACAGTGCTCGGCGCTGGGAACACTGGGCTGGACCCAGGGAGGGGTTGGACTGAGGCACTGCTCATCACGGTGTGGTGGCACCAGGAGGGGTGGGAGCAAACACTGTACAAGCCGTGACCAACATTTCCCTCTCTGCCTCCGCAGGAGGATGGCGGATGGCAGGATTTTATTGACGGGGTGTGATTAATGACGTTCAAGTGCTGCAGCCCTTGGGTAAACAGCGTGGTGGTATTTTGAGACTAAAAAGTGAAAAACAAATGAATAAGCTCATTTTTCCTACGGAAGTTTTTGAAGGTTTCATGACAAACAGGCCAAAGGACTGACCCAGCCCTCACGCAGGGATGGAAACAGCCTGCGGTGCCGTAACGCTGCTCCCAGCACGGGCAGCTCTCCTAGCCAGAGGTGAACAGGCTCCTCCGCAGCCATGAGGAAAACCCCAGCATCCTGTTATCCTGCTCTTTCCACCTCACCTCCCTTGGAAAAACAAACACCCAAAGGCCCAGCAGCCAGTGGAAACAGCCACATCTGCCGGCGTGCGGGCGGTACGTGAGGCACCCAGCCGGGAGGAAAGGGCTCCAGCACCAGGAACGATCCCCGCAGCTGCCAAACCCTGCCCGCCCCGGGAAGGCCCATGGGTGCTCTGGGAAAGAAGCAGTGCTCTAAAAGAACCATGACTCACTCGCCTCTTTCCAACCCCACTTCCAGGCTGAGAGGCAGCAGCAGAGCCCAGTGACACCACAGTTAATGCTGCAGGGATTTCATCCAAGAGATGTACGTGCACTGTAACTGCTGCCCCTGCTCTGCAGACAGCACAGGGATGGTGTAAAATGGGCAGACGCCGCCTTGACCTGCATTCCCCCTCTGTCCTGCTCCCTTTGCTGCCTGGGCTGGAGCAGCAGCTCTTCTAATGGAACGGTTGGCATTGGAGCTCCCCCCTTGGTGGACAGGTAAGGAGTGTATTGTACTTTGTTGCCTTAATTCTGGATGCAAACAGATGCTGTTAAAACAAGAGAGATGCAGCAGGCTGGCTTTCAGCTCTGCTGAACCAGCCTCGATCAGAGGGATGGAGCAGCTCTCCTATGAAGAAAGGCTGAGAGAGCTGGGGCTGCTCAGCCTGGAGAAGGGAAGGCTCCTTAAGGGGAGACCTTATTGTGGCCTTTCTGTACTTAAAAGCAGCCTGCAAGAGAGATGGGGAGAGACTTCTGCAGGGCCTGAAGAGGGAGAGTCAGGCTGATGTGAGGAAGAAATTCTTTATAACGAAGGTGGTAAAACACTGGCAGAGGTTGCCCAGCGATGTGTGAGCCATGTGTCCAGCACCACTCCTCAGGGCAGGACTGGAGGAATCCCCCTGCCCCAGGGGAGCACATTAACATGAAAATCAATCTGAGAGGTCAAGGGGGCTCAGTTAACATCGCAGGGGAAAAGCATGTCCCAGGGATGAATGGAGGCAAATAACAGCACCTCAGGATGAGGAGGATGGAGGGGGAATGCAGCTGGGAAAAGCAGCTGATGCAGCAGCAGCAAACAGCGTGGTGGAACTTACCTCCTAGACAGAGAAAACACAATAATAGAACAGCTTGGGTTGAAAGGGACCTTCAAAGCTCATCTGGTCCAACCCCCTGCAGTGAGCAGGGACCTCTTGTCCCTTCTCTTAACTCCTCATGATGGATCTCAACCCAGTTCCCCTCCCTTACCTCCATGATGGTTCAAGCATGACATTTCACCCTTAGGGCATCACTAAGAAAACCCCACAAGCAGCAGCCCTGCTGCAGCCCACCAGCCTAGAAGCCAAGCAGGGGGGATGGATCCATGGTCTCCTGGACCTCAGAGAAGAAGAACAAAGCAAATGGGGTGAAGAGTAACAAACAGAACCCAGCTGCGCCCTGACGGGGTGGCCAGAGATGCCGGTTAGCTCCTCAGTGTCTGCCTCCTTGGGTGATGCCAGCTGGGGGTGAGGCGTTTCACAGTGTTCCAAAGCAAAGGCTGGGGTTTCAGGGCAAAGGGGAACCCTCCCAGCTCAAACCCTGTGCAGGGGGTGTTCTCTCTCCTCTTACCTGTCCTCCCGGTTGCGATCCAGCGAGTAGAACTGCTTCCGGAGCCACCTGAAGGGAAAGGCACAGACACACACACTGAGCCCCGGCTCCTCCACCTCGTCTGCTTCACTGCTGTCTCTGGAAGCTCTCAGTGCCTCTCAACCCACTCCCAGAGCCCTCCTCACCACCACAGAACGTGGAGGACAAGGACAAGTTCCTCACCTTTCAATCTGCAGAGGGGTGGCAGCCCTTAGCGTGTCAGCCACCAGCCAGTTCAGCCCCTTGATCCACATATTGACCTCATCCTCGGAAGTGGCTGTGGGAAGTGCACAGGAGAATTGGGAAGAAGGGACATAGAAGCTGATCACCAATCAAACCTCCTGGGACTATCCCCAGCATCTTATATCCCCTATTCCTTCCTTCATCCCTTTCTGATAACAGCTCCCTCCCATGCAGATGCTCTGGCCGACTCCTCTCCCTTCCAAGTTCCTGCTCTGCTCCCCTGGAATGCCCATGGTTGCTGGACCCCATCCCCTGCACATCACACTCTCTCCTCCCTGCAGATCCCCCGAGCTGGGGGCTGTCTTTGTCCCCAGGCCTGGTGGCATGCCAGCTCCTGCTTGGGAATGTGCCAGCTGCTCCATAACCTGTCAGCAGCTCTTTCCCTTTGAGGGCAGAAGTGCTGCCCCTGTCCCGCAGCACCGGCCACAAGGCAGATTTGCCATGGGCCATGGATGTTAAGGAGTCAGCATCACTGCCTCCATCAGTGCTGGTCTGCCTGGGTTCAAACAAGACACAAGGCTGTGTACTCACAGCAGAGAAAGGGGCTGTCTGTCAGCTGAACCACCCCCAGCCTGTCCTGTCTGAACAGGAGGAGCCTCAACAGCACAAACCTTCCCACTTTCAGTAGCGAAACACAAGGCTGGTGCCCCAGGTCCAGTTTAAGTCAACAGATGGGGCACTGAGGAGAGCTGACACCAACACCTCGGAGGTACTGAGGCTTCGTGAGTCACCGGTGGTGTTTGGCTGCTCAAAGCAGAGGTGAGATTTTAACACTTCCTGCGTGGGGCTGATGGACACCATCATGCCCAGCTGAGACAGAACACTCCATCTCAAGCACACCTTTGAATGAGGAGCTTCAGTTCACCCGACCTCTGGGTTTAGCTGGCAAATTAATGGATGTAACAGAGGGTTGTACCCTTCAGAGAGCCGGTGTCACCTTCCTCCAAAGACACCTCCTCAGCTGGTGAAGAGAGCACCAGCCCAGGGAGATGCTCCAGCTCACTTGTGGAAGGATGCACCCACGGCTGGGTGCTGTAGTGGTGAGGTGCCTGCCCACCCCTGCCCTGGCACAGCCCCAGGCCACAGTGCTTTACCTTGCAAGCTGAGGGTCTTCAGCCGGAACTCTGTGCCATAGAGGACAACAAAGCAGTGAGAGTGGTCTGGTCGGAAACACGGATCCTCCTGGTACCGGTCAAAGTCACGCGAGTTCTTCCCTGGACGGATCTCTTTGATTTCACGGATATCCACTAAGAGAAAGGGGGAACAAAAAGGAGTTCAGCGAATAGCTTGACATTCCCATGAGGGCAGAGAAGGAAGAGCATGGACAAAGTGGCTTCGGTCATCTGAAGAGCTGGATGACCACCCCTTACATGACAGCGCTGGGTACCAGGCCCTGGTGTGTTTCCCATCTGTGCTGGAAGCAGGGATGGGATGGCTGCCCCGACCCAGGCAGAGCTCCCAGATGTCTGGGGACAGTGGTGCTGGGGCTGATGCCTTGTAGAGGGACTCACTGCATGAAGGCAGTGCTGGGGAATGGTTGGACTTGGTGATCTACAGGTCTTTTCCAGCCTTCTATGATTCCATAGCTCTATACTGCCAGCTTTTGCCCTTTAGCTTCACACCTCACGTCTTCCTCTTCCTCCACCCAATGCACCTCTGCAAACTGCACGTTTTTTGCCCTTCAAGACAGCAGCTCTTCTTTTTCCTTCTTACACAAAGCTTTTTTAGTGAGATGAACCCTGTGACGCACAGCTCCTGCCCCGCTGGATGAGATCCTCTTTGCAGCTACTGCCTTACAAACACCAGAGGTTCAAGATCCACTCCTTTCCAAATCCAAGTTACACACTGAAACCTCAGTTGATTCTTGGTTTAAGCAACCTGATTGTGCCCCTGCCTCCACCATCCCCACTTTTACCTTGAATTATGTCTCCATTATCGGGCATCCCCCCATCTCCCCTGAGCACCACCCAGGGCAGTCCCTGCCTTCAGACACAAGCCACCTTCCCCAAGGAAACTCCATCCTCCCCAGGCAAAGCAGGGTGAAGCTGCTTCTGTGCCCATCACCTCTGGCTGGTGTTCAGAAGAAAGGCACTGAAGAAAGCTCAGTGCAAGGATAAACCAAGCCCAAGAGATGCGGTTGTGGTGGATCTGCCACAGCTCTGGAGCAGATTCAACTGCAACAACGCCCCCTCCCCATGCTTGCAGGCAGGATCCTGCTGCCCACCCCACTGCCAAACACCTCCCAGAGAGAAAACGTGCAGAGAAGCATGGAAACAGCTCTGGAGCTGATCTGAACTACAGACACCACCGGGGAGGGTGGTATCAAACAGCCTCAGCACGGGAAGGTGCTGGTCAGAACAAGAGCTGAGGGAGGTGGGACAACAGCTCAGGGCTCCCACTGCTCAGTTCTGTACCACACACGAGTCCCATGGACTTTATTTTGGGTTTCAATGGCTTTGTTCTGAAGCTGTGGCAGCAGCAGAGGGGCTGTTGTCAGGGGGCAAGCCCAGCCTGCAGGGGAAAGCTCAGAAATTGCCTCTCTTACTAGGCAGGCAATGGCAAGGAATCAGGTCATGAAGGGGTCATTTGGCTGGAGAGGGCTGTGGCTGGTGGTTCCAGGGAGCCATCCTCATTATCCTCATGCAAATCCATAGTGTCAGCATGCTTCCTCCATGGAACGGCTGAAGAGGGCAAGATGAACTGCAAGCAACCAAGCCATGGACGAACAAAACCCGCACACAGTGCCACCAGAGAGAATCACAGAATCAGCATCATAGATCATAGAATCATAGATGATCAAGTCCAGCCATTCCCCAGCACTGCCAAGGCCACCACTAACCCATGTCCCTGAGGGCCTCGTCTACATGGGATGTGAACGCTTCCAGGGTCGGGATGATGCTAGGGCAGGGCAGGCAGCACCATCGCACCAGCCTGTGGGACACAGGGACAGCATCACTCTGAGGACATTCCCTCCGCTTTAGGGCTATGGTCCCACCCCAGCAGCAGCCCCCACTGGGCTAGCCAAGGGTGACCAAGCATAAGGCAGCACTTTGACCATCAGGGACAGCCCAGGGTGGTGAGAGCTGCCAGGCAGGGCCAGGCAGGGGCAAACCAGGCTGGAGCTGGTGAGGAGCAGACCTGCCGGGCTCCAAGTGTGGGTGCTGAGCGCAGTGGTGCAGCTACAGCATCACCCTGGCTTCTGCTGGGGCTCATGGAGAAGAGGAGCAGGGAACACTAACCAGCAACCTTGGAGCTGTGCTCCTCTGCAAAGGGCACTGCTGAGCACGATGGAGCTCTGAACGTCAAGCAAGAAGAGACGCTGGTAAGGGAGAATGTCCCCAGAGGAAATTCTGGGAAAGGACTCTCATTGCCCTCAAACGAAGAGAAAACAACCACAGCTACAAGAAAAATAAAAAACAACCCCAAAATCTTTGCTTCCTGGAAAAACAGTTCCTTAAATGCTCAGGGGAATCAAATAACAACATCTGAGTCACGTTTCCAAAGCAGATGATGCTTCTGAGCAACGCAGGAGGGAGATTACTGCAAACCTGGCGTGTAATTCATCCCAATTAAACTCCACTTACCACTCTCGCCTTTCACTCCAATGTGCTGCTGTTTAACACGAGGCAGAAATAGGATCTGCTCATCACCCGCGGCAGCACTGAGCTGCAGCACAGGATGCTGCTTGCTCCAGACAAGCACCACAGCAGCCACACACAGGGCCTGACTCTGGGGTGACTCAGAGACCCTACATGAGGAGTGTGGGATCCTCTCCTGATGGGATACACCATGAAGTGCCATGGGTGTGCATCTGGAGATGATGGCAGCCTGGCACAGAACTTAATCCAGACTGAGCACTGCAATGACCTCATAGCAGCCTTCCAGTATCTGAAGGGGGCATATAGGGATGCTGGGGGTGGACTCTTCATTAGGGACTGTAGTGATAGGACAAGGGGTAATGGGTTAAAACTGAAGCAGGGGAAGTTTAGATTGGATATAAGGAGGGAATTCTTTCCTGTTAGGGCGGTGAGGCACTGGAAGAGGTTGCCCAGGGAGGTTGTGAATGCTCCATCCCTGGCAGTGTTCAAGGCCAGGTTGGACGAGGCCTTGGGTGATATGGTTTAGAGCGAGGTGTCCCTGCCCATGGCAGGGGGGTTGGAACTTGATGATCTTAGGGTCCTTTCCAACCCTAACTATTCTATGATTCTATGATTCTATAACCTGACCTAGTTGAAGATGTCCCCACTGACTGCAGGGAGTTGGACGAGATGAGCTTTGAGGGTCCCTTCTAACCCAAACTGTTCTATGATCCTATGATAACCCTCCAAAGCTCTCAACCTGGGGCAAGAACACAGCAAGACCCAGCTCCTTGGGGCTGCAAAGGGAGGACAGACAAGCTTTCAGGAAGCAAGGGTGTGACTCCTTAAGGCTTCACCTACCCTTCAGGAATGAGCTGGCTGGAAGTTCAAACGTTAGCATGCCCTGCTGTAACCTGCCCATCGCCTCCATCCCCAGTGACACAGCGTGCTAAGCTCGTATCTCAGTTAAGGTCTCAGCATCCAGAACATGCAGGGCAGGGCTGAAGTCAAATCCTGTCTTTGAAGGATGCAGGGCTCCACCAACGCAGTGGGGAAGAACTGGCCTCAGGATCCTCATGGCTGCAGCTGCTGCAGGAAGGTGCCCACACTGCACGCCCAGGATCCAGGCAGCGCTGATGCCTGGGGCAAGCGAGGCGCTCACCAAGGGCAGGGGCAGGGGCAGGGGCAGGGGCAGGGGCTCCTCTCATCCTCCCCAGGTGCCCGCCCCGCGCCGGCTCAGGGCCGGGTCTGTGCAGCCTCCTCCTGCCGCAGAGCAGCGCAGGAGCCTCCCAGAGCCGCGGCTCACCCGGCTCCGACCCCTTCTGGCGGCGGGGAAGGAAACGGCTCTTGGCAGGAAGCGCAGCGAGCACAGATGCCCCCGCTCGCACCAAGCGAGTGCCGAGACGCTGCCTGCAGCACCCCTCTGCCAGGCACCAGGCGCAGGGCAAGGGGCGATGAAGCCACCTTCCGTAGCCCAGGGGTGACCCCAGCTCTGCACAGCACCGGCCAGGTCCCGCTGCCGCCGCCGTGCAAAACCGGCTCCAGTGGGTTCAGCAGCTTGGGCTGAGCTCTGCTCAACCTCAGCTCTGCTGCTGCACAAAGGCTGCAGGCAATGGAGGCAGAGCCCACAGCCCTCCCCGGGCCCACACCAACCCCTCTCCATCAATCCAGTGCCACTCTCCCCATGCTCCCACCGCTGTGGCCAGATGCGTTATTCCAGGCAATAAACCACACTCCAACCCGTAACTACCTCCATCACAGCGTGTAAGAGCCCCACACCAGCTCAGCCACCTCCTGATGGCAAACAGCGAACCCGGTGCCCAGCAGCCTCCTGCCCTCCCACCTGGAACACCTTTGTCTTTAACCCCCCCTGCCTGTACCCACCACAGGACCAAATGTTCGGGGCTGCTGATCCCACACACTCAAAACTGCTCATAGTGTCTACAGAGCCCCATAGCTATGCAAAACTGCTGAGAGGGGTGTGGGGGGAACCCAGACCTGTTCTTAAGCAGGGGGCAGCAATTCCAAAGGAGAGGGCACACAAGTGGAGGTGAGCTGGGAGCACAGCAGAGAATCTCCACAAGTGCAGTGGAAGGAGAGCTGCAGAGTCCGACCATGGCTCCATTGCTGCTCCACCAGCACGCTCCCCAGGTGAGCGGTGCCGTGGTGACAGCAGCTCACGTGTCCCACCGTAGGTCTGCACCTTGGGTCTGTGCTGCCAAAGACCTGCCAAGGATGCAGCCCAGCTCTCTCAGCCTGGCTCCAGAGCAGAGCTGCTCCAGCCCTCGCAGCATCTCCATGGCCTCCTCTGGCCTCGCTCCAGCAGCTCTGCATCCCTCTTGTGCTGCTGCCCCAGAGCTGGATCAGGACTGTAGGGGGGGTCTCCCCAGAGCACAGCAGAGGGGCAGGATCCCCTCCCTGAGCTGCTGCTCATGCTCCTTTTGCTGCATGTGGTAAAAATGCTTTTGATGTGCATGTGTGTAAAAATAAATCTACTACACCACAGCGTGCAGAATGAAGCAGCACCGTCTCCTATCAGTATTTCAGTGGATGTTCAGGCCAGCACAAGGGAATAGGAGAGGCAGAGCCTGGAGGAGGACCACAGCCCCCCTCCTCCTGCCAGCATCACCCCAGCACCTTGCCCAGCCCGAGGCTGCTCCACACCCACCAGCACTTGGGACCTGCTGAGTGCATCCCAGCACGGAACCCAGCACTCAGAACCCCCGTGGGCCCAGGGGAATGCTGAGCATGCACTAAGTGCTCTGCTGGATGGGGGCCAGGCTGCAGCCCTGCTCCTGCCCTGCGCTCTTCACCAAGCCCCTTCCACGGGCACTGGCGTTGCTGGGGACTGGGCTGACAGTCACCACCTGAGCTGCAGCGTGGCGGCACTGCAGAAGTGAAGGTGGCTCCTACCCAGCGTTACGTTGTGCCCATAATGAACACAAGGAGCGGGGTCCTGCGCTTTATATCCCCTCTGCAGGAAGCAAATCAAGAACCCAAACCCATCTGAAACCTTTCAGAGGGAAGAGCTGTGTGTGTCTCATTAGTGCAGGTTTTCACAGTGACCACAGCTCGGCCTCACAACCTCACCAGCTTCCCTTAATCGACGAGGCTAAAGCAGACAGTGTAATGGTGAATTAAACGCCTGTGCACAGACGCAGCGATGAGGTTACCGCGTCCTCCTCCCGGCCGTGCCATCAGCGCTGCTGTGCATCAGCTATCATGTTTCTGAAGGACAATCCCGTGCCATTAGCTGATGGATTATACAGACAGGACAAGAAACCAGCTGAGGACTCTCATTTGACCTTACTCTTTTTCAGAGGACAGGAAGCTCGGCTGAGGCATCCATGGGGGCCAACCTCAACAGCAAACAGCAGCGCCCTGTGCCCCAGTGAATCCCCCATTGCCTATGAACTGAAAGTGGCCATGCCGCCCTGCCACCAAAACCCCTGTAAGAGGCTCTGTCATTCCCACTGCTGCCCCAGGGGGGGACACAGCCACCCTGGTGCTCAGGACCCCCTTGGGTCCTACTGCTCTTGCTGCTGCAACAAGCAGGTACTGCTCTTGCCTCAGGAGAAGATGCAGGTACAGCTATTTCCCATCCAGACTCAGCTCAATCGTGTCTCAGGTTGCTCCAGCAAGTTGCTTCATCTCAGCTGCCACCAGCATCAGCAAGGAGCAAGCTCTGCTCTGAACCGCTGTGTTTTGCCAGGAGGCAACTGTTGGATTTAGCTCTACCCCAGAAGCAGCGACAGCCACGCAGAGAGCACCTTTGGGGAGAACGTGCTGGGAAACAAACAGCTCAGGGGCTGGAGGTGGGATGGCAGCAGGTAGCCAGGGAGAGCCTGGCACAAGCCTGGCTCCCGGTCAGACCCTGGCTCGCCTCTCAAGGATCTCAGTCACTGAGCACGGAGCAGAAGGACCTGGCAGAGGTGAAACTGCCCTGGGAGCGCAGCGAGCAGTGGGGCACACTGGGACACAGCGGCTGCTCTGTGGGCACCCCCGCTTCCTGCCCGCGCCCCCGCTGCCGCTGCGCCCTGCACCACGTGTGCTGCGGCTTCTGCGCTCCAGCTCCTCCCTCCTGTCCCCCCCGAATCCTTATCAGCTGCACATAAGATAGAGGAGATGCACAGGGAGATTAGAGATGCTCGGCTGCTGCTGCATCGCTCTGTGGGTCATAGTCACAGCCTGGTTTGGATTGGAAGGGACCTTCAAGCTCCTCCAGCTCCAACCCCTGCCACAGGCAGGGACCCCTTCCACTGGAGCAGCTTGCTCCAAGCCCCTGTGTCCAACCTGGCCTTGAGCACTGCCAGGGATGGGGCAGCCACTCATGGTGACTTAGAGGGTGGTGGAGAGAGTGGGTGGAGAAGATGCAAGGAACTGCCCTTCCTCCTCCATCCCATGCACCCACGTTACAGGCTGGAGCAGGGAGGCAAAGGTCCTGCCCAGACATTACACTGCTCCTGCAGGGCACTGAGGACCTCTGCCCAGGCTGACCCAGGCCTTGCTGCTGCACCAGCTTTAGCCTCATGCAGGCGGCCTTCAAGAGCTCACGAACATCCTCCAGACGCTAGAGGCAGAGGTAGCTGTGGGCTGTGGGCTGTGGGCTGGGAGCTGCCTGCCCCGTGCCATCAGCACATCTCTGCTGCTCGCCCTCAGCTGCAGGAAAACATGCTGAAAACCCCAGAGCTGATCCCCACGTGAGCGAAGCAGGATGTGCTATCTGACAGCTCTGCCACAGCCCCACACAGGTGGGATGGCAGGGCTGGCAGCTCCCGCTCTGCTGGTCCCCCCGCCGTGCCCATCACCACCACAGTGCAGCTGAGGATGTGGTGTTGGACCCATCTCTGCCTCTGCTGGGCTGATGGCCTTAGGCAAAGCACTCCAGATCCTTCTCAGCCCCCTTGGTTGTAGCCCTGGAGCTGTGGGGATGGGGAGAGCGTATCACCAGGTGAGTGCATAGCCCAGAGCGCTCACTACCCAGTGCCAGCGGATGGCCAGCAGCTGAGCAGTAGGGAACGACTGCACCCACCCCAGAGGGACCCTCTCTCCACTCTCCCCCTCTGCACCCTGAGGCTGCAGGATGCAAAAAGCAAATGTTGCCCTCCAGGCTCTCCTGCCCCAGCAGATGATCTTCTCCCATGGAATGCTACGCTCATACCGGCTCGCCCAGTTTCTCGCGTGGCACTGGAAAGGGAACATCCCATGCAAGCTGGTCACAGGGCTCCCTTCACAGCCCAGTGCGCACTTCAGTCCAACTCCACTCAAGCACACAGGGTAGGTGGGAAGGAACTTCTCTCCCTCACCTGAGCCACAGCTCATCACTGAGGTGGCCAGCAGGGAACACTGTGGAAAGAGCAAGGGCAGGGCCAGCCTCCCACCGCCCAGACCTTTGCAGCTGGGGTCTCTCTTAGGGGTTATGGTATCTGACTACAGCAGGGTGCAGGCACCCAGCTCTGAGACAGCCACTGAGGGGAAGGGTGAACCCCAAGCAACACAAACAGGCTCTGAAAGATGAAAGCAGAGTCACAGCTCCTGGTGCAGAACCCTCCCAGCGCAGTGCTGGGCCTGGGAGCACAACCTTGGCACTGGCTGGAAAGCAGCAGCCCTGTCCCCCCAGCAGAGCCCTGCGAGAGCAGCTCCATGGCAAACACGTCTGAGGGCCCAGCGAGCCCCCTCCCAGGACGCCTCAGGGGTCCCTCTTGTCCTCCATGGAAATCCCATCCGGGTGAAGCTGTCGGGTTTTGTACCAGGATTTCGGGATTCTACCAAACCCAAGCTGGGCATCCAGGGCCGCCCGGCACATCCACTCCCATGCTCAATCCTGGCAGCCCCCAGAGCACCTGCACCACACAGAACACAGGAGCATGTTTCCACCCCAAACACACGCAGAGCTGCTCCATGCAGGGTAAAGCCCCAGACTTTGCTTGCACAGATGCTGCTCTGAAGAAGTCTGTGTCCTTCCCCTGATGAAACCAGGCCGTGACAGCCACCCTGCAGTCACCAGCCTGCTCATTCTGAGAGGCACAAGCTTCCACTGACTCAACTGGAAAGGGGAAGCTCAGCACCGGTGCCTCTGGACAGACAGTCTGTCTAGGGATTGCTCCACAGCCACCCCAAGGTGACCTTCTTCCTGCAGGGCACCAAGGGCTCCATCCCCCTCAGCCCTGCCTGATGGATGGAGCGACCTTACAGCATTGAACCAGGAGGATGGGGAAGATGAAGGTCTGCGAGCTCAGCTCCTGCAGCTCACCTCTCCCTCTGGGGTGGACACAAGCACTCAGGAGATCCAAGAGGAGCCGCAGAGGGCAGGGATGGATCGAGGGACACCTGCACGGAGTGGGATGAGGAAGCTGCTCCAGAGGGAGAACGCCTGTGCCACATCTCTGCGTCCCTCTCCTTGAGCTTCCCCTCATGTCCCCAGTCCTCGGTGTGTGTGAGGACCCCTACCCACTGCCAGCTCTGCCCAGGAGGAGAAGGGACCAAGCACACCAGCATGGAACAGGCAGGTAAAAGGGCAGACACGGCCATGCAGCAGCTCCCCAGTGCACAGGCAAAGGCACAGCTCACAGCTCTCAGCCTGACAGCAGGAGCGGGGCTGGCCCAGAAGGGAGGCTCTGGGGAGCCCTGGCAGAGGTGGATGTGGGGACCTGGGTGCCCAACAGCAGCAGGAGCTGCAGGGAGCTCCTCTGGGACTTTCACACTCAAGAAAGGCGCCTTCTTGACTCCTCCATGCCCCATCACAAAGCAAGTGCAGACAAGGGTGACCACACACTGTCCTTGGAGAGGGCACAAAGGCAAGGGGCGAAAACTGAAGGACACGAAAGCAAGTGGCAGTGCTGCTGAGATGGCTCAGCTCTCAGCCGTGCCACCGGGTGATGCAGTCAAGCTCCTGTGACAGCAACTCAAGAGCAGAGATCCCTGCTTGGCCAGGACATTCACTGAGCAGCAGGGAATGGCCCAACCCTGTCCCCTCAAGCCAGGGCTTGAGCTCTTCAGTGTCACAGAACAGTTGGGAAGAGAAGGACAGGATGAAGATCCCATCTGCTGCTGAGCCACTCGAGGTCACCAAGCAGCCTGACCTCTTCCCCACCATGCTCAACGCGAGAGCTGTTTTGAGCCAGCAAGGACTGAGAATTCCCGACAGCACAGATGTGATTTCCAGATGTGTGCCATTATCTGCAGGAGAGGCCCCAGAGCGCTGCACCGGCTCCACTGATAACAGGGAAAGGCAGAGGCACCTCCTCCTGGAACTCTCCCTGCGAGTCCCTTCCACCATGAACAAGGAAGATGCCATTACCAAAGCGGCTGCGGGTGGAATCAAACCTGCTCTGTCCCAGAGGGCTGAACAAAGGAAACACTGAAGGGAAAAGGAAACCTCCTCTTCTCTTTTCACCAGTTTTGCTCTATGTGCACTAACCACGATGGGACCCCTGGTGGTGCCGGCTTCACCTCCCATCGCCCAGGCAAGATGGAAGATAACCATGGCATCTTCTTACAGCACCATCCAACTAAAGGCACTGAGCAGACATTGCCTAAGCCACACACCACTGTAGCGGGAGGCAGCATCTTCAGTTTACGTGGCAGAAGCAGCAGCTCCTGGTGATGCTCTTCACACGAGGCTCCTCTTCCACTTGGGGTTGGTGTTTTCTTAATGACCTCACCTGGGCTTTATTTGGGGCCCAGAACCAGAGACCTGCTCCTGCTGCTGCACACCAACCTGCTCCAGGGCCTATGGCAAAACATGCTCTCATCTCAGGCCTTTGCATACCATGCCCCAGAGCCCGAGCTGCTGGGGATCACAGGGGCGATACTCCAACAGCAGCAAGTCCTTGAGAACAGGCTGGCACAAGGCATTAATACTCTATGATTCAAGGCACTATTCCACGTTAAACCAATTCCTGCTGCTTTGCTGGGAAGGAGAGGCCAAGTTGTGTCCAGCAGATCGCCAGGGCCCAGGCAGGCTGGGGAGCACGGCACTGCCCGGGGTCTGCTCTGACCCGGCAGAGCTCTTTGGTTGGGAGGGCTGTAACGTGGCGTGGATGAGCCACAAGGATGCAGCTCGAAGGGATAGGGTACCCATAGCAGCTGGCCTGCGGGACCAGGGCTGGATGAGTGATGCCCGCAGCACTGGCAGTACCAGGATGAGGCCGCAGGCTCCCTGCTTCTGCTCTGCTGCAGCCCAGGAGCTGCATCCTTCACTCACACGGAGCAGGACCACGTCAGGCAGCGCCTGAGCGCTCAGCAAACAGCAGCTCCCACCCTGCACCAGCTGGGAGGCAGCTTCACAGGGCAGGGTGCCAGCGGGTGAAAGTCCTCTTGGACATCCTGTGCCCCAGCATCGCAGCCACCCCCCTTCTCCGAACCAGCTTAGGGCTGGGGACCGCATGTGCAGGGACAGCCCCAGAGAGGGCGAGGAGGGATGAAGGATACCCCAGCACACGCAGGAGGGTGTCCTTCAGTCACAGCAGCGGCACTTCTGGAAGCAAGTAAACAGGAAAGGGCTGCTCAAGCAGCTGCTCTACCCTGCAGGGTACAGCTGTGACAGCATCCCCGATGTCCCCGCTCAGCGACAGCCATTCCCAACCCCGCTGCTCCCAATCGATGCTCAAACGGAGCAGGATGGGGCCCTGCGCAGCACAAACCTGGGAGGAGAGGCATGGAGTGAACTGGGGGAGCTCCAGCAGAGGTGCAGAGCAGGACAGCACTGTGCTGGGGCAGCTCATGGTGTCAGGAGGCAGCAGAGCAGCCTCTCCCACTCCCATCCCTGCACCACAGTCCTGGAAGGACCGCAGCATGCTGCCTGTGCATCCAGCCCCTGCCCCGTGGGTTTGGAGACAGAGGGAAAAGGGAACCCCAGTTCCTGTGGACAATTTACCCTGCAGGTCACCACCCCAGGTGGGAAGGCAGAGCCCTCCTGCACCTCGTGCAGGTAAAGGCAGGGGGTGAGCAGAGGGGCCGAGCTGCACACGGGGGGCAGCACAGCTCCGGGAGTGATGGTTCCATGTGTGAGGGCAGGGAAAGAAAGGTCACATTCCAAGAAAAAGAAAACAAATACGTTTGTAATGAGCTGGGGAGAAAAATCACCCGGATGGCACAGTCCTGCCCTGGGCCAAAGGCAGCTCCCACAGCAGCCCCTCCGGCACCGTCACCGGCACACGTTCAAACACGAGCTGGGTTTGCCACCCGCGGGCACTGCACGGGCAGCACGAGGCTCCCCTCTGGTCAAGCCAGAGCACGAGGCGGGAAGCACAGGAGAGCCTGTCCCATCCCCTGCAGCTTCCCGCACCTCTCCAGCCAGCCCAGCTCAGGACCCCCAGCTCCCAGCCGAGCCCAGGAGCCACAGGACCACACAGGCAGCAGAGACGAGGAGCAGTTGGAGCAGTCAGAGACCTTCAGAGCCATGGGAAAGCTCTGCTGACTTCCCCAGCTGCAGAGCTGCGAGCTCCTGCTGCAGGCGCCAGCCCTTGGCCTTTGGGGGGCTCATGGTGCTCCACAACCATGTGCAAGGTGTTTGATACGGGGTGGGCATCTGCCAAGAGTGCCCAGAGAGCTGGGGCAGGAGGGGGGAGCCCGGCACAGCTGTGTGCAGAAGCAGACAGCCCTGCCTGCAGCTCCGAGTGCCGGCACATCTTTAGAAAGGCATTAAAACCTCAGGAATCAGGGTATTTCTAATTTAAATCAATGTCCAAAAGCTTTTTCCATGTAAAACAGCTCTTTGTGCCACATCAAAATCCTCAAACCTTAAAGATTAAACCCACGTCACAGGAAAGCCTCCTCCAGCACTGCAGAGTCCCTTTGCAATGGCCGTTGTCACTGTGTCCCCCCCTGATGTGCCGCCTCCAGCAGGGAAGCCGCATCCATCACAGGGATGAGCAGGGCTGGTGGAGCCGTGAGGTCCTCCCCTCCTGGCAGGATGCAGCCGCTGTGCAGAGTCCGTGCTACAAACCAACCGCATCGCACAGGTGACAGCACAGGAGAGCCCAGCACGCACCAGGGGATGTGTTTGCTGGGGCAGTCACAGGTTCCTGTGAGCTTGCACACACCGAATCATGATCTCCATGCGGCTGCAGGTACCTGTGGAACAGAAACCTTTCTTCTTTCATCTCTCTCTAGAGAGGGACCCTTCTGAGAAAACCCATTTCATCTGTTCTTAGAATCAACCAGGTTGGAAAGGATCTCTAAGATCATCAAGTCCAACCATTCCCCAGCACTGCCAAGGCCACCACTAACCCACAGCACCAGCGATGGGCATCGCTAACAGCCGGCACATCCTCAGGATGCTCACAGGGTGCACACTGATGAGATAACAGAGCAAGCAAACGCTCTGCGATGAGAGCAGCAGCCCCTGTGCTACAACAAAGAGCAGGAGGAAGGCCACAGGTTGGGCTGGGCTCAGCCAGGGATGGAGCACATTAGCAGTCCTGTACACAACAGAGCTGCTCGGTGCTCCTCTGCAAAGCCAGATGTTCAGGCCCAGCTTACGGAGAAGCTCCTCTCACCACACATGGTGTGCAGCCAACTTGGCTGCCTGCAGGCAGGGAGAAAGCCAAGGCACATCACTTCCACCCTGACAAACCTGGAATGCTCAGGCCCTCGGCAGAGGTGAGACATAACCAGGCCAATGCTACACAAAACCTCTCCAGTTTTAATTAGTGGGCTTAAACCCATAAGCCAATACCTTCCATGGGGCTGACTGGTAAAGGAAGGAATGAGATGGATGGGCAACGTGGGCGCAGGCACCACAGCGGAGCACAGCTCTCCCAGCCTTTGCTGCTCTCTGGGTTGCAGAGAAGCTTTTGAGATGCAAAGGGAGGAAGTAATTTGTGATGTGTCTTATGCTGTATGAGTAGGGAACTTGTAACCGTTCCTCCTGGAGGATGCTTCCAAGGTGGCAAAGGAGATGACAAAGGGATGTAAAGGAGGGGGAGAGGCTGTCCCGGTTTGGAGGTGAAGGCAGAGCAGAGCACGCTCGCTTTCCCCAGTTCAACACAAGCACCCTGTAAGCAGGAAGGGGAGAGGTAACGACACAAAACCCCTTCCCTTGAGAAACTGCCCCAGCAGAGCCTCAGCAGGGGAAGCTTTAACCATGGGGATGGTCACAGCCATGCCCTCACCCTCCCACTGCAGCAGCTCCCTGCCCGAGGCACCTCAGCACTCCTGCATCCCAGAGGACCCAACGCTGAGGTTGGGTCAGCCTCCAGATCCATCCCCAGTTTGCTCCTTATTGAGATGGCCTCAAAACAATCAAATTCAACCCAAAAAGCAGGACTAACATAGGGCTCCGGGGGGGTTGGGAAGGGGAGCACGAGCCACCCTTCAGAGCCACTGGGTATGACCATCTTACAGCCCCTGCCTTCCCTTGCACACAACCAGCACAGGCTGAGCTCACTTCACTGCAAGCAAGCCCACAAGCAGGGCTCGGCAGAGCTGGTTTTTCCTCCCCTCTCTCTCCCTCTCTATAAAACCAACATCTGCTCCAAATTTCCAGCAAACTCCGGGGTTTCTGACGTGTTTGAAGGCGAACGGCTCAGTGAGGCGCGGGCCCATACCCCCTGCACGGGCTCCGAGCGCTCACGGTGAAAGAGTGAAAACACATAGCACAGCACAGGAAGTTAAGCAAAAGAGGCCCAAAAGACTCGAGGGATTGGTGCTGCTTTGCTCTGGGTGAGCAACAGAAAGAATGGAAAACTATGAGAGCTCTCCCCATGGCAAGAGCCGGGCCCTGTGCAGAGGGATCAGCAAGAAGCCATCACTGGTGACTGGAGATGGGCAAAACCCCTTGGATGGAAATGATGTTAACTGGGGAAAAAAGTCATTTTTTTTGCACAAAGCAGGACCGCATTTGGCACAGTTTCAGTTCAGCTGGAGGAGGTGAGGAGGTGAGCACCTCCCAGAGCAAAAGGCTTCTTTGCCCCTTCCTCCCCACTGGTCCTGAGCCACGGCTGCTGGCAAGAGCTGAAGAGCTTAACAAGGAGCAGGAGATGGGTCCTCTCCAAGGGGAGAGGTTCTTCATTGGGAGCCCACTGCGAGCCAGAGCTGCTCACGGCAGGATGGAGGCACACTGACAATAAACATGCGGGGTCACTCTCGATGCAGCGCTACACAAGGGCCAAAGCAAGGGGAGGAGAGGACAGGGGTCACACCAGCGCAGGATGCCCCCTCCTCAACCCCCCCCAGCTCACAGGCAGGAGGAACAAGGGTGGGTGCTGGACCAGCAGGACACCACTGCTGCGGCACCACGGGCACAGAGGATGCGGGTCGGCATGGACCCTCCTCTAGCCTCCTCCTCTCCACTGGTGGGGTGCCCTGATGCCTGCTCATGCTCTGCCCCCCTGTAAGCTCCAGGTCAGCAGCCCCCAGAAAGCCAAGCACCACCAAAACACAGCTTTTCATGAAGGTGAAGGCGGACAATGGCCATTGCAAGCAACAGGCTGCCCAGAGGGGTGGTGGATGCCCCATCCCTGCAGACATTCCGCGCCAGCCTGGATGTGGTTCTGGGCAGCCTGATCTAGTTGAAGGTGTCCCTGCTCATTGCAGGGGGTTGGAGCTGGATGAGTTTTGAAGGTCCCTTCCAACCCAAACCAGTCTGGGATTCTATGAACCAGGGGAGATCACAAGTACTGCAGACAAGCACCCACAGACCTATGGAGGCAACAGCTCCTCCCAGCAGGGTCAACAACAGAGCCAGGTCCCGCAGCACTGCCCCGGGACAAACACACATCTCCATCTGCAAACCCACCAGCTGCAGAGAAAGGAGCACAGACCCCCCCATGCTGTGGTGCTCATGGACAGAGGCATCTCTCTAAGCCATGGCCATCGACACAGGCTTGCCCAAGTCAGAGACCTCCACATGTGATGTGTTGTGGATACGCGCCCCTTCCGAAGTGCCTAAAACCCCAGGATCATTCCTACCTGGACACTAACTTGTGTCCAGGGCGGGCTGAAGCTCCTTGCTGGCCTCCATGCCTCAAGATATATTATGCCTTATCCCTTGCACTGTTCAAGGCCAGGTTGGACACAGGGGCTTGGAGCAAGCTGCTCCAGTGGAAGGGGTCCCTGCCCGTGGCAGGGGTTGGAGCTGGGTGAGCTTTAAGATCCCTTCAACCCAAACCAGGCTGGGATTCTGTGAAACACAAGAACATTCATTACTGCCCATGAGCACAGCAATCTTTGCTCCATAGGACACTGTCTGGTGGAGATGTTATTGCACATGAGGGAACATCTGCCCCCCCCAGGGCTCTCCCCTGCTCATGCCCTCACTCATATTGCCAGTCAGGGCCTGACCAGAACCACATCCACAAGCAAACCCCACTCTTCACCAGCCCCAGCCTCCTGTTCCCCACACCAGTGGGGCTTCCCTCCATGGGGAGACCTGCATCACTCATTGCTTGTGGCTAAAACCAGCACTACTCAACTCCAGCTTGCTTCCGCCTGGTTCCCCCCATGGCCATGGGAAGCCTGGAGGATGTGAGCAGGAGGGGGTACATCAGTGTATCTGCCACGGGAGGTGCAGCGTCACACACCTGGGCTTTCCCAGGCATCCTCTTCCCGCACATCCAGACAAAACTTGGGAAGTTGGCCAAGAACCTGGATCCTGCCGGCCATCGACCGCGTGGCTTTGCCTTGCCTGCCCAGACACAGTCACATCTGTGTGCAGGAGCCACCATTCCCACCTGGAGCGCCCATCCTGCTGCCCAGGAAGTGCTAAAGCAAAGCTCTGCCTCTCAGCCCTGTGAAGGAAATGGGTAAGAGGATGGGTGCTGCTCAGGGTGACAGCAGAGGAGGGGACCGAGGACGGGGACAGATGCTCAGGCACAGAGAGGAGGCCATAGGGAAAGCCCCCAGCCCCACAGAGGTGGGGCTGAAGATGCAGCAGGTCTGCAGGCTCTCAGGGGGCTGTGGAACAACACGGGTGGCAGGAACGCCCTGGGAGCCCAGACCCACGGCCACCAGCCCAAGGCCTCACTGCAGCCCAGCAGGGGAGCCCCAAGTCATTTTCACTGTCACATCTAAAGGAACATGAGGGAAGCAGCTGCCATGTTCCCCAGCTCCTAGTTTCCCTTCAATAGAAACCTGTGGATCCTATTCCTGGTCCTGGGACCTCTCTGCTGTTACAGATCTACAGAGCACAACGAGTCCTGGTGGCCACGTTATCATCACTGTGACCACCATGGTTTGGTGCAGAGGTTAAAGTTCTCTCATCTTCCCCGAAGTTACGGTCCCAGCTTCACAAGGACAGCAGCACAAAGCTTAGGTCTGTCCATGGGAGCAGTCGCCCATGAGGACATCAGTGGGGACCTCTGCCCCACCACGGGCCCATGTGGTCTCTGCAGACGCTGCCAGAAACCAGCGCCTGGCCAGCAGAACAAACGGGTGCTCTGCCTTAGTCTGAGAACATCTTAAACCCAGGGACCACGAGCACAGCATCTCCTTCCTCTCCCACTGACTCAATGGGGGAGCTCCACATCCTGGGGATGCTGAAGGAGCCCAAGGCTGCAAGATCTGCCTGGAGACTCCAAGGGCCTCAAGGCAAGCCAAAGCCCCAAACCAGAAGCACCAGCACTTTATGGTACTGCCATGGACACAACCACCTTCTCCACCCCCTTTCTTCTCCTGAGCAACCCCACCACCATCCAACCTTTCCACCCTGGAGCAGCACTTCCAGGGTAGGATAACATCTCCATGGCCCCAGCCACATCCCTCAACGTGGGGAAGGACAGTGCCAAGGCCAACACCAGGACCTGCATCACCTCTCATCACCTTTGTCTGTGCCCTCTTCCTCGCCTCCAGGCCCTGGTGCACACTGATGAGGAGCAGCAGTGACCTGGAAGCCAGGGCAAGGTTTGGAGTTTCCCGGCCGGGGCCTCCCGCACTCTCCCCCTTCCCACCCATATTCCTGGTTCTACACCCACATCTCTTACGCATCTTCTCCTCTCCCTGCCCCTGGTTCAGGTCCACGCACAGGGCAGAGGGAGCCAGGAACGCTGCTGTGCCCGTGCCCGTGCCCGGCCGAGCCACTTCCCATGGAGCCGCCAGCCTCGGGCACACACACGGAGGAGGGGACGAGGGAAGGACATCACCGGGTTCGAGTTTTCTGCTTTTCTCCCTTTCCGCTTCACCCCATCTGTTGCTCCAACCCCGAAACGGCTCAAACGGATCCCGCCTCCTTCTGAGGCTCCTGACGGCTCTTACCCGCGGTGCCGCCCGGGAAACGGCTCCTCGCTGATCCCAGGGGAAGTCCGATGCCGAAAGGGATGCGGAAAGTTGGGAGGCGGCGCCGGCCATGGAGGTACCCGGCAGAGCATCCCCAGCTGCCGGGTACCGAGCGGCGGGAGCCGGCCCCGGGCACACACACCCCGAGGCCGGGATTTATCCGTCCAATTCCCCCCTCCCTCTCCGCGCCCATCGCCCCCAGGGACCCGCAGCCCTTTCCCTGCCCTCCCCCGGCCGCTCCCGCACTCACCCGCGCCCTCGCTCTTGTCGGAGCCGCGGCTCCAGGTGAGCTGCCGGGTCTCCAGCTTCACCTGGAAAGTTTTCCGCTCGGGTCGCTGCGACTTCTTGGAGTAGAAGAGGGTCATGACCGTGCCCACCTCCAGGCTGCGGCAGAGCTGCACCGCCTCCGCCTCGCTCGGGGCCCCGCCGCCGCTGCCCGGCCCCGCCGCCATCGGCGCCGCGAACAAAGGGAACGGGAAAGGGAATGGGAATGGGGAGCGGGAGCGCCCGGAGCGGCGCCGGCTCCGCGCTCAGCACCGCCCGCCGCGCCCCACGGCCGGGGGGGGAGCGGGAGGAGGGGACGGGGGAGGAAGGAGGAGGAGGAGGAGCGAGGAAGAGGAGGGCAGGGAAGCGCCGGGAAAGGGGCGGAGCGCGGCCCCGCGGGGCGGGCGGGAGCGGGAGGAGCCGCCGGCGGCTGCTTGGGGCTGAGGGGGGGTCCCAGGGCGGCGCCAGCCCCGGCCCGGGCACCGGGTACCGGGTACCGGGTACCACTGCCCCGCAGCACCGGCACCCTCACCCTGCAGCACACCCGCAGCGTCGGTGTCCCGTGCCCCACAGCACACCCAGGGCACCGGGATACCCCGTGCCCCACAGTGCGCCCCAGGCACTGGGGTACCCCCGCACCCCACACTTGTAGCACACAAAGGTCCCCAATGTTCCACCTCGCACCCCCCAGCACCGGGCACTGTGGGGCCCTGGCCCCCCGCAGCAGTTTGTGTGTGGTCCTGCATGTGCGGTTCACAGAGTTGAAGCCTGTGATTTCCCATCTACATGTGTGTAGGTATATGTGTGTACATGTGTGTATGTATATGTGTGTACATATGTGTATGTGCATGTGTATGTGTACATGTGTATGTGTACATGTGTATGTGTATGTGTGTGTATGTGTATGTTCATGTGTATGTTCATGTGTATGTGTATGTGCATATGTTCATGTGTATGTTCATGTGTATGTGTATGTGCATGTGTATGTTCATGTGCATGTGTATGTTCATGTGTATGTTCATGTGCATGTGCATGTGTCTGTTCATGTGTATGTGCATGTTCATGTGCATGTTCATGGGTATGTTCATGTGTATGTGCATGTGTATGTGCATGTGTATGTTCATGTGTATGTTCATGTGCATGTGTATGTGCATGTGTATGTGCATGTGCATGTTCATGTGCATGTTCATGTGTATGTTCATGTGCATGTGTATGTTCATGTTCATGTGCATGTTCATGGGTATGTTCATGTGTATGTGCATGTGTATGTGCATGTGTATGTTCATGTGTATGTGCATGTGTATGTGCATGTGTATGTGCATGTGTATGTTCATGTGCATGTCCATGTGTATGTTCATGTGCATGTGTATGTTCATGTGTATGTGCATGTTCATGTGCATGTTCATGGGTATGTTCATGTGTATGTGCATGTGTATGTGCATGTGTATGTTCATGTGTATGTTCATGTGCATGTGTATGTGCATGTGTATGTGCATGTGCATGTTCATGTGCATGTTCATGTGTATGTTCATGTGCATGTGTATGTTCATGTTCATGTGCATGTTCATGGGTATGTTCATGTGTATGTGCATGTGTATGTGCATGTGTATGTTCATGTGTATGTGCATGTGTATGTGCATGTGTATGTGCATGTGTATGTTCATGTGCATGTCCATGTGTATGTTCATGTGTATGTTCATGTGCATGTGTATGTTCATGTTCATGTGCATGTTCATGGGTATGTTCATGTGTATGTGCATGTGTATGTTCATGTGTATGTGCATGTTCATGTGCATGTTCATGGGTATGTTCATGTGTATGTGCATGTGTATGTGCATGTGTATGTTCATGTGTATGTGCATGTGTATGTGCATGTGTATGTGCATGTTCATGTGTATGTTCATGTGCATGTGTATGTTCATGTTCATGTGTATGTGCATGTGTATGTGCATGTGTATGTGCATGTGTCTGTTCATGTGCATGTGTATGTTCATGTGCATGTTCATGTGTATGTTCATGTGCATGTGTATGTGCATGTGTCTGTTCATGTGCATGTGTATGTTCATGTGTATGTGCATATGTTCATGTTCATGTGCATGTGCATGTTCATGTGTATGTGCATGTGCATGTGTATGTGCATGTGTCTGTTCATGTGCATGTGTATGTTCATGTGTATGTGCATATGTTCATGTTCATGTGCATGTGCATGTTCATGTGCATGTTCATGTGTCTGTTCATGTGCATGTGTCTGTGTATGTGCATGTGTATGTGTACATGTACACACACACGTGTGCATCTGCAGGCCCGTGGCTGAGCTGCCCTTATCTCCCCCTCCAGCCTGCGGGCGGGTCGGGGAGGGGCGTCATTTGCTACGTCACCAAGTGCACCCCACAAACCAGGGCTCCCTCTGCCCCACTGCTCCCGCGACACATCTGCGCACACACACACGCACACACATGTACAGACATGTACACACACGTGCACACACATGTACAAACACACACGTGTGCACACACATGTATACAAACATGTACACATGCATGTGCACACATATGTGCACACATGTACACACATATGTGCACACATGTACACACATGTATACACGCATGTACACACACATACACACGCATGTACACACACATGTACACACACATGCACACACGTCCACATCCACATGCGCACACATGTATACACACATGCACACACATGTACACACATGTACACACACATACACACACATGCACACACGTCCACATCCACGTGTGCACACATGTACACACACATGCACACACATGTGTACACACATGTACACATGCATGTGCACACATATGTGCACACATGTACACACATATGTGCACACATGTACACATATGTATACACACATGTACGCACACATACACACGCATGTACACACACATGTACACACACATGCACACACGTACACATCCACGTGTGCACACATGTACACACACACACACATGCACACACACGTACACATCCACGTGCGCACACATGTACACACACATGTACACACACATGTACACACACATGCACACACATGTACACACACATGCACACACACGTACACATCCACGTGTGCACATGTGTGCACACACATGCACACACATGTGTACAAACACGTACACATCCACGTGCGCACACATGTACACACACATGTACACACACATGTACACACACATGTACACACATGTACACACATGTACACACGAGTGGCCCTGCGAGGCCGTTCAGGATCCTCCCCGTGTCTGGACATGGACAAGACGAGGCCGAACGCAACGGAGCTGCTGGTGCCCGGCTGGGGGCACAGAACCCTCGGCCCCGCTCCCTCCGGGCTGGCTCCTCGCTGGGCACCGGCCTCGCTCGGGACCGGCAGGAAGCAGCGGGCTCCCAACGGGCTGAAAGCAGCCGAGCGCGATGGGCACCTCCTTGCTCTGGAGGCCGAAACCTGCGGAGGGAGCGTGGCACCAAACCCGTGCCCGCTGCTCCCCAGTGCCCGATGGGGGCACCCGTCCCCTCCTGGCCCAGCCGCGCCGCGCCGGGGCCGCGCATGGACAGGACGGGGTCTGCGCTGGAGGTTTCCTCTTCCCAAGTTTGATTTCTGAGCCCCGCATTGTCCCTGAGCGCCAGGAACCGCTTCTGCCGGCCCGGCCGGTGGCCCCGGCACCCTCCAGGCTGCAGCGATCGCTCCCGGCCCCGCAGGGCGCTGGAAGCCTCCATCACCTTCCTGTTATCCCGCTCGGCCCCTCCGGGCTTCGCTCCGCAGCGGGGCAGACCCGATCCGTTCCCGAACACGTTCCCGGGACGCATCGCACGGCGGGGGCCGCTTGGGAACCGCTTTGGGATCAGCTCCGGAACAGGGGCTTTCCCCTCCGGGGGGCTCCAGCGCCTTCCTCTGCGCAGCGAGGGGCGCCCGGGCCCGGACAGCCCCGGGTGAGCGCGGGGTCCCCACAGCGCAGCGGCCCCGGCCCCAGCGCTGGGAACGGCGGCTCCCGAGGACCCGGTGCCGGGAGGAGGAGCCCGGGCCCCATCCCAGCACCGCGGAACCCCAGGAGCCGGGCAGCGCCCGGGTTCCGGCTCCGCTGCTGCTCTGCGTTGCCCGCTGGGGGCAAACGGGAAACCAGCCCCGGCGCTGGGGAGAGCTGGAAACCCTTGGGGAATGAATGGGTGCCGGTGCCGTGTGACACGCACGGAGCAGCGTCCATCGCGTTCTTGGCCGGGATGGGAGCAGACCCGCTGCGGAGTGGGGGCAAAGCGGTGCCCGCAGGCAGGAATGCCACCCCAGGCTCCTGCCCCGTCCAGGCGTCAGAACAGCCTCTGGGATTACAGCCTGGCACCGGGTGGGACACGCGCTGCATGCCCGGGCTCCCTGTCCCTGCTCCCGATGGCAGCCGGGAGGCGAGCGGTTCCTCAATCCCGATTCACCTGGTTTCAGTTCCCAACCCTGGATCCTGCTCCAAGGGGGATAGGGCTGCATCCAGCGGGCTCTGCAGCGGTGCCAGACGCAGGAGCTGTCTCGGGGTGGTGGCACTGGCGCAGGTGAGGACCAGGCACTGCAGTGATGGATGCGAACCGGGATGCAGCGCGTTCTGTGTCCCCTTCTCCGCGCGCAGCGAGCCACCGGGATCTGGGAACTCCATTTACAGTGTGGGATGTGCGGGCTGCCCCTGCTACAGCCCCTGCCCGGGACAGAGCTCCTGGCGTTCAGAGGGAGCCAAGCGCCTCTTCAAGGGCTGTTTCGGCAGCGACGTGCTTCTCCCTTCCTTGGCGGAGGGGCACAGAGCTCGCTCCCGCCTGGGCCATCAGCCACGACCCCCAGCATTCCCAGGAGGACGCTGTGGAAGCGATGCTGCGGTGTCAGGTCCCCGGCCATGGGAGCACATCCCTCCCTGGGGAGAAGCCCATTTCCCTGCCCAGCAGCAGCGTACGGGGGTTCAGTTCAGCCAGGTCGGACCGGGGGCAGGGCGGGCTGTGGGAACAGAAGGGACATCCCTGCGGGCTGCATTGCGGGAGCACAGGAGCCCTTTCCCCTCTCTGCTGGTGGCACCTTGGGGTGCAGCCAGGGGTGAACGGTGCCTCCCGCAGGCACAGCAAGCGCTGAGGACACGGCAGGCGCAGCAGGACCCTGCTCGGGGCTGCAGCACCCGCCGGGCTTTGGGAACACCGGGGTGAGGGGAGGTGCGTGTGCAGGAGCCAGGGCCCGCGCCTGCTCCCCAGTGCCAGCGAGATGGCTCAAGCCATCATGTGCCTCATCCCTGCGGGAGGGATGGAGCTGGGGCTGCTCCGGCTCCAACCGAGGCAGCAGAGGAACCGGGAAGGGCACATCCTGCTGCTCGCGCTCCCACTGCACCAGGCCGGGGTTCCCCTGCAAGGAGGAAGGAGGTGCAGCGACCCATGCCGAGGGGTGCTGGCCTGGACAGCCAGTGCCCATGGTCCGACAGGGGTGAAGCAGGGAGGGGCAGAGCAAGGCAGTGACAGGCCATGTCCTTCCAGCTGGGAGGAGCAGGGGACTCCTGCCAGCTCCTGGGGTCCATCGTGTCTCCAGCAGGAGCTGAGGATCCCAGGTCTGTATAGCAGAGGGGAGACGAGACCCTGCTTCCTCCAGCTCCTTTTGCTGAGCACCGCTTGGGACTCCAGAGCATCCCTGTTCTCCAGTACCCCAGAGCATCCTGCTTCCCACAGCATCCCAGCCCCACACACAGCCCCAGCCCCTCTGGCCTCCCTGCAGCCGCCCCTGCGGCCCTGGCTCCAGCACGGTGCTGTGGTCACCCTGCTTTTGGCTGGAGCAGGGACGTGGTTCCCAGGCTCCTGGCACAAACAGCAATGCAGGAAACGTTCCCATCAGCTACACAGAGTGAAGGAAAACCAGCATGCTCACACTGACCTTCCTCGTGCTTCCCAGTGCGCCCGCTGCAGCATGGCCTGGCTCATCCCAAAGGACAACTGCCAAGGCAAGCACCATCCGTCCGTCCGTCCGCCCGTCCGTCCGTCCATCCATCCATCCATCCATCCATCCATCCATCCATCCATCCATCCATCCATCTATCCCTGCTCCCAGCCGGAGCCCAGCTGGTCCGTGCTCCTTGCTTCTGCTGCCTCTGGTCACTTCCTATTTCACTAAAGCAATGGTCTCCACTTCCTAGGATCTCGAAGGGCCCCAAATGCAGATGTTAAACCACGCTCCTGATGTTCCCACTAACCCACAGCAGCACAGCCGATGTGTCCCAGGCAGGATCTTTCCCCAGTGCCTGCAGCCGTGCTGCAGAGCGAGGGCAGGCTCCAGGCTGCTGCGCACAGACAGGCTCCAGTAAGGACCAAGCAGATTTTTAGGAGGGAGTGAAATCCCTCAGGCAATTCCCGCTGGGGTGGGAACAGGAGCTGGGCACGCTCAGGGAGCCTGGAGGGTCAGGCTGCAGGTTTAGGGTGCATTATTCAACCACACTTCCCCTGGGGCTGCACAAACCAACCCAGAGCAGCAGGAGGGATCTGGGAGCCAGAGCCGAGGGAGCACCTCCAGCCCCAGGTCACCGTGAGCTCAGGAGCAGCAGCAGGACCAGAGGTTGATGCGATGCTCCATGAGCTCCCAGTGCTGTGCTGGGGCTCCAGAACACCCCTTGTGTGCTGCAGGACCAGATTCTGCCCCACCGAGGGTCTGGCTGCGTGAGCACAGAGCCACCAGGCCTGTCATTAGTTACCAAACCATGAAGGCAACACTGGGCAACGCTGCCCAGAGAAGCTGTGGCTGCCCCATTCCTGGCAGTGCTCAAGGCCAGGTTGGACACAGGGGCTTGGAGCAACCTGCTCCAGTGGAAGGGGTCCCTGTCTGTGGCAGGGGTTGGAACTGGATGAGCTGTAAGGTCCCTCCCCACATGAACCAGTCTGTGGCTCTGGGATCAGCAGCCATAGAAGCATTTTCCCTCCCAGCAGCCTGGTGTTGTTTCGCATCAGGGGCATCACTGTGAACCCGCATGTCCCAACTCAACCTGCTGCAGCCCCCAGTGGGTCAATCCCACCCCCTGTTCCCTGCCATGGCCTCGACCTCCTTCCTGCAGGCCCGCGGGAAGGGCTCGGGGCTGCAGGAGCCGAGGGCTCGTGGCACAGACCAGCCGGACACCAGAGCACAGGTCAGTTGTAGGAATTTATTTTAAATAACCTACAGTTGATTAAAAGGGAATTCATGATAAAAATAGAAGATACTTGTTGAGGAAAGGCTGCGGGAGACGGGCTTCGCACACACACTACGCTAACAATGCCTCTAAGACTAATGATTATAGCAAAAAAAGGTTTCACATTAAAATTCTGCTTTTTAATTTTTTAAAATTTTTTTACACAATTACAAAAGAAAAAAATAAAAGCCCTAAAATCTTGATTTATTTCCTTTTTTTTTTTTTGTGGTTTTTTTTTTTTTTTGGACCAATGCTCATTTCCCTCGAAATTTATTGACCTGTGAAACGTCTTTTTTACACGATAAAATCTTTCAAGTAAAAGAGGGGAGCGGGGCTTAGAAAAAAAGGGGGGAAATAAAGGACACACAGTCTGACCGAGCTAAGAAGTAGAGTCATGAAGTGTTCAGAGCGTGTTCAGAACAAAGGGTGACGGGAATGTCCTTTGCTGCCAATGTCACTTCTCCTCAGCCCCACACACGGCCCTTCCCCCCCTGTTCCCAAAGCTACAACTGCTTGAAGAAAACAAAAACACCCCCCCAAACCTGCTTAAATATTTTTAATAGACTTAAAAGAAATAAAAATTCACATTTGAGAAAGGAACACTCGAGTTGAGAGGCCGCCCTCCCGTCACGCTTTGCTCTGAACACGGGGCAGGGGGAGGTTTGGTATTCCTGTGCCAACGGCACGACTGCTCCAAGTGACAAACTGGGAAGGATTTGGGAATTCCCGTGACCGTAGTGGCAGCTCTAAGAGGTGCGTTGGGTTCCTTACATTTTGTTTCTTTGTTAAATCCTGGAATGGGGCCGGGTTGGGGGGGGGGGGGGGTCAGGAGTCCATTTTCTATTAAAATATAGAAGTTATTGCAAAACCCTAACTGTAAAAACGCACCAATATAACTGGAGTTTGTATACAGTAGCTAAAGAGTCCCACGCGCTCAGTGTGATGGTGAATTTGCCTGGCGGAAGGTTGACAAATCCCCCATCCACTTGCCCTGCCTCCAGAGAAAACCCACCCAAACCAGACAGATAGAATTTGGATCTCTGAAACATGTTAAATAAGTTGTCCATAGGACAACTGGCTCAGCTCCTTTAGGGTATTTCCAGGTTATGCTTTCTGCAAGATGTTGGCTGTTGTATCTGATGCTCACTTGCCCCTTTCCTCCCCCTTCCCCAGCGTCCAAGGACAAGTAAGGCTCACAGTTTTATCAATCTCCCTAAAAACCAGGCTACTCCCTTTTCCCATAAAATTCAGCTCATTAAAAACAGGTTAAAACTCATAGTCCTCCTCTGCCATGTCGATAGCCCACGCAAACTTCTCCCGCTGGGTTTTGTTATAAATCTTCTCTATAGGAATTCCCCACTTCTTACACCTGCAGGAGAGGAGAGGTGGTTAGAGTCACACCACACAGGCACCTCCCAGTGCCCCAGCACCTTCCTAAGCTCTGCTCATCACAACCACCACCCAGCAGAGCACAACCAGATCCTGCAGCTCTCCCACCCATCACCTCCCAGCACAGTGCTGCTGGTGACTGCCATGTCACACTTGCACCAAGTGCTTGTAGCCTCCTGGAACCATCTGAAGATACAAGTGTAGGCCACAAAGGCAGAGGTGTCTGGCAGCTCAAGGGCACTGCTCTGCCACAGCCCTTGCCTCCTAACTGGGGGGACAACACAGAAGTGAAGGGATGGTTCCTTCCAGCACACCCCACGCAGATCCTTACCAAGCAACAGAGATCCTGGGATCCAGGTAGTTGAGTTTGGAGGTGCCCAAAGCAATCTGCTTGTTCTCCTCCCTATCTGTAGCCTGAACCTCCAGCTTCATCAGTTGCTCCTCAATTCTCTGCACTGCTTTCTTCTTGCTCTCCACTGTCCTAGGGTGGGAAAGAAGCAAATCACTTAATTCCTCTGTGCCCTGCTAGGCTGGAGCTGGCAGCACTGTGGGAACCCCAAGGGACTCTGCTCAAGGTAAGCAATGCCACCAGCCACAAAGGGCAGCTGTGTAAGCACAGATGGTGACACAAACCACTCAGCACATGCAATTAAGAACTGACATGTTCCAAGAGGCACAGCAGAAATCCTCAGCAGCAGTTTTGTTTTAAAGGGTTGGAAGCAACAGCCTGAACTGTACTGGTGCTATATCCGCTTCAATCCCCTCCCGCAGCAATAGCCATGCTGTGATCCTGCTCTCAGAGTTCCCTTCCCTCAGCACCCCTGTAGCTACCCTGCAGAGCCCCACGCAGAGTCCATCATCTGCACAGAGATGTGCATGCGCAATCGTGTACTCGTGCTCTCCATTACAACAGTAATGCTGTACACTGCAGGCAGTTCTCTGCCTGCTCCTGGGCAGCAGGGTGCTTGAGCACTGGCTGGTGCTCAGCTCAAAGGGCTGAGACACAGAGGTGATGTCCTGGGGGAGACCAATGCCAGTGACCACATCAGGAACTGCAGCATCAGCATGAAGGCCGTTTCTTCACAAACAGAGCGAGGAGGGAACAAGAAAGCCTCAAGAAGCCTTCCCAGATCACAGGCTGGGCGAACAGAATACAGGGTTAAGGACCCATTTGGAGCTGAGAGTACTGGAAGCAGGGCACAGCCTGGTTAACAACAGCCTTACTTTTTAGACTTCTCATCCCTCCGGACCTTGGCATCAGCTTTGGCGCTTTTCAGTTCTCTCCTGGCATCAGCTAACTGCTCCTTCTTGGTATCGATCTAGGAGAGGCAAAACCAGACAGCAGCACTGTGAATAAGCTGCTGACAACTGTGACAGCATCACCCAGGGAGCGAGACTGTGACCACGCTCAGCATGTAGCAGTGGTCAGACACACTCCTGCAGGACAACGAGGCCATTTGCCTTCACAGCAAAGCCTGGTGTGGTGAAAGATTCCCCTCACAAAACAGGGCCCCACTCGTTTCTGAAGACAAGGTGGTGCTGGGAGCTTCCTCACACCGCTGTAACTAAGCAGGTGAAGGAATTGGCTTGGCCTGGGAATGGCCAACAGCCCTTCCTTGTCTGCCTCCACTGCATCCTGCCAGTACCAGCTCTCTGAGGGTAGCACAGGATAATCCCCGTGTCCTCAGCAGGAATCAGTGACTGCCCCAGACCCTACAGGCTGAAAGCTGTTCAGGCTTCAGGCAGTTCTTCTCCAGTAAGTTTAGGATTCAGGGAGATTTAGCATTTTGCGTCCCTTAAACATCCCCAAGCTCTAAGGTCTAGGGTGAAGGCAGCCATGTTAGGTGTTACAGAAGCAGGGGACACTGCAGCGCCAAACCAAAGTCCTTATTGTGAAGGTTATTCTAAAGCCAGACCAGGAACAGACCTAACCCCTTTGGACCTCATGGCCTTCACCAGAAACAATCTGCAAAGGAAGAGGTGAAGTCAGAGTGGCATCATGTACCATGTACACAGCCTGCCCTGACACTGGCCGGGGAGCCACACAACAGGAGTGGGTGCTCACTCTGGGCTCTTGAGGGGACACGAGTCAGAGCTAGAGGCTGCTGCTCTGAAGCTTCAGTGGCAGCAGAACACAGCTATGGCATGAAGGGCACAGACAGAGGGCCTGGTCTTAGTCTTTATAAGTAAAAGACAACTCCAGACTGGAAGGTGTCCCTTTCAGCTCACTGCTCCTCTCAAAGTAGGCCCAGCTGTGGTGTAGCACTGACAGACTCCTGACAGGGAAAAGCTTCTCCGCAAGTGGAAGGAAATGTGACCCCCAAAATGCAGCCCTTGGAGCCCTGCTCCAAGCCACGAGCTGGGCAGGAGGGGAGTACCTTGCTCTGCAGGTTCATCATGGACTTCTCGAAGGTCTTCGGTGGAGCTCTCTGATGGTTACACAAGATGGCAACCGCTCTGTTGGCACGGTTGTAGGAGAGGATCTTCGCTGGGATGTTGTCGTCCGCTGCAAAGCACAAGGAAGTGGTGAGCAAGTGGGTCCTGCAGAGCTGTGCAGCCCCAGCCAGGGTCCCACTGACTGCAAACTCAGAGTCACTGCTGAACTGACCTTCCTCTGATAGGCGAGGCTCAACTCTGCACTCTGATCACAGTCAAAGAGCCTGAACACTTTCATCCTGGGCCCTGACTCCTTCTGCTACGGTTTATTCACTAGTAACAAAGACACCATTTGCCATTCGAGAGAGGCGAAGCACTTCCATGCTCAGCAGAGGACAGCAGGACCATACTGCTCAAGGCACTGCTGGGCCTCACAGATACAACATGCCCACTCTGTAAAGCTGGGAAAGTGCTCAGCAGAGAGGCTGTGAATGAGCAGACAAGAAACAAGCACTGTTGCAGATCCATCTGCCCTGCCTGCCACCTACACCACAGAAAGCAAGAGGAGGGGTAAAGAACAGGGACAAAACAGTAGGCACACCTTTGGGGTGTGCTCCCAGGCCAGCTCTGCCCTGCCCAGTGCTGGGTTGCTCCATTACCCCACAAGACTGTGTGGCAGCAGATCTTGGCAGATTTAAGCAGACCTCGGCTGTCTGACATTTGCACTGGAACATATGATGCACACAAGGAAGTGGTGTAGATATAAGACTTGTGGCCAAGTCAAGGAAGCCAGGTGTGCGTGGCAGGATAAGATCTGTTCCCCTCACAGCTTCAAGGGCAAGACTTACGATTGGTGAGCTCCTTGAGCTGCTGCTGTAGCGTGATGGAGGCATTGTAAGTACGGAATACCTTGGCTGTCAGTCCCTCCATAAGGTCTTGAAGATGTTTATTTAGGATACTGGTCTAAGGAAGCAGAAAGGAGATGACAGTTAGCAGTACCCTTGGCCACATTTGTGAAATCTCTGCAGACAGCTGACAAAGACATGTAGCTCACAGGGGAGGCCTGGTGTACACAGAGCTGACCACAACAGAATGGCCACAACATTACTGAAACCACAGGAAAAGTGAACAAAAAACCATCAAGTATTAGATTAGGTATCAAGTAACCACAAATAGCCAGAAAAGTCTCCTTCAGTGTGGAGGTTTTGCTTCCCACTAGGCAGAAATGTGCCCGTCCCATCCCAGGAAAGGTGCCTGAGCCACCACTGTGCTCCCGTACAGGGAAATGTGCAGATGGGGGTGGCATCTGAAAGCATCACCTCACACAATCATCACGTCCTGAGTCAGAGCCAGCCATGATCAGCAGGACCACAGCCATGGACCTGTGGGCACAGCATACAACAGGCACCACACTGAGACGCTCCCTGCTCTGAGGTCAGCTCTGGAAGAAAACTGCCACTGAAACGACTCCTGCAATAGATCAACTCCTACTGCCTTGTGCAGAGTGAGCCTGTTCTGGTGCTCTACCCCATCCCTCACTGTTAACCACATGCTTACATTGAGGCGGTCAAACAGATCGTCCTCAGGCTGCTTGTTCTCCATGAAGAGCTGAAGATTCTTAAACACCTGCAGGAAAAGCAAACCAGAAACTTGAAACACATGGAACAGACAGCTCTGGGAACCAGGAATACCTCAGGAACAACACTGCTGGGAGCCACTTCCACTGCTTTCAGGAGAAGTGATGATGCTGGATGTTACTTCCCAACAGGCAAAGACCCATTTTCTCAGTACAATGCTTGTGTTGAAGGTTGCTCCCCAGCAACAGGAGTCCTGAGCATTCAATGCCCTTCACACTCATCCTTTAGATCAAGACGGCAGGAGACCCGATTCTGTTCCAGCTTAGCTGCCTAACAGAGAAAGAGACCCTGAAGCTACCACCCTTCCCCATCATTATTCCAGCCAGAGACCCCGGAGCCATTTCCCATGGAGTGAAGCTACCAAACCCCAACCCTTCTCACTACTGCATTTTCCATACAGTTTCATTCTGAACAAGTCTCTCTGAGGTAGGGACAATAATCAAACCAGCTTTGATTATAACAGAGACCGCAAACCCCAGCTCTGTGTGCTCCAAATCCCCAGTCCCAGCTTCTCAACAACACTCATTTTTCTACTGTAGACACCTAATATACAAAGATTTCTAGTCCTACAATAATCAATTCCCCATTGTAAGCATTGAAGACACCAAGAGATACCAACACATCTAAACAGGAAAAATGCTTTCTCCTTTAATCAAGGAAGTACAAATTCCACTCTATGGCAGCCACAGTTTGGGCTTGCTCCCCAAAGGCTGACATTTACTGCCAACTGTCCTTACAGCTTCGTACCTGCGGTATCTAACACACTGTGCTGCCCCAGAGCTGTGGGCCACATGCAAAGCTCTTACACCCACACAAACAAAAAAGTCTTTCTGGATGGTGCCCTCCAGGTTCACACTGCTGGATGGGGACTTATCCTGGGAGGAGGTCAAGATCACAGCAGATGTGAAATTGGTAAATGATCAAGAAATAAAGGAACACTGCCTCAGAATGATGTCCTGGTTGGCAGATACCCAGGTTTATAGGCCAAAAGTATCAGTGCATCTACTCTGTATGCTCTGGAGCACTTGAGATCAAGACCTCAGTGAGGGCTCAGCTCCAACATGAACAGAACTGTGATAGAGGAGAGAGTACCATGAAAGCCCAAGTCAAAAAGCTGCTTCAACAGTGACACCCAGCACTCTGCTTCAGAACCTCTTATGCTGTTACTTGTCATATGGGCCTGGAACTCTCCCACCTACAGGTGACAAAGGCAACTCTGCTGATCAGAACAAGACCCAAGAAACTCATCCAACAGAGCTGTTAGAGTTGTTATGCCAACTCTTGTCACTGAGATCACAGGGAAGAGCAGTAAGATCTGTATCTCATCTGCTGGGTAATGTCACACCACCTCGGTGTGTGTGCAGGTTCATCTTCTATGGCACTGCCAATAGACAGAGAAGGACATTAACTGACTTATTTTCTGGCTAGGCATCTGACCAGTGATGAAGCACTCTGCTATTGCCATCAAAACTGCTGACTACATTACTGCACCAGTCAGGCTGTGTGTATGTTGGTGAGGTGCCTTACCCTCTTCTCAACAGGGACTTTGTTGTAGTATCGGATGGAGTCTTTTCCGAGGAAGTCAAACTCAACCACGTATTCCTGGCCATCCAGTTCAGGATGCAGCTTGATGTGTTCTACTCTCAGGGAGCAGCAGCCCACGGTGTCAGCTGTCTCTCCTTCTTCTTTTTCATTACCAGCTCTCAGGGCAAGCTACATTTATATTAAGGCAAGAAAAGTCAGAAGCATTCCAAACCATTCCTGCAAATGTATAGATTCTGTAAATTTTCAGACCCTGCCCTAGGACCAGCAGTGTCCATAGCAGAAGGAAAAGGGAGAAAATGCATTTGAGTGGACTAAATTGACACTTGTAAAATTTATAATAAAAACAACCTCAAGTTATCTTTAAATCTGTTTTAAATAATCCCAAGGCCACAAATCTACCAACCTACCAGAACAGAAAAAGGGGAGATTCAGGTCAGGTGTAAGGAAGAAGCTCTTCCCTGTGAGGGTGCTGAGGCACTGGCACAGGGTGCCCAGAGAAGCTGTGGCTGCCCCATCCCTGGCAGTGTTCAAGGCCAGGTTGGACACAGGGGCTTGGAGCAAGCTGCTCCAGTGGAAGGGGTCCCTGCCCGTGGCGGGGGTTGGAAGTGGATGAGCTTTAAGGTCCCTTCCAATACAAACCAGGCTGGGATTCTGTGATTCTACACCTCATTTTTAATCTAAGTTTAAAGCAAGATCTTTACCAACTTCTGCTCATGAGGTAACTCAAGCTGTGGGACAGCTCTTTCAATTTCTGAAGCAAATCCATTTCAAAGCACTTGGTGTGTTAAAATCCAAACTCACTTCCATGTGAACTGAACCTGATGCAAAATCGCACAGTTCAGGCGTTCATCTTCTTGATCCTACCTCTGCACTGCATGCTAAATATATACACTTTAACTAGCACACAGAGCACTTGGGGTTAGATACATCACCTAAAGGCTACATTTGGCTGCATTAACATAGTTTAACAGCAGTGGACAAACCAATTTCTCATTTATTTTTTTAGGAAAAACCTTCAGTGTTCCTATGAAACCACAATTATTCAAATCCAATCCCCTGGTTTCCACCAATTTAAACCAAAACCGGTTAACTCAGGTGGTCACGACACCACCAGGGCAACAGCCCTCTGGGAACCAGCTTTAAGCAGCTGTAAAGCATCAAGACAACTGCATTATTATGAAACCTCACAAGTGTGACCTCAAACTGAAGAGGTGACAAAGCAGCAGAAATTCCCAGCCGGAAAGCTGAAACAGCTGGAGACAAAAGGTCCACACAAACCTCCCAGTAATCCAACCGGGCAGCTCTGGAACCAGGCTGTGAATTCTGCCTGAACTAAAACAATGCTGCCAGAAATAACCATGCTCAGTACAATAGTTCAGTGCTCTGGATTCCAGGTAATGGGAAGGAAAAGGAGACGGGAGCCTGCCCACCAGGAAGTCTCAGGATACCTCAGTAACGGGCTCAATTGTGCCTTAGGAGCTGCCCGGCAGCGCTCCAGCAAGGCGGGAAGGGAAGAGGAGTGTGCTCACTTTGTCGATGAAGTAGAGGGCCACGGCCCGCTGCCGCACTTTCATCTCTTTGGATTTCCAGTCTTCTCGATACTGGTTTCGGATTTTATCTACACACTTCTTCAACCTCCGAGCTGTCTCGTACTTCTGCCAGTCCTTCTCACCCTGCACAACACATCGGAACACCATGTTAGTCAGCAGGAAAAGGCCCAATTCTGATCTGCAGCTCAAGGCTCTGCAAGTCTGCGTGGGGCAAACGGGCTCAGAGGACAAAGCACAGCTCAGCTTCACTCTGCTGCAACGCAGCTGTGGGGAACGCTGATTTCCATGATATTAAACGCTTCCATGGAAGCCACTATAAAGACACAAAAGATATTATGTCTTTCCTGCTTCTCAGCATATAAATGGTTTCCTCTGCTTTATTCAGATGACACTTATGCTCTTTCAGCTGTGTAATTAACATCCATAAAACGTAAAAGCAACTTCAACAGTTCATCATCATTGCTATATATTCAGGCCATGGCAAAAAGAGGTCATGAACTCCCAGGGAACAGAGATTTTCCTTATATTTGCAGGAGAAACCCCCTGATTCCATCCAGGAAAAATTCTCTTCTAAAAAGACTTAATGAGAGGAATTTCAATCTCACCCCTGATACTGAAGCCTCATCATCTTCCAGCAGATTTTCACTGCTTGTAAGGAATCGATCCGTTGACTGGTTACCTGCTCCCACAGCAGGCTTAGGTTTCCTTCAGTCCTTACAGCCTTCTCAGCCAGCAGCCTGGCCACATCTTTCATTTTACAAGTGACAAATGACCAGCCCATAGTTAGAACTTCATCACCTGATCAGGCAGAGGCAGTCAGGGCCCGAAGCAGGTGAAATATCCACCAGAGCAAGTCTGTCCTTGGGTAAACTGCTTCCTTTTACGTTTACACAGGGCAGAGATTTCTACAGGGAGTGACACAATGCTGCCTTTCAGCTGCCATCCTCCAGATTCCATCTGCTCTCCTGTGCAGGAACTGTTTTCCTTCTTTTCAGAAGCACAGAAACTTTCTATGTTTTTTAATCAGAGGAGGATGAAACAAGCCAGCTTTACTTCCTGTCCCTGTCCCAGCCAACAGCTATATTTGCTTCTTGGAGACGTGACCTGTAACACTGAACTTAAGTAGATCCTTACCTTGATTCTCGAGCTAGGGTTCAACATGATGTACTTGATAGAGCCTTGGATGTTCTCAGTCCATGACACCAGCCAGGTAACCTTGTTGTCATGCCGGACCTCCTTCCATTTGTGTCCTGGTGGAGGGGGAGGGATCTTGGAATCCCTGCAAAACAGCAAATAACTGTTTAAAGAAACTTCCACAGCATCAGAATGAAGAAAGTAACAAAGACCATCACACAAAGAAAGCACAGGGGAAGAAGCCTGAGGCAACTTCACTCTTTGTTCCGCAAGCACGAAATCAATGCATCAAAGTGAACAGTCAAATCTCAGGTATGTAACTGCTATCAGTGTGTGCCTGATGTGTGTAACATAGGTGGGAGCACACCCTGCAGGGACCAGCTTTGGTCTGTGCACACTGCAAGAGTGTGGACACTTATCAGGACAAGACTGAAGAAAAGCCCAGTAAAACTCAGCCTTCAGCATCAAGGGAGACAAAGTATGGCAACCTACCTAGGCAAAAACTCCTTTCTGGAAATACCAGCAGGAAAGGCTGGGTAAGCAGACTAAGCTGTAGGCGTCAGGAAGAAAATACATTGACAGAGTTCTGTGTAAAACCCCTGATAGCCTTGTTCAGTCTTTGCTTGTGTGACTCAGGTTTTTATCCATGTAAGAGTTAAGATAAGCAGCATGTGTGCTGTACATGCTTGAATATTAACCCATGCAGGGGTTTAAAACAGAAGCTATCCTATCTAGAAAGCAAAGGCAAGGTGAGAAGCACCCAGTGCTCACTTGCTGCAGTTAATGATGATGTCTTCTGGCATGATGCGTCTCTTCAACATGCCCATTTTGGGATGGTTCCCACGACCTCGGAAGAGACCTGGGGGTTCAATCTTGAAGTTGGCAATCCTCTCCTTGTGGTTGTCCATCACACAGTAACCATATTCCTTCAGTAGCCGCTCATTCTCCTCTTTGATTTTCTGGAAGAAGCAAAAACCAAAGATGACCTGGTATATCCAGCACCACACTCATCTCTACATGCCAATACTAACACTGAAGACCCAACTCAAAAGCAGATCCTCATCGTGCCAAGTGCTGCATCAACACGCAGAGCAGATTGCCCAGAAAAGCATTCATAAAATACAAGCAGCACAAACAAACTGGGAAAAGGGAAAGAATGTGGAAAAACTCTCTTAACAGTTGTATTTGAGAGAAACAGATCAGTGCTGGCACAGACAGCTACAATTTTGCCCCAGTAGAGGCAAGTACCTATGTATCACAGCTACAAGGGCAGCCCCAGCACAGTACTGCTGCTTTATAGTCTCTATTCAGCATTTGACAGCCACTGGACTTTACATCTTGTTGTTTATGTGTAAAACCTCGGACTTGAGTGTCTGAACTCAGCATTGGAACGCAGGCAGATGAATGTCTCCAGTCTGCCGCATGCCCAGCCCGTGTCAGCAACTGGGCTTGTAAGCAGAACACAGGCTCCCAAGTAAAAATGTGCTGAGATTTCAGTGCATACCTCTGTGCTTGAACTCTGATTATACAGAAACAGAGACACTGCAGCTCAAATAAAACATCTGACCCACAGACAGCACTGGGGCGCCAGCTAAGAATCTGAGATAGAAAACCACTGCTGCTTCCTCACAGCAGCTACCACAGACAGCAACTGAGAAGGGCTCACCCCGTGTTTATCCAATGCAAGCAGCAGTTAAGACATGGGGTGTCTATTTTGGTGGGACTCCTCTGACCCCAAAGGCCATAATTCCAAGCTACCAGGCCCCTTGTTCTGAAGGACTGATGACTGAAGCATTGCAAAAGAGAATTGGGGCAAGTTTCCAACTTCCATTGCAGGAATCTCAGTCATTTCATTCTCTCCCCACAAGCCACTGTAGCTCTCTGACTGAAAAATAGAGTTTATTCTTACTCAGAAAACTGCACTACCTGGTCTTTAAGATTCGTTCTCTCATTTTAATCACTAATATCATTGCTGCATCCCCTCCACCATCCAAATTCTGTCCTCCAGACCCAAGAAGCTTCTAAAATTATGATCTGTCCTTAACTGAGTGTCTGCTGTTCACTGCAGGCCAAGGACTAAGGCTCCTGTGGAGGCAGCACCTCTCATTCTCCTGATCAGGAGCCTTAGCCCTAGCAGTACCATTTTAAGTCAGGATGAAGACTCAGCTGTACTTTGCCATACCTGAGCTGCACAGTAATGACTCCGACAGTTAACATGAAAGCAGGTGAACACTGACCTACAGACAGCAAGGCAGGCAGAGGAATGATTACATAAAGACGTTTACAAGCCAGCTAAGAAGCAAGATGTCTCCTAGAATTCCCTCCGATACCTGTTTCTCCTCCTTGGACATCTGTTTCCTAGCTTCCGACTGAGCTTTGAAATACTGGCTCATGTGGGTGAAGTCACACTTGCTGAGGCTGGTGATAGTGCTCTTCTCTTCAGGGGTCATTTCCTTGCAGAAAGAAAGGAGCACGTTCAGTTTTCAGACACACTAAGTTTTTACGCATGGTAGAGCTTACCCTACAGACAGGTTCTCAGAATAAACCCCCAAATTCCTGCACATGCTCCCTCTAGCTGAGGTCAAAGCAAGAAGCACAAGAACCCGAGCATGTGGAGTGCTGGTAGCCCAGCAGTCTGATCTCTGCACGTGCTGGGCAATGCCACACCACCTCCCAGAGTGCTCTCACTGAATAGTGGCTGGGACCATTGAGGCACAGGGAGACAAATCCAGTAATCCATCTAGGCAAACTGCATCACCTGATGCCAGGGTTTGATCTCACATCTGATGACTGAGGTGAAGTACTGAGATTTAGGTCTTTGGAAGGGGTTTCCTTCGAATGTAAAGCTGGCTCTTCAACAAGGTAAGTAACACAAGAGTTATACCCCATCACGTAATACAGAACAAGCAAACTGGGTTGGGAGAAGTGTGACTTGGTTGGTTTATAAAGTTTTTATGACACTGTCCTTGTGGTGAAGCTCCAGATGAACTGAAAACTCACAGCTACAGTGAACCGTCCCATATATGGAGCAGCTGTCCCTTTCCCCTGCCCGGTGCCAAGGGGACACTGCCCATGCAGAGCCACTGCACCAGGACTATGTGCATACCTTCCTCCAGTCTTTGAAGAAGTTTTTCCTGAAGATTTCCTTTGTAGTGTACTCGTGATCAAGCATTTTTGCAAAGAATGTGGCAACTTCTTCTGCTTTGGTACTCAGCTTCATGACTTTACCTACGAAGAAAGAAAAGATTCCCATTTTTAAAGCAAATGCAAACCAGGAACTGAAGCCAGCAAGAGGCCACAATAACTACTTTAAAGGACACTGTATTTTTACCACAGGGAGGTTTTGCTTAAAAAAGTTGCATAATAGAGCAAATGGGATGGCCAAAGGAAACAGAGGAGCACAATCGCTTGACTTTCATCATAAACATTTGGAGAAAGGTTTCCTTCTGGAATCCAAACATCACAAAAAAGCAACAGCAATCTGCAGTGAGACCGGGCTGAGAGACGCAGGGCAGGAAAGGGAAAAGGCCTCCTGCAGGAAAGCCCATGTGGGACACCCCAATGGTGTGGATCTGCTGTTTGAAGTGAAAGAGGCACAGGTTCTATCACATTTCACATTCCAGTACTCAGACCTAAAGGAAATACAGTCTCTGTGTTCCTCTTTACCCACAGAGGGGCTCCGCTCTGTAACACCCCTTCTAGCCTTCAGCTGTTTCTAGCCAGGAAGAGCCCTTCCTATGGATATACCGCAAATAGCTGGAAAGCGATGCCAAATATTTAACCATCCCTCACTGCAGGGCAATGGTTCCCTCTGCTGCTGGAATGCCTTCCTGTGCCTCCAGACCAGGCCCAGCAGCCTCTGTCACTCTAAAGACAGAGGGAGCTTTCAGTGAATGGAGAGCTCACATTTCAGCTTATCTGCAAGAGTGCAGTGCACAGTGGAAATGCTGGGAGGGAAGATCGCAGAACACAAGGAAAAGAGACTGCTGTGACATAGAAGCCATGGATCCCTATCAAGCACCTTTTTGGTCCAGACCACATTCCTGCTGATACCGGAGGTGGCAGTGATCCCTGGGAAGGACTCTGCATGCAGCTCACATCTCCAGCTAGCTGCAAGGAGTGTCTGAAGTGCCACTGTGCAGGCAGGCAGCACCTGGGGACTTTGTAACGCTCACTGCACTGCACAAAGGGGAACACAGGAACAGCACTGCTGGCTCTGTGCTCTTGGGAAACAATACCCCACTTCTGATTTACTACGTGTTTGAAAGGTTGCATCATCTCCCAGATGAAAGCATGGGAGTCAGCCAGAAAGCCTTAAGATCTGCAAGCCCTCATAAAACAGGACTTAGCAAAGGGTCCTCCCAACAATCTGAGAGCATTCCACATTAAAGCTACAGTAACTCTGCCAATTTTTAAGCTGCAACCTAAAATACAGCATTTATTTGCTGGTAACAGGAAATGGGGGAAGGGAAACACTTTTCCAGGCTGTGAGTCCAGCTCAAGAGAGGCCATCAAGTCAGTAACACGTTATGGGGTTAAACTGACCGGTATTGTACCCAAGTAGCTGAAGGCTCAGTCCCCTTTTTCTAATCACTTGAGAATCTCTTGCATTAGATTCAATTTCCTCCTTTTTACAAAGCTTTGAAAAGGCTCTTGGTGACTGGGGGTGTAAAAAAATGAGTTTTATTTCAGTCGTGAATATCAGTAACCTGCCTCACCAACTGAAAATCAGAGAGCAACCAGGGACGTCAGGAGCAGGAGAGACACCACATGGGCCAGGACTGAAATGCAGCACCACCATCTACACTCTCCCCTTGCCCCAGGTACAGATAAACAGGCAAGTTCAAGCCACTTGCAGAGTATGAGCAGTGCTTGTTAACCCACCATGACTCAATCATCAAACCCTAAGAGACAGCTTTGGCTGCTTCTTCACTGCCTCTGCTGTTGCACCAGCAGCAGCTGCACTGGTCGTTGTTAAGAGTCATGGAATCCCAGCCTGGTCTGTGTTGGAAGGGACCTCAAAGTTCGTTCAGCTCCAACCCCTGCCACAGGCAGGGACCCATTCCCCTAGAGCAGCTTGCTCCAAGCCCCTGTGTCCAACCTGGCCTTGAGCACTGCCAGGGATGGGGCAGCCACAGCTTCTCTGGGCACCCTGTGCCAGCGCCTCAGCACCCTCACAGGGAAGAGCTTCTGCCTAAGAGCTCAGCTCAGTCTCCCCTCGGGCAGGTTCAAGCCATTCCCCTTGGCCTGTCCCTACAGGCCCTTGTCCCCAGCCCCTCTCCAGGTTTCCTGCAGCCCCTTTAGGCACTGGAGCTGCTCTAAGGTCTCCCCTTCAGGAGCCTTCTCTTCTCCAGGCTGCCCCAGCCCAGCTCTCTCAGCCTGGCTCCAGAGCAGAGCTGCTCCAGCCCTCGCAGCATCTCCGTGGCCTCCTCTGGCCTCGCTCCAACAGCTCCACGTCCCTCCTGTGCTGCTGCCCCAGAGCTGGATCAGAGATGCAGAGGGGTCTCCCAAGAGAGCAGCAGAATCCCCTTTCTGCAGAATCCCCTTTCTGAAGGGGTGCAGCCCAGCACACGGGGGGGTTCTGGGCTCAAGCACACACTGAAGCCGGGTCATGGGGAGCTTCTCCTCACCCAAAACCCCAAGTCCTTCTCCTCAGGCTGCTGCATCCAGTCTCCCCCAAACTGTGTTTGTGCTGGGATTGCCCCGACCTAGGGGCAGGACCTTGCACTTGGCCTTGCTGAGCTCCATGAGGTTCACACAGTTCCAGCTCTCTGGCCTACCCAGGTTCCTTTGGATCCCAACCCTTCCCCCCAGCATGTCAACCACACCGCACAGCTCAGTGTCATCAGCAAACCCAATGAGGGTGCATGGAAGCAGGGATCTCACCACAGTGCAGGCACTAGGAAAGGGACAGACCCCTCCAGTGAGAGCTGGCAGCTGCCTGGGCAGCCACAGTGTGACCTGGGCTCCACAAGTTAGCCTGGAGTAAATCCTGACACCAGACAATGCCTGGGGAGCAGAGAGCAGCTCTCAGCAGCTGGAGGGTAAACCTAGTTTCTCAAGGAAGACAGCCTTCCCCCATTCCATCCCATAATTGTTGAGCCAATTGATGAATTCCTGCCATGACAGAGACAGAAGCTGCAGAAATCCCTGCACTTCCTAGAGGCTTTGTGAAATACACAGCCAGATAGAAGAGGAGGCTCTTGCTGCTTGCACACGCAAGTGATAGCTACAGTGCAGTCTCCTCCTCTTCTCCAGATATCATACATTCTTCAATGGAGGAGGGGAAATCCAACTTTGTATCAAATTCTTATCAAACCCTAAGAAAGAAGCTGGTAGACACCCCTGCCCACTGTGCTGCTTGCTTGGAGATAGCCCATAATAGGATGCAATACATTTGCTTCACTAGATTGTTGTTGAAAATGAACACCGCCTCTTTCTCAGCACTGAAAAGCACTGTGTCATGTCACATGAAAGCAGCACGTTGCTCCGGGAAGAGTTCCAGATGTCCTCTTCACCAAAAATGAGGTTTTCATCCACTCAAATGCCTCCCACTTAATTCAAGCCTGGGTTAATGTGCTCCTTCATTTAACACGATCACAGCACTAAAAGGAAGCACACAGGTCATCACACCTGGTCTCCAGCAGGCATCACACTGTGTAATCCCTTCCACAGAAGCCTCTAACAACCACTCAGACCAGTGGGTTAGAAACCCACATCAATTAGCTCTACCACACACCATGCTCAGTGAGTGGGACCATGATTGACACCAGAGGGCTGTGTCCTTGATGCCAGGCTCATCCCATGCGTGGGATATATAAGATTCTGCTCATCTGTATCCCAATTCAATTGTCTCATACCCCCAAATGACCATGAATTTCATCACAGATGATGGAAGTTCCAATTAATAAGGTTAAACAAGCTTAAAGGTGACCAGTGATGAAGTAGCCACAATTACGTACTCTACCGGTTAGACACTGCTACTTGCAGGTGTAAGACACACTCACAGTGTTAAGTAACCTGAGAGATTTACCACCATAAGGGAGTGAGACTAAGTTCATCTCCATGTCAGCCTGGTTAGCAGAATCCAGCAGGCTGCTCCTCTGCTTCCAGACATTGTTCCTTCACTGCTGGGGGAACTTCTTCTAAGGTAAGCACTGAAGTAAAAGCACCTCCTTATCTCTCAGTCCCAGGGTGGGAAGACCACCACAATACCCTGAGAAAGTTTACTTCTCTTTCCAGCAAGTGGAAACATGGAGTAACTCACCATCATAATAAAACTTGACATTTTCAGGCAGAGGTTCATATGGTGGAGCAAATACAGGACCTTTGTGCTCTAGGAACTTCCATTTAATGCCTTCAGGGTAGCGCTCTTCTTCCCACCTTCAAAAGAGAAATAGAAACCAATACAGTTTTAAGCTCCTGGTCTTCATTTGATTACTATGTGGGTATAAGAGTATGATAATCAGCAAGCAGTCATAGCCTTGCCAGGCACAGACCAGGTACAAATGTGCAACGCACTCTCTTTGTCTTTCCCCTCTCTCCTTCCTGTAAAAGAGCACAGCCATGTTCATGCACAGGACACCTGGGTCACAGGTTATCTGATGACACCATGCTCCTCACCTCCCACTGCTGCTCTTGTCACTGAATCTCTCAGCTGAAAACGCTTAGACCTTAAGGAAGTCTATCATAAAAGAGCTGGGATCATGCCCAGTGAGAGCCAGCTGTGATATCCCAGCAGGGCCAGCATGCCTGCTCAGCAAAGGCAAGCAGTTGTAGTGTTATGCAGCTGCTTTCAGATGGGGCCAAGTCTGCCATTAAGGGCAGAGATAAAGAACCAGATGTTCATTTACAACTTAACTGAGAACAAACCTGCTTGGACAATAAAGCCTAAAACCTGCTCTGTCATGTGAAATTCATTCCAGTTCTTGGTAAGAAAAGCATACTTGAAGAAGAGCAGAGCAGCACTGGAAAACTGTAAACCTGCCTTAAAGCACCCCTGAAGATGTTGTGCACATGCTGCACTTGTGTCACACATCAGGCATCTCCACTCCTCTGCTCCAAAGGAACAATCTCCCAGGATCACCCTTGGCACCCTCTCCCCAAGCACTGGTTCCACACTCCTTTCATGATCACCAGAACATCACTGCGCCATGCTGCTGGCACAGGATTCCCTGTGGAAAACAGCTGTTCTACCTTAGCAATCAAACTTGCATTCAGCCTCTGAATTGCCCATGCAACTCTGCTGAGCAGCCACGACAACAAAAAGAGGGTTTCAGCTTCCCTTTAGTGCCAGCCCTAAGGAGCAGCCCCATTCTGGGTACAGCAGAAGCTGGGAAAAGATGTACATGGCCTGCATGTGTCCCAGGAATAGGGGGCACTTCATCCCTGCCAGGATAACAGCAAAAAGAGCTCCTGCTACAAGACACTCAAAATGCTTCACTGGTGCCTGTACAAAACCAACTGCCTGGGACGCAGCACTTGGCTGGAGTTAGAAAGGCTCATTCCTGACCACAGCAGCAGACCTGCCTTTTCGTATGGGAAGCACAGGAACATCTTCCCCAGCAGAGCTCACAAATCCCAGCTCTCAGCACAAAAGCTGCCCGGCAGATCACAGTCCCCACCTGAGAGGAAGGCTTGAGTAAACTACGCTGATACAAGGACCTAATTTGAACTGTAGATCCCTAATATTTACATTCACATTGACTGTTTCTGAAATCCATTAGAGCTACAAACGGAAACGTTTTGTCAAACACAGGCCTGACTTCTTCCACCCAGAAGCTGCTTTCGGCAAAATGAACTGACACCGTTCTCCTCTCCTCCCAGCCAGAACACACTGATCCTCCCTGACACTGAGTGGTTTTACTCCAGTAAGAAAGAGTAAGGGGATCATTCACAGTAGCTACTACTCTTACAGGACAGGTTTGTGGCTTTGGAAGGTTTATCACTCTTGTATTCACTTGATGAGAAATCCTGTTTCTCTATTCTGTCCTTGTACAAAGGACACATGTAAAAGAAGTACTAGAAAGGTAATAAACAGAGAGCTGAAGCACACTGTGCCTTTTGGGAAGGCTATGAGGACATATGGGATCCATGGGATGGTTTCTAAGCCCAAAGCCACCAGAAAGTAAGAATCATAAAATGATTGGGTTGGAAAGGGCCTTGAGATCATCCAGTTCCAACTCCCTGCCACAGGGAGGAACACCTTCCACTAGAGCAGGTTGACACACAAAGATCATAAGCCATCCCAATCCCATTTCCACTTTCCTAAGCTTTGTACAGCAGCATTTAGACAAAAGGTTCAAGTGAGTCCCCTGAGATTGGCCAATTTTTCATCCTCCTTTGGTTTTAAACAAAGCATTTACAGCAGCACTGCCCAGGCAGCTCCTCCTCCTAAACCAATGTTCTACACATGCTTCTGTGGGAGCAAGGAGAACGCTGCCTGTCAGGAACACTGCATTACTGACATCAACACACACTGTGCTAACAGCTTCCTCAATTAGATCCCGTATCAAGCCTTTCCAAGGATGCCAGGGTGCTCAGGAAGACAGGCCTGGGGAGGGCTTTCAAGTGAAATGAAAATAGCGAAGATTCTTAAGGAAAAAAAACAAAGCAGAATATACCTCAGGGATATGTTATTCCAAGGAAATGAACTTGCTGTAACACAAGATGGGAGAAGTGCTCAGAAGGTATCCTGCTGGATCACATATTCTTCACACACCAACAGGGTGTGAAAATGACCTCTAAAAGAGCTCCACATGGTGATGAATGAGGCCAATGCCTTGGGAATGTGTAGCATCAAGTATTCACAGAAGTGAGGAGGAAAACGCTCAAGGCAAACACATGAGGTACCAGACGCCCAGCAAATGGACTCAGAGGAACACCAAATGCCCTTAAGAGAAGCAAGTGAAGTGCAGATGAAACCCTGTCCAGCAAAGACCCACTGTACAAAGCTGCAGATGGATGACAGGACATCAGCAGAAGGATGCAGGTACCTACTGCCAGGCTTTGAAGCACATGCTTTAAAAGGCAGCTCTCCTCAGCAGGAAGTGATCACAGAGCTCGACAGAGCTACCTGGGGCTGTGCTGCCAAGGCAGCTAAGGGGAAACAGGACAGCTTCCAAGTACAGCTTTGCTGCTGAAGGATACAGACTACAATACAAGAGAACTGTGAAAACAGTATTAAGTTAGACAGAACCAGCAAGGGCAGCTGAGCCAAAGCCCAAAAGACAACAGATCATTAAGGCTTATAGAGACCTTCTGTAGCTTCCACTGTGGTTTGCTAATGGCAAAGCATGAAGAATACAGTGTCAAAGGGCTGAGAACAAAGCGGAGTGCTCAGTAAAAAACCTAGGATAGTTTTGGGGAAGTGCCTGAAACCCACATTCCTAACAGAACACAAGCATGAAAAGCCCTGCAAGCGCTGATGTTCTGAAGAAGCTGTGGCAATCAGAAAAATAAGCAAAGACTATAACCACAACAGAAGAATTTTTCTTCTTAAAGGTGGATCAGTAAGAGTGATGATAAAAAGGTAAAAGAGTGACTCTGAAAGGACTGAGATTGCAAAGGCAACACAACAGCTCTATTAAAAATAAAAGAAACACTCATGCTCCTGAAAACTACAGATGCATTAAACTGAGGGAAGTGCCAACGTCCAAACACACCAGTAACAGCTCCTCAGTAGTAACAGTAGCTTACGCCACTGCAGATAGCTAAAACCAATCCAGCAGGTTTCTTACACAGAGCACTAGTGATGCAGCTCAGGCCTGGTTTCCAAAGGAACCAGAAAGCTCACATGTATATAAACAAGGTTCTAAAAACATGTAAGACTGAGTGAAAGCACAACTTCAGCTGCTCCGCTGGGCAGGACAAAGTGTGCTTTCCAGATCAAATTTGTTTGCAAAAGTCATTTCCAAACAGCCCAAGTTTAACCCGTCACTTGACCCAACCATCATTTTGACCTCAGAGGCAGGAGCAGCTCTGGGAGGCACAGAGCTGACATGCAACTAGAATAAAAAGATGGACACTCACTCATGTTGTACCCTCTATAGAACACTATCAAACACTAGTTAACACATCTGCACTTCTTTATATATTCTTGCCCATACCCCCAAGCTTACAAGTTTTCATATAGGTCTGAAGAGTGTCAGCAAGGAGCACGCTCTGGGCACAGTACTACTGGTGCTCATTACAGATAGCCTCTACATAAAGTAGATGGAGGGAGGGCAAAGAACAACCCCACTAAAAGCTTCTTTCTTGTTTCAGAGGATGAACACAGCGACTGAGATGTCCATTTAGAGCTTACCAGAAGGTAAGCAAATTATTCTGAACAAATCCTCATGAATGGAGGGAAGAGGAAGCCAGAAGTGCCAGAAGGAGAGCCCAGGTGCAGAGCAGCCTCCATCACTGATATATAATTACCATTTCCACTTCTGCTCCTCCTCTTTCTTCGGCTTCTTTCTCTTGTCCGCTTCAGGGATGTTCTTATCTTTGCTCTTGGCTTTCTTTGCTTTGCTGTCCTGCAAAACGAGGAAGAATCTGTTAGAATCAGGGACTGTACTTCCCCTCTCCCTGAATACATGCTTTAAACCTAAAAAACTGTCTCCTGGGGTGTATAAGTTCGACCACAAATAACTGAATTCCTGTGGCCTCACCATGTAAATGAGCTCTTTGATCATCCTGTCAAGCTGAACTCTGCTGATGTCCCACTTCTGGGTTAAGTCACATTCTTTTTATTTTATACCCGGGACATGCTAAGTGCACACAGTCAGTTATTCTGCCTCACCTGATAGGTGGCAAGTCTGGGCCATAGTAATGTGATTGCTTAGTTACAGAAACGCCCTCCTTGGCCTTCATCAGTGTACCCAGTCTGGCAACTGCTACAGAACTCACTTGCACCACTGTGAAGAGGCTTCTGGAAACCTGCTGGTGTAAGATCACTGTATAGACACTTTCACTGAATTGGCCTTGTGGCCAGGAGGTGCTTGCAACATGTGCCTCACAAAGGCATCTTTGCTAGATGTGGAGTGCAGTTTGTTGGTCTCAAATGATGGATAACCTCTGGGACAAGCCCCTCTCCAAAGACATTTCCAACCCAGGCTCTGTCTGAAAGCTTTAAGCATCTTTTTAGCAGCTCATCTCAGTTTCATCTACTCTGCTTCTGCACTGTGCTACATCATCTGTGCAACTACCAGATGTCATTAGTGAGGCTCCTCTACCCTCTGTGAGCTACTCAACAGGAGGACTGTGAATTGCCTGGAACGTGCTGATAACCTGGAGGCACCTTCTCCATCCATTGTTTTAAGGGCAGGAGAGGAAAAGTTTTCCTGGCTACTTATACACAACGGCTCAGGCAAGTTAACCTGTAGCACAGGTGGGGCCCCGCCACATGCAGCTTTGTCCCAGACTGGCCCCTGCCTCCTCACTCCTGAATCAGATTACCCCTGCTCTACATAGTCCAACACCAACTTGCTTTTTTTTTTGACCACAAACTCATCTTTCACATTACCTCTTCTTCCTCTTGTTTCCTTTTCTTTGCTTTTTTGATGTCTTCTGTTTTGATTTTCTTAGGTTTGTAGTCAGCACTGCAAGAACACACAGACTAGCTGATGAACATGATCAAATAAAAAGAAGTCATACACAGACTCATACATCTTCACTGATGAGGAACTGCTTCAGAAGCATGAGTAGCCACCAGTGATGGGTGGCCACCAAGGGTGTGATAAATGGGCAAAAGCTTAGTGGCATGTTCCACCCTCAACTCCTTTCCCAGTCATTGGTCCGGGATCTGCCCACAAGGCTCACTTTTCTCATCCCCCACCAGTTTAAACAATAGCAAAATTAACTACTGGCAAATTCTTAATCTTTCCATTGCAGACATGAGATGGGAGGTCACCAAAACGCAGCAGAAGGCAGCAACAATTACACAAAAGAAGAGGTGTCACACCCATCCCTCCTGGAAACAGAAATACCACCCAGGGACAGAATGCCACCATCGTTAAACCCTTCCCACCTCTTACCTCCAGACTGCTAATGGGGTCTCACTATCTAAGGAGCTGGATGCACATAGGTGGTGACAGATGAGGGGGATGGAGCTGGGCTTTTATTCCATGGGGTGGGTCATTGTACCAGCAAACACCATGTGTGCTCCTCAGCATAACCCACGACATGTTTCAGCTGTAGGTGAATCACACCAAGCAGTGCAGGCAAACCTCCCACCACTGACAGGCTGACAATGCATTTTATCCCCTTGTGCAGTCATCTCCTCACCCGACAGAGATCACTGCAGCCACTGCACCCGACAGAGATCACTGCAGCACTAATACCTCAGGTTTCACAATCTTCACTGATCTCTTTACCTACTTTCTGTGTTTTGGGGGTTTTATTTATCATTATCCTATGATTCCATTTACCAGCTCTGCAACATTTCACAGCACCATCTGCAGAAGCTGTGTTAGTAATGCTATTCCACCTTGGACACCACAAATACCATTCCTGCCCTCTCAGAAACCCTGTAACGGGATTAGGATCCTGGTCTAAGACCTCCAACCACTCCCCTCAATGTGATCTTTCTGAAACTAAAGGCAAGCACCCAAGTCACCAGCGCCCACAGCACTTACTCATCATCTTCTCGTGGTCTCTTCAGGAGTTTGGAGTCCTCTTTAGGAGATGCATAAAACCCATCATCATCTGGTTCATCTTTAATACGTGGTGGACTACAAAAGAAGCAAAGAGAGGTGGTCCTAGCTTTGTGGAAGAAGTCTCTTGAAAACCAGCAACAACTCAGTTTTAAGAAATTCCCATCTGCAACATCTTCCAGTCCTGGAAGAGCCCAAAGACCTGAGGTGTATCATTCACTGAGCATCCACAGACAACAGAAAGAGTCACTCCCTGTTTCCATATTTGCCATTTCTCAAGCAACACCAAGATCAACTCCAACTGCTCAGACTTCACTGTGGTTCTTTGAGGTTTTGAGTAAAAACAACTGCAGCTTCCAGCACTTTCAACTATCCTTAAGCCAAAACTGAAATGTATGTGTACATCATTTAGTTTCAACTCAGTAGCATTATCGAGCCTGATAAGAGAGAAGATTATCAACAAAGCAGAGATTTGAAAGCCATTCCTCTGAATCTTTTGCCAACTCAATAATGAGGCTTGTGAAACCCAGAAAAGGAAACAAAAGGTTTGGCAAGGTTCAACTGATCCATCTCTTCTCACTGGCCAAGTGTGGGAAGCTACAATCCCATCCCTCTCAACACACCACAGACATTAGGTTCTTTTTTCAGTGTCCCAAGACATCAGGAATAAGAGTCTGTAAGCAAGAGACACTATCCCTTTAAACAGACTCATTGTTTTGAGACCTCACAGACATATTTCACTCATCTTCATCAAGCGAAACATGTCTCAGAGTCCAAAATTACACTGTGAAGCACTCAGTGCTGCTTCACTCAGGTAGAAAAAGTAACAGTGGCATCTTGGGCTTTCCTAATCATATTCAAGCAGCTCCAATTGACTCAGTTTCCAAGTCAACATGCGGATTCTGCCATTGGATGAAGTGGGATTAAAAAAAAGCAGCAGCATTCTGCTTTGTAGACTGCAGTCAGCAAGAGACATTCTGGAGGCTGATTTTAGCTGGTGATGTGTCCATGAAGCAGAACAAGCAGTTTGCTCCTTCACAGCTGTAAAGCTCTGCAGTGCTGGCAGATGCAGCTCAGGGGAAGCGGCTACGTGCTGCTCTTAGAACCCATTTCTGTGGCATCGCCTCTGATTAACTCAGACACGAGTCTGCAGCACAGAGACAGTTGCAAAACACTGATGGAAAAAGAGGTATTTGTCCCATTTCATCTGGTCTCCCTTCAAGGCAGCAATCCAGAGCTACTGTTGCTGAAGCTGCTGCAGGAATTTTATCTCATCTATTTTAACACTGAAACATTTCACAGCGCTTTGTAATAGAGGGAAATAAGAGTGTGGCTAGTAAAAGAAAGGAGCTATGTGACCAAGCTGAACCCTGACTTGCCTTGTTTCCAAGACTGTAGTATTGCTCATCTGACCAAGTCTTAAGGAAGAAAATCAAAACCATCTGAGTGAGAACATCCTGTAAAAGGGCATTTCAGCAGGGAAAAAGAAGAAGATCATTACTTTGCTCTTAGGCAGCTTTTAGCCCCGAGGGAGGCACAACTGTGATGGCTCCTCCAGGCTTTCCTCAAACACACCTGACAATGCTCTTGCACTTAAAGAGGACCCAGCTATGTTGATATGACAGTACCTACTGGCCCCGGTAAGATTAGCTCACATGTGAAATGCTGCTCAGCAGCAGAGGCTACAAAGAATTATTACTAGCTGGCTCCTACAACCATGGAACACCGGGATGTCACCGCTTTGTGCTTCCAGAGCATCCCCAGCAGGGCCTGGAGAGGGCGCCTCGACCCTGCGCCGCGGACAGCCACTGACTGCGGGTTAGAATGAGCCCGACGGAGGAACTCGCGTCAAGAGAACCCTTGTCAATAGGGCACATTCAAAACATACAGAGAATAACTACAGGCATGGACCAGACTGGAGGCTTCTCCCAGCCTCTCTGCAGCCACAGAAAGTGGATATGTACAACTGGACATGACTGAAAGCACATGCAGCCACCACAGCACCGGCCTCCAGTAAGTCAGTGCACCTGATTTACTGCCTTAAAAATAACCAATGGCTGGGTTTAAAACAAGTCACAAGAGATCTTAGTGGTAAACCATTAAAAATGTACTCTTGTATTAAGTGCTCACTTCAGGTTTTTAATAGGACTACTTAGTGATGCCTGGTACCACACTGAAGTCCAGGAAGCTCTATCAGAAGCAGGAATTCAGCAGACTAGGCACCTAGGCATTTTCTGCAGGTACTTCTGATTTTACACAAGCACCCTCCTTACTCATCACTCCTCTGCAAAGGCTTAAGGCTGTACGCACTCAGAGAAGAGATTTGGATGCAGTCTGGGCTGTCTTCACAATGCCCTGTCTCCAGAAGACTGCCTGCAGGCTTCAAGTACTAATGTTGCAACAAAGGTTCTTTCTACTCCAGCTACCAGTGTTCCCACACTTCAGTGTGTCCTCAGTGGAATCCTATTTAATACTTGGACAAACCCAGCGTGTGCAGGCAGACACCAGCAGCTCCCACCTCCAGCTACTGGGTAGGCAGATTGATCACCAAGGCCATAACTGAGATGAATGCATCGTCTGGAAGGGTTGAAAATGTTCCAGTATCTATCCCGAGACCAAGCACCTAAACAAAGCCAAACTGCCACCTTTTACAGAACATAGACCTGATTTCTTACCTGGAGAAACCATTTTCCTTTTCCTTCTTTATTTTTATATCACCAGAAGATGATTTCATCTGAAAAACATAGGAAGTAGCTGCTGATTAGCACTGCCCAGAACACCTTGTTTTCCAACATGCAACACAGGCAGGAGATTTAACCTGCAGAAGGAACCAAAGGGCACTGTGACTGTTACCTTCATCCCCTGTAGCCCTCAGTGTCCTACGTGACACACAAAAAATGTAATATTTTATGAAAATCTTGGTCAATTCAGTATTTTCTGATCCTCCAATTTCTTCAGTAGATTTGAGCTGAGTGTATAGTTTGTCCTTGCATGGAATGAACATCACCTAACAGATTTATCTCCCTTGTCTCTGAATCTAAGCTTGGTGCAGTGAAAAGTAACAAAGGAAGAAATGTGGAGTCAGAGGACACGGCTTCACTGTGGAGGTGTTTCCACTCCCAATACCTGCAGATACAGCCCTGACAAGTTCATATCCAACACTCCACAGACCAAGTCTTGGGGTCAGCCCTGAGCTAATTCTCTGCAGTTTGATAAAATCTTGGAAGTATAAACTACATTTAACCCAGTGAGTTTGCACCGTTCCATGGTAGAGACCAGAACCATCCTCTTTGTCCCTCCCGCAGGATTCACCTACCTTCTCTTCCTTTCTCTTCTCCTTGTCTTTATCTTTGTGTTTGTCTTTGTGTTTCTCTGAGCTGCCATCTTTGTGTTTGGTTTTCTCCTTGTCTTTGTGTTTCTTTTCCGAGGAATCTTTGTGCTCACTGCAAGACAAGAGAGTGTGGTTGAGAGGGGAGCAGGGGGAGGCAGGACTAACCCAGACAGCTTCCAGCGGGGAGTCACACGTTCTGGTGTTTACAAACCCTACAGAATAAAGGACCAGTGTAACAGGGAGACCCACCGGTCTCCTGTCACATGTCCCCCATCCTCCTTGGGAGGAAGAGCTACCATAAAACCACAGCTGCCAAGTGCTCCACTTGAGGAAAGCCCCATCAGCCTGGATTGTTTTGGGAACCCACAGCTCCTGCATTTAAAGCTCAACATTCCAGGTTCAATTCCCACTCTCTTTGCTTCTCCTCTTTTTCCTATTCCACATTAAAGGTCACTGGAACAGAGCTGTCAGTCCTGTCAATGTCAGCTTTGCTCAGACAACAACAGTCTGTCTCTGTAGCAGCTCTCACCTCAGGAACTGGAAGAGAAAACCGCTGATCTCTATTATTCCCAAACAGATGGGAAAACCAGAGCAAACAGGAGATGTGGTGTCCTCGCGCTCATGCAAAGTCAAACAGAAAGGGCAGGGATGCTGCAGTCCTCAGCTGAGCCTCACTGCACATGGTGCTGCCAAACAAGACCCTGCTCTGCTGCTGCCCAGAGCCTGGGGCTGTGGGGCAGTGCTGAGAGCTCAAATACTCACATCCTTTGGTCAGAAAAGGAAAAAAATGCCCCCAAGGAAAAGAAAATGAACCTTTTTTCTATTCTGTTTTGACCCCCTTCTGGTCTCTGAGGCATTTGAGTAAGTCTGGATCAACAATGTCAAGTTTTTCTAATCAACCAGAAAGACACATGTGGCTGTTTCAAAATGCAAATGGTCTTCTCATGGAATGACTTGACCCTTGGAGCCAGAAAGTGAGGAAAAGCTCTCAGGAGACTCACAGTAGGAACTGCATGAACTGTCCCCGAGGATCAGCAGCACTGCTGTGGAAGCCAAGCACAAGCCTGTCAACATCCACAAGGTTGTGTGGACTCTGAGGTCACCCTGGGCTCAAGCAAGCCAAAGGCACGGTGGAATCAGGCTCTCTTTTACTGGGCACGGTCAGGCACCAAGCAAGCTGCCCTCATGCTGGAAGTTCACACTTCTCCTTCCTCAGCACTGGCCTCCCATCACTACTGCTCCCTGGGACACTGCTTCTCCTTAGAACACGCAATGCAATGCAAAGCTTTACTAGAAAAAGGCAGCTTCCATATTTCAGCTATTTCAACACTCAAGTACAAGCCCAAACCAACCTGGGGAAACACAGCCCTGAAAATCAGCAAGCCTTCTTTCTGTCATGAAAACCAGACCCCAAAGGGTGAGCAGCTGTCTACCTTGCCTGGTCTCTCAGAGGATCCTTCTGTTGTGGGGCTGCTGAAGGTTGAATAACAACAAGTGCCAATCGTGACCCCAACAGTGCACCGGCAGCAACATCGCACCAACCGAGACTCCCGGATTCCCACCCATAAGCTGATCCATAGACTGGAGAGTCAAGGAGTGATCAGTAGGACCCGCTCACCCTTTAACAGCCCACGCTGGGTGCCAAAAAGAACTGTTGTGGTTTAACTCCAGTCAGTAATTCAGAACCACGTAGCTGCTTGCTCACTCCCCCCCCCACTGCTGGAGGAATGGGGAGGAGAATCGAAAGAATGCAACTCCCACAGGTTGAGATAAGAGCAGCCCAGTAACTAAGGTACAACACAAACCAGTGCTGCTACCACCAGTAATAATAATGATAAGGGAAATGACAAGGGAAGAGAATACAACCATTGACCACCCCCCGACCGATACCCAGCCTGACCAAGCAGTGATCTCGCCCTTCTGGATTTACATACTGGGCCTGACATGCTGTGGTATGGAATACCTCTTTGGTCAGTTTGGGTCAGGTGTCCTGTCTCTGCTTCCTCCCGGCTTCCCTCCTCCCTGGCAGAGCATGAGGCTCACAAAGTCCTTGGTCAGACTAAACATTACGGAGCAGCAACTAAAACCATCGGTGTTATCAGCGCTGTTCCCAGGCTGGAAGTCAAAAACACAGCACTGCACCAGCTACTAAGAAGGAGAAAAATGACTGCTACTGCTGAACCCAGGACAGTAGGCTACAGAAAGCAGCAGCACACTAAGCAGCTCCCATACAGCTTGTGTGTGCTAAAGAGGAAGCAACCACAGTCACAAACACGCCAATCCACACCCAGCTGTACAACTGCAGAGTAAAGTCCAGTGTGGAGCATTCCACAGCCTCATGAACACTGCCACAACTGGACCTGAACTTACAAGAGATCTACGTTATTCCAGCTCAGAACAGCACAGACCAGATACACAGCAGCCTTCCGACCCCAGGCAGCTAAAGCATGAAAATCCATCTCTGAAGGAAATGAGTTTGTGCACATACTGCATCACATTAACAGAGATCAGTAGGAAGACAAACCAGTTTCGTTTTATCTCTCTAGCAACCTTTTCATACTCCATATAAAACTGTAAAGGAGCATCAAAACATTAACAGGGAACTGACACTCCAGCAATTCTTGTAGATAAGACTCACAGCACCACATGCTGTCTGGGAGTAAAGATTCCACAACTGCAGCCTATTCTTGTCATGTCCTGTGTGATCAGGACATGCAGTACACGGACAGCACAGCCTGCCACTGGGTCTCGGGAACCCAGGAGGTGCCTCTTGCTCAGCTTTGGCCCCCCACTTCTGTACCCTGCTTATTCACCAGCAGCTCAAGCTTACACCAATTTCATTTTCCTTTGCTCCAACGAGATTCACTGACTGAAAGCACAAAGCCCACACGTGTCACTAATCCTCTTTGAGCTCAGGAAGGTCTGGAAATCCTGACTTTATATCTTGTGCTGTTACCTGGATGCTAGGTACCTCATCTGCCACAGACTGCAGCTATACATAGTCATACAGGAAACCCCTTTCCAAACACATGCACAAAGCTCAGACCCATTTTGATCTCTGCAGTTCTGCTTGTTTCTATTCTCTGACTCTTGCTTGCTCTTATTTTGTATTTAAATCCTACCTGAAATAACATATTTTACTCAGACAAGAATTTGGATCCTCAAAGCAGGGCACACACTGCAATGGAGTTGGTTCTCTAAGGGAAAGTTCATGGCAGTGCCTGTGGCTTGGGAGCATGGAATAGGGAGAAAGGCAAAAGGCTTTCAGAATCACCACACTCATTCTTGCGACCATCCAAAAGCACTGGCTGTCAGGTGTGACTGACAGAGGCCTGGGATGTACCCAAAATGTGACTAAAAGCAGATTAAGAGATGACGATTTACATCTGCAAAGCAAGTAGAGAAACAGGGAGAAAGTCCCACTGACCTAGAGGAGCAGGGCTGGGATAGAAGAGTGCTAAACCTCAGGTTTAAGTGGAAGCTCAAATGACATTGCTCTCAAAAGAGAGAGTGGCCACCACCGACAAGCTGTCATTAGCAACCTAAAGCCAAGTTTGTCAGCACTGGGGTCAGAACCGAGAGCCTGGATTCCTGACTCAGTGTTAGATGTTTGGGGGTTTTTGTTTTATTATTGTCTCATCACAAGACTCTCCTTCCCCTTCACTGCGCCTCCAGTTTGACTGCAGCTTCATTGCCAAACCAGCACAACTGGTGGCGAGGCCCCACGTCCTGCCTCCTCCTGCTGCTGCTGCTGGGGGGGTCCTGCAAGAAACACCCCCATCAAAATCTGCTTCCACGTGCTGCTGCTCCAGTGTTAGCAAAGGAAAAAGAGCAGAGGTTTCTTCTCTCCATTTGTAAGCAGATTACTGCTTGTCAGCTGCGTGTTTCTGACCATGGACCACAGCTCTGACTTTCACATCTCAGACCGAGAGATGTTCCAACAGGCACAGCAATGGAGGCATGTGTCCCTCTACCCAAAGAGAGCCAGAGCAGCTCATGTGGAAACAGGAGTCTGCAGGAACAGAGGCTTCAAGCAGTAATCCTGAGAGGAATAATTGTTTCCCTCCAAGTTGCTCTGATATTAACTTCAGTCCAGCTGAGCTGCTTTGGTCTTTCATTTAGCCAAGATACTTATGTGAGTCTCCAGGGGAGCACATTTTAACCACCACACTCCTCTCAAATGAAAAGAGAAAGCACCAGGATGCCATCCTTACCCTGAACAAAGAGTTTCAGCCTTCTATCAAGAAGGTATTTCAGCAATTCCAATTCTGCACATACCCCTCTGCCAGCAAGCCAGCTTGAACTCACTGAGGTAAGGCAGAAGGAAACTTCAGTGCACCTTAGCCTGAGGAGAGCTGGATCATCAGCCAGCTGCTCACAGTCTGTTCTGCAAATGCCCAGCCTTGCTGACAAACACGACCTTCCTTTTCACTCAGAGCATTCTGCTGAACCACTGCAACAGCAGAAGGGGCTTCATGCTGCCAACCTGCCTGGGTTGTGGGTTTGTGAAAGGTACCTCAAAGCAGCCTTCCAGTGCCTAAAGGGGCTACAGGAAACCTGGAGAGGGGCTTGGGACAAGGGCCCGTAGGGACAGGCCAAGGGGAATGGCTTGAACCTGCCAGAGGGGAGACTGAGCTGAGCTCTTAGGCAGAAGCTCTTCCCTGTGAGGGTGCTGAGGCGCTGGCACAGGGTGCCCAGAGAAGCTGTGGCTGCCCCATCCCTGGCAGTGTTCAAGGCCAGGTTGGACACAGGGGCTTGGAGCAAGCTGCTCCAGTGGAAGGGGTCCCTGCCTGTGGCAGGGGTTGGGACTGGAGGAGCTTTAAAGTCCCTTTCAACACAAACCAGGCTGGGATTCTGTGATTCTAACAAGGTACAACAGGACACCATATTAATACAGTCAGGACTAGGGACTGCATCATCTAGAGATGCTTCGTGATATTACTGGCTTAGTTCAGACAAAGGCCAGGTGAGTACAAAGACATCTCCTGAAGCACTACAAGCACTCTGCTAACTGTTCACTGTCTATCAGCAATTCTGCTGTGAACAAGGACACGTGAAGGCCTCGGAGAGCTGCAGCTGGAGTGCAGGAAGCAGTGCATGCACAGAGGAGCCATTTCCCTGGCAAGGACGGCTGCTTCCCAGTGAGGATGCCTGCAGCAAGGGAGGCAGAGCAGGCACACGGCAGCAGCACAGCCTGTCATCCCACAGGAAGGTCACAGGTGGAAAGCGTTCCTTAGGAACGGCAGATGTGCAGAGCACAGCTTCCTTCTTTGAGCTGCACCAGCTTGGCAGCAACCTAACACCGCATTCTCCAGGTGCCTTTTCTGCACGTTAATAAACCCTTCCCAGCCCTTTCCACTCCAGCTTCACAGCTCACAAGCTGGGAAGGATGCACTATCTGAAGTGTCTCTTATTTCCTCTCTCTCATGTTCTCGGCTGTAATTAGCTCACGTCTGGGAATCTGTTACTAGCGAGCAGCAGAGCCTTCTGCCAGCCCAGCCCTGCTCGGGGCTGCTGCAATGCAACCGAGCGTAGAGCAACAACAGGGAGCTGTGATTTTAGTGCAACCTATAAACCCAGCAGGGACAGAACCCAGGTTATACAGCCCACATCCTGGTTGATGCAACTCAGTATTAATGGGGAGCTGTAATCATATTCAACCTAACCCGGGCAAGGAAGAGCTGACTGCGCAGGGAGCAGACAGGAGGCACAGCAGCGAAGGGCAAGTTTTCAGCTGGCTTGCAGGATTTTATGCTCACTGTTAGAGAGCTCTCATCTGCTATTACAGGGAATGAACACGTGAGCTGCAATGGTTCTGCTGGGATTTCAGCAGTACAATAAAACCCCTGCAACCACTTATCCCAGAGCTGAACGGCATCTTTGCACCAGTTTGCAGATAACAGATGAAGCCTTCAGCAGGATGAGCAAGATAAAACTGGACTAATCCACAGCTACAGGAAGTACAACAATAGTCACACAATGAACCAAGGATAAGGTGTCGCAAGCTTCTTCTATGGGTGTGTGAGAATCAGGAGTGCTACTAAATGAAGAGCAGTAAGTTGTGTTACTGGGAGGCAGTATCACATTAGGAAGCTGATTGAGGTAAACTGTGCACTCAAATGGGGAACAAAACTAACACCACCACCACCACCCCCACCCACCGGGGCCAGGGAGCAGGGGGTGCAAAAGTGTTTATTTAAAGCTGCTTTTCCCCATGGCAGCTGTCCTGACTCTTCCTGCCTGCAACCCATGCAATGCTTAGGTTGGGATAATGTAATAAATCACAGCAAGAAGTCTAAGCTGATGTTTAATGTCTGAAATCTGTGTTTTACCCAGCAAAACCATAAAAGTCAGAAGATGCCAGTGAAGGTCAGGTCTATCAATCTCTTATGTGTACCACACTTCAGGTCATCTCAAGCTGTGATCACAGGAAACATGCTATGTGCCAGAGGAGTGTTCTTCCTGCAGCTGGATGCAGTGCTGCTCAGCACTGTCACTGTGACAGGCAGCCTCATTGCTCCCATTCCTCTGTACACTACTGGCACCCAAACTCCACATGCAGCCCGAAACACCTCCAGGATGACACCGTTACTGCCAACGCTGTTGAACCAATCTCTCGGGTCTTGGCTTCAGAGGCCCCATTACTTCACTATTGTACATGGTCTACTTATTTGAAATGCTCATCTCCCACAGACAAAAAGACTACTACAGCAATTGTTTCATTCCAATTTTTTAATCACTGACATTTATAGTTAACAGGTATGGATTAGCTTTTCCTTTTCACAGGCCCACAGCCTAGTTTGCGTTGGAAGGGACCTTAAAGCTCATCCAGCTCCAACCCCTGCCACGGGCAGGGACCCCTTCCACTGGAGCAGCTTGCTCCAAGCCCCTGTGTCCAACCTGGCCTTGAACACTGCCAGGGATGGGGCAGCCACAGCTTCTCTGGGCACCCTGTGCCAGCGCCTCAGCACCCTCACAGGGAAGAGCTTCTGCCTAAGAGCTCAGCTCAGTCTCCCCTCAGGCAGTTTTGGGGATTGGGAAGCACAGGGCTGAAAGGAGCAGAAGAAAACACTTTGCTTGATAGTGATGTGGATTTATTCTTTGATATGTATTTTTCTTAAGTGGACTTCAGATTTTCTTTCCTTGAGGGTGACAGAGATCTGAGGCATTCCAATGTTCTCTCCCAGTTTACTACAGCTGTAAACAAGTGGTAAAGACACACAAGTGTCATCTTGTGAGTGGGAGAGGAGGAAAGCAAGAAGCAAGTTTCAGCAGTTGCACATACCCCTCCACACACTTCTGCCATATGAAACCCACATTATTTTAGGTATTTCTGAGACTTCTCTTGGCAGTTTAGATCCTTCAAAGTCTGGATACAGGAAACATTTATTCTCCTGCACTGGAGTTCTACTGCTTCCTGATGCAGGTTTTCTTTTCAAAGCCTTTTTTAAGTCCAGGGCAGGAAATGAAGCTGTCAAAGTGCTACAGACAGACATAAAAAGGATGCGCTTCAAACCCGGGCAGACAATGCTGTGCTTGTGGGCCATGTCCAGCACAGCGCTGTCCTGCTCAGAACGCAATTAGGGGACCCCACACTCTGTGTAAAACCCCACCGAGGTGCAAACCAAGTCCCAGTGACACCAGCAGCTGGGTTTCTGCTGCAGCACCCTTCAGCCTCTCTGGAATTAGCCAAGATCCAGCACATCTGCCACAATAACACAGCAGCTTTTGTAAAGGCAGAACAGATTTTCTAAAGATTTCCAAGCAGTTTTATTGATCTCAGGTAAACTTTTCCAAAAGCTTTATCTTTAATTTCAGCAAGAGGGGACAGAGCTTTTATCAAGTGCTTTGTACACTCCCCATACAGGTGAAAACCACTGGAAAATCCCACATTCCTGTTACCTTGGAAAGTCTTTGCTTAATTTGCAGCAGAATCATAGCTATTTTTCACTTTGTTTTCATTGTCAAAGGAGAAACTTCAGTACAAACAGGCAGGTTTTCCCTTCAACCTCCCCCATGGAAACAGCTGCCACAGCCCCCAGTGGGGCACAGCCTGTTGGGGGCTACTGGGGACTGTTGGGTTCTGCTGCAGAGGGGGGCACTGGACGGTCACAGTGGAGGGACAGTAAGAGGGTGGCACTGCTGTGGGCCTGAGGTTTGGAAGGGGCCTCAGCACAGGAAGGACATGGACCTGCTGGAGAGGGTCCAGAGGAGGGGCACAGAAACGAGCAGAGGGTTGGAGCACCTCTACTGTGAGGAAAGGCTGAGAGAGTTGAGGTTGTTCAGTCTGGAGAAGACTTCATGGAGACCTTACTGTGGCCTTTCAGTAATTAAGAAGGGGGCTATAAGAAAGATGGGGAGAGACTTTTCAGCAGGGCCTGCTGTAACAGGAAGAGGGGTGATGGGCTTAAACTAAAAGAGGGAGATTCAGGCTGGATGTGAGGAAGAAATTTTGCACGATGAGGGTGGTAAAACCCTGGCACAGGTTGCCCAGAGGGGTGGTGGATGCCCCATCCCTGCAGTCACTCCAGGCCAGGCTGGATGTGGTTCTGAGCACTTTGATCTAGTTGAAGATGTCCCTGTGCTCATTGCAGGGGGTTGAACTTGATGAGCTTTGGAACAGCCCATGATTCCATGATGATTCTAAGATTTTGCCATCTTTGGTACAAAAACAAGACCTTCAAGCCACTGGAGTCTGTACAAAAAGTTGTAATGAGATGGGCAGAGACCATGGAAATCTCTTGTATCAGAGTTTCACCACTCATCTCGCTGCAAAGGGCTCACAAGAGCTGCTAAAGAGTTTTATTTTACAGAAAGCCAAGTGCTGCAAACCTGCTGTCAGGAGTGTGCCATCAAGCACATAGTCCTCAATAAAATGCACACACTAGAGGTGCCATCTGAACAGGGGCTGAGAAAGTAAGTCATTTTCCAACTTAACTGGTGCTATGAAGAGAACATCATGGAAACGGGTCCCTCAGTATTGATTGTGCTGCCAAACCCAGTTCAAGTGTCTCTGAGGAAACCCCTCCTGGCCGCACACCTGAAGAACCTGGAATTTCTATCCTGTCTGGAAACCTCCCAAGAGTTCCCCTGCGTTTTGAAGCCACTTGCTCAGAAACTGCAACCCCTGTGAGGAAGCAAACCCAAGTGCCTGACACTGGGGAAGGCAGACATCTGCCAGCTCAGTGTCCAGAAAACCCTTTGCCTAAGGAGTGGCTGGCCTGAGACACGAGTATCCCTGCTCAGTAACACAGCCAGTGCTGCACATCTTACATCTCTAGACACGCTTCTGTGAGGAACCTTTTTTCCCTTTCTGAAAGAGGAGAATTCCCCAGTATTTCCCCACAAAGCAATCCCCTCCCTTCCCACTGCTGGCAAATGAAAAGCTATGAACAAAGTGATCCAATAGCCCTCACCACTGCAACCCCTGCTCAGCAGTGTGATGGGATGGACACTGGCACTCACACAGCCCATCCTACAATCCAGACTTCTCTGTTCATCTTGGCTCTGTCCAGGGAAGTATTTTGGTGCAGTGACTGTAGTAAATGTGCCCAAAGGGAAGCTTAGCTTGCTTCAATGCTTCCTGTCCACAGCTCACCAGTGTGGCCTCTGCCAGCCCTGGATTCACACCAGCAACCATCCTGGCCTGAAGCATGTGCTCCAGCCAGGTCCCCTCAGGCTCAGCACAGGTCTCCCTCCACCCCTATGCTTTGAGCTACCAGCCTGTCTCCTTCCCAAGATAATGGTCACCTCAAGTGCAATCCTCACACAGCACAACTTCCATTCATGGAATCACATAGATGACAGCTGAGTCAAGGATTTAGGGGAAAAAAAATGCTCAAATGCCAATTATGAGGTCAACTATTTCTAGGTTTCAGCTGCCTTTGCACAGCAAACATCCACATGTCCTGAGCACCAGGCAGGGCAGGGCATCAGGCACTAGAATCCAGTCAGCTTAAGGTGGCAGCTTTGAGAGGCAGGAATCACACAGCAGCAAAGCTCTGCAGGCTGCCCATGGCCTGGGGAGGTGAAGTCCCACCTTGTGCAGGGGTCTGAGGGGCAAAGCAGCATTAGGGCATCTCTGCTCAAAACCATACCATGAACAAACCCTTGCACATGCACACACTCAGTCATGCCATCCACATTGGTGCACCCCACGCTGGGACTTGCAAATGCACTTTATTGTGCTCATGGGAGAGATAAATGAGGGTGACTGCAAGCTTTGGGTAGTGCCCACAGGGATTTAAGGACAACACTGTAGGGATGAAGGCAATATTCAAGGTAAAGCATGATTATGTATCATTTCATGAGCTATCCTCACAAAACACACTAGCTACTCTTATCTCCTGGCCACTGCTTCGTATGTATTATGTACAGAAGCATCACCATGCAGCTCCGCCTTATAAGCCATAATTAGTTCTTCTATTCAAAACCACACTGACCATTGCCAACTCCTACACAAGTGAATCCAGTCATTAATGAATCCTAGAAATTCATCCAACCTGGCCTTGAACACTGCCAGGGATGGGGCAGCCACAGCTTCTCTGGGCACCCTGTGCCAGCACCTCAGCACCCTTGTAAGTAAAAAAGGTTCTGAGGTGCTGGCACAGGGTGCCCAGAGAAGCTGTGGCTGCCCCATCCCTGGCAGTGTTCAAGGCCAGGTTGGACACAGGGGCTTGGAGCAAGCTGCTCCAGTGGAAGGGGTCCCTGCCCATAGCAGGGGTTGGGACTGGATGAGCTTTAAGGTCCCTTCCAACACAAACCAGTCTGGGATTCTGTGACTGTATGAAATCTGAAGATGGTGCTTACAGTGCTCCTTATGAAAGGATGTACTTGGCCAAGTCTGCAGGAGAATGGTTTTTCATGGGAAGCAGTGAACATCTGGAAACAGTAAATTTGGGGCTACATACCTGAAATATCAGAAAAATGAAAAGCTCGCATCAAGGCGATACAGAAATGCAAGCAAGAAGAGTGCAAACCATGTGCCCAAAGCATTCCAGCTTTGCTGGGGAAGCCAGTAAAGGCTGAAGTAACCTGGCCTAGATCTTCTTAACCCCATCAACCATTTGCTTTCAAAACAGAAGAAACAACATACTGTGGAGCAGGAAGGTTGTGGAACTTCTCAAAAGGTCACAGAAAACTCAAATCAAGAGTGACCCCAATAGCACAAGCGCACTGCTCAGCACAACCTCTCTCCTTTCCACACTCTTTAATAGAAACCATTGATACACAAGCTTTTTTATTCAGTTTAGACTGTGTTATCACAGTTGCACAGCAATTAGTTAGCACTTGCGTGGTCAAAGCATAAACTCTTATCTGCATTTACCAAAAGTCACAACAGACACTTACCCTCCAGTGTCTGGTTTGGTGTCCATGCAGGCTCTGTGGCACTTGCCTGTCAGGAGTTACAACTGGAAAGCATTTCCTGTGTGTGACATACCTGCCCTGTGCTCCATCACACCAAATGACCACAGCCAGACCTGCACACCTTGCTTCTTGCAGTTCGCAGCCTAGGCCAGGGGATCAACTGGACCATGGCACTCACCACCTGAGCAGCTCCAGGTCATCACAGAGTAAATGTGTGTTTATGTTCAGTGCAGATGACATGGCAGGTGACTGACATGAAGCACCTTCCCCATACAGTGGCAGTGTAGAGTGTATCTATCGCATCAGACAAAGCAGCATGCAATCCATTCACACTCATCAACTAACCCAGAAGTTCCTAATGGCCTCACAGCACTGAGACATCCAGCCCTTGTCTTGTTTAATATCTAGTTTAGTATCTTGATTGTTGACCTGGATGAGGGGACTGAGTGTACCTTCAGTGGATGTGCAGATGACACCAAATCGGGTGGGAGCATTGATCTGCTGGATGGTAGGAAGCTCTGCAGAGGGCTCTGGACAGGCTAGATACATGGGCTGGAGCCCATGGGATGAGGTTCAACAAGAAAAAGTGCCAGGTCCTGCACCTGGGCCACAACAACTCCCTGCAATGCTCCAGACTTGGGGAAGAGCGGCTGGAAACTGCTCATGGCAAAGGAGCTGGGAGTGCTGACTGATGGAGCTGAACATGAGCAGCTTGTGCCCAGGCAGCCACCAGCATCCTGGCCTGTATCAGCAGCGGTGGGGCAGCAGGGCCAGGGCAGGGATTGTGCCCCTGCACTGGGCACTGGTGGGGCCGCACCTCAAATCCCATGTTCAGCTCTGGGCCCCTCACTACAAGAGAGACACTGAGGGGCTGGAGCGGGGCCAGAGAAGGGCAATGGAGCTGGTGCAGGGCCTGGAGCACAAGTGTGATGGGGAAGGGCTGAGGGACCTGGGGGGTTCAGTCTGGAGAAGAGAAGGCTCAGGGGGGACCTGATGGCTCCCTACAACTGTCTGACAGGACAATGGAGCCAGGAGGGGCTGGGCTCTGCTCCCAAGGAACAAGGGATGGGACAAGAGGAACCAGCCTCAAGCTGCACCAGGGCAGGTTTAGATGGAGCTGAGGAACAATTCCTTCCCCAGAGGTGCTCAGGCATTGGAACAGGCTGCCCAGGGCAGGGCTGGAGCTGCAACCATCCCTGCAAGTGTTCACACACACCGTGGAGACGAGGCCTCAGTGCCATGGGTTAGTGGTGGCCTTGGCAGTGCTGGGGAACAGTGAGACTCAATTTTAAACGTCTTTTCCAACCTGGTTGAGTCTATGTCTGTGGTAGGAAGCCAAAGACATCACCATCTTTCAAGACTATTCTAATTTTTCGGAGGCTGAGGGGTCACATCAGGTTCACCAGTGGGGTTTACACAACACACAACAACTGCACATTTCTGACACAACACTTCTTACACTTTTAATAACACACTAAGCTACAGTCATCTTTTACACACTAGCACTGGTTCACACCTGCAAGAGACACTACTTCAGCTTCACGTATGGAGATGTATGCAATGAACCAAGGTAGGCTTAAAGCACCTACACTCACATAAGCCACACTTAAAATGTAGCAATTCTGCCCTCATGTATTATCAGAGTAATTCCTGTAGGACTGCTTGTGCAGAGCTGTTTTAGCCTAGGAGGCCTACAAGTTTTTCCTCACCTATTACTGTGCTTGGACTTTTCCCGGTCTTTTTCCTTGTCCTTCTTGTGCTCTTTGTGCCGGTGCTCTCGGTCTTTGTGTTTGTCTTTGTGTTTGTGAGAATCTGCAAGCAGAGAGGCAAAAAACATTAAGAAATGAAGCTGGGGAAAGCTCCACCCCCCCTCCTGACCCTCTGCTTTCCCCCCACCCCACACTGGTCTGTTCTGTGATTCAGTAGCTGTGTCAGGGCTCCTCAGTGCTGTTCCTGCAGCACAAATGAACTCATCTTTGCAACATGCACATTTATATGGTCTTTAGTTCAATGACCTTGAAATGCTTTACAGACCCTGAAGAAATGCTGCCCTACTTACGAAATAGGTAAGTAAGAAGTGGTTACAGCAAGTAGCAAACCTGCCTTCATATGCCTGAGTATTTCATGTCATATAGATTATAAGGATACATGAACAGAGCACAAAGCTCTGACGTTAACCTGTTGAATCCTAGAATTCAGACTGACACCTCCAGAGGTATCTAGTCCAAACAAAGCAGCCCCTTCTCCTCGGTTGAAATCATCTTACCCCTATCCTCAACACCACCTGGCATGAGAGGCACACAGCAAGGGAAAAGGGGAGTAATGAGGGAAGAGGAAAAGAAAGGGTAGAAAAAACAAAGGACAGGAATTCCCTCCTCATGCTCCCCTTACATAGCACTCACCTCCTTTCAGGGCCCCCCCCTCCCCGGCACTGCAGTGAGTGTGCTGGTGGGCACTCACCTATGGGACCAGGGCTGGTCCCAGCTGACTGAGAGCTCACACACGGGAGGTGGCACTCGAGTAAAGCCACATGAACACAGTGTTACTGGTATCAGTATTCACTGAGTGACATTTCCCACCCTCAGTGACACCTGTACTCTACAATAAAGCCCTTTAAAGCACAAAGGAAATAGAT